>NW_028301711.1:81486250-82731666 GCF_037042655.1 Diuraphis noxia
AATGCGTAGGCACAATTTCAACTTTTGACTTGGGGGGCTGAATATATTAAAGGCAAGCTGACCATTGCAATATAGCATTTTAAAATTGTATGTCATAGGATTTTGGGGGGGCTGTAGCCCCCTCCCCCTAGTTTGCGCATATGGGTATATGAATTAAGTTTATACTTGGTTTTTTTTACTTTTTGAAAAAAAAAATTAACCTCTAAATACCGGTATTAACCGGTACCAGAACCGAAACCTTAATTCTGTAATTTTAAGAACCGGAACCGAAACCGGTACCGAATTTTTATTTTTTTGAAGAACCGAATTGGAACCGAAACCGAAAAAATCATAAAGGTTCCAAGCCCTGGTTCAAACACAAGTCTATCAAAAGTAGCATCTGCTATTCTTTCCTTGCCTGCATCCTCAGCAGCTACAGAGCGTTCTTTTAGCTCTTATTCACTCATCCATACTAAAAGGAGAAATCGCCTCACAAATTTAACAGCCAAAAAGTTACTATTTATTTATGAACATATAAATAATCGAGACCTGGAAGTGTCAAAACCGGTAAAAAGTGTACAAACAAACCAAGAATCTTTAACCGTTAACAATGACGATGATGAGCCTTCCTGTAGTTATCAGGCTTGTAGTTCTACTAGTTCTAGTAGTGAGAACCAGGAAGAATATTACAATACTGATGACATAGTAGTAGAGTCTGAAGGAGATCAGTTTGGTGAAACTGATTCAAGAGTGTCAGAATCTTGTGGTACAGTATCGGAAATACAAAAAGAAAAAAGTTGAATGTAAAAATCACATTGTTTCAATCATGCTCTAAATAATTCATTGGCTCAGGCTTCAACTATACTACCTATAAGAAACACAATTGGTATTTTAAAAGCTATTATTGATCTTTTCAACATAAAATATTTGCCAAAAAACATTAATTAATAATTCATAAAATCGGCCATAAAATTGGCCTAAGTCAACAAGACGGGTTTAAATTCATGATGGTATATTACAATTTAAAAAAATAGTTCCACAGCTGGTTATTTTACTTACTGAAATTACTAAATAGAAGAAATCATGCATGACTACATCTAAGGCTAAAGGTTTTATTCAATCAATATGTGATACAGATTTTATTTTTGTTGTATAAACAACCATTGTTCATAGTTTTTTAAATGAATCATCTTCCTCATTGACATTTTCGACCAATACTGATGGATATTTTTTCTCTTTTGTACACTGTAACTCTTTGTACTTAGACTGGTTCGTCTTTGTTTCTTTCCTCAACTTGTTTACTATTAGTAGAAGAGATTGATTTTCTTCAATAATATTGAATTGCAAAGGGTTCTGTCGTTCAGCAGCTGCAGTTTTGCGGCGTTCGAGGTTAAACACGGCTCTTTCTAGAAACTGTCTCTGCCTTAACAAATCATTTGATTTCGTTCCTTCCAACCAATTTATATTTGTAAATTTAAGATGTAAATTCTGAAATAAACACATTAAAATATCAAAAACATTAATCATATCTAAAACTGTACAACTATCCCAGCATTAGAAATCTAATAGGTATGAATCATCTGTGCCTGTTTAGTCAAAACAGTATAGGTATTTTAATGTTTAATTTACTCTAATGGAATCTCTTAATTTGACTCCGTCATCCACGTTCATATAGATGTAGTATGCTTCAAATTGTATGGATTTAATAAACGCTTCTTGAATACTGATCCCTGCGACAATTTGTTTTGTTTCTTTTCTTTTAGATTTTATCTTTTGTTTTAGCGTATCACATTTCAAGTGCATAGATTTCATTGAGTTAATAATTTCGTATGCATAAAACAACATCTACGGTAAATATTGTTTTAACCGTAAAAATAGGTATAAAAAAAATTTAATTTATTTTTCCAATGTACTCACTGATTCTTCGAATGCTTTTAAATCATCAAGTTTCATTTTCAATGGATTGATAACTTTAATTTGTTCTTCTTTATTAAACCTCAAAACTAATATTTGTATTTCCACGTCTTTCATACTCAATTTCTCATTGTCCATCCATTTATCTTTGCCTTGTATAATCGCATTGCACTCCTGCATGGTTTTTTCCATCACTTCGATTTTTTCTTCTAACGTTTTCTCATTTGCTATCATTTTCCCAATGTCCTCTTCAAATTTATCGATTAAAAACTTTAGATCCTCTTCTTCTTTTTTAGCACTATAAAGTTAAATATGTTTTACCATTCTTTAATCATATCATTTAAGAGACACTTACTTTTTAATCCTAACCTTTAGAACACTAACTTCTTCTTTTATTTTTTTAATTTGCCTTGACAACTTTTGATATTCAGGTACAGTATTGTTAAATAACCCATAAACTTCCCGATCTCCTTGATAGTCAAATTCATCTATCTCTATATCATACCGATTCATTTCTTTGCTCAACTCATCTTTGAACTATTAATAGTATTTGTAATATGATAAACTAGTCCTGTGGTGGTGTTTATTTTTAACATAACATACTTTTTGGAATATGTACTCTTCTTCTTTCAGATCTTTTTTGAATTTTCTGGCTAATTCCTGCATATTTTTCTCATGTGTCATTAAAATTATTTCTGTTCGTCTAAATCGTAATTAGCATCAATTAATTTCTTAATATATTTTTAAATATTAATATTCACGTTTTTAAATCATTATTTATATTAAATAAATCTTTTTCTGTCCTAACATATTTCTCATCTTCATATTTCAGTTGTTCTTTGTAACTTTCTTTCAAAATTTGCATATTGGTCTCTTGCTGTTCTTTTATATCAGTGGTTTTATTTTCTAAACGTTTTCTATCACAAACATGAAACGCAAACATTTCCTTAAACATTTATAAATAGTATACAATTAATACAAGTAAATTCTTCAAAATAATTTTCCTACAATTAAATCATTAAAACCAATTAAATTTAGTTTTTATTTTGTATTATAATTTTTTCCTTGAGTTCTTAAGTATATTTTAACACGTACAACGCCGGTGACGACAGACATCATACGATGTTGGGCGCGCCCAGCCGATGACGACCCGTAGTCGTCAGATCACAATTATTTCTGTGTCTCCTATAAAATCGTCGGCTGATGGCGAACGATTATTATATTTAGCACAGTCATTCAGTATAAGTATTAGAGCAACAACAAACAGCTGGGGTTTCGGTTTCCCGGCATTTTTATGCTTATAAAACGTGTTATCAATATGATATGATAAAACTGATAGACAATTGTTATTTTTCTATGAAATAAATCATAATTGTTGAGGTAGAAAAACTTATGGATGGCTTATTGTATAAAGGTAGATCATTATTCATGGACAACTTTTATAATAGTGTGTAATTATCTAGGAAATTATTGACTAAGAAAATATACGTAATAGGACTTTACGGTCCAATCGAAAAAATAATCTTAAAGATGTCATTGAAAAAAACTAAAAAAAGGTGAAAGTTTATGTAGATATACAAATGATGGTATTTGTGTAGCGAAATGGAGGGACAAACAAGACGTATTAATGATAAGTTCAGAGTTTCCACATGAAATGAATGAAATTACTACAAAAAAAAAAAAGAAGTAAAGATAAAGGCCTATTTCAGTAAAAAAATATAACGAAAACATGTCCGGCATAGATAGGCAAGATCAAATGTCCGCATATTATCCTTTTAGAGAAAAACATTAAGATGGTATAAGAAAATTGATTTACATTTTATGCACTTATAAACTGATAAACTCATATTTTTTGTATAACAAACATAATTGTATGACTACAGGCTTTCAGTTATACAAGGGCTATTACCTAAACAACAAAATGTTCAAATAAATACTAAAAAAGGAAATTCTGAAACTCATTTACCAAAAAAAGTTCCAAAAAATAATAAAAAAAGTTAGGTATATGTACAAAAGGTGCAAATATTGTTATTTACAGGGAATTCGAAAGGATACAATCTATTTTTTCAATGAGTGTCAAGACCAGCCTGGATTATGTTTAGATAGTTGTTTTGAAGATTTTCACAAGTCAATTTAAGTTTATTTGTTCAATTGTTTTAATTATTTCTTTAATATTTTAATTATTATTATGATTTTTTTTTTTGAAAGATTTTTTATTTTTTATGTATTGAAATTACAATACTATTGTGTTATTATTATATTATTAAAGTTTTCAAAGTTTCGGAGATAGTTGTTTTTATATAATAAAATATTTTAAAAGTGAATAAAGTATTATTATAATATTGTATAATATTTTATTAGTTTTTATGAAATTTACGAAACATAACGACACGTAATCGTCATCGGCCATAAGATAGTATAGTATATGAAGTATATTATACTTTGAAGTGTAAATACCACTAATATCAACGGGTAAAGTAAAAGTTGATCCTTGTTTCATTTACTAGACCAGAAGGCTAAAAGTATTATATATACCATGACAAAATAAATAGGTATGTCAGCAACTTAGTGATACGCACAAAATGGCGTACGTCGTTCGCCTATTATCAATTATTATTGTATCAGTCATAATCACATCAAATCATGTGATCTCATGCATATACATCTATATCATAGACCTTATACTAATAGACGGAGCAAGAGTGTAGTTCGTGTGGTCTTGCCAGGCTGCGCTGCTCAAGAGACCCGGTGCACATGCGCAGTAGAGTTCCAGGTTGTGTGTTTTAAAAATTTATTGTATGATAATAACTGTTGACTGATAACAATTATTTAAAACATCAACACTCAACAGTCAAAATATACGCGAATTTACGATAATTAGTAATTTTACAGTCTTTTTGTCTTTTTTTTACAATCATCTTTTTTTCAAAAATGGTTAGAAAGTGTATAGTGTGTGGTGTGAAATATGAACCTGAGAGCGAAATAAAATTTCATGCGTAAGTATTCTTTGTTTTGTCAATGATTTATGATTATGTTAAAAAAAATATACAAAAATGATATTATGGCGTAATGAGCAATTTTATAATGTATGTACTTGCTAATAATTGTATTTTTATTTTTACCAATATACCTATGCAATATATTAATATTAGTAATAGGCATTGACTTTAGTGCAATAATTATTTATATTACGTTCACTTGTAAGTTGTAAAATAAATTTGTATCACTATTCACTTTGTATATATTTTAAAATAAAATATCAAAATGGTTTGTTTCTTTAAATTTCATTATTTTAAAATTTCAAATGCATAGTCCCGAGCCCTAATAATTATGTTATAACATTACTATAATAAAATAAATAAATAAACATATTTTATGTCGTCAAAAATGACAACACTGCTAAGAGGATAGCTGTGACCGCACCACCCAACCCCGCCAATATGTGATGCTCCGTCTATGAGTATAAGGTCTATGGTATCAGTACGAAAGTATCGCGCTATTACGTTATCACAAGTAGTATTTAGTCAAATGAGAAGAGGCAAACGTCGGCAGCCATATTTGCGCGGAAATAGTTGCAAACTAGCATATTGCTGACATACCCAGGACCGTTTTAGGAATTTGACACCTAGGGGCAACAAAAATAAAATACGCCTCATTAATCATTATACGAAATACAAATTTAAATTATAAAAAAATTAGCAGTCCTCTCCTACTCAACCCCCCGGGGCAACCCTGTAGCTCCCCCCTAAATACGGTCCTGGACATACCTATTTATTTTGTCATGATATATACGCATTGAAAGCTATTAAAACTTAGAATATCTCGGAAATGTTTATTTTATCGCATAGACCATTGATCTGAGTGAGTAAATCGCTTAGACGGAAGAAAGATGTTTATGATTTTCCCATGATCTAAGATTAAAATCACCTTAAACAAAAATTATAAATAATACATATTTTTAGGGTTATACTTATCATTTTTTATTCTATTATTAATTGATTTACATTAAACTTTAAAAATAAAATGTTATTAACTTTAATGGATATTAAAATGTTTGAGATAATATTTAAAGAAATCAACATCTTTACTATTAGAAATATTTTCCCAATACCTTTTTTATGTGTAATTTTACTGTAAGATAACACAATTTTTTTTTTTAAATGATTTTCTGTCAACGTATTATATTAATGGCGTGCAAAGGATAAGAACTAACAAAATTTTAAGAGTGAACAAAAAAATTTATATTTTTTACTACCTATTGGAAAATTCTAAACCAGCTCTTTCTTTCTTTTTACTAATTTTTAAAGATCTAACATCAAGTCATGGGCTCTAGATATGACAGTTATGTATGGTCACTGAAGTTAAACTTTCACCAGTTCTTAAAACAAATATAATGGCAATGATTTCTTTTAATTTTATAGAAGTTTAAAAATCGAGATTTTGTTTATGTTCCATTAACAATGACTGTCCTAAAATTAGTCAGTCTTACACTGTCATAGAACGGAGAGACTGATTCATTTATTACTTAAGTTAAGTCAATCTTACGTTTTGTTTTTGTTTTAATAGTTTCATTTTCATAAAATGTTGATTTTTTATTCCTCGCAACTGTTTTTCGTGAGATTTTTCTAGTTGAACAATATCATTTTCACTGTTTCTTTCTAATTCTATTAACCTTAAATTTAAAATAGAAACTGTCTCGAATTTATTCTTCAAATAGTTAGAAGAAACAAGAATGTCTTCTGAAAATTTTGGTGTAGCGTGGGTAATCTTTCCTTTGGAATTTTTCACATGCCATATACAAATACTACCATCTACAGAACACGTGATCAATGTTGAGTCATTTATTGTCAGTCGCATCTGTAATCATTAAATTGTTCATGTAATTATTTATCAAATGAGACTACACACCTTTGATATAGTTTTGTTGTGGATGCAAAATTCTTTGTATTTGATTTGAGATTTGATAGGCAATGCCAGCGACAATATGACGCCGAATTGACACGCCACGAATAACATTAAATCTGATTTGGATAGCACTATGGTGTTTAACGGACCATGGTCTAAATTTTTATCACGAATCACCTAAAAATATTTATTATATTAAAATAATCTAAAAACAATATGCAGAAAAACAATAATATTTGTTCGTTGTATTGATTTCTAAAAAATAAAAAGTTGAATCAAATTATTTGTAATAATTCTTCAACATATATATCACGAATTACCGGGTATCGCAAAGCCAAATATTAAAACACAACAATATTACTTATGATTTATGCAAGGAATAGCTAGGAAACAACATTTGACATATGTATACGTTTTATAACTTATTTTAGTACATTTTTTATACAGCAAAGGTTCTTAACCGAGGGTCCACGGATTGGTTAGAATTTTATTTGAAATAACCCCTTAAAAAAAAACAAAAATTGTTTGAAATAAATAATAATATTATTTTATGAACCTTTAAAGTAGAGACTGTGCATTTATAATATACGACGTAAATTGTAAAAGTGAACTTTATTAAATGTGCATTAATTAACTATTATTATTGTATACACGAATGGTTGATCATATTTCTGTATGATATTCGATAATTTTCTCAAGATAACAATAACAATTATTTGTCCAGTTCTATACAAATTCAAATTTTTGAACATTTTTACAATTCTAAGTTTTCAAAAACAGAAATTTAGTTATGAAATCCTTTTTTCGTTTTGATTTATACCCGTTAGAGATTAATTAATTGATTTGAGATCAAAATAAATAGCACGACATGATTTTAAAACAAAGGTTATCGAAAAAATGTTATTGAAATTTTGGTTCGTTGACGAAGGCTGTATCCAGAGAAATTGGATTTTTGATTCCACTTACTACTACGTAATACATCTTTGATATATAATTTCATATTTTTTTTTGGTTTTAGAATTAATATTATGAGTTGGATTTTTATTTTTTAAGAAAACTATCGATCATATCACGCTTATAGTTCCAACAAGTACGCAATCTTACTATTTTAAGTTTTTTAAAACTTATTTAGTGTTTCTTTTACTCTATATTTTGGATCCCTGCATTACTATACAGTGAGTGGTACCTACATCCAACTAAATATATTTGGTCCGTGGAATTAAAAGCTTTGACCATATTTGCAGAGTTATTGCATATAACTTTTCAAACTATATTTGTATGTTCCTACATTTGAGTGTAGATTTTAAATTATTGACGATAGGTATTTATTGAAGTACGGGAGTCAGGAATTCCAAATATTGATTTCTATTAATCTGAGGTAAGGCTATTTCCATAAATTCAAGAAAACCTTTACCTTTTACAATACTATAGTCTCGCTAATTAGTACTTATGTATAATGTATAAATATATATATACATACACATAAATAATTTATATCAAAGTCGATTGAATAGCATAATTATAGGAACATGCATATAAGTAAATAGATCTAATCATAGGCGTACGTAGAACATATTTGCTGAGGGTGCATAGTACAAACAGAATGCACATTTTAGTATGTTACCTAGCCACATAACAAGTCAGGCCAGGATTAATTTAAAAAAAAAAAAATAATAATAATTTTAATAATTGTATTTCTCTTAAAAGTCAATGTTAATGTTAATGCTAGTTACCTATATTAATAATAATTTTAAATTATAATTCAAGATGACGTGTATATAGCTACAATCTATCGACTAAAACACTTCGATAACAGAAAACGATTGTCGATTTTAATGGTGTTTCGTAAAATGTTTATTCGTACCTTCATATAAGCACTAGTAGCACTCATCGTGTGACCACGGGTTTGAAAAAAATCATAACTTAAAAAGTATTATTTCATTTTTTATTAAAGTATCTATTTTAAAGCTGAACTCACTGAGCGTGTGCACGCCTATGCATCTAAGAAATATTTGAGAATACCCATGATTAAGATATTGTAGTTTCGATTACATAAAATTGTATATCAATAAATTTTGATTTTATATTAAGGTGTCTTATTAGACAATTTGGAAGGAATTTGATTAAATTATGAAATTAAACTGTTTGACATACTTGATTTTATACTTCAGTATAACTGAAAAAGTAATATTTGAGATTAGTCGTATTTCCACTTTAAACAGATTTGATCATTTAACAAAAAAACTTTTATTTTATTTTATGTTATTCAATTTTTGTTAATTTTAAAATCAAATATGCATTAGTTCTAGCTCCAGTCAACACTACTAATTGAAAATTCACGAAATTATATGAAATGATTTTGACCTCTCACCATGAGTAAACAATCGAAACTGAATTAATATTAAATTGTTTGGTTTAGTGAAATATCTCTTCAAAATATATCTTAAGTCTTAAGAGGACGCCACACCACTCGTAATTCGGTTGTATAACTGTTTCACGCGGGACAACTTTTCTCGCATCATAACTATAACAGAATAACCAACATTTTACAACACATAGAGAAGAATTGTATCTATACTCTATTCCAAATAAGAACAGGCTTCGGCGGCCAACTTTTACGCATGGGCGTGGCTTCACTACAAGTACGGACTTCTAACACTGCCGCTGTCGCGCGACGACGGGAGCGACGTAATTAGTCTATCATAGACCAGTGACCTGAACTAATAACTTAAAATGCATTGTCATGATTAACTAACTAGGTATGTCAGCAACTTTACCGATTCTAGTATTAATACGCGCAGCCATGGAAGAAACAGTAAGAACTTGATTATTCTAATGGAATGTGACGTCAGCTGCCAAGGATTTTTTCAAAACTTTTGGCGGAAGTCTGGAATATACTTATATGGTTATATGTTATTGAATCCACATCAGATGATTTAAAACCTATTTATATTTAAATAAATTGCACTGGACGTAACACTGGTATTTGTTTTCTCTGTCTTACAATTACGTAATCTGTTTTTTACAATAGTTCATTTTTTAGCAATTATACATATTATATAATACCGTGTGAATTAAAAATACTCATAACTTACTTAAAAACTGAACTGTTGTATAAAACACACATACAAACACAGCTAATGTAAAATATGTAATATATATATATGTATAATAAATTATCAAAACACATTTGTTTTTATTTCTTTATCCTATAAATAACCAAATTGACAAAATAAACAAGAATTAAGAGAGCTATGTACTATTGTGGGTGTATTTTCATAACACAATATGAATTGGCTGTATCAAACAGCCTGTTTATTAGTTATTTTTACTAAGTAAGTTGCATAACATAATTGAGATTCCAGTAGAAGTCTTAGAATATATATGGTACGCACGAGGACATTCATACGGTTAAATGGTATGAATAAACAACTAATGGACAAAGTTATTTCTACAAAAAGCAAAATTAAAAAATTTGTTTTGTAATTTTTAGATATTGATATTAATTACCTATGCATTGAATTAATCAAATATATTTATTTTCATTAGTAGTTAGCACACCTCCTTGGGAATCTTCAATATTTCCTCACATAATTTTTTTTTTTTTTTATTGTCTGCTTATTTTCTTATTTATAGGTAATAGGCCAATTAAAATAGATGCAAATAGACAAGTTACTGACTAAGGCAAATAGAAACTTCAAAATTTTGAAGAAATTAATGTCTTAAAAAATAACTAAGTTTGACTATTTAAATAGATTTTTAGTACACTGAAAATAGATAGGTAAAATTAGTATATTTATTTCATAGTTAACGAGAATAGTAAAATACTAACAACTAAAATAGGTAAGTACTTACTACTATTATAGAATTAAATAGTTAAATACATTTTACATATGTAAAGTAATTAATTATTATGTGGATTTGTAAGTGTAAATAATTCATATTGTATTATTATACTATTATTGTGTATTCTTGATAAGCAATTCTTAAATACTGATAAGAAATCCTTGGCAGATGACGTAAGTATGATGCGTATCACTGAGTTGCTGTCATACCTAGTTAGTTAATCATGTGCATTGTATACTCGCGTTATGATGCAGACATGTACACGTCACACACACATACCGGCGGCATCAAACATTGGTCGCCTCCGCCGAACATCGGCCGCTGTCGCCGTCACCACCGGTAGACTAACAGGTGGTTGATTTAGTGGGGAATAAAATAGGCGGAGCCTGACCGCCGCACGACGAAAACTGGTCACCGCCGAAGCCTGTTCTTATTTGGAATAGAGTATATGTCGTAGCGTTTTTATTTTTTGGATAACATAAATACGATTAAAGTTATTGGTTTGAGAACATTAGGTTTTTTTTGTATTTTTCAATTAATTATTAAAAATTATTGAGTAGTGTTATCAAAAAAATAACGACGCTACGACACAGATAAATTTCTTCTTTATAGGGATGGTGGTGTAAAACGGCACAACGCGGCTTCCCCTACTCCATTCAAGCACTCGCGTTTTTCGTTATCGGCCCGCACCGGACGACCGTCTGGCGTCTTGACGAATTATTGTGACAGAACACAGAAATAAAAATTCCGATAATCAAAATTCGATTGACATAATATTATTATCTTGAATAATGAATATAGACTATCGCCTACTAGCATGCTATAGTCTATAATATAGTATACATAATCAATGGCTATTACAAATTAACTATTTATATTTTACAACTTTATAAGCTACACTTGGTGCAATCGACAGTCTCATCTTGGTCACCTTATGACAGGATACGCTGTGGGATTACTACATACTTGTATACTTATCTATAACTACATATTACGATACTTGTCTAATTTATACCTAATTTTAATTAATCAAGATCAGAGTGGCCTTTCTATTTTATACATAAATACATTGTACCTATTTAATTTGTATACTCTTGAACATAACCATATCTATTTTTTTTTGTGACAAAATTGTTTTATCAATATGTCACCAAAAAAAAAATTCGCGCCGTCGCAAAGAAAGGAATCCGATCGGGTAAGACTTCTTTAAAAAAAAAAAAATTGAAAGAAGTTCGTAACGGGGTTCGCAAGAATGTGAGATAAGTACTTTTAAAATAAATATTAGCTTCAAAATAAAAATACATTATTTCATGGACTTGGACTTATTCATTATAATAATGAAAATAATGTAAGAAGACACTAATATAATAATTGTAAACCAAACTTATGGAAAATCTTGTATTACATTTTCAACTCTTATAGCTACTTATAAAACCTTTTTTATACATTTTAACTACAAAATAATTTGCAAATATTCATGGTTTTATCAATATTTGAACTTCAAACGCTAATAAAAAAATATTGTCCCTATGTACCTATTCTTATAATTTTTGAATAATTATAAAACTAACTTATAAGAAACTTCGTATTACATTTTCAAATATTTTGACTCCAATCAAAAAAATTTCATCTATATTTATAAAAAAAATACTAAACAAAAACGAATATTTTAAATGCCAATAAATAGCCTTAAAATAAGCGAATTATTTTGAAAATTAAATCATGTTTATAAAATGCAAATCTAAAAACAGGTGAAATTGTAGTATCTACAAATTACACTTTTTGAATAATATCAATCATTGAAAATCATTTGAGGATAAATCGTTATCGTTACTTGATTTCTTAATTTCAAATTCAAGCGCTCATAACATTTTTCCTATAATGACACTTCGAATTTTCTCTATAGATATTTGAAGGAAAACTTAATGAATACATAGAGTTTAATTTTTCAACCTTAAATATACAAACATTTTTATTAATTTTCAACTTCAAAATTACTTGTACATTTTCGTGATTTTGACTATTTCGTAAAAATTTGAACTTTGAACGCTTATAAAAAAAATGTGATTTTTATTTTTTTTTTAACTAAAATTAAAACGACTTATGTGAAGCCTTGTATTAAATTCTCAAGTTTTTTTGAGCACCCAAAAATTTTTTATCGACACATTTTTAGGTACTGCTTATAGCTGACTTATTTTTCATTTTTAGTTCTGGAACTCATGTGAACAATTTGGAAACTAATTTATCTGAACATGATAATTATCAGCCGTCTATAAATGTTAATTTAAATATTAATACCATTGATAATAATGACATTTTGACGAATGAAAATAATTTGAATGATATGAACTCGGATTTGAGTTTAAATAATTTAAATAGCACATGTTTTGATGGTAATTTGCTGTTAATTGCACATAGTACACAAGCTAGAGTAATTAGTGACTCTAGTTTTTTAAATAAAAATAATATATCAAGTGTTATGGCACATAGCTTATGGGTTAAAAATGAGTCAATTGAAATGGCAAAAGCCGGCGACGAAGAACGAATGATAGCATTAGAAAACGACAATGTGGATAAAGATGGAGTACCTATGTATACAGTAATCGCAGACGGGCAGTGGTCAAAACGGTCCTATAAAACCATGTTTAATGCATTTTCTGGAGTTGTATGTAACATAAATTTTATTTTTTGATATTCTAATAAAAAAGAATATTTTTGTATGTCGTATGTGTAAAATTGTTTTATATTTTATGTATTCTGTAGACTACAATTATAGGGAAAAATACAAAAAAAGTTTTATTCATTGGGATTAGGAATATATATTGTTCAGTGTGTCAGCAATCATTCACAAAAAAACAAAATCCATCTACCCACAGGTGTTTTTTAAACTGGAAGAAAACTTCGACTGCCATGGAGGCCGATGCTGTCGTGGAAGGATTTTCTAGTAGTTTATACATGCATGGTTTAAAATACAATAAATTAATCGGTAATAAGACCAAATCATTATTAAAATAATATCTGTACTTATATATTATGTATATATTTTCATTCCTTATCCGGCGCTGCATATTAATAAATATATATACAAAAGGCGATGGTGACAGTAGTGTGTCAAGACGATTAAATGATGTTCAACCATATGGTAACGATTTCATTATTAAAAAAATCGAATGCAGAAACCATCTACTGACAACTTTTGCACAAATTGACAGCATTTGCTAAACGAACAGACTATCCCATATCTATAAGAATGTTTATAACTACCGATATTTTACGTTTTTGATCCGACATTACTAAAGCGATTAAATATCATTTAAAAAATAATTCATCCGTTGAGCAAAAAGTGAAAGGTAATTTTATTTTATTGAATTACAATTAAATTGTATAATTTATTGTAAACATATTTTTATTTTTAGATTTGATAAAAGATATAGTAAATTGTCCGTATCATAGATTGGGTTAGCATAATAACTGCGCTACCTATTTTTGGACCTAAAACAGAAGAACGAAATTTGGTTCTCGAAGCTGAAAAAAGTGGGATGATGGTAGAAATTAACAATGTAATATATCGGTTGATTGTAAACGCTGACAGTCTTATTGAAAATGCAGATAACAACCCTTGCGAGCAATTTAATAGTTCGATAAATAAGCATGTAGGGGGGAAAAGAATAAACTTCATTCAAAAAAATAATTATAAGACTAGAGTTGAGGCTGCAGTAGTAGTTTTCAACTCCAACAATTATTTACGGACAATACAAAAACAAATTATATCCTCTAGTCCAGGTAAATATAATACTTACTTTAATGCATTTAAATTACTGCACGTGAAATGTGAATATTATTTTAATGCATAATATTCACAAATCTCGTATTACAAATTGTTATCTTTTTAATTTTAGGTATGCAAGCTAAACGATATTCTAATAATTTGAATAGAATACGAAAAAAAACAATAATGCGACGAAGAAAACTTTTTGAAAATGGCATAAGATGAAGTAAACCCAATGTAAATCGTTTTAATTGACCCGACGAGGATTATGGAATGGCAGAGCCAATTGAAGACGATTTGGATGATTTAAATGAAAAAAAAACTGAATTTTTGAAAAAATTAAGCAAAGTTGATAGAAATGAGTTACAACTACGTACTGTAGAACAAAGCCATAACCAATAATGGCATAATGAAAGAAAAAAAAGACTGACGGCATCTAATTTTGGTGACATTTGCAAAATGAGAGCAAATACGAGTTGTCGGAAAAAAGTATACTCGTTATTATACAGACCAAACTTTTTATCAAAAGAAATGATGCACGGAGTTGAGATGGAATCTTTAGCAAGAAATTAATTTGAAGAATTAACTAGTAAAACAGTGCAGTTTTGTGGACTCTTTACAGACAACGAATTTCCTTATTTAGCAGCAAGTCCTGGTAATACATTATAAATTATAATTTATTATTGGTTATAATCTAGGGACCTGCATTTCTACCTAATATATTAATTACAATTTTTATTTTTACTTTTAGATGGTCTTGTTGGTGAAGACGGTATTTTGGAAATTAAATGTCCATTCGTGGCTAAAGATACATTGAGCGCCACTAAAGCAGTGCAAAATAAACTTGTAAGTCACGTGAATACGTGATTTATTGAATTTTAAAAGAATTTTTAATAACTACATGATTAACCAACTATTGTTTTTTGTTTCAACTATAATATTTAGATTTGGTTTTATGGAAAATCATAAAACAGCGGTAGGCATTTTTATTTAATAGTATAATTTACGAAAAATCATAATTTTTCGCTTATCATTATAAAATAGGTATATTATAAATATACTTAAATATTTAAATAAACAGGACTTTAATAAAGAAATGGTGGTAACTTGCGTTAAAACAGATCGCGCCGCGTGTTAGTAAGTAAAAATGTATGTTATTTTATCATTCACATTTCACACTGAATCATGGACTCGCATTTGACTATAAAATATGACGAATTATTTTGGAACAATAAAATGGAAAACTAATTAAAATTATAAGCATATAAGTTCAACGACATTTAAAAATTACCGATGCTGAAGTGTTTATAAAATCATATTTTTTTTTTTAGGTTTTATTTAAAACGAAAAAGAAATAATTTTTTTTTAAATATTTTTTATAATTAAACATTAGATTATAAAATGATTTAATTGTATATTCTTAAGTGTGTTAAGTAGGGTCAGGTTATTATGCTCAATATTCTATTTTTTTTTGAATTACCTAAAATATATAAGTGTTAGTAGGTACGCGTATAAAAGTATAACGTAAAATGTACGCAATATATTCACCTACTAAAAAACTAATACTTTGATAAGGGTAATATTAGTTTTGGTTATTGTTATAAATTATTTACTGTATTAAAAATATTTTATGAAGTATCTAATAATGTAATAAATACAAATCGTATATGTACCCGCGGATATTAAATATAATACAGTTGCATTTACATTTTACGTGTATATTTACGCGATCCGTCAGAGACAAAGGTTTAGATAATAATAAACGTCGCTCTCGTATGAACACAATTGTCGGCCGACCGCCGGCTACTACTAGTGGGCGTGGCTTAAACGTCGCGCGCTTGCGGATCGCGAAAACACCTAAAAGCGCGTTCTATCGGCCGTTGCATACGTTATACTTTCGGTGTGGCGTCCTCTTAATATGCAATATTTGATTTAGTCAACAGAAGTAAGTAATTAAAGTGTATATTATAATTAAAGTGTAAATCCGTGAACTTAATTGTTCTGATATCACGATATTTCCAATAATTATTTTTAGATATCGATATCGATGTTTCTAAGAAAATACCCACGATATCGATATCCTTTCAAATTATCAATATTGTTGGTTATCACAAATTTATTAAGTATTAGGAGATGGTAGGGGGATAAAAGTTAATTTTTCATTTATGGTTTTTAAAACGTACCTATATACTTTCTTTAAGGTCATTCGAGTTGATGGCTGTGGTCTAAAACCATACAAATCTCAAACAGTTGAGTCATAATCAAGTTCGGGTTGATACTAGAGCACAATAAAAGAACCTGGGCGAGTTTTTTAGATTGAATATGTTAGCTATTCTCTTAGTTCGATCTATTGTAGAATATGGCTTCGTCATATGGGACCTCATACAGTTTATAGCTCCCTCAAACTAGAGAGGGGCGTTTTTTTGTTTTTTGTCTTTGGTTGCCTATGTACTAAAGATTGGTAATACCCCTCCACAACTATTTCCTTGTGTTCAGAAAACTAAACCTAACTTCACTCTTCGATAGATGATCAACTGTAAATTTATCTTTTTTACATTAACTCTTGGATGGTTCAATAAACGCCTCTACTCTTCTTTTCAATATCAAATTTAAAGCACCACAGCGTTTCCTCCGATCTCATACAACCTTATAAATACAGAATCGTTCAAAAAAATATGCTCGTTATAATCCAATATTTCTTTTGATGTGCATAGCTAATAAACACCATCATTTCTTGTTTGAACATATTGATCTTAATCTTATTGTTATTTATTTTTTTTTTTTGTCTATTAGATTAGAAATCGATCTATTTAAATGTAAATGAATAATTAATGTACTCATAAAATATGTTGGGCTCTGCCCATAATGTTTTAAATAAATAAATAAAGACATAACAGTTAATATTTTTTGTTATCAAAAAAATTAAGTTATATCACTATTTATGCTTTAAATAACGAATATCATCAGATAATTGGAAAAATAACGAAAACGTGAATTTAATAACATCGGATAGTAGGTACTTAAATTATTTGCCCATAAATAAAATATTGTAATGTGAATATTAAGTACATACCGTTCGATGATACAACTCCCTGACCCTTCCATCTGGCGCGGCTGTATAAATCTTTTTCATATCGTTTGATACAGCCAGACTTACAAACGTCTTATTCCAAAATTTGATATCTATCACGTGTTCATTTGTGTACAAATTAAAGATACACACTCGAGCATCGATGTCACACGACACTAACTTCCAGTCGTTGTTGGCCCAAACTAGATCCGTGATCTAATATTAAGATCTATTAAGTAACATTTGAAATCACCGTAGTTCAAACCCTTAGTTATAATGATTTACATGATATGGCTATCGGAGTAAAGTATAACAGCAATCGTGTTATGAAAATTATTTACATTAATTACTCATCAAAGAATTTTTTAAATGCGAGGTGTGACAATAAAATAATGAGACTTTCTAAATATAATCTAAACTATTAACGTTATATTATATAAACCATTTATTGAAATATGATTAGAAAACACTAATCTAAAATGACTATTAACTCTGATGAAATCCATTTATTTTCTTATACGTTAGTAGCCTTGATATAAATACTGTTCGACTATAGGTACTGCCGAAAAATGTTAGATATAAAAATCGAACAACGTGTTAACATTAAATTTCTTGTGTTAAATTAAAAAATACTGCCGCTGAATCGTTTTGTATGTTATGCGAAGCTTATGGTGAAGAATGTTCACCAAGAGCTCGTGTTTTTGAATGGCACAAACGGTTTTGTGGTGGAAGAGAGAACGTCGAAGATGATGATCGTTCTGGACGTCCTACGGTAGGATCGACTTGGGCGGGAACGCATGGGAACTGAGCTCCTATACTAGCTTTTGATTTTAATTAGCGTTCCCATACTACATTTTTCTAAAAGAACGCACGGGTACGTACTACGCAATATAAAATATAAATGACAGCGAACATTCGTACGGTACTACGCGTAGCTACGGTTTAATACGAACATTCTTATCAAATTTGAACTTGAATATGAGAATTCAATTTTTACCACGAATTAAGATACACAGGAAATATATAGAAGATATTTTTTTCCGATTAATAAGTACACAATCTATAAAATTAGTTTTACCATGGCTAAATATATATATATATTTAGCCATAAGTTTTACCACAAGAATAATATAATTATGTGCTATAGAATAAAATATATATGACATGAATGAATGCGATTGGCAACACTGTTTTCAAGAATGGCAGCAACGCGACGTATACAACAGTGTTTTGATGCTGAGGGAAGGTACTTTGGAGGTGATAATCATTAAATTATAAAATTTTGTAATTTTAAAAATAAATAACTTATTAAAAAAGTCTCGTTATTTTATTGCCACACCTCGTATGCAATAATTAATCAAATAGTCTTTCTCTTTCAGTCAATGATAAAACTATTTTTCTCTCTATGCATATTCCATATCTTAATAAGTATGTCATCGGTCATGATTCCTATACTTCTAAACTTACTCGGCTACTTACCTTGTTTTTGTGACCAATTAACGTAAAACGTCTATGGAATGTCACCGAACAATATATGTCAATGATCAGGTCGTTGACGACCGCAAACATGTGACCGGATAAGCTGAACCGCACTAAATGGCAATTGGCTGCGACGAACTCCTGGCGTGGTTTTAACGCAACCGAGTCATATATAACGTTGAACATGACTCGATCCTGAAAAGCTACTATAGCGTAAGACCCCGTTGGGTGCAACGACACGTCGTGCACATCCTCGTCGTAGCACTGAGACAGCACCAACGTACGTCTCATGTAGTCCCACAATTTCACTGTCCGGTCAATCTTGCCGCAAGTCATAAAGATGGGTTTCCAGTCACTTACCGACAGACCCAAAACACCACCACGGTGCAACGTCTCACCAAATGGTTCAAGCTCTACCTGTCGTCAGAAAAAAAAGCATATATTTATAGGTAACAACTCAAAGTGGCAGATGTAAATAATTTTTTTTTTTTTTGAAATAAGGTACGCCCTGTGTTTTAAATGTAAACCCTTCAAAATCTTCCAGTAGAAAAAAAATTATGTATTATGTAATACGTAAAAACATATTCACTCTTATATCAAATTAAGTTGTTTTAGTATGAAAAAAATATATCTCATTTCTCGTAAGTCATTATATTGAAACAATAAAGCATTTTTGTAATTTTTAAAAGAACAGAGTTTGAAACAAATTACCTATTAAAATATTAATTTCAAGTTGATTGAGTAACATACCAGTTAAAAAATGTAATTAATCTTATAATAGATTGACAAAAATAGAACAGTTCCCAGGTAATAACAAGTATGACAATTAAAATCAATTTGATGACTGAGCAAAAAATCTTTAGCCCCATCTCCTAGTTTATCCGTGTCTAGGTCTGGATGACACATCCTCTATATCCATCAACCGACTGAGGAATTGACGACTATTCACCCAATATCACCCGAAATGCTCACGTCCATCATTCCGGATTTCCCTTCCGTCGACGACCAATACAACCGAGAATTGCCAGTGACGCACACAAGTCTCTTGTTTTTTGGGCTAACGCTCAATGTATTTATAGTATCTGACTCTCTACCATCACCACAGTCACCATCATCGGTATCACCATCACCATCACCATCACCGTTACTGTTACCATAAGCATTATCACTGCCTTCACCGATATTTACTTGACGTTCGCTGTTCCTGGGTACATGAAATACGATGCTTTGCTTGTATCTAAGCCCATAATGAAACGCATAAAGAAAATACGAAAATTCATGGTTTAATTTAGCTACACAGACTACCGATTCGCCTTCATTTTGTAGTAGTAAACTTGGTAACCGTTCACTACAAACATTAGTCCATTTTTAACTGGCGTAAAATATTGAATTTTCACGTCCTGGCCATCTAATATTGGCCGTACGTACAACGGATTTGGGCCTGTCACATTCGGGTCGAACTCTGAGAGAGTCTGAATATTGTAGACGGACTTCAATTCACCATTTTCAATCAAAAACAATCGCCCGTCGATGGTACCCGCTAAAACCCTGTTAAAATTACAACGATGAATGTGGATAGCTTACAAAATTAGAATTAAGTTAATGTAAAGAGCTCTGATAATCTGTTTACATCTATATTTTTATATACGTATTTCTATATCTAGCTGATAACTTGCAATTCATTATGCGTTAAAAATGTCAATTCAGTTTGCAATCAGAATTATTATTTTTTTTTTTATTGGGCAGATGGCTAATTGTTAAATAGTTCTTAACTTAGCTAGTCTTAACTATATCAATATTTCGTAGTCTGATTTTGGGCCTATGAAAACTTAAAACAATACAGAATCGATACTCGATTAGCTAATTGGACATTAGAGTATGAAGTGTTGAACTCTAAAAGTTGGAACCGTATCTGTAATTTGATGATATTGGCAATGTGATCCCTCTTTGCTACGAAATTATGATAACAGAAACAATCTATTGACTAAGGATGACACCCGTATTTATTTATTGAAAGTTTTTTTTTGTATGGTTTTGTCAGTTTAAGTATTGCATATATGCTACTAAAAAATAGATATTCTAATATTGTTATTTTATACTTATCAAATAATTAATAAAGAAATTGTTCGAACACGGGAGCGTTTTTGCGTCCCCGAAGCTTCCATAGAAGCTTCCATATTACCAGCAGCGCATCGGATGCAGAATATTCGAGAGGCAGCTTATCTCCTCCAATGATGACCAGCAACGAACTGTTGGGTACAAGCCTTAGGACGTGCTGCCGGCTGTTGTATGCTTATTTTGTTACACTAATTTTATTTCATGGTGATCGAGCCCCACGCACTGTTTTGCGTTCGCTCGCTGCCACGTGGGGAACTACTGTTAGAAGGCGTTATATTTAATGTTATTATTAATTTACTTTTTATCAAGTCTACTGAACAAGAGTTTTTAAAATCAGTCCATTTTAGTTTCATTTACGAAAAAACCATCTCAACTTGAGAATCAGATCGTGGTATACTTTAAAAAAATTCTAATAATATTCCAATTTTTTTTAATCTCAGAATTTATAAGCATTTTACATACATTATAAATTTAATTAAAGCTAACAACAGATAAAGAAAGCTTGATAAGTGTAAGCTCTTCAAATATTTGACCTAAAAAAATTACATCAACTAGTCCAAATATTTCTACTGTTTTTTCAATACAGTAGGGTCTCGATAATCCGAACGAGATTGGGGAAAGGGGTCGTTCGGATAAGCGATTTGTTCAGATTACTTATGGCATAAAAAAAAACATCAATTTTATTTAATTGAAAATGTGAAATTTTATTTTTATTTGTACTGCCGTCATAAACGAAAACGCCGTTAGTCACCGGAGAACGATTTTGAGAAAAACGCATTTTTGTATTTTGTATTTCCATAAGATTAAAACACCTTGTACATTCTAATTATTTAAATATAATATATGTTTTCCTATGTAATTTTAACCAACAGATGGAATGAAACAATTAATGATTAAATTAATTGGTATAAACTTTTAGTACTTTATTCAAAAGCAAGAATGCCCTAACTCGTAATTAACAATTTCTGATATGATAATATTATTTGTCAATAGTTAGAATGTTAGAACCTCCGTGGGGTATCGATACACCTAGAACGTTTCGGAATTTTAAGAATGTAGACTATGAACCTATAAATGAATATTTATTACGTACAGACTGGGTATCAGAACTTTCTAACCGTAGCGCCAACGACGCTGTCTCTTTCTTTAATAGTAAGCTATCGGAGGCCTTTATATTATCATATATTTATTTTATCATACCTTTCAAAACATTTCACGAACATAAATTTCCTCTCTGGGTATCCCTTGAACTTAAAATATTAATTTTTCAAAAAAAGCGAGCCCATCTTACTTTAAAAAAATCAGGTCTATAATGTTAGACTATAATGTTTTCTCTGAACTACAGGCAAATTGTAAGTATCTCTCGAAGTCGATTTACCACGCGTATATTGAAAAAGCATTGTCCAGCTATCCACATAGTTTCTGGAAATATGCACGTGATCTTAAACAGCATCCTGAAATTCCAGTTTCAGAATGCTTTGGCAATCATTCGTCAAACAATCCTTCCGAATCTGCTAACCTTTTCTCTGACTACTTTAAATCATTCTTTGGTACTTCTACCCCAAACCAGTCCCATTCAAATAGCCCTTATAGCCTGCCATTTGATCTCCTATCAGATTTCAAATTCTCACCGGAGAATATTTTTTCAACGCTATCTACCCTGTGCAATAAAACCTCCACAGATCCGGATGTAATTCCGGCCATTTTTCTTTTCAATTGTCGTTTGTCTATCTATATTCCGTTGTTCCTTTTGTTTAGAAGGTCTCTGGATGAATGTACGTTCCCTAATATCTGGAAAATCTGTTCTGCAACTCCTGTTTTGAAATCTGGTGATGCTTCGGACGTCACTAATTACAGACCAATATCAATAATCTCACATATTGCCAAGGTATTTGAATCTGTTGTTTATCATTGTATTAAACGTAGCCTTAATTATATATTAATTGATGAACAGCATGGTTTCAGGCCAAGTAAACCTACTTGTACAAATGGTGTTTCCTTTCTATCATACATTATTGAGAATATTGATTCTGGTTCTCAAATAGACGTCATAATCACTGATTTCAAAAAAGCATTCGATACGGTCCACCATGAACAGCTTATTTACGAATTAGTCTAGGCCTTGGATACCAGCTGCTTGGATGGTTCAAATCTTACATTACAGGTAGGAAGCAATTTGTAAGAGTGGCTGGGGTATCATCCTGCGAAATCAATATTCCGTCAAGTGTCCCTCAAGGGGGGCACTTAAGTCCGCTGCTGTTCTCTCTTTTTATAAATTCTCTGTCCCACACTTTAACTGGGCTAAGTGTCTTCTCTTTGCTGATGACATCAAACTATTTTTGAAAGTTGACTCTACGGCTGATTAGGCTGTTCACAGAGTGAGCTTAATTTATTTTCTATCTGAGTAGATTGTCTTGGACTGGTACTTAATCTTGACAAATGTTACTCAATTACCTTCACTAAATCACGTTCGTCTACAAATGGAACATATTCCATCAATGGCTTTCCACTTAAACAAGTATTCCAAATTAAAGACCTCGGTATCTTCTATACATCGTACCTATCTATCATTTAACCAACATATTGATACCATAGTAGCACGTGCTCTTAAAGTTCTCAGATCTATTAAACGCAACACAAAACATTTCACATCAGTGAACTGTCTTCGTTCCCTCTACATTACGTTGGTACGATCAATTCTCGAGTATGGAGTTGTGGTATGACACCCATACCTTGCACGACACCAGCATAAGCTAGATCAGGTACAAAATCGATTACTAAGCTACTTAGCATTTGCGAGTAAAACTGACGTGTCCCCCCCCGTGACTATGACCAACTACGTAATACGTTTAATATCCCATCTCTTTCTTCTCGCCGCAACGATATAGATGTACACTTTTTAACTTCCTTTCTAAATGGTACTTTAGACACTCCTAATTTACTTCCTGTAATTCCATTCAAAGTTCCTACCCATGGAATACGAAACCTAGACCAGTTTTATGTTCCCCATCACTCTATTGCCTATGGTTACAATCATCCACTTCACAGAATGCTCAGAGTTACTAATCTAAATGTTCCCTAGTTGTTTTGTTTGCGCTCTCAGGCTACTTTTGTTATTTGTACGCTCTAGTTTTTGTTATAGAGTTCTTATACTTAATTACTAGAGCCCGGATTTCAATGCAAAGTGCATATTTTTTTGGTTGATTGGTTGATCAGATTATACAATGCTTTCTAAGTACATAATTCGTTTCATGTAACGAGGGTTTGAAAGCTACAAATTTTATTTTGCATTTTTTTGCATATTTCGACGTTTTTTCATTTTTAGAGCATTTTTAGCATTATTGGGTCATTTTATTGGTTTTTAATGCATATTTGTTCAATATAGATATAAAACTTGGACTATTCAAAAAATGATCTAAAGATAAATTATTTTCTTGATACTTAAGAAGGTTTATCGGATTTTTCCATACAAATTGTCATTTTTTTTTCGATTTAGTTTTTATCTTATCTTACTTTATTATTGACTGTAGATCGTCACCCGTATTCGGTCAAATAACAAATAATCAGTCAGTTCGTGTTATATCGCAGTCGTTGCTCGTATTACGTGTGTTTGTGATTTTAATGTGTTAAATAGTGTGTTCAATAATGCCCAAAATAAAATCATCTACTTCTTCTCGCTTGCGTGACTACGTGAACGAATTCGGAAGGGACGTCTTTACAACAGATGGGACTATTTTACTTTGTAAAATTTGCAATATTAAAGTCGCGGCTGAAAAAAAATTTTCAATTCAGCAACCTATATCAAGAGAAAAACATATTAATGCATTAACGTCGATGAAAAATAAAAAAATGAAAAACCACAACAACTTTTAAGTGATGTGTTAAGCAATGATAATTATTCGTTTAATAAATATCTTTGTATGGCTATGCTATCTGCGAATATTCCATTCAATAAATTGAAGAACAAATTATTTTGCAACTTTTTAGAAAAATATACAGCCAAAAATATACCAGATGAGTCTGCATTACGAAAGAATTCCGTGGGTCGATGTTTTTTTAATGAAACTATTGATTCTATTCGAAAGTACATTGAAAATAAAAAACTATGGGTCAGTATTGATGAGACCTCTGACGTCGAAGGCCGTTATGTCGCCAATGTAATAGTCGGTACATTGGAAATATCTAAACCAGGAAAATCTTTTTTATTAAATTGCGAAGTACTGGAAAAAGCTAATAATAGCACTATTACGAAATTATTTGACAGATCGATGGCTATTGTATGGCCAAACGAAGTGAAACACGATAATGTTTTATTGTTCGTCAGTGATGCAGCTCCGTACATAGTTAAAGCAGGTAAGAACATAAAAGCTTTATACTCGAAAATGGAACACGTCACTTGTCTCGCACATGGTCTACGTAGAGTAGCTGAAGAAGTGCGTGAACATTTTCCTTAAGTAGATGAGCTGATATCAAATGTAAAATTTTTTTTTTTTAAAGCACCTTCAAGAGTTTTAAAGTTTAAATGCATGGGCCCGACTATTCCTTTACCACCTCAACCAATACTGACACGTTGGGGTACTTGGATAGAAGCTTCAGTATACTACTGTGACTATTTTCAATTCATTAAAACAGTCATTGATGCAGTTGAAGAAAACGATGCCATAGCTATCAAAAAAGCACAACGTTTAATAGCAGACAAAGAAATTGAAACAAACTTGATATTTATAAAACCAAACTATGGAAATATACCAAGTAGTATAACACGCCTTGAAGCATCAGGAATATCCTTAACTGAGGCAATTGGTATTGTAAATAATGCGAAAACTTATATTTTAAATAATACAAATACAAGTAGTCAAGGCAAAGCAATAAAGAAAAAATTTGAAACCGTTTTAGAAAAAAATGGTGGTTATACTACAATGGAAATAATTGCAAACATTTTAGAAGGCAAAGAAACTTCTCGTACAAAAATATCAGAAGAATTAACTTCAGACAATATTTGTCACATGAAATTTGCTCCTATTACATCCGTGGACATCGAAAGGAGCTTTTCCACTTACAAAAATATTCTTTCGGACAATAGAAGATCATTGGTGTTTGAAAATATTAAACATTATATTATTGTTCAATGCAATGCTCAAAATTTAGTAAGTCAGCATCATATCAGTCAATATTTCAAATTTTCAGTTTTTTTTTTAATAAAATAATAATTATGTCTCATTTATAAATTACAATTTGTATAAAAAAATATATATGGCATTTTTAAGGTCATTTTTGAGGTAAAATGCATTTTTAAGGGCATTTTTGGCTATTTTTTAGAGCATATCAGTGTATGGTTTTAAGTGCATTTAAATCCGGGCCCTATTTATGACTGTTAATTTTTTTATTTAATTGTTATTACCTACATAATATGTAATAGTTATTGTTAACTGCCAATTGGCGTAAAATATATAATAAATAAATATTATAAAATAGTGAAATCGTGAAATTGTATGTTTTTTCTCCTTTAACCGCCTTAATTTTCGACTACCGTTTCGAAAATCGTGGTATTGACAGGCATACCTAGAGAGATGATTAATGTCATCGGGTTATTGAAATTACGTATCGCGAATAATCAGGATGTCACCGGTCGCACGACCGTGGGAAGCTGCGATATCATATAATACACGCGTACGCTTTTGCGCGACTCCACCATGGATACATATTTATATTATCGATAGGAGAGGAAACGCAGAGAGTAGGACTATATAGAAGAGCCCCGATTAGACCCAAATCAGACGTGAGCCACCAGTCAGTGCAAGAACCTTCACGCCAGTCAATTTTAAATTAATCATTTGGACTTAGAATATTTTTCAATTAAATCATTCTTATTCAATAATAGTGTTTTATTCACATCGCAATCAAATAAATATATAATAATTAATCAAAAATCAAGTTGTTAAACTTATTTCGCTCAATATATTATCTACCTCAACACCAGTCGTTCATCCTCCTGTATGCTGGGACGCTACATAACTTACAGATCCTAGGGATAGTTTAACTTTCATAGAAAAAGCAATTTTAAAACGGTTAAGTAATTCCAGAGACTTCCCTGAAAAATTGGACTATTTTTCTTCTTTATAAATACTAAATAGTAATATTGATTATTTCCTGAAGACACATTTTCTTTTAAAAAAATGCTCTGATTATCAAAATATATAGAGTGGTTTCTTATGGAAAATTGAATCTAGTTGGTAATTTTAAGGTCATTGTGATACAGCATATAGGACTTTTTTTTACACTTCACAAAATAACTTCTCGTAGGTAAACACTTTTGGTGTCGTAAAAAGTTTCAAAGTCCAATAATTAACTCATAACTGCTTTATGAGATAACTTCTATGTATGTACCCAAGGTTAATGAAATTGCATTCTCAAATATGTATTAAAGATAAATGAAAAATTCGCATGCACAGTAATAATTGCAACTTATGGATATTTTAGAAAAATTATATTGGTATGTTAAATATGCACTCGCTAGGTCTATAATTTTTTGTGCATTTCGAATGTCATTACGCAATTATCGTTATGATAGTGCAATTAAATCTTGTATTCACCTATAATCATACATATTTATAATTTTTGAAAAGATTTTTGTGACAAAAAAATGTTTTTGAACATACAACAATCAGCAATATCAACACCTACCTCTCGCTGTTTAACCAACATACAGTAGTAAAATTAAATTTGTTGGCTTTATGAAATCCATACTGTTTCCAGACCAATTCTCCCATGGCCATTGAACGGAATAATCCTCTGCCAACAAAACAGCACAAACCGCTATTGACGGGATTCAACGCCATCTAAAAAGTACCTGCTTATTAATACCTTATAGTTATTATTATCACGAAAATTTAATTTTTAAGTTATTACTCAATATTTATAACTAGGGATGTAAATTTATATCAAATACATTTGATTTTTGCTTCTTAGATCTTAGTTTACAGTTTCAATAATTTACCTATAATTAATAGTAGACACTTTTATTTACATTTTTACACTATAAACACCAGGGCCGTCCCAACGTCTAACCCGCATGTGTTGTCTCCGTCTTACACACGTACGACCTAGCAAATTATCGTTTGCTAGTTTCAATAGGGTATTGTCAGTTTTGATATTAAAGTGAATCCACCTATTGTCAAACTTTTAGGTTTGCAATATTATTATCTGTGTTCTTTCGTTGGTTTTTTACGATATTTAAATTTTTAAGTGAGTTATGAACATTTTAAAATATTCATAATTTACATACCCATAACTCACTTAAAATTTAAATATCGTAAAAAACCAACGAGAGAACACAGATAATGTTACTACCTAAAAGTTTGATAATAGGTGGATTCACACTAATATCAAAACTGACAATACCCTATTGAAACTAGCGAACGAACATTTCCTATTTCGTACGTGTGTAAGACGGAAACAACACATGAGGGTGCGACGTCCACTTAAGTAGAAACGGCGTCATAGACAAGCGGTACAGTGGAGGAAATTGTTTTGACTACGTGACTGGACTCGCGCATTGTATGATTGTATAAGTGTTAAATTATATTTTAAGTATTAATATTATGTGGATGACGCAAAGCAGATAATTTTTGTCTCAATAACGGTGGTCGGTGATAGTTCTTTGTTTTTAATTATTATACATCAAGACTTTTTGGGGGCTCCCTAAAAATATTACAACAATGGGGCCTGGGGCAAAATGGCCCCGTTGCCCCCCCCCCCCTATGAACGGCCCTGATAAACACAATTGACGTATTAACACTTCGAGGTAAAACGCTGTACTAATACAAAGTGATTTAAAATGTTAATAATATTTTACTTAACAAACCTAATATAAAAACATTTAAAAGTCGTTTTCAAGTACCACGATAACATATTTAAAATTTAATTTATATATTTTATTGAATTACTAAGTTAGTCAACTTAACTGAGAAATATTCATGCTTCAAAACGACACAATAATTACTACGATGAATTGTTAAAATGTATACAATGTACGTATGGGGGAACTGTTCTATTTCTTTTACACTTGAAAACACACCCTTAATGATCATCTACTACATTTTCACAATAGATACGCACTTAAGAAATTCCCTATATGTCTATATTTTAATAGGTGCATTTCCTTTGTACTTTAATTTCCGAATTTTAGATTTAAACAAATGGCATTCGGTAGTGCTACATTTGTGCTTAAACCTTTTTACCTTTAACTCAAAAAGAAAAATATTGCCTGTTCCTCTTTCTTAAATTAATTTCAGAAAAAAATGTTAACTATTGTATTAGTTATTTATTGGTCAGTTGTTTTTTTAATAGATAGTCTGTGTCATAAGTTAGCAAGTTATGTTCATCACTGGATTGTATTACCTAGCTTATTATCTGATAACTAATTATCTAATAATCGATTCTTTATTAATTACATCTGATACAGGTCCAGCGGAGTTCGCAGAGGTTACGACTTGCAAGTGACTTTCAACTTTTGATTGTCTCCAATTGTAATAATACATTATGTAATCGGGATCTCCTGAAAGCGCAGCCACATATACGTCATCATATGAAAATTTAATTTTAATGAAACTGTTGGATTTCGATTCATATGGTATGGTCAGCTGCCTTAAATGCTTGAATTTGTCTAAATCATATAAGCTAATTGACGGTTTTTTGCCCTTCTCGGCTACGGCCAAAATATTTCTATATTTTAAACATTATAATACAATAAATTAGTAGTACACAGTTCATTCATATTATATCGATTCTAATGGGTACAATATGAGATGCATCCATATGTGTGTATTATGTTTGGTCTTTGATGCAATGATGTGTGTAATAAACTTTGCAATTAATTACGAGAGTTACATTAGTAATAATACACCTGCAATTGTGCAATTTGCCCCGGGTCTTTAAACATTTAAAAGTGCAATATAATTTGTAATTTGCATACAATAATGCCATGTTACAACAATAATAATAACCTAACTAACGATAATAATAAACGACTTATTTAAATCCTAGCGTCGTGGTTCATAATTGCATAATTATTTTTGAGGTGTTTTAAGTGAACTTTTGATTTCTAGCTTATAATAGCTTCTAATTTATTGTTGACGTCTAATTAAAGTACAACTAGTATATAATATAGGTACTGTAAAAATATTAATGGAACTGAAAGCATCAAACTGATCGTATGAAGTCCTGTTTAGTAATGTAGTATACCTACCCGGCGGATCAGAATAAAAAACAAAATAATTATTTCAAGAGTGTTCCGAATAAGCCACTTTCGATAAACTACGACTAGGGTTGCCAACCGTCCCGCGTGAGGCGGGACGTCCCGTATCCAGGGCTCAAATAATGTGTCCCGCGATACGTGTTCGCGGGACGCTGACTGTCCCGCTTCTTGGTAAACCTGTCATAGTCCTATTAAAAATAACTATTACGTTCTTATTTTGCGTGCCGGTTTTGTCAAATATCAGTAGTATTTATAGATTCATTTCCAACAATATTTATGTCGGACACTTATCGATATTTGTACATACAATCAATATTATTTTTGGTGCGTTATCTTAATAATATTATGATCAAACGTTTACTATACTGAATATCCACTCAGAAGGAGAAACATTAAGTGGCGACGCGTGTGTAATACGTGTTTTGTTCGAGCCGAGTGGAATAATAAGACATTTTTATCATTTTATTTTTTCATTGTCTCGAGGCTCGCGCAAATTGCTGTGTCGCCGTGTCACTGTGTAGCTAGTACGCACTATTTTTCATAATTTTTTGGTATGTCCCGCTTTTTTATGTCGAGTCCCGCTTATTCGTAAATGAGAGTTGGCAACCATAAACTACGTGTCAGTGTAAAGTACAAGTAGTGTATCAGTGGCATACTATTGGCGGGAGGGTAGGCGTTTACCGTTTATCTTCGTCATAATTAAAACATATATAATGATTTGTTTTATGGAATATTACATAGTAAAAGTAATAATCATTTATGCACAAAAATAATTTATGTTACATTTTATTACATGCTTGTATATGACATACGGGTAAATTACAAACTTTATACTCAGATTTGCGTGTGCGTGTATAATAGGGACGTAATAATAATATCGTTGCTATCTAATTTGAATAATGCGATTCAATATAAAAATAAATGTTACCTATATAGCCACATGAATAAATACTATGTTATTAAGATCTAAAATGATAAAAATAAGTTTTAAAATTTTAATAATACGATCGTATTTTATCGTTAGTAAGTAAATATTGGTTTTGAATAACCACTGTTATAATATTATATAGATACCAGATAATCTACTAATAAGTAATAACCGAACAACGATTACTAATCGACTAATCAAAGTGATTACCTACTCAATTTCATTTTTTTTTTTTTGAACTCTTATTATAAAATTTTTTTTATCTATAAAATGATATATTATTTGAAACATAATTAATTTTTATTCAATATGAGTGATCGGAAAAAAAATTAAAAAGCCCTACTCTAACATATTTTTCAAAAAAAAAAAAAAAGGTTAATGAAGACGATGACGAATCTAATACTTCAAGTTTTAACACCCGTCAAAAACAATAAAAAAGAAAGCCCAGTTTAGTAAGTATAAATTATAATGGTAGATAATTATTAGGGCTCGGATGTTTATAAAATTGCATATTTTTTTCTATTTATTCAATTTAATGCTAACCTAGGAACAAATTTAATTCATGTTCAACTGAATCAAATAATACTATTTTTGTATATTTAATGGTTTTGTATTTTAAAACACGTTGAACGCCAACGTCAATACGTCATTGACACGTGGTAACCTGTCCGTTATTGTAACTTTGTGAAGCAGGCTATATCCGTACACATTTGAAATTTTGGTCGGCCATTCAATAGCGTGTTGTTTATTACGCGGTTTCAATTTTTCGTCATTTTTATATTTTATTTACAATTTATACTGTTATATGAAATAAAAATGAATAAAAGGTAAGTTTTATTTTTATTTTATATAAGTTCATACATTATTTTCACATTTGGATAGTTATATTATAATAATCTTCATACAATAGATATATATAATCATAAATCATAATATTGTTAGCGTCTCGATATCAGGATATTAGATAATTAACAATTATCAGTACATTGGCTTTTGGTAATCTAAGGGCGTTTATTTAATAATACAACTTACAACAGTAAAACATTAACGAATAGCGGCAGTTTACGCCGTTGGCGGAACACTCACGTCGCGCACCGCAGTCGCGATAAAACAGAAAGAGGCAGGCGTACCGAGTCAGGGTCGTGTACTGGAGAACCGGCAGTGGTGGTTATCAGTGTGGCCACCAGCTATAATATTATATACAAATTTATATATATTTTTAAAAAAATTAATTTTTCGCAATTTTTGGAGTCTATTTACAATAATAAATAATTATATATTATCGATAAATACTTATGATCTTCTTTAGTCGTATAGTTACGTAAATAATTACATATTTTACGTATTAGTTACATAAAATGTAAAATATTATCTAACTTTTTTTTTATTTATAAATAAATTATGAATATTTTTTTTAAAGAAAAATGGGCAACTCAATGACCGACCAAGAATTATTACGTATGTTGGAAAATTCAGATGATGATTTCGGCTTAAGTTCTGGTACTGATTTAGGGGAAGGTGATTCTGGCGATGATGATGCCGATCCAGAATGGTCACTTCCAATAGTAAAACCCGAAGAGGATAATCAGATAATATCAGATGTACCTATTATTCATACATCAGGTACATGGAGTAATAACCTATAGTGACACGTATCCCTTTTTCAAAATCCGAAGGATTGAAGGTTTTTCCACAAGGAATGAGCCGATTGATTATTTTAATCTATTATTCGACTACAGACTTTTCGAGTTAATAGTTAATGAAACCAATAAAAATGCAGTTCAAGTTTTTTTATCTGGATCTGGTAGTTCATCATCTCGAATTACTGCGTGGAAAGATACAAATATACAAGAAATGAAACTGTTTATAGGTTTACTATTTCATACAGGATCTATACGACTCAATCGATTGGAAGATTATTGGAAGGCATTATTCAATAGTCAGTTAAATGAAAAAAATATTGAACGATTAAATACATTTGATATTGGTATTTATGAAAAGGAAATTGAAGAATTAAACTGTATCAGATCATTCAAGGAATGGACAAAGTCAATATCAAATAGATGTAAAATAAACATTGGAGGCATTCAAGGTATTGGTGACAACGCTCAATTTGAAATTGAACTTGAAACATACATAGTCAATGCAATGAAGCTCTTTCCTTGTTGGTGGTCAATTATGGTTTCATCGTTCGGTTATGGGGATCTAATTGTTTCTAGTTCCAGAGTTGAAAGTAATTTTAACCAGTTGAAAAATAGACTTTTCAAACAACAAGTTATGCCAATAAGAGTGGACAGTTTTATGCAAGAAATACTAATCTATTATAGAGCTGATAATTTATTACATCAAATGATGTCCCAAAAGACGAATGATGTACATGAAACCTCTCAGAATCCAGAATCTGTCAATGTAGCAAATAATGAACATATCAATGAAGATTCAAATTATAGTATTGAAAACAACTGTATTACTAGTGCTCATTATGAAGAAATCCATGATATAATTTTGAACCCGAATAAAAATTTGCCAAAAAATGTATGTTTAAGTAACCATGATTTCATTCTTCGAGGAGTAATAGCATTTAACACTCCAGAAAAAAGTAGTCCTAGGATAAGCTCTGGGCATTACATAGGATATGCTCACAGATCAAATGGTGATTGGGATGTATATTATGATACTAAAGAAAAAATTATAAAAGTTAGTGAAAAAACTTTTTTTAAAGTTTGATAAATGTTGAATTTTTAATATATACAATATAAAAAATTAGTATACGTGATTGATAATAAAAATAATTTTTTCAGAAATTGAGTGTTATTTATTTATATCTTTTAAATTAGTGGTACATTTATATTATGGCTTAAACACATATAATATGTAAGCCAATAAATGTAGGTATGGTTCTCTAGAAGACTAATGTTACATTATTATTAAAAATGAGAAGCTTTTCTTAGGTACCCGCCAGACTACAGGTAATTGAACTTAGCATAAAATATAATTCAGCATAAATAAAATGTATAGGAAATAAAATAATATCGAAAAAAAAGTATTTACCTATCAGGGTTTTTTTTAATGATTTTTTCTGACTGCACAAACTTATTCCCACTGTTGTGTCATAGTAGGGAATTTGTCTACGCTGACCAAACCCTACAGACCGTTATCCGTTGAACTATCAGGGGTGGCTCTAGCCTCACCCCCCCCCCCCAAAGCTGTATTTCTAAACAATTGTATACTGTTAAAAACAAAATCACGGCTCTTGCTTTATTCAAAATTAAAAACAAAATCGAAAAAAAATAATACCGGTTATTAATATCGAAATCGAAACCGCAAAAATACAATACAATACAATACCGGTATTCAAAATTGATAACAAAATATAGACAAAAAAATATTTATTTTTATGATTTTATTATTATACACAATATTTCTTCAAATTATAAATTGTAATATTATACTGAATTATTGAATTAGTAATCGACATTTCACTCATGAGTCATAAGCAAATTCGAAAATTTAATTTAATTATTAATTTATTATTACAGTATAAGTTATATTAGTTATAAAATAGTTTAAATAAACTGTAAGTTGTACAATGTACACAATATCTAACGTGAATACGTCATGTTAGCACATAGGTAGAACAAACTATTGACCAAATTTGGATTTTTCCGTATTTTTTAGAAATCAACGATACTTGTTTGTAAACTAATTAATTTGATCACAGGATTATTACTAACTAATTCTTATTCTAAGGAATCTATCTACCAAAAAATGAACCAAAATCATAAATTAAAAAACTAATTTTGTATTTTGAAAAAAGTACATCAATTAAACTTCTATTCAAATTAATGTGAAACAGAGACATTGTTCTTTATCAGTGAATAACATACTCTAATCGATTCCACTTACATAACCTACGTATACGTTTGATTCGTTTGAAGACGTTATTGTTAATTTTGTTGGTATCAAAACCATATCATTTTATTTTGGTGGAATTGATGACAGACAAAAATAATAAAATAACTTGAACTTATGTTCATATTTGGTCAGTAGTTTTAGTAAAATTATAGCTCTATCGAGTTCAATAAGCGGATGTTGCTATATCAAAAGCATGGTTTTGTTTGAAAACTTGAGAATTTAAAATTGTATTTAGTAAAATACAACAGAGTGATTTTTTCAAATAAAAATGTACTTGTATATACAACAGAAATATAACATGATTACTACCATCGATGAGTTATTACATTTAGGTAATCTGAAAAACAAAGTTTTTACAAACACCGAGCACTGCGTGTCTGCGTATTCAATAAAGACGTTGTATGCCAGTATGACGTTATTACAGCACCCGGACGGGAGATTTGGTTTTGGGTTAAAAGGAGAGGGATACAAATTTTTTTAAGGAGGGTACAAATGGATACAAATCGGGTACAAAAAAATGAGATAAATTCGAAAACGATCGGTTGACTCCTGGTGGTTCCGGGTGCCAGGACGATGTCGTTTCAGCACCCGGAAAGGGAATTTGGTTTTGAGTTTAAAGGAGAGGGGTACAAATTTTTTTAAGGAGGGTACAAATGGATACAAATCGGGTACAAAAAAATGAGATATGTTGGGGGAGGTTTTGACGATTTACGGGAGCCACGACGACGTACCTGAGACAGACGAGAAGTTTTAGCAATAAGCTCTGAACACACAAATGATTTAGTTGAAGTAACTAACAGAAGAGGTGAACAAAAATTGAAACCGATGTCAATTTCTATGTACAATAAATATATGTCGGGAATTGATAGACAAGACCAGATGTTATCATACAATCCATGCGAGACGAAAATATTAAGGTGGTACAAACAAATTGGAATTCATTTTTTTCAATTATTGTTGCTAAATTCCTACTAGAAAACGTAAAAAAATGTAGCCTATATGATTTTAGACTCTCTGTAATTACAGCATTAGTAAAAAGTCAAATAAACATAAATGTTCCTCCTGCTCTTCTTCCAAAAATAACAAACTCGCACTTTCCTGCAAAAGTGGCAAAAAAACGAAAAAAAAAATGTTTATAGAAAAAGATGCAAGGTGTGCCATTCAAAAGGCATATGAAAAACAACAATATTCTACTGTTCCAGTTGTCAACCTGGTTTATGTCTAGAAAACAGTTTTGAAATTTATCACGCATAATCTAGTTAGTTTTGATTTATTTTATAAAACATAATAAGTTTCATTATTATTTTACGTATTCGTCTTTATTATTATACAAAGTAAAAGATGTTTTTTTTTTAATTTTTTAAATATTTTTATAGTTTTGTTATTTTATATTTATGTATACAGTGTTTTACAAAGTGTATAATTTCAAACTAAAAGATATGTTTTGTTTTATTTTTTTAACAATTTTAAAGTATGATAATAACATATAATTATAAATTATAAGTTTGATTAGTAGTTATTTGAAAAAAAAAAAAATTAGAAATAGCTTATTTTCATAAATGACTGAAAACGGGCGCCCATGGCCGGTGTCATCGTGGTGTTGACACGCGCAAATTATAATATTTATACGCGCGGCTACAGGCACCCACATGTCGATCGACGGCGGCGACGGACGCGCACACGTCGAATCGATGTTGGTGTTCAACGTGTTAACTGCATATTTTGAGATTTTAAAAATAAAAATTCATATTTAAATTCATTTTTTCTAAGACAATTTAAATTATAAAATTAATTCCACAATTTGTATATATTATATCTATATAAGCTTAATAGATGGTAACTACGATCCTCTGTGCATTGACGTAAAATATAAATGTTTCATTGTGTTTGTTTGGGACTGTGGTACTTTATTAGATACCTAAGGAACGTAAATAGCAATAATAGAATTATTGTGTATACGGCAACGACTGGACAACATATTAGTAGATACGACTTAAATTGAAGCGCTTAGTGGAACAACCAGGCAATTCCAATTTGTGTGTAAGTAAACATGTTACTGATAAAATTGTTCAGCAAGTAAAAAACAATGATCTTAGTCCTGAGGATGGTAAAGGGAAACACAATAACCCTTCAAATGTACATTCATAATTGATTCGCTCTGAAATTTACACTCACATCTTTGCTAGACAATTACATTACGGTAGACTTAAAAATGGGGATTCTAAATATCTATCATCATTGCAGTACAGATTATGTTTACAAAAATATGAGCCTATTATTGGGCAGCTTACTCTAAGGATGAAGCCGGAATGTCAAAATCAATAGTCAAGTATTGTTATTTTGCTAATTACTTTGCTACATATTTTAAAATTTCTCTTGCTAACCCAAGATTTGATAAATGCCAAATTTGGGACAAACTAAAAAATGTTATTGATGCTAAATTAAATGAAGAAAAAACCAAATTCAATTAGAACGAGATATACATATTCGAAAGGTTGAGGTATTTTATACAGATTTAAAAAAATTAACTGCAGAGGCTAAAACCAATGATACTGTTGAAGTAATCTCATTTGATTACCAGCAAAATTATCCCAGCGGGTGAGGTGTTTTATAAAAGGTGATTGTGGTTATATAACTTCTAAATATACTCATCAAAAACTGGTAAGTCTTACTATTTTGTGTATGACGAAACTGATGCAAAAAAATATCAAAATTAAGTCATCAGCTTATTGAATTATTTTATTAATAATAAACTAAGCAAGTCTATCACACAATTATATTTATTCTCAGATAACTGTAGTGCACAAAACGAAAATAGTCTTATTTCAATATCTTTCAGCTGTAATGAGTACACCAACTAATAAATTAATAAACATAAAACATATGTATCTAGAACCAAGACACAGTTATTTACCATGTCACCGTTGTTTTGGACACATTGAAAAAAAAGGCGTAGGTTGAAAGAGTATATTTACCTCAAGAATATGAAGACCTTGTAAAAAATACCAACAGCAGCTTTGACATCATACAAGTCACTCAAGACGTGATATATAGCTTAAATGCTTATTTATCACCACTATGCAAAAACGTAATAAAAAATACAAATAAAATAAAATTTACAGTGATGGTTTATCATTATTTTGAATACAGAGATACAAGACTTTTTTGCAGTGTTTCAGCAAATGACATATCAAAATAACATTATATATTAGAAAAAAATGGACAAAAGCTAGCTTTGGGGAATGACATTCCAAAATTGTATAAAGAACCAATAAAAATTAAAAAAAAAAAATTGATGAAAGCAGCTACCAGATATGTTCCAAAAGAACATCAATGATTCTATTTAAATTTAAAGATAGAAAATAAAAATACTACAGCTATATATGACTAGGTTCATTTAATATATTTTATTTAAATAATATTAATTTATTACTGTTGCTATTTAGGTATATTATTATAGATTTTCAAAGACTGAAAATGGTTATGCTTTTAATATTTTCAATATTTTGTTTTATTTGTTATGTCAATTATTAATATTCTTATATTCTATAAACATATTATATTACTTATATTATTATTAAAAACTTAAAAAAAAATATTATTAGAAAAAAAGTGGTATGCACATTATCTTTTATACTTCACTTAAATTATAATTTACTAAGATTAAAATATTCAAAGCGCTGTCTTTAAAAGGTATACTCTCTGGTGACACTTGGTAATAATATAACTATTATTGGTATTTATTATATTAATTCATGTATAGAATAAACAATTTATTTTAAATTAATTAAATAAAATCTCATTAACAAAAATAAGGGCAAGTCCTTATTTTTATTACATTATGCTTAAATAAAATTGGCATTTTAATAAATTTAATAAATTATTGACATTATTTTATTAAAGTTACTCTCTGAAATACTTTAAAATAAAATAACTTTTATTGATGAAACAATTTTTAAAATTTTTTTTTAACGTTTTTTTTTTTGAACAATTTGATTAAATGGACTTGCCCGGTTATTCCACTGAGTTCTTCAATTGTTGTGTCGGTCGAATGTACTTTAAATTGTATTAAAACAAAATAATTTGAAGTATCGGCTAAATTAATTTAACTGGTGAAAGAATGTAGCTAACAGTTGTTGCAAAGTTAAATTTGGGGAAAAAATATCAGAAAGTTTTGAAGTAGGTACAGGACTTAGCCAAGGTGGTGCACTGTCACCAACCTTGTGTTGCTCTAGAGAAAGTAATAAAATCTATATCAGCTTATCAGGGAATGGAATTACTTGAAAACAAAACGATACTTGCTTATGCGGATGACATCATAGTGATTGGGTGTTCACTTGAAGAAATTTTTACTAAAATGGCTGACCTCATCGCGGCAGCTAAACCAATGGGACTCGAAATTAGCCAAGATAAAACCAAGTACATGGTCATAGTCAGAAATTCTGGAAATACACGGGACTTTATAGTTAGCAATTACACTTTTCAGGCCGTAATCGACTTTAAATATTTAGGAACCAATATAAATAATGCAAATAATATGCACAACGAGATAAAGCTAAAAGTTGCTGCGGCTAACAAAGGTTACTTTGCACTGGACAAACTGTTCAAATCAAAGTTATTATCTATAAAATCAAATTCCACCCTTTACTCAAGCTATCTACGTCCAGTACTATCTTATGGATGCGAAACGTGGTCGGTCACTAAGGGAGATGAAGAGAAACTTCTGACTTTTGAAGGGGAAGTACTGAGACGTATTTATGGCCCTATCATAGAAAATGATGAATACAGTAGAAGAACCAATAGAGAAGTCTACCAAATATACTCAAAGCACAACATTAAATCCTTTATAAGAGGCAAACAGCTTGAATGGGCGGGACATGCCTGGAGATCTACTAAGATAATAACAGATGTATTGATTGGCACTATGAACGGGAAAAGACCCAGAAGGCGTCCAAGACAGAGGTGGATGGACTTAGTCAAATCAGATCTTGATAAATGTGCTCCAGGATTAAAATTAGAAGAGTGTGTGGATAGAGATAGATGGCGTCAAATAGTAGAAGCAGTGAAGGCCCTAAATGGGCTATAGAAGCTACAAAAAACAAAATAATAAATAAAAATAAAATATTTATATTTTATAAATTATAATAATTAGTTGTGCATATTTTTGTGTTTTTATAGGCCAACAATGCATATTTTGTAATTTTTTAGTGGATAAATGCATGAATATTACCAGTAGTTTTTAGTCCAAGCCCTAGTAATTATTATAAAATAAATCATATGTCAGTTTAGTAAAATTTATCTATGTTTATAACACTATAGTATCTAAATAAATCGTATAAATTTTCCACTACAGGAAAACGAAATTAAAAAATTTAAGTTAAACTTGTTTTCTCGATGGAAGTAGTTAGTTTATTCGAAAATAACAGTCCGAGATTATTGTAAATATAATTTTTTTTTATTTGCACCATGTTGGTGAAGGAAGTGTTCTCGTCAAAATTAATTTTTCAACATTGAAAGATGTTGCATGAATTTTTCGCAATCATTAAATAACTGAGAAGATATTATATAATGGCTGTTCTTCATGCTCAGATTAAATTAGTAACTAAGTACTGAAAAAAACAACAAAATTTCGATCGATTTGCAACTAGATTCTGCTTTAAAACTGTAAGATAATCGTTCAAAATTGTCTCCCATAATTGAAACTATAATATTTTGTTGGAGATAGAAAATTAGTTATCGGGCCACAGAGTTTCTAAATTATTTTAAAGAACCAATTGGAAATGACGTCAATTTTCGTGATTCATTACGATTAAGAATTTAAATTTTGTTACAAATTTAAAGACAATATATGTACATCATAATGGTTAATCCAATTAATTCAAAAATAATTTCTTAAGTCTTTTAGCACCCCTTTCTTTATATTTCCAATTCAAGCACTGGCTACTCATCAGCGTGGGGTCAATTTATTACAATTTCTTAAATTTGTAAATAGGTCTCCAGCATAGAGTTTTGCGTTTATTAAAATAAAGTTCATTCAACTAAAATGTATTAAAAAAATTCCCCCGCATTATGTTTGCAAAAAAAAGTATAGGTTTCCATTTGAATTTCTAAAGTTGACCCCCTAAAATTCCCAAAATGGTGTTAACAATTATACAATTGTGAACTCATAATAGATGTTTCTAAATAAAAAAAAAACTTTTGTAGTATAAATTATTCACTATTTTTAATATTTTAACAATTAATAGGTATTTCAAAAAGCGTCTCTTAAGCTCGGGACACACTATTCACACGCCACGTGTTAACATGCCTTTACATACCACCCCGTGGTAAGACGTGTGATACGGCACTGTACACATTAATAAAACGCGTGTGATAGAATCGTATACTAAAACAATTAGGTAACACACTTTACAAGCAAATTTTTGTCAGTCAGTGCCATTTTGTTGTCGAAAGAAGTAAGGTAAACTTTGTCAACGCATTATGGATTATTCATCAAGTTCCTCTGACAGCGATTGGATAGAAGAAATAGAAGAAACGGTTGTAGCAACATATATTTTAAATCAAACAGTTAAGAACCGCAGATTATGGGTACACCCTATCAACATGGAAAGGAATGAAAAAGGCGTATTTGTTAACTTATTTCCTCAGTTAATAAATGACCAGGAAAAGTTTCATCGATACTTTCGTATGTCGTATGATCAATTCACTTATTTGCATAATTTGATAAAGGACGATATTAAAAAGCAAAATACACAATTTCGAGCACCAGTACCATCTGAACAGAGATTAGCTGTCTGCTTAAGGTAATTAATTAATACAATTTAATATTTTTTTCGTTTGTATAGGTACTAATATAATATAATATAAATATTAAGCAAAGAAGACGTAATAATTTTTCACAAAGAAGTTTGCAAAACAATTGAACATTAAATTAAGTATTTTATCATTAAATTGCTTACATACTTTTAATAAAAACAGTAAGTTAAAAATGAACGTAAAAAAAAATTTGACAACAGCCTGCATTTATAATGTGTATCGTAATAAACTAAAGACTATCTATTTGCAAATATATAAATTAAAATATTTAAAATACATTTTTTAATAAATTATGTTTTAAACAAATTCAAAATAATAATTATAAGGAAACAAATAGTGTGTTCATATAATATAAAAAAGAGAATAGCGAAATTGCTTCACTCAAAAATAAAAGAATTGTAGTTATATAAATTAACTTGATTTTAAAATGAATGTAAAACAAATATAACAATAAATATTGTCATTTATATGAAAAAAAAATTTTAACTTGGGAAAACAAAAAGATTTTATGAAACGTGTTATTTTATTAATAATATATCTTAATTAAGGGACTCGTATTGATTAGAAGAACTTTCTTCTGATATGTACGCGAAAGGCTGTTGGTTATTAAGACGTAAGTTGGCGTCGAGGATTGGACGACAGTAGTTTTGCTTGTCATAACCGTAAGCCTGGCTGTTTGAATGTGTCGATGACGAGGTAGACCAACTACCTTCACTTTGTTCTTGCAAACTCAAATTTTGAGGTTGTAAATGTTGAGTGCCATAAAATACTGGATTGGTTTGACGGTTTAATATTGTGTTTGGTTGATTGACTCTTTCAATCTCAACTAAATGAGCCAATTCTGCTTCCGAAACCTTATTGCATACATCCATACGAAGTTTAGCCTCCTTTGCCTTCGGTACCTAGTCGCTTTGCTATTTTAGCCATACTTAAATAAAAAAGCTCTACATCGTCATGCCCAGAAAATTGCTATTTTTCTAATCTTTCTTTTCTTAAAGATGCAGTTTCCCTCAATATATCCACCAACTCTCCAGCGTGATTTGGTTTTTTTCTTTTCATGCCAATTTCTTTTTTGTTTTCAAAACTCTTGTCTACATCTGAATTTATCATTTCTGGTTGTGATTCAGCACTTAAATTATAGGAAGTATTACCTGCAGTTGTTTCGGAAAAATCATCATCATTTGGTCTCTGAATATTACTCGGGGAGGAACCAGTTTCATTACTATGTACTCTATAAAATAAAATTTAAACAAAATAAAATAATATTAAACTGTTTTATGCTTATTTATCTATTGTTATGCAGAGCAAAACACGAAGACCTGACAAATTAAATTACTTTAGTTATAATAAAAAATATATTTATTATTATTTATTGACTCGTGCATTACGTATAGCTCAGAATGGATGAAATTATTTTTTTTTCATGACTGTATAGTCTGTATACGACTAGTAGTCTATACTAGTATATTATAGTATCTATATTTTATGCAATATACACTGAATCTTCATATTTAAATTTTCTATATAGGTAGCATTATTGTACCATAACATTTGAAAATATTTTTAATATTTTTACGTCCTATTTAATGGTATCAGAAGTTTTCGATTTTTATTCGTTTTTTAAGCTTATGTTGATAACAATTTTTTAGCACGGTTAAAAACCCGGAAAATGTAATACAAGGTTCATTATAAAATTTTCTATTTTTTTAATCTATTGTACAATGTTTCCGATATTTTTAAATAGCCAATTAGCAATTAAAATAAATTTGGATTTAAAAAAACTTTTGACTGTAAAATTTTTTACCTATCCAAGTAAAGTGGTTAGTTTTTAAAACTTTAATTTTTTTGAAGTAACTTATTAATTTGTAAAGTATTTATTTTCTTTAAAAGAAGAAAGAAAGAAAAACAGATATCTAAAAAAGATTTGTTTAAAGATAATATATAGGTAGGTACTTGAAAAAATCTCATAAAATATTTTCAAAAAGTTTATACTTTTTGAATTTAAAACTGTATGTTTTACTTTACTCAACAAAAATAAAGAAATTTTAAAAAAATTTAAAAAAATTTAAACCACAAACTACAATAAGCTTAAATAAATATTTTTTACAATCAACATTTTTCTAAAGATAAAATTTACAAACTGGCAATTTCATATCAGATTTAAATTTTTATTTCTCGTATTAAAAAAAAAAAAATTGCGAAGTATGTATATTATATGCGTGGTGCAAAACAAATTAAGATATATTGATTTGAAAAAAAGTTATTTAATTTGTCAAGTGTTCCTATACAGTATACAGTATTACAACATCTATATGTTATATTTATCTATTATAATATATTATATTACTCTCGGTTTTCCAAAAAGGGCAATATAAATTCCATTTGTTGGGAAAACCTCCAAGGTGGAATATTCTTGGCTGCTTGACCACTTGTCTTATTTCTACGTCTTCTGGTAGCATTTAGAAAACAGTTTCGCAATTTAGTCCATTCAAACTTGCACTTTTCAGCTATTATAAAAAATATTTTTTTACTTGTTTGATGATTTATGAACTGTCTATGAACTGGAAATACTTGAAATTTGTATTATATTATGTACATCATATAAATTCCCATACTTGATTTTTAAGTTTGAATTTGGACGAAATTACATATTAAATAACCAAAAATAATGATTTAATTTATTTTCTTGTAATTTAAAAGAATTAAAAGTATTATTCGTGGTATTCGTGGGTAGTTAAAATTTTTTAAGTATATTTTAGATTCTGAGCGGAGCAATGAATGTATTGATTTGTGTGTGTGTGTGTGTGTGTGTGCACGATAGGTTGTTGAAATAATGCTTCGATTTACAACTTCAGTAGCTTTTCCGGTTGGAAAGTGAATTTAGTTGATGCGTTGAAAAGGTAATTTTTGGAAATTTGCAATAGTTTTCAAAATAACAGGAAACAACAAAAAAAAAAAAAAAAATAAGGAAAATGGAAATTTTTACGCAAAATCAATTTTTGAGAAAATCGAATTTTGATATTTGTGTAACTCTAAAACAAATTACGATAGGCACATGAAATTTTCACTAGATATTTAAATATATATGAATTTTCATAATATTTCGAATCCTTTTAAGTTATTTATAGACATTTGAAATTTTCTTCTTCGTTTTAAAATTATCTTTTTAGTTTTTTTTTTTATAAATGACGGTAGAATTTTATTCATTGGGTAAAAAAGCTTCAAAATTGAATACAAGATTCCTAATACATTGTTACAACGACTGTTAAAAAATATAAAAATACATAATCACAATTTTTTTTTAATAAGCATTTAAAGTTCGAATTTCGACAATATACGTAAAAATAACGAAAATTCGCAATTTATTTTGAGTTAGAAATTCATAAAATGTTTTCATTTTAAATCTAAGGTTTAGAAATTCAATACAAGATCTTCATGAGTTTGTCTACTTTTATCAAATAAAAAATTTCTGCCGGAAAGTCAAATTAAATTTTTATGAGCATTTGAATTACAATATTGGATATTTTCACTCAATTTCTGTTTTAGGTACCGATATTTTTATTTTGTTATTATTTAATAACGAATAATTGTAGAAACTTGAAATTTACACCAAATATTTATTTTCACAATTCCTATAATTGATAAAATGTTCAACATATTTCAAAATTTTTTAAGTTATTTATAGACATTTGCCTACTATGAATGACTTTGATTAATTTGGAATTTATTTTATAGGTATCTACATTTTTTTTTAAAATAATAACAATATAATTAATATAGTATAACATATTCTAGACTGACAAACCGTCTCCACTCAGAATCGTTTTTCGTATACAATGATATTATATCATTGAATTCAAATTAATACCATTCATTACAGTAATCGACTTATGTACTTATACCCATGTACAGCAGAGCGACATTCACTTACCCGCTTTTTTGTATATAATTTTTTAGGGTAAAAAAATATCTTATAATAAATTACCCATTATTTTAATATTACATTTTAAGTATAACATTCTTATTTTAACTTATAGATATTTAAATATTTACAGATTTTTGGCCACTGGGGAATCTTATAGGTCTTTAGCCTTTAGTTTTCGTCTGGGATTTAGCACAACCAGAGAAATTGTTGAAGAGGTCTGTGAGGTTATCTGGAAAACATTAAGACCCATCTACATGCCGAAACCCACCAAAGAAGATTGGCAAAAAATTAGCAAGGAATATAAGGAAATATGGAATTTTACCGAATTGTATTGGATCTCTTGACGGCAAACACATTAATATTCAATGTCCTATAAATAGTGGATCGGCATATTTTAATTATAAAGGGGTAAATTCGATCGTCTTACTTGCTTTAGTAGATGCACACTATAGATTTATAACTATTGATGTGGGTTCATATGGTCGGAATTCTGATGGAAATGTATTTGCTAAATCTGCGTTAGAAAAAGCGTTAGAAAATGATACATTAGATGTTCCACCTGATACACCGATAGAAGAAAATGGAGACCCAATGACATACGTAGTTGTTGCAGATGAGGCATTTCCCTTGAAATCATATCTTATGCGACCATATAGCAGGGTAACCTTAGGTGGAAATGAAGGAAACAAAATTTTTAACTACCGATTTTCTCGCGCTAGACGTGTAGTGGAAAACGCGTTTGGAATACTTTCAAATCGTTGGAGAGTGTTCAGAACAAATATTCAAGTACAACCAAAATCCGTAGACAAAATAGTACTTGCTGCATGTTGTCTTCATAATATGTTATGCCAAAGTCATGATTTTCAGTTGGAAGAAATAAATAGCTATGAAAGTACCGAAGTTCTTGGAAATATGGAACCGTTAAGAGGGAATAGCACCCAGAGATCATTTCAAATACGTGAGAAGTATAAAGATTTTTTTTTTATCGTCTGTTGGGGCAGTATCATGGCAGTACGAGATGGTTCGGAGAGGACGAATTAATATTTGATCAACGAGAATCAAGAAAATGTATACCTTGTTAAAATTATTTACTCGTAAAATTAAAAATTATTCTTTATATTTTGTATACAAAAAATAAAAATATAATAAACATTTAATACTTATTAATTTATTTTTAATATGATACACAACTGCATAATTAGTATAAATAAGTATAACGTGTACCTATAATATATCAATAATTCAATATGTGTCAATATACAAATACAAGTATGTATTACATATTATTATTGATTATTGATTCAATCTTTAAAAAGAGTTAATATCTTACCTGACATTTGTAAATTTGTACCAATCTCTTCCCATGCCTCTTTACGAATGTTCTGATCTTTATATTCAGCGCAAAAAACATCGTATAAAGACTTGTGTTCGCGGACATTTTCAATTAATGACTCTTCAAATGAAGACATTATAAAATATAAATTTATTCTAATTAAGAAACTAACTGAAAATAAATGATTAACAAACAGCGTCACCCGATGTCTGGAGTAGAATGATGGTATTTTAAATAATACGATACTATCACACGTTACACGTTTTTCAAAATTGTTTGAAACGCATGGCGTGGAATCGAGTGGGAACACGTTGCGTGTTATAAATATGATCACATAAACAAATAATATTTAAAAATAACCTGTGTAACACCTGATTTAAAATTATCGGCGTGTTATCGCGTGGCGTGTAAAGGCATGTTAACACGTGGCGTGTGAATAGTGTGTCCCGAGCTTTAATGTGTTTGCTATGTAGAAATTATGTGAAGCTTTTTTTAAATTTGTCTCTGTAACTAGTTTAACGGGAGAAAAAATCTCTCAAACTTTATTGGGTAATCTAATAAATCTAAGTATAGATTTTATGGTTAGCCAGGGATTTGACAGAGCTGTGGCTAGAGTGGCTTTAATGGCGTATAAGCTCATGCCAGAAAAAAAGAATGATATTTTTTTAATATTTAATTCTTTTTTATTATTTTTACGTCTACTGTACCTATTATAGTCTCAAATTGACTATTTTTAGCATTTGTGATCCCTATACATGTTATATGTTACATCACAGGAATGATATAGGTAGGTAGGTAAGAACTAAAAACGTAGATACTGTATGACTTATGTGCAATTGTGTACTTGTTATTGTTAATATCCATTGTTGTGATGACTTTTTGTGGTTCGTTCAAGTACACAAACTTCTGAGAATTATTTGAGTAATCGTGTATGACAATAACGCCGGATGCATGGTAAACGAGTTTTTCGTCGTTTATGAATAAACAATTGTTAGACAAGCCAATGGTTAACCCAAAGAAGTATTTCGGTTCAAGAGAATGTATTTCTGACGAATCCTCTTTCATGGTGAATGTTAATTATATGTTAATACGTAACGTACACTGTGAAAATGAATTCCAATATTGTTTACTAACAACGTATATATGGTACATGTCATTAGTTGCTAGGCACTAAACTGGAATTGTGAGTTCAAGAACAAAATAATTACAGTAGAATTTCTACATAGGTAACGATCATTCTCGTGGGTGTTAGAGCGTATTCACACTCGCCGATATTATCGACCGATATTGTCGTAGGTGGTGTATGACGATATTGCTTGTACATTACGACCGATATTGTCGTAGGTGGTGTATGACGATATTGCTTGTACATTATGACCGATATTATCGTCGGCGGTGAGGAACGATATCACCTGATCACTGATTTTCGTACTTAAATCGTTCGTGTACACTGTCTCTAAAATACTAGTTTGTAGTTCCTATTACCTAAGTACCTAACTTGAATGCGTATCCTTTTAAATTAATTAAAATGAATAACAATAAAAAAAGGTTAGCACTGCTTGCATTGTTGCGTCTTCGAAAAAAACGTAAATTAAATAAACAATCCTCAACAAGGAGGTATTGGGTTCATCCCATGTTAGAAGTTAGATATGTGGAAGGTGCATTTTATACAACTTTTAACAAATTATTAGAAGACGAAATTAAGTTCTTCAACTATTTTCGCATGAGTTTTGGAACATTCAACTTATTATTGGACCAAATAGCAGATCTCATTCGCCGTCAAGATACGCAATTACGTTTGTGCGTGCCATCAAAAGAGATGTTGGTTATAACTATAAAGTATGAAACAACTAATTAAATATTTATTAAATAACAGTCAACATAACGTCATTTAAAATGTATTATATTTTTATATTAAACAATCAAAATCAATTGAAAAAAAAAAAAACAATAACTTTCAGTTTTATATTATATATTTATAAGTAAATACTTTTAATCAAAATAATGAGTAGTTAAAAAGTTTAATCATTTAAACCATAGTTTGAAAAAAAAGATAAACTGAGTTTCTGATGTATTACTCATTGAAGTATACTCTGGTGTTACGTTTTGTTGAAAATTTATTGGAGTCGATGAAACATATATTGTGGACCTCTTGGACGTGCGTGAAGTTGGCCCACCCACTTTGGAATAGCGACTTAAAATCTTCACCAATATTTTGCAAGTTATTTGCGAGTTCACTTTTAGAATTTGCGAGTCAGCCGTTTATGAGCAGCAAGCAAAATAAAAATGGGTGGGCCAAATTCACGGAGCCCACCCATGTTGTCCTAAAACTTTGAAATTGGTATCAAATGATAGCCTCTAATTTGCGAGTCCGATTTCAGGATTTGTGAGTAAACCGTTCGCAAAATATTGATGGGTTAGATTAAAAAATATAATTTGTTTAAAAAATATTAATTGAATTAAAAAACCGAGTATAAAAAATATAATCCAACTAAAAAACATGTTGTATTGAATAAATATATCTGTTGATGAAAAAAATATAATTTGGTTACCAAAAAAGTATTTAATTAAAAAATATTGGTTGATATAAAAAATGTAATTTAATTAAAAATAAATAATTAAATTTAAAAAATATTGGTTGATATAAAAATATAATTTGTTTAAAAAATATTAATTGAATTAAAAAAACTGAAGATAATATAATCTAACGAAAGAAAATAATAAAGTTTAAAAAAATTACAGTAATATAATCGTTACTTTCTGATAAGTCTGTTGATTGTTTAAGTAGACGAATTTGGGTTTCTAAGTTAGCAGCATCTAAATCGAATACAGATGAAAGAAGAAAAATATCATCACTACTGGTTTCTAATTTCAATAAACGACCCATACTTTCTATCATCTTTATCGTTTCTTGGTTAAATCTTAAATTTAATCCAGCTATCAACTGATCTAGTGTTTGATAATATACATTTACTCTCATTTCATATTTTTTACTTAACATAAAATGTTGGTTGGTCGTGATATCTATTTTAGATGATATTTTTCTTTTTTTCAACAGCAGGAATAGTGATACAGTTTTTTTCACACAATTGTTCTGTGTTATTGTAAATATTTTTAAAATCATTTCCATAATTTCTCATAGATTCTAATGATTTTTTTAATGACCTAACAAGGTCAATAGCTGTTAATAAATTTACGAGTGTCCGATGACTGTAAAACTGTACTTACATGTAAAATTAAATTTAAAATTGGATCTAGCATTTGCATAGCAAAAATAAACTCAAAACTTTCCATTTGGTTAATGATACTGAGTCCTTTAGCCCTTCTGATTGCTTAGTATCATCTGTAATTTGTTTAATGGCAATCAACAAATCAGAATAATTATTATTTACGGCATTGACTGCTTCAGACCGACATGCCCATCTAGTGGTTGATAATGATTTTAAAGTCTTCAATTTAATATTTATCAACGTTGATACATTTTCAAAAACTGCATGCCTGGTACAACTTCCTTCAATAAAGTTATATATCATTTGGATGCACCCGAAAAAGTTAAATGTCACTTTATTGTCTTTGCCAATAGAATCAACTAATATTAGATTTAAGCAATGGCCATAGCAATGTACAAAAAAAGATTTGGGATTTTTCTCCTTGAACTTTGTCTGGACTCCTAGTTGCAGAACCATCAAAACAAGTAGAAATAACATTTTCCCATTTTATTTCATACTCTTCAACTATCTCATTTAAAGCATTAAATATACTTGTGGCATCAACTATCATCATTCTCTTCATGCATATAAACTGTTCTATTGGTCTGTTTTTAAATTTATCAAAATATCTAATTACAACAGATAATTGTCCATGGTGACCGACGTCACTTGTTTCATCAGCCATTAATGAAACTTTTTCTTTTATTAATAAAACTTTTAACTGTCTTTTAATCACAGTGCTAATGGATGCAATGAGATCGTTTTGTATATAATTACTACAGTATATAGAATTTTTAGGTCCTGTTTCGAAGTGTTTTTTTAGTATTGGGTCGTATTTTTTTAAAAAATCAACTATTCCCAAAAACAGAACTTTATAAACATCATCTTTCTTCTCACCGTGTCCACGAAATGGTTTACCCCAATCCCTAAAAATAGTGGATTAAACGTTATTAAACGTTGAATTACTTTCGTATTTGTTAATCTTTGTTCTTCTCTCTGACTTCGGGTAAGTTCTCTTTCTTCGTCTAATAATACATCAATTGGTTTTGAATGTAAAAAATTTGAGAGGGATGTTATACAATTTAAATGAACTTTAGACATTTGGTGAGCTTTAAATTTGATGGTAGCTGCTTTCTAATTTTTATATCCAGTTGTTGTATAAGCCTTATCAGTTTGACCAATATTTATACCATTAGAATTGTTGAATATGCGACATGGAAAACAAAATGCCAAATCAAACTTTGGACTGTATTCTAACCATGAAAATAATTTAAACCAGAATTTTTGAAATAAACGCTGAGTTCCACTAAATGATGATCTAGGATAAAATTCTAAATCTGGTTGATGAGGTCCTCTGATAACTCGCTGTTTAAATTCTATTTGATTTAATGGTACAATATTTTTTGGATCATCGGGATGTAAATCTGAGTTATGGTTATCTTCATCTAAATATAATAAGAATTATATGAATGTCCATTTAAAATTATTGAGCCAATTTAAAAGTCATTTGTTTCGCCAAATAAATTCGCTGTCCTAGCCAACAATGAGGACCACGATGTCCAACTCGATACTTCTAGTGATACTACCAATATTATCAACGAGTCAAATCTTCATCATCAACAGGACAACCTCAGGGCTCCACCAATATACGTTCAAAATATCACCAACTACTCCACATTCAAAAATGCATTAATACAAATCACCGGCCTAAACGGTTTTTCTTGTAAGTCTACTTCTTCCTCTCTGATTATTCGACCTCATGGACGTATTATGTTTAACCTAATCGTTAATCATCTAATGGGCACCAGTGCCTCTTTTCACACCTTCATGCCTCCACCATATCGACCTTACAAGGTCATTATCAGAAACTTGCACCATACAACACTCATTTCCGATATATCTGACGCACTCTCGGAGTTAGGTCACCCCACCAGACGAGTCACAAACGTCATAAAAAATGGGCACCCATGCCCACCGTTTCTTGTGGAATTAAATCCCAACACCAACAATAAAGATATCCTAAACTTGTCTTCAATTTTACACACATATGTAAAAGTCGAACTACCATATAGGACAAAGAGTGGTCCACCTCAGTGCCGTAACTGCCAAAATTATGGTCACACCGCAAATTATTGCCACCATCCTCCACGGTGTGTCAAATGTGGGAGTGACCACCACACCGAAGACTGCACCAAATCCAAAACCAGTCCAGCCAAGTGCGCCCTATGCATGGGTAATCACATTTCCAATTACAAAGGATGTCAAATTTTCAAAGCTCTTCTCAAACGACGCAAAATCTCTCAATCAAAACCACAGAATCCGATTCTGTAAAATCATAACAATATTACAATGAATCAATATTTTTAGATTATGATTCGATCAACGATGTGTTTGTTTTATATTCCGTACGGAGTGATGAATGTATTAATTTTACAATACGAAACAGATTTTGGTGTTTGGTGTAATTCTAAAAGAAATGACTGTAGAATGTAGATACATGACATTTCGACTGAATGTTTTAATAAGTATTTTTTACACACAATACCATTTTCAAAATATTTTTACTTTTTTTTAGCTGTTTACGGACAATTTCAAATTTCAATTATTTTTATTTTTTTTCTATAAATATCAATACAATTTTAGTTGTAGGATAAAAAAGCGTGAAAAGTGAATACAAGGCTCCTAATATGTTGTTACAATAGCAATTGAAAAATTTTAGCAAACCAAACCACTATACCGCTATAGCATGCTTTAAGTGTTCATGTCACATGATACATTTGTCATCCTCGAAACTATGTTTAAAACTTCCTCGTTCTATTGAAGACCTGTTACGTAACATAGATTCACACTTCAGTAGAAGCCATTCTCGTCAAGTAAACTATAGAGAATTTCTATAATTTTTTTAATGTTGAAATTCATAAAATACTATCGCCAACCACAACTCGTTAGTTGTTACTGAAAGCCTGCGTAGTTAGGGTGTTACAACAATTTTTTGCCCTTAAAGAATATTTTAGACTTGCAAGTTTTGAGGACTCCTCTTAGACGATTGAACAAATACATTTAATTATGGAAAATTGTTTTACTGTAATTTATCTTGAATTCATGTCCTAAAGACTTGGTCTTTTGATCAATTTTAATACTTTATTTCAAAGTAAATAAGTGAACGCCCTCTACTACATCTGTTGAAACCAGAAACTGAAATATTATTAAAAATAATTGTAATGAACTATATAGATATTGAATATACGAGGTATGTTCAATAAATACCCAGACAAAAATTATTACAGAAATACAGTTAATGTTATCGATAATGTTGTTATGCCTAAATAAACTAGAGATAATTGCTATTATTTCAGTAAATAATAATAATCATTATCTCAAATCAGTCATCGACAATACGTGTTCAAAGTTGGTCGTTTTGTATAAAATCGTGATTTTACGATGTATAACATTATGGAGCAACGTGCGTGTATTTAATTTTGTTTCAAAATCGGTAAAATTGCTACAGAAACTTTTGAACTGATTAAATTGGCTTTTGGAGATGTTTCAATAAGCCGTTGTGTAAATTTTGACTGGTTCAAAGTTTTAAAGAAGGTCGGATATCCATTGAAGATGATCATCGGCCTGGGCGTCCATCACCATCAAAAAACAAATAATACCATTGATCTTGTTCGAAACAAAATTAGAAACGACCGAAGACTAACTGTTAGAGGAGTAGCCAATGAAGTTGGCATATCAATTGGCACTTGTCATTCAATTTTATCAGATGAATTAGGTATGAAAAGAGTGTCCGCAAAATTAGTACCAAAATTGTTAACGGAGGAGCAAATGGATCATCGCATTGAAGTGTGTTTGGAACTAAAAAATCGGGTTTCTAATGACCCAAATTTTATAAAATCAATTATTACGGGTGATGAAATATGGGTTTATGGATATGATCCCGAAACCAAAGTGTAATCAAAATCATCGCAATGGAAAACCGCAAATTCACCTCGTCCAAAAAAATTTCATCAGGTCCGATCAAACATCAAAGCAATGCTCATTGTTTTCTTTGATTTTTTTAGTTTAGTTCATTATTAATTTTTTGTACCAACGGGTCAGACAATAAATTAAGTGTTCTATAGACAAGTATTAGAAAGATTAAGAGAGAAAGTACGCCGTAAAAAAAAAAGTGTGGAAATCATGGTTTTTGCACCATGAGAATGCACAAGCGCATTCAGCACTTTCCATACGTGAATTTTTAGCATCTAAAAATATAGCAGTAGTACGTCACCCACCATATTCACCTGACTTAGCTCCGTGTGATTTTTTTTTGTTTCCAAGACTAAAAAGTACCCTCAAAGGACATAGATTCTATAACTATGGAGGGAATTCAAAGGTATTTTAAAAAGTGGCAAGACCGTTGGGAGCATTGTATTGAAGTTAAAGGACAATATTTTGAAGGTGATCCATTTAAATAGTCATTATCGCACCGCTATATATACAGTGATCCTGGAGTGTTCTAGATTTTTCTCTTTCTGTAAAGAATGTTTGAGAACCTTCGCGCGTATATGCATTTTGTGTTGCCTATCCGCTATGAAGATTCTCGACCATTCCATGATCGCTACATTACTCCCCCCTAAGTACACGGAGTGTTTACAATTTATTGATTATTTAATTTTATGTTATATAATTACTAGTTAAATATTTATAAAAATATACTTTTCGTCCTGATCGTGTTGTTTTTGATTGACCGTCCTGAGTTGGATTGGCTGGCTGAATTGTGTCTGTGTCACGCCTAAGTACTTTATTCTCCATGTAAGCTAGTTTGAGTCTATAAATTGATGTTGTTTTTGTAGTGCCGTTGATTTGAAGATCGAATGTCTTAAGTCTTCTTTTTAGCACTTTGAACGGTCCTTCGTATGTAGCTTTGGTCTTAAAGCATCGATTCGTTGATATACATGGGTACACGTTTCTAAGTCTTTTGGTATGTGGGTGCGATTTGATGATGATTTATGGTGGTATACTATTGGAGCTATTTTGGAAATTTGTGATTGAAGTTGTTTTATGAAATCTGTTGTCTCTGGTAGGTGTTTAGTTCCTTAAAAGAATTGTCCCGGTAGTATTAGTGTTTGACCGTAGACTAGTTCAGCTGGAGATGCTCTCAAGTCTTCTTTAAGCGTTGTACGTAAACCTAATAAAATAAGAGGTAGTTTTTTAGACCAATGAGTGCTACCTTTGCATATTATAGCGGCTTCCGGTGTTCTATGTACTCTTTCTATCATTCCGTTGGCTTGTGCATGATACGGTGATGAACGTATTTTTTGAAAGCCTAATATCTTTGATAACTGTTTGTATAATGTTGACTCAAATTGTCTACCCTGATCAGTCGTTACTCTGTGGGGTACTCCAAATCTTGCAATCCAGTGTTACACATGATGTTGCGGTTATGTCTTGCATGGAATCTATCAATTATGGTCAATATGTATTTATAACTTTTAGATGGGGGCAATGGACCGACTATATCAATATTTATATGTTCGAAACGACCATTTGGGGGATTATAATTGCCAATTGGGCTGACTGTGTGTCTGTATATTTTTGATTTCTGACATTTTTCATATGATATTACCCATGTCATTATGTCTTTTTTCATTGATTTCCATACGAATTGTGGTTTGATTAGGCTAAGAGTTCCCTTTATTCCAAGATGAGATAAGTTGTGTATTGCTGAAAACACTTTTCTTTGTTGTGATGGTGGAACGATTGGTCGTATTTTGCCAGTGCTTGTGTCGCATCTGATTTTTCGGCCTCGTTCTATTTCCATGTCTTGAATTTTTAGATTGGTGTCAGTTAATGTGTAGTTTTCGTCTTGCACGTTGGCTATCTCTTCTATTAGGTTTATTGGATCTGATGTACTTGATATGCTTTCGATTCTGGAAAGGAAGTCCGCGGTAATGTTACTCGATCCGGCAACGTGTTGTATGTTAGTACTTAATTGTGATATAAATGAAAGTTTTCGTTGTTATCGTTCCGACGCTTTTTCTGGTTTTTGTTGAAAGACATGAATTAAAGGTTGTGGTCTGTATAAATTGTAAATTCTGCCTTCTAAGTGAATGAAATATTTGCAGCTATCGTATATAGCAAGTAATTCTCTATCATACGTCGAGTAGCGTTGCTCGGAAGTTGTTAGCTTACGACTATGAAATCCCAGTGGAAGCGTTTGATTGTTAACTACTTGGTGTAGGACTCCACCGATTGCTCTGTTGCTGGCATCTGTAGTAAGCGTTAATTTGGCTGATTCACGTGGGTGTGCTAAATATGTTGATTTTTCTAGTAGTTCTATACATTTATATGAAATGCTTCCTTTGCTTCCAATGTCCAATGTATAATTCGGGTGTCGTTTTTCTTATTTTCTGGGATTATCTCATTTAGGTGTTGTTTACGCAATCCGTCGTTAAACTCGTACCGCTATCGGTACCAGGCGACTTTGCCTGCCGACTAAACTTGCGTATTCCCCTTCCCGCCCGACGTGTTATCTGGCTGGATATTTGCATGTTGTGCCGGCGAGCCGGTGTGTCTACTACCAGTTGCCCTGTCTCGCTTGTCATCGGACGTCGCTGCTTTGACGTCCGTGGGGACCTTTTGGGTATCGCCTATCGTGCGAATTTAAACTGTGCTGGTCTATATCCGATTTACGAATTGTTTCGTATTGTATGGTAACTCGTCAAACGTAACCATTCAATAATTACTGTGACGCGCGCGTTGTTCGTATTTGTATTATTGTAACGCACCGCGTACACGTTACGTAAGTTCGAGGTCGTCCAGCAGCCGCCGCCGCCGCCGAGCTATTTCCATACTATTATACTATCGGTCTACACCGCCGTTCAGCTGGTCACCTATATTTATCACGCCGTCGCCGCCGCCGCCGCCGTACCATAACAACATCATCGCCGTCACATAGAGATAAGTCCTCCCCGTACTATTATCATATATTATATCACTTTACATTATTATTATGAATTGTATCATTTTGCGTCGTGTGTAAGTAGTTGACCTAGAGACGTCTATGGTCGATTGCATTTAAATTATTATTAGCATCTGACGTAAATTGCTCACTTGTTTAATAGGTACACAATTTATTCTATTATTCTATACCTACCGATTTGCATTACTTTATTATTGTTCTCCTGATAACGCGAGTACGCCGTGTCAACTGCTTCGGTAAGAACACGACGGGCGACAACAGATGTAGTTGATGATGCGCAAGTTGTGATATAAAACGTTTATAAAAATTAATCATACCGAGAAATCGCAGTAAATCTTCTATTTGTTTGGGTATAGGCATTTCTCTTATACTTTTAACTTTTTTTGGGTCCGGTATAGTTTCTTCTTTTGAAATTTGATGCCCCAAAAAAGTTATCAATTATTGTCCAAGACTGCATTTCTCTAAGTTGATCTTAATACCATGTTGAGCAAGAATTTCTAATACAACACTTAGATATTCTTTATGTTGTTTTTTGGACTCTGAAAAAATTAATATGTCGTCTATGTATGCTACTGTAAAAGGCAAGTCCCGGATGATTTCATTTATGAACCTTTGGAACGTTTGTGAGCTGTTTCTTAGCCCATAGGGCATTTTTAAAAATTCAAAGCTGCCAAACGGTGTTATTATTGCGGTCTTTGATATATCTTCTTCAGCCATTCTTATTTGATTGAAAGCCTTTTCCAGGTCCAGTCTTGAGAAAATAGTTTTGTTATTAAGTTGGATATTAACATCATGAATATGTGGTAAGGGATATCGATCTGGGACAGTTACTCTGTTAAGTGCTCTATAGTCCCCACAAGGTCTCCACTGACCATTTGGTTTTTTTACCATGAATAGTGGGCTGCTCCAAGGGGAGTTTGACGGGCGACAGACTCCTGCTTGACACATACTTTTGAATTCCTGCTTAGCTATTTGTAATTTTTCTGGTGATAGTCTTTGGGCTTTGGCTGCTATTGGAAGTCCGGTTGTTTGAATGAAATTGACAGTAGAATGCTTTGAGTCATGTTGATGTGTTTGGTTGGTGAGTTCAATATAATTTTTTAGTATATCTGAATATTTCGAGTTATGTTTGATTAGTGATATACCCTGTATATGGTCGTTTGTCTTGAGAGAGGTAGCCAATGGTGTTGTAAGATGTGTAACGCCGTCTTCAAGAAGTTGTTTGCGTTTAAGGTTGATTTGTAAATTGAAATGTGTTAAGAAGTCTGCTCCTAGAATACAACGCGTTACAATTGCTATTATGAATGTGTAACGAAATTGTCTGCGAAGTCCTAGATCTAAAACCATTGTTCGGTCTTCATATGTCTTTATAGTTTGATTGTTTGCCGTATAAAGTACACGAGTTGAAATGTTGGCTTATCTGTTTTATTTGGTTTCACTATTGAAACTTCAGCTCCGCTGTCGACTAAAAATTGTTGATTGGTTTTTTTGTCCATGACTTCTAAACAGCAAGAGCCCCTCCGTGTCTCAATTGTAGGCATGAAGGGCGTTTCTAGTTTTCCGTATTGTCTGATGGCTTTTGTGAGGTCCACTTACATGGTTTAAGACATTTTTTGTGATTTACCACGAAATTTATAGTGGAAGTAGCATAGTGGTCCATTTGAATTTAAACGAGATCGCGATTTTGAGCGTGAGTGACTCCGTGTTTCATTTCTTGTGAAAGTTCGTCCTCGCTGTAATTGTAATTGCTTGATTTGCTGTTGGAGGTCAGCTATTTTGTCTTATATGTTATTTGGTTTGTATTGATCTTGTATTTGATTCACTGTGTTTAGAGAGACGTCTACTACTCGATCGGCCATTTCCGCTAGTTCGTCAACTGTAGCTGTTTTTGGAGCTACTGCTAGTAGTATTTGGGCTTGATTAGGTAGGCGTTGTAACCACATTTGTTTTAATAAGTGAGGAGGACAATTGTTTTCGGCTAATGATTTAATTTTTGACAACATAAATGAAGGTTTTTCGTTGCCTAACGAAATTCCAGAAATTAATTCGCGAAATTTTTCTTCTTCAGTCCTGCCATATGTGTTGATAAGCCTATCTTTTAAATTTTGATAAGCGTTATCGGTATCATCTATGTTTAGAATGTCACTTACTTTTCCAATTATGTCTTAATTAAGAATATGGTCGAATTTGGTTTGAGACTTACTTACATGTGCTAGTCGAAATTGAGCTTCAGCTCTTTTAAACCATGCAGCTGGATCACATTTTCAAAATAGTGGTAACTTGCTGGTGCTGCTGCAATGGTTGGAAAGATAAAAGGTGTAATAACTAGAATTAAAGAGGTAGCTCCAAAATGTAGTAACACCCATTGTGTTTTACATTGCCATGCGTTGGCAACCAAGAAACTTTCGACAGATTTTAAATCAGCACTAGATGTCGCTGTTCAGTGCGTGAACTTTATAAAATCACGCCCCTTAAAAACAAGGCTGTTCAAGAAGCTCTGTGAGGAAATGGGGAGTGACCATTAGAATCTTCTTTTACATACAGAAATCAGGTGGTTGTCCAGGGGCACAAAGTTTTAACAAGACTTTTTGAATTGCGGGATGAAGTAAAAATTTCCTTAAAGGAGCATACAAAAACAAATCTTTATGAATGGTTTCATGAAGAACATTTTCTAATAAAACTAGCATACCTCTCTGATATTTTCAATAAGTTAAACAAAACGAACTTGAGTTTACAAGGAAAAGAAACTTCGATCTTTCAAGCCAATGATAAGATTAAAGCTCTCATTGGAAAGTTGGACTTTTGAGTCGAATGTGTACAAGAAAATGATTTTTCATGTTTCTCCAACCTGAATAAATTCTTATATGAAAATGAAAGCTCAGTGACGCCGATAAATGCAGAAAAAATAAAAGACCATTTAATTAGTTTAAAATCTGGATTACTTTCCTACTTTCCAAGATTAAATAAAGATTCTGATAATTTGTGGGTACAAAATCCATTTTCAATTCAGACAAAGCCAAAAGTACTTTCATCAAATGAATACGAAAGTTTGCTTGAAATAAAATCTTCTTCTGAATTGAAAATTAAGTTCGAGTCACTTAAAATTGAGGAGTTCTGGATTGCCATGGAAAGTGATTACGAACAATTATCCATAAAAGCTGTCACCATTTTATTGCCATTTCCAACTTCCTACTTATGTGAAACTCTCAGGAATAACTCCAGATTAAAAAAAAGTTATGAAGCGAACTATGCATAGATTCCAATCTTCTCATTGAATCAATCTTAGAGGTAATGACAAACAAATAATAAATTTAGGCTTTTGTATAATATGCATTAAAAATATTGTAATAGTTATAAACAAAATAAAATGTTTGAAATCGTCTTTCCTTAGTTGTTTTTTTTTTTTATATTAATGACATTCTTGTGCCGGAAGTGTCCGACAACCCACTCATTTAAGTATACAAAACATATGTATGCATTACTATTATAGAAAAAATATGGGGGTTCCACAAAACGTTCAAACTCCTACAAAGGTTCCGCGAGTAAAAGAAGTTGGGAAACGCTGATCTATGGTATTAAACATTTTTATTGAGATTTTATGGTTTTTTGTTTTTTGTTATAATAACGCTATTTCTATGCAGTTATGCCTCCCAAAAAAAGATCGATATGTAGTTCAAATAAGAAATTAGTAATTCGTTATTAGGTACCAATTTTAAAAATTGTTTCACCTTTAAAAAACTAAAAATGCGAGGAAATATTGTGATTGAACATATATTTAGTCCTGAATTTATTTATATAAGGTTGTATATAAAAGTCACTGCACTGAAGCGCACGTACTGGACTTTCCATAAACCATAGACTTTCCTAAGAGTACATTAAAAATGTCAATAGCACAAAGCATATCAATACTAAAACATAGTCAGGGTCAGCCGGTTCAACAAGACAAGACAAAAAAACATGCACATAAAAGCGTTAAAACAGTGTTATGAACGCACTTAGGTGTTCAGTCACAAATAATATAGTCACAACACAAATTGAAAAGAACTAAATTAACTTTATTGGATGTCATAATAACGGCAGATGCTTCTAAATAAGTATGATTAATATAAAATGTTCCGAATGTTATGTGAGGTTCTGACAATCATAAGGCTCTGATTCTAAACCAAGACTGACTCGCTTGTGTTATACACAGCGAGTCGTTGCTCCGTCCGGCCGAAAGGGTTTGCTCAGCACATTCCGTTTTGGCTGGAGGTGGTGTACAATATCACTAATAACATTTATTCTACATATAATAAGTAGCCAGGGGTTCTTAGCATTCACAACAACAGGACGTGGCAATTAAAAGGCTCGGATGAATGTCGAAACTGCGATCTCTTGACAAATTATGAGGATGTGATATAAAATGCAAGTTACAATATGGGACAATACATGTGTTGCAATTGCAGGCTGAAAACAACAACGCACTGTAAAGCAATACCATCAAAACAAGTCTGCGTCTGATCCAACGTGAAACAAAAAAGAAATAAAGTAATGTATGCAGAGTGAAAACGACGGCATCCAAAATACTAGCTTTGTTCAACAAGGGGCCAACATAGTCAAGGAGGTCTTGCTACAACAATCATCTAATTAGTAAATAAAATTAAATTACTATAATTTTTTTGTCACTTAAAAACTATTGGAAATTTGTTTGATATTAGAAAATATGCTTTTAAATAATTTATAGAAAATATTTATCAATAATAAATTATAAACTTGAAATCTAGAATGCAATATATAGCTTAATATCAGTCTAAATATTTTACTCAAACTGATATTGACCAAAATTAGTGTAGGTACCTAGTAACCATAAGTTTATTTATTTATGATTTATAAATACTTTTTTCAACGTTTAATTAAACCATATATTAAGTTAATAATTGATCTTGAAAGTTAAGTGAATTTTTATTTACCATCAGCAATATAATTTATCACATAAAATGGCTCAAGTAAAAGAATGTATACAAAAAGCATACGAAGTACAAACAAAAATTATTTTTTAACTAATAACATGTTATAGTGTTAAATTATAAATAATATTTTGGTAATAATCAATGATATTTTAGTGTTCGAAAGTACGTGACACCGTCGTTCCAAAAAGCTGTTTACTCAAACCTTTCAAGCATAATTGCAGATGTAAAAGTATCACAACTTGCAAAGCATTAAAGGTATTATAAAAGGTGTTATAAAAGCAAATTTTTAATTTTATTTTTCATAATTACATTTTTTCATAATTTATTGATGTTGTCATTAAAGTCTTCATGGTAAACCATGTTTCTGTATTCATCATGTATACGTGTTTATTATATTCTTATCTTCATTTTTTTGATATTGATATGGAAATTTCTGCGGATATGCCATAAATCATATTAATTATTAATTATTTTAAATAATTTTAACTGTTCAACATTTTTGTTTTATTATTCGACGCTTCAAACAAGTGTTGAAATAGGGAACAAATTTTAAATGTATAAGTTTGAGTAGGAGAGATGATGATATTAGATTAGAAGAAGGTGATATTTTCTCATGCTTACGATCATATCCAACCATTAATTAATAATTATTTTTTTGTGTATCCAACTAACCTAATTTACATTTTATTCCAGTATAGGAAAGGCACATAAAGAACTTTCAGAGTATAAAAAGGTGAAATTATTTATGTAAGTTGTATGAATCCTAACATCAATTCCTGACAAAAGATATTTATTTGTCTGTATTCTTACTAAATACCATATCTAAATATATCAAAAATAACTATCTAGATTAGATATAGATTTTATAAATTTAGTAAAGCGATTCATACTTTACTTATCGTGTATTGTGATGTATTTTATAAAGTAAATGTACATTTAAAATAAATATGTACTCCATGTATTATTATGATAACATTAAAAAATAATTGAGAATTTTATTCAGTAATGTTTAGTTAGTATTAATTTATAATTTATTTTTAGTTGTATAAATATAAATTTTATTTTAAAGTATTTATAGGTTTATCCTAGTATTATATGTGTGATATTAAGCTTATGTATTTTTACATATATGGTTTATTTTTAGAATGAATATAAATACGTGCAACCATGTCGACCGGATCTGTGTATACCAGCCTCGGTAAGTACCTACATTCTGTATCCATAAACACGCTCACATTTTTATAAAAATTGTGACACTGACCATATATTATGTTCAAGTAGTACCATCTACGTACAGTCTAGTGAATGAATATGAAATAGCACATGTAAAATAAAAGATTAGACAATTTAGCCAAATTACATATACAATTGTTTAAATAATATTATAATATATTTCCTTAACTTTTTTGTGTGTCTTTAAAAAAGGAAATAATTGGGCAGTGTACCTATAATATATTTTATAATGATGGGCTAATATATAACATTGTCTGTAATGCATAATAATTGAATATTTCTCAATTTAAATTGTTATATTATATAACACGCAATGTAACGATGTAAAATATGGATATACGTCAATAGATAGCGCGACAATTGATAGCGGTCGATTGATAGCGCGTAAATTGATCGCTAGTGACTAAGTTATTACTATTTAGTGACTAACCAAACAATTATTTAAAAACAAATATTATAGTAATGGATATTTTAATACGATATTTATGTTAAAAATAATAATAAAATAAATAAATTAAAAAAATGTATTAAAGTAATAAATATTACAATTCACAATATAGTATACAAAATATACAATATAATATAGATTTTGACGATATAATGAATATTATAACACGATATTTATGTTAAAAATAATAATTAAATTAAAAAAAATGTATTATAGTAATAAATATTAATAATAATGACTATAATAAGATTATACCTGTAGCTGGAAATTATGTGCTATACCTCTGAGATAATCTTCAATTGTTCTATTGTCATAATCTAAACAAATTTTTTTAATTTTAGCACTCCGATCTTTATACATTTTTTTTTTATGGTGGTTCCATCCCTGCAACATATTGCTCTATTTTCATTCTGTTTACTTGCTCCTCTTTTTATAACGCATTTATAAACTTCCATATTGTTGGGTGCAAGGAGGAGTTTAACATTGCAGAAAAACAATTGTGCCACCCTTCTACGGAATTATTTGTTCGGGGTAAATCAGCAGACACCAAAGAAAAGCAATTCCATATATTTATTGGGAAATTAGGTTCTCTTCTCTTTTTATTTCTGTGTAAGCGACAAATCCAATTGCCCTCGAAATAATCTATTAATGGCATCAATGTCTCTTCATTTTGAATATAAAAATCTGTTTCTAAAAGTTTCTCAAATGCATCAACAACTTTATTTGTTGGTACATACGACAAATCTGGTAACATTCGTATGTATGTATAATGCAAATCTGAATTTTCCCTATATTTTTTTGTAATCCAGCTTCTTGAACGTGACGCCATACACATCGTGATAAATGAAAAAACATCCATTTATAGATGCATTTGGAAACTTATATTTGACAGCATTCATTGCCACCTTTTCAAAGTCCATCATTATATTAAGTGGGTTTAGATTAGGTATTAATGATTTTAAAGCTTGAAACATTAATTTATATGTATTTTCCTTTTTATCGTGTAGTAAAATATGAACACAAGGAATAACATTTGAATAATAAACAGCGTGAATAGTATAAACTTATTGAAATATTTGAGGAGCACATGTGAATGTTCCGTCACAAAACCAATTTTCACAGTTAACCATTAATTGGAGGTTCCGTTTTGTAGAGAATATTAGAATTCGATTTGTCTCAGATTTGTTATCAAATTGTAAAAATTGCTCACCATTCGTTGTTTTCGTGAATTGGTCTGGAATTTCAAAACTAAAATTTTGAGGATTTATTGGAGCTCCTCTTGTATATTTTGTATACTATATCGTGACTTGTAATATTTATTACTATAATACATTTTTTTAATTAATTTATTTTATTATTATTTTTAACATAAATATCGTATTATAATATCCATTATTATAATATTTTTTTTTAAATAATTGTTTGGTTATTGAATTCTATACGGCGCTACAAATTGTCCTACTATGAATAGTCGCTCGCAATCAATTTACGCGCTATCAATTGACCGCTATCAATTGTCACGCTATCAATTGTCCGCTATCTATTGACGGGACACCGTAAAATATACGAATGTGATACCATAGACATAATATAGATGGACTGCGCGTTCCTCCCCCTCGCCATCAATAAATTCAGCCTAAATAACAAGACCAGAGAAGGTAAAATAGCACGGATAAAACATTTTTACTGTTTTTATTCCAAGGTATTATTTTGTGTAAATAAAAGTGATAACTGATAAGACAATAGAAATGTAAAATATATACCTTAATTATTTAAATATTTATTATTTATTTTTTTAAGAATCAAAAAAAATTTAAAGGCATGTACGATGCTTGTATTTTTTTAATTGTGTTAGTCCATATCACAGCAACTTGTTCATTACTCGGAAATCTTAAAAACATAATATGTCAAATAGTTAAATGTATTAAAAATATAAAGGTTATTAAACTTCGATAATTTTTTAACTTACTTATGCATAATATGAACATCATCCTTACCAATGTTTCTACAGCTTTTAATAAAACATACATTTACCATGTTACCACTGTTTTACAAAATATCAACAACCAAAACTAATAAACTAATAAAACTTGAATTAATAATATAAAATATTATGCTTAATGGTATGTTTTATGTATTCTATGATATAATATTATAACAGATAATAATATTCATACATTTAATATAGATTATGATCTATATTATGTCTATGATAATATTACGCTATTATAACTGAAATCGAACCATAATCGATACCATAATGTGTTAAAATTAAGAATCATACTGACGTTAACTACTCTAGTACACTAGGACATATAGCCAAATTTATAAATGATACTAAGATTTTACTTATATTCAACTTTGCTAAGTAAATATTTTTCACTAACTCACAAGTGGTATTTATAAAGTGTACTAAGTTATTTCTTAGCTAAAATTTTTCTAAGCATATTTCAAGTAAAAATATTTCTTAAAAGCAAAATGTTCGTGAGATTATATATAATTTTATTATTTTTTTTGTTATCAAGTATCAACATACCTAATTAATATTATATTGCCATAGATTAGCTGTCTTATCTGCGATAATAATATCAAATATTTCTAATACGATTTCTTATTAATTACATTAGTTGCTTTTGTAATTAATTTAGTGATTTAATGTTTGAATGTTCGTTACATCTTGCTATATGTATTAAAAGTTGTTTAAGTAATTAGTAAGTAGTCTATAAAAATGAATTCTGATAGCAACTCATTAAAAAATCAAAAGCTTTTATTCATGAAGAAATAGAGTAACTCCAAGATTTGGTTTTAAAAAACCAAGATGTTTTATTGAAAAAAAGTTATTCTTATACAGTAGCTACAAAGCAAAAAATATGGAAGAAAATCGAAGTGGAGTTTAATGCTCAAGCACTGTTTACAAATGTACTGTACCTAATTAAAATTAATTTTAAGTTTGATATGTTAATATTTTATTTTCAATATGTTGATTAAATTTTATTTATTTAGCGTACATATTTCATATCAAACTTATATGTATTACATTAATTTATATAAAAAAGCGGGTAAGTCGTGTATGTTGATCTGCTGTACAGTAGGTTACAAGTGGGTTACTGTAATGGTTGGAATTAAATTTGAATCCAATGATATTATATCATTGTATACAAAAAACGATTCTGAGCGAAGACGGTTTATCTGTCTAGGATATATTATAGATTATTAAAAATTTTCAAATCTTAGATTTAAAAAGAAAAATTTTTATGAATTTTTAGTTTGAAATAATTTGCGAATTTTCGTGATTTTTACATATGTTGTCAAAATTCAAACTTTGAATGCTTGTAAAAAAAAAATTGTGTTTACACATTTCTTTTATTTTTCAATTTCTATTGTAAAAATATATGATGAGCCTTCTATTAAATTTTAAAATCTTAGATATTAAAGAAAAATTTTTTATGAATTTCTAGCATAAAATAATTTACGAATTTTCGTGATTTTTACATAATATGTTGTCAAAATTCAAACTTTGAATGCTTATAAAAAAAAATTGTGATTATGTATTTCTTTTATTTTTCATCTGCTATTGTAAAAATATGTTAGGAGATTTGTATTAAATTTTCAAATCTTAGAATTATAAAGAAAAACTTTTATGAATTTCTATCTATTTGAACATTGCCGTAATTTTTACGTATTTAGTCAAAATTTGAACTTTAAATGCTTATAAAAAAAATCGTGCCTATGAATTTTTAATATTTTTTAACTGAAATTGTTACAATGTGTTAGAAGCTTTGTATTAAATTTTCAAGCTTTTCTACCGAACAAATAAATTTTTATCGATATTTAGATATTTATAGAAAAAAAAATTAAAAAAGTTGATAAATTAAAATGTCAGTAAACAGCTCAAAACAAATCTAAATATTTTGAAAATTTTATCAAATATATAAAATGCCTATATAAACATTCAGTCAAAATTTCAAGTATCTGCGGTAATTTGTTTTAGAGTTACACCAAAATAAGGAAATCGCTAAAAGTGAAAATCCAATGTTGTAAAAATTTCAATTTCAAATGCTCATAAAAATGTAATTTGAATTTCCGGTGGAATTTTTATTTGTGATAAAGATTGAAAAACTTGTAAGGAATCTTGTATTAAATTTTTAAATCTTAGATTTAGGATAATATAATTTGTGAATTTTCGTGATTTTTACGTATTTTGTCAAAATTCAAACTTTGAATGCTTATAAAAAAAATTGTGACAATGAATTTATTTTATTTTTCAACTGCTATTGTAACAATGTGTTAAGAGCCTTGTATTAAATTTTCAAGCATTTCTGGTAAACAAATAAATTTTTATCGATATTAATTTAAAAAAAACTAATAATGATCGAAAATTTCAAATGCCTATGAATAGTTCAACTTCACAATAGTTCAAATTTTTTAAAAATTGCATGGTGGATAGAATATACTTATATAAACATTCGGTGAAAATTTCATGTATCTATGGTCATTTGTTTTAAAGTTACATCAAAAACCAAAATCGATTTTGTTGAAAAATGAGTGTGCGTAAAATTTTCCGTTTTTCCCTTAATTTTTAGTTTGTTTTTCTCGATTATTCAGAAAAGTATTAAGAAATTTTTACTTTTGACCCCCCCCAAAATACCAACTAGATTCACTTTCTGATCTAACGAGGTACTGAAGTCAAAAATCGAAGCATTTTTACTGCCTCAAAACGTGATGACGTACACAAAAAAAAAAAAAAAAACACACATCATGGTAAAATCAATACATTCATAGCTCCGCTCAGAATCTAAAAATCTTGTTGAAAAAAAAGTAGTCAATTTAATAAAAACCCAAGTACAACAATTTACTTATGAAATAATGATTTCTATTGGTTTAGATGATTTTACAATTAAAAAAGTCAGTTATTTGGAGTCAGAATCTGCACTGCGAATAAAGAGATTAAATAATTTAATAAAACAAGAGACTGAGTTATTCGAGTTAGAAAAAAAAGAAAAACATCTTATAATAAAATTAGTAGAGAAGCAAATTGAAAAAATGGAGTATGACATGAATAAAATTAATTAGCATATTAATACTGAATACTGATTTTAATTTTCCATTTTTATAATTATTATTTTTCATTTTTTTAAAAGGTTCAAAGTAGTTCCTAATTTATCTATATTATTATTTGTTATTTTTATTACATTTTATTTTTTAATTTATAATACAAAACTATTGGTAAAAGAACCAATTATTCTTGAAAATAAGTTAATTATTTTTATTACAGAGTTTTATAATTTATTACATTATAGGTAATTGTTTTTATTTTTATTTTGTTGTATTTAATTAAATTATATTTATGTGAAATTCCTTACTATAAATGCAATTTTTATTTTTAATACATTTTCGATTGTTATACTTATTAGTTACTTAAAAATAAAATACAAAATAGTTCCTAATAAATGCTGTGTTATTGTTATTTTTATTTATAATTATGATCTGTTTATTTTATAATTCTATATTCTATACAAGAGGTTACCAACTGACGGGCCGCGATCCGGATACGGACCTCGAGCACTTTTTTTACGGACCACGAGCGCGTTTTCATTTTACGTTGATTAAGTTCATACGTGCCATAGATTTACTGATTTCAAAAAATCAAGTATCAAGTTCATCAAAATCCTACCATCTCTAAAAGAAAACGCCGTAATAGTAATGGATAATGCCTCATACCATTCTGTAAAAAAATCGATTTCCGACCATGGCTTGGAATAAACAAGAAATTAAAGATTGGTTAGAAAATGAAGGTCATATAGCTCAGCCAGAATTACTTAAATCTCAACTTTTAGAACTCGCTAACCAGTTTAAACCGCTGAGTGACACATATGTGATTGATGAAATAGCAAAAGAAAATAATAAAATAGTCTTACGGTTGCCTCCTTACCACTGTGAGCGAAACCCTATCGAGCTCGCGTGGTCTTGGATAAAACATTATGTACGTATGCACAATACGACATTTAAATTACAAGATGTACATAATTTATTAAAAGATGCTGTGGAACACGTAACGAGCGAAATGTGGACAAATTTTATTGGCCACGCAATCAAAGAAGAGGACAAATTATTGAGAGTTGATCATCTGTCTGACAAAGTTTTTGACGCGGAAACAGGAGAACATACACTAACAATTACAGGCGACACCACTTCAGATTCCGACGATGAAAACATTTAAATTATTTATTTATGTATATTTTCTATTTTAAATTAAGTGTGACAAATATTTTATGGTAGTTTTAATAATAAAAAAATAATAGTCAAAAAAAATTGTACTTATTTCATAAAAAATACTCATATACTGATATTATATTATATTATAAAGGCTGGTCGCGGTAATATTAGTGATAAGTTACTTGAGCCGCTGTATACACAGTGAGCGGACGCCACATGGTGGGAGGTAATTAGCCTCTGGACGTCGGAGCTAATTCATTTAAATGTGCGTGGCGGTCGCACTCTCTCGTGGCACGGAGTATAGTTCAAATTTTTACGAAATCTGTCAAAAATGCGAAAATTTGCAAGTAATTTTGAAGATGAAAAATCATAAATTTTTTGTGTTTATAACTAAGGATTAAAAATAAAACCCTAAGTTTTCCTTCAAGTAGCTATAGAGAAAATTTGAAGCGTCATTATAGGAAAAATTTTAAGTGCGTTTGAATTTTAAATTTTTACGAAATAGTGTAACGATAACGATTTATACTGAAACGATTTTAAATATTTGTAACTATTCAAAAAGTATAAGTCGTAGATACTTAGATTGGCATTTTCTTTACATTATTTAATTTTCAAAATATTTTGACTTTTTTTGAGATATTTATAGACGACTAAAATTTTCAATTTGTCTGAACGTTTTTTTTTTTTTGAAGTGTCGATAAAATTTTTATGGGCCTATCAAAATACTTGAAAATGTAATACAAAGTTCCTCATAAGTTATTCTTATAGTTAATAAAAAATTATAAAAATACATAGACACATTTTTTTTTTTATTAGCATTTGAAGTTCAAATATTGACAAAAATTCATCAAAACCATGAATTTTTTTTTTTTGTCATTACGTTTTGGGGCAGTAAAAATGCTTCGACTTTTAACTTCAGTACTTTGTTAAATCAGAAAGTGAATCTAGTTGATACATTGGGGGATCAAAAGTAAAAAATTCTTAATATTTTTCTAAATAATCGGGATAAACAAACTAAAAATTAACGGAAAAACAGGAAATTGTACGTACAATCAGTTTTCGACAAAATCGATTTTGATTTTTAATGTAACTTTAAAACGAATGACCATTGATACATGAAATTTTCACCGAATGTTTATACAAGTATATTCTATCCACCATGAAATTTTTAAAAAATGTTGACTTAAGTTGAACTATTTATAGGTATATGCAATTTTCAATCATTATTAGTTAATTTTAAATTAAAATCGATAAAAATTTATTTTTTGGGTAGAAAATCTTGAAAACTTAATACAAGGCTCTTAACATATTATTACAATAACAGTTGAAAAATAAAAGAAATTCATAGTTACATCTTTTTTTATAAGCATTCAAAGTTTGAATTTTGACAAAATACGTAAAAATCACAAATATTCACAAATTATTTTAAGATAGGAATTCATAAAAAGTTTTCTTTTTTAAACTAAGATTTAAAAATTTAATATAAGATTCCTTACAAGTTTTTCAATATTTATCACAAAAAAAATGTCCACCGGAAATGCAAATTAAATTTTTATTAGCATTTGAATTTCAAATATTGACAAAAATTCGTCAAAACCATGAATATTTGCGAATTATTTTGTTGTTCAAAATTCATAATATTGTTTGTATTTTTATCTAAGGCTATAAAATTTTTTACAGTTTATATATACTGTAAAAAGAATTATTAACCAATATGAATAACTGATGGATAATAATTATTTAATATGCATAATATAATAATAACACATGATACTATTAATATTATGTATGTAATATACATCGACGAAGAGTATAAAATATAAAATACGAAAAATGTCGAAATTTACAACCGAGTCGACTTCGTTACGAAATGCATGGATTCATTATAAACTGATGATGATGATGTATTGTTTTTTTTTCCGTTTGATTCAATAAAAATTGCTTTATACTGTTTTAAGTACGTGTTGTTTTGTTCTTGGCTGCTAAATCTTTGTTCAAACTACATATTTTAAGCTCATGTTGACGGTGGATCTTGCTGAAACGTTCGACGACATTATTGTTCATTGACTACGTTAGTATCAAACCACTAGCTCTACTAAAAATATAGGTAAATTGGTGGTTAAACAATTAATGGAGACGAGTAAGGTAGCTTTTCAGTCCTTGGTACGGTAACCTTTATTCACAATAAATCTTCTTCTTCTTCTTCTTCTTCTTGTCTGTAATCGACCATTAAGATCATACATTCAAACAGATATCTTGCCATTTCACTCTATCCAACGCTAAGACCTTCCAATCGGCACTTGGGTCTGTCACTTGTACGTCCTTCCTGACTTGGTCTTCCCATCTTAGTCGAGGTCGTCCCAAGAGTCTCTTTCCTTGGGGAGTCCCACATTGAACCATTCGAATTAGAGTTCCTTCCTTTCTCCATGCATGTCCTGCCCATTGGAGTCTCTTTTTTTTAATTTCTCTAATTATATCAGACATTTGGTACAACTGTTTGAGCTCCTCGTTTTTTCGAATTCTCCATTCCCCTGTGGTCTCATCTATACACGGTCCGAAGATTCGACTTAATATTTTTCTTTCGAATATCAGTAGTCTGTTTTGATCTGATTTCCGTAATGTCCATACTTCACAACCATACATTACCACTGGACGGATGAGGGTGCGATACAGTTGTATCTTGAGGTTCATCGATATCGTCCTCGCCTTTAACAAATTACTTAGACCGTAGTAACACTTATTACCGGATTGGAGTCTTGCTTTTATTTCATTAAGTTCGTCGTTTTTTTGTGTCATTATCGATCCCAGATATTTGAACTCCTGCACTCGCTGAAACTTGTACTGCCCGACTTCTAAAAATGGATGATCATGATCCGCGAGCTCTCTTCTCTGCATGATCATGTATTCAGTTTTTTCAGCATTTATTTCTAAACCTATTCTTTTTGCCGTGTCTAATAGTTTTCCCGTTTGCTCCCTGAGATTTTTCTTATTTTCCGCAAGTAACACTATGTCGTCTGCGTAGGCCAATACTCCTATTATGCAATCTCCCAATCGTACTCCGTTTTCTTCAATCCGACTCTCCCTGATGACCTTAACGCTATATTAAATAGTATGGGTGACATAGCGTCCCCTTGTCTCAAACCAGTCGATACTGGTATCCCTTGTGATACAATATTGCCCACTTTAATTTTGATTTCCGTGTGTAGGATGTTTGCTTTTATCAGATTAATTAATTTCTGGGGCAATTTGAACTGTCTTAGTACATTCAACAGAGATTCTCTATGTATACAATCATAGGCCTTCTTGAAATCAATAAACAGTACATGTACTTCCCTGTCAAACTCCCACATTTTTTGGAAAATTTGTTTCAAAATAAATATCTGAATCTGTGGTAGATCTATTTTGTCTAAACCCTGCTTGATAATCTCCTAAAATATCTTCTGCCCACGGCTTAATTCTGTCGAATATACATTTTTATAGCACTTTATAGGTAACATTTAATAGAGCGATACCTCTATAATTATCACACAACTGCTTATCTCCCTTTTTGTGTATAGGATATATCAGCGCTGTTTGCCATTCCTCCGGAATCACTTCTTTTTCCCAAACTTCTTTTATTAGCCCGGACACATATTCAAGCAAGCCATTTCCCATACTTTTAAGTAACTCTCCGGGGATACTATCTTCTCCGGGTGCCTTATGGTTCTTTAAGTTTCTTATTTGTTCTTAAATTTCCTCCTTACTCGGTGCTAGGCAGATTGTATTATTAGTTTCCATATTCTCAAAGTGGAATAAACTATCTGGTGTATTACAGTTCAACAGCTGCTTGAAATAGTTCGCCCATTTATTTGCTGTCTCTTCTTTAGATGTGATAAGCGTTCCATCATCATTTTTGAGAAATTTCTCCGGCTGCTTATATTTCTTACTTAAGAAGTTAACCTTTTTATATAGGTCTCTTGTATTGTGACTAGTAAAATTCTGTTCTGCCTCCTTAAGTATGTTTTGTAAATATTTTCTTTTTTCACATATTAATATGTTACTCGCTTCCCGTTGTCTCATTTTGAATCTTTCTAACTTCTCCACACTATCAGTGTCGGACAGCCATATATTTCTAGCATTCCTTCTTCTTTCTATGGCTTCTTCGCAAATATCATTAAACCAGGTTTTTTTCTTAGTTTTTTGTTTCCCTATTGTTTTTTCTGCTTCTTCTTGAATAAGTTGTTTTACCGTTTTCCACCTTTGTTCCACTTCTCTGCCTGACTCACTTGCAATCATCCTTCTTAACTTTTCCTCTATACCTTTTTGAAAATTCTCAACTACTCTCACAATAAATACATATTTAAATCTCATAGAAACGTTTATCATTGAAATTCGAATATTCCTACAGATATTACAATAGTTTTTAAATAACACTAATTTATCGACGGCTTTATGAATGTCAGTATGTTCTACTATGGACGCAGTAATCAATATTAATGATGATAGTTAAGTTGGTTTAACTAAATTTGCTTATTAATTTATTATAATTCTAATGACTTGCGCAATTTGTTTGCTTAGTTAAATAAGTAAATTTAATATATTATGTATGTATGTATATTATTTAATACAAATGAAATTTACTGCTGTCAATAAACTGTTCTGTGACTATACTGTATGTCTATATTACATTCATGTACAATTTGTGAATTGGTCAAAAATTAACCATCGATATAGACTACTCATAGAATCTGCCTTAAATAGCTTGATCTGGTTTGATTAAAATAAGTTTATCCAAATTTACATTAATAAAATAAATAAAAAACAATTTATTGATATTACACTACAATTTTAGAAGTAACGATAAATTGTAAATTATTTAATATTAACCTTATACCTAACAATATTTAGCTATGCATATTTTGTATTTAAAATATAGGTACACAACGATTTAGTTTATATACAATTTTTATATTTTATTCTATACCAAAAAAAAAAATTTCAGTTTATTCACATGACTTCAATATTCAAACAGTGTATAAGATCATAAATGAGTACAATATGAACAGAATCATAGATGGAAAAATTGTATAAACACACATCGAATTACATACAAATATACGATATAAGGTTTACTGACACACAATTCATACGAATTTAGTCAGTAAAAAAATGTTTAATGTAGTAATCTTCGCTGAGTTTAAACGGTTTAAATTCTCAAATTTTTCTAGATGCATTCATCTCAATAGGTTTTCCTTGAAGGATAGGCGATATACATTAGAGTATAAGGTTCAATCTCGGCGGCGGTTTAAATAAATTTGTCGCTCACTATGGGTGCTCAGCGCTACTGCACCAGGGAGGGCTTAGGGTTTTGTTATACGTTCATATGATTAGGTTGTCACCAAAACTTTTACATTTTATGATAAAATAAATTCATGTTTGTCTTTTTATTATTTTGTATGGTAAGTATTATTTTTTTTTTTTTTATTAAAAATGACCACACAGAAGTGTTAAAAAATTAATAAAAATAAGTGTCCGTCTATTCGTCTGTCCATATGATTAAATACCTTCTGGTTTATCATGGTAAATACAATCAAATGCGTTCTGTAATGTATATATTGTGACATTGTGTACAGCATCAAGGTAGGTGAGTTTTATTTATCGTTGCGGAACGGATGGCCTACCTGATTAGCTGTAGCATATTTTCTGCAATACGATTTTGTCCAACGAAGTCGGATTACCTACCTTGGTTATTAACTTGAAAATTAATCGATTTTTATTAGAGATGACTCACTTGCTAACTTGAATATCAAATTTTCATTTTTGTACTTACGAAAAAGCACCGAACTTGCGACGAGGGATTGTATTATTAAATTTACGATTTTGTGGACAACGTGAGATTTCTAGACACTCAAACTTGATTTTCAAACAGCTCCGTCTTTGAAAGAGAACTTCGAACTTTAATTCTTATCATAAATCCTAATCTTAATAACCTCCACAAACTTTTGATTTATATGATTTCAACGACATTGTCCCCAAACTCGGTATCCACGGGCCTCCAAGTTTCACTTTGAGATAGTAAAATAATAATAAATAAAGTTAAAAGTAATATCTATTAAATCAAAAATATATAATTTAATTTGTTCACACACACACACAGAGGTATAAATTTGAATGTATTGCAGAAATAAAAATAAAATGTTTAAAATTAAAAAGACGTCTGACGCAACTGAAATGTATTTTACAGCAAACACACCTGAGCGATGCACGATTCGCTGAAGACTCCATCTACAGTCGTTCATTTTATCAACACGACGTCTGTCGTGCTAAGCCTGTCGTACACGCTGACCATATAGTAATGGCCGGTGAATTTCAGGACGAAACGGTTCACAAGGTTTGTTTAGTGTTTCCTTTTGGCTTTTGGTAAAACAAATAAAAAATCCCATTCATTAAAAATCATATTTTTATATAATTATTAACCTACTTGCGTTTAGATTATTCGTAACATTTCACGATTAAAGATTGGCATCTCTGTATTTTTTATAATTTTATACTGGTTTATTTTTAATAAAGAACAATATCTTTTCAAGTCCAGTGTTTGGGATGGGCGCGATACGATTGCGCGCGGTCCTTATCAGCGGTACCTTTTTAAGTGTACGATTGCGCGCGCTATATTATTTTAACTTTTAAGCAACGTTGTCAAATATATAGGACATAGGTCCATGGTAAATCCGTACGATACCATAGTAGATTATAGTAGATTATTTATTACTTATTTTTGCCGATATCAGACAAACTTCCCATCACTAAGAATGAATTGGTTATATTATCAAAAATATTATCTTTATTGTAAATGTCCATACACGTACAAATATATCTATACTATAATCGTGCATGATGTGACTATATCAATTAACTATCAGTTGTGTTCGGTGTTTGAATTGTGTCACAGTGTAAAATGTTGTGTTGATTTTTTAAAAATGGAAAACGAAATTCGACGTATTACATCGGAGAGAGAAATGATTTGTTGCTAGTCAATGGGCACAAATTTAGGTGTATCAGGCAGCGGGCTGATGGATATGTAAGATGGAGGTGCTGTAAAAAACAGTGTACGTCCATAGTGTTATGACGATTGATGATTTAATTATAGAAAATACTAGTGAACATAACCATCCTGTTGATCCGATACAAAAAATTGATCGACAAGTATTGAGAGAAAGTTGCAAGCGAAATTTAATTTACGTAATACATTTGGCAACGTCGCACCCAATTTCACTCGCAATCGTACGCCTTTGAGTAATTAAAACGTTGTCTTTTGTTATTCTGGCACTGCGCGCAATCGTATACCTAAAAAGGTAAAACGCGCGCAATCGTACTCCGCCGTTTGGGATTATCCATTGCTAATTTCGTTATTTAACTACAATAGTTGAGTTACCCTGTACAATGTGCACCGGTTGTACAAAAAATCACACCCAAGGACCATTGTTTGACTGGGACGGGACCAATGCGACTGATAACCACTCAACAACACGATTATTACGGACCATGTGATTCAGAGCGCCGAAAGAACATTATACCGTTAAGCAATCTTATCCTATCGGAATGTCCTATGGCGGGGTTAACCACGACTAACTGTTCGTACCAACCAGTGTGTGCTGGCCCGATGGAGAATTACAAACCTCATGCCTGGTATGTGAGATATACTGGTAGATTTCTAGTTCAGGCGTGAGTGTGTGTGGACAAAACATCATTCCTCAAAACAATATTTCACTTTTTGCCCTAATTTGTACAATTAACATTTTAAAATGCATTGAAATTATTTTTATTAGTTAATTAATAAGATATAATACTATACTATGTATAATAATTACAAAAATAACTATTATTATTAAAGTGATTCAACATTGCTTAAGTTTACACATAACAAACAAGTATATTTTATAATATAATACTATAAGTACTTACAAAACTTAGTTTAATTTTATACATATTATAATCTGCATAGTGTATGATTTAAGCTGAATAAATCTATCTAATAGTAATAACTTAAATACATAGGTAGTAATTTATAAATGTTAACAGCAAAATGCAGCATGTTAATGTTAAGTTTCATAGTAAGGTTAGTCATATTTAGGTTCATTGTCATATTAATAACAATTATAATTTATTTTTATAAAATACTATACTATACATTTTCTAATTAATATGTTCTTATTCCAAGAGTTCAGCTCAAATAAACTAGTTTTATAAATTAATATACTTAAAAGAATACATACAACAATTATGAATCAAATGTTTATTATTTAGGAGAAAAAGGGAAAATTATTTAAATTTGGGCAGAAAAAGATGTTATGTACAACTTTTGTGGGAGTCACAGTGTTTAAACTATTATTTCTCAAAACTAACATCTTGTTTTATTTTTTAAGTTACAACAAGAGGAAGGCCTAATACGTATATATCTAACCCCCTTCCACACATCAACCACATTGAATCCTGACCTAGTGGTTGCCAGAAAATTGGTTAATAGTTTTGTTTCCAATCATTTTAGTATAATGTGTATTATATTGCATTCGTAGTTATACAGTTCCTGAGGAAGGCATGGATATGAATACCGTGCAAAGATGCAGCTACAAACTTGTGGAACCGAAGGAAAAAGAGCCTACTCCGTGGGCAGAAAAGGTGGAATATTGTAAGCCTGAGGACGCAGTAGAATGCTGTACGGTGTACAACTATAGGTAATTTTCTAAAAAATCTGTAATCAGTAAATAAATTACTCATCTTGACCCTCGGCTGACGTCACAGGTATTGGGTTACCAAAATATATAAAAAAAACAGTGTAGCCTCTCACAATATGATATGATAATAACTAATTATTAGTTAACTCCTAATTATAAGTAAATAATAATTTCCATAATGAAATAAACAATAAATTAAATGGAAGTTCTTCATGACGAATCTTCAAAGTTGAACATAAAATATTTAATTTATATTTACCTATACAGTTTAAGTCAATATTACATTACAGATAACTATAGATTGTTAGTATAAAATAAATTTTCCATCCCCAATTTTGTGAAATTGTTACGGTGACTGATGGCCTAAATGAACTGGCCAATTTATAAAACTATAAACTAATTCTTTCTTCTTATAAAATTGTGATATGTTCTTTACTTATAAAATCTCATTTCATTTTTCAATAAAAACATAGCTACAAGGAACCGGGTACGTATATGTTGGACGATGGTTGTGGCAACACACTTGATACTATTGCAGAAAGCAATTTAGGTAAGAAAATATTATAATGAAAGGGCCCATTAACCATATATTGTATACCTATAATATCACACGTCTTTTTTTGGCAGGAAACTGTTGTCCGCCTAGCTGTTTGGCTGATAATGTGGATAATGAATTTAAATCTCGATTCATAAAGGCCCATCAGTTTGATGATTAACCACCACAAAAATGACAGTATTTATAAAAAAAATAATCTATGTACGATTTTTAAAATAACAAAATAAACCTTCTGATAAATTGTTAACAAATTTAATAGCAAGTTAGTTGAAGATTATTTTTCTTATTTGTTAAATTGTTATAGTTGATGTTAAAGTTGAGTTTTAGATAAGCACATAATTAAATATTATACACCTCTAGGTAATATAAAGATTTTATTATACCTACGTTTTGTCCACAGACTATTGGGAACTAAATATTAACATAAACACTAACAAAAAAGGTAATATTCATGTACAAGTATCAAAAAGTTTACCACCCCCCTCATGAGATAAAACAATCGTATTTGCATCAGACGATTCCCAACATTTCAAATCCTCACGCATGCGTCAGAACTAAATTTTCAGACAACATACTTTCTAATCAGTGATTTTTATACCCATTAGAGTTTTGAAACATGAATATTCTCATTAGTCTACCTACCTATATATAACTTGTAATATTCAAAATGTAAGATATTTTAACATGTTTGAATCATTTTATTATGGTTGTCACCATCAAGCTAATTCTTGAAGCCATAGTGATGGTATATCCCTAGAATGAATCTTAAGCTCCAACTGTCTATGTATATGTGCGTAAGATAGGTTGTCAGTACTTCACGCATGCACACTAATAAACAATGTACCAGATTTTACAGTTATTATGGCCATGAGTGTGCCGTACATTATACAGTATGTTAACTAATACGAAATAAATATAGTTATTCTAGTGCGATTATTTTATAATCTTATATATGACTGATAGTCTACCTTATAGCAGGGTCTTAAACAACGTGTAGGTCTCGGAGACCTTCGTTAAATGTAAATTTTTTCACTCCGGTTACGGAGGAGAACAACCCGAGGAAAATAAAATTATCATACAATTATTACAACACGCTTTACTCCTAACCTAAACTAACTTTTCATTTTTCATTCCGTCAGACACCTACATTGGCGCAGTCGGAAAAGGAGTAAGGTAAGTGCTAATTTTAATAAAAAATAATTTTACGTAAATTAAAGTAAATTAGCACATATCGGGTTAAAAGAACCTACAATAGGTGTCCTGATCATACCGGTTCCTAAATAGTTTATTCAAATTATTTTTTGTTATTTTAAATAAAATAATAAGGGCTTATCCAATCTAAGGTGGTAAATTTTGGTAAAATTTGCATAATTTAGCGTAATTACTACTGAGTTAAACTTAGTTTAGGCTATTTATAGATTGGAAAGTACATATCTCTACCAGCGATAGCCAGAGTTACGTAAGTTCGTATCCATCGTAATTTAATTAGATAGATAATAGCAATTAAATTTAATCTCCACAATGGTTAATAAATGCATTAGTGAGTTAAATATTGTCGATATTAACCGGGAATTATCGAAACGTGGTATTGAGACCGGGGGGTCCAAGGCCGATAAACTCCTAGCATTAGAAGAGTATATTAGGGCTAAGGAAAATTTGGATCCAAGATCAGTACGGTTTGGGGAAACTAACGAGGTGTCAGCCCAGGTACCAGAGGATAGTACATCGGAGGTCCAGAACAGTGGTGAAGAGGGCAAGACCGACGGAGATTTGATAAACCACTTCATGGAACAGATGTTAGATAGACTGGAGGGGCTGGAAACAACGGTCAACAAGCAGCAGCTAACAATTGCTACTCTCAGCGAGAGCGTGGAACGCTTAGAGCGGGAGTTAGCCGAAGAAAAGCGTAGGTCGACCGAACGGGTGGCGCAAGCAAGTTGCGCATACTGTGGGGTTTCCCCCAAACCCTCCACCAGTTTTTTGTCCGGAGAAAATCAAAATTGCCCGGGCAAAAATCAAAATCTTCCGGTCAAAACTCAAGGTGTGAGTTTTGAGAGCCATTGGGCGAATATACGGAGAAGATTGGCCGGGGAAAACCCGAGAAATCGGGATGTATCCGGAGTTTCCGTTAACCGGTCCGGAGGGTCCGTTGAAATGTCCGGTGTCTTCGGTGATCTATCCGGAGTGTCCGGCGAAGTGGCCGGTAGAAGTGACGGGGAAGCGTTACGGAGTAGTTTTTCCGGTGGAAAAGTGTTCACTTCGCGGACAGCCTGCTCATTCCTCAAAATGAGTTAAATATGGCCCGTGCGTCGATACCAGAGTTTGCTGGCAAGAGGGAGAAAGACCCGGTGCGGTTTTTGCTCCAGGCCGAAGCAATACTTGAAGAAACTGGTATCCACATGGCTCGATGGGTGACCGTGTTGGCCCCTTAGATAAAGGCACAGGCAGGTACATGGTGGGGAACCATGAGGGCGTTGGACTTGCCATGGCAAGAGTTCAAGTTTGAGCTTTTGGAAAAGTTCAACGGGGACGAATTACAGTCGAGCCTACAATCAGAACTGTTTACCGCTCAGACCAAGGCCGAAACACTGAGAGGGTATGTCCTTCACAATTACCAGTTGTATCGGAGGTTAAATCTTGGTCTGACTGAAGAAGCGGTGGTGATGACAGTGATTGGACTCATGCGTGATGAATTTAGAATTAATGCACGTATTGAACGGCTGAAATCGTTCAGTGAACTACGTACGCTTGCACACATTTTGGATGGTAGTAAGGCCGTAGTATCGGATAAGGCGGGAGAGAGCACCAGCGGACCACCAAAACTAAAATGGTTGGAAAGAAGAAAAGTTGAGAATGCTAGTAAATCCCAAGTGCCTAATCCGAGGGAACGACTGTCTTCCGGGTCAGGATGCAGAGTGTGTGGTAGTCATGACCACTGGCAAGCTGCATGTCCGAGAAAGAAGTCGGAGTCGGGAAACGCCAAAACGACCGGCGGGACCGCCAGGTCCCGGCCGGCCAGGAAGTAACCGGCAAAAAAACAAAGAGTCGTCCGAAGAGAAGTAGGCAACGAAGTTCTACTTCGGCAGTTGGTAACGTTCCGGTACAGGAACCACAAATTACCAAAACTGACCCGGAGAAAAGGAACTTTGGTGCTGTACGGATCGGAGATCTGGAAAAGGGTCCGAAGAAAACAGGCCAAGAGAGTTCTAGACCGGAGAAAACCGGTAAGAATGGATATCCTCCGGAGGAAAATGTCGGTTACCCGAAGTGGACGTCCGGAGTGAGGAGTTGTCCGGAAAAAACCGTTAAGCTTCCGGGGAAACACCGGAGAAAACGCCGCAGCCACCCGAGAAAACTCATTGAAAGCGACGTTCCGGTAAAGGAACCACAGTTCGTGACAATGGACCGGGTAAATGGCTCTGCGACGGAAAGGTGGACCGACCACCTGGACAACAAGGCGGGAAAATCAATCAGGATTGAAAATGTTTCGGACAAATGTGAAGATATCACCGAGGTGAGTTATCCTTCCGATAACAATGTCACGAACAGCGTTTCAAGTGATGCGGAACAAGAAAAGTTAACACAGCAGTTGTTAATTTGTCCGGTCACATCCGAAGATTTTTCCGAGGAGTTCATTCCTTATCCACGGGAAAACTGCAAGAGGAGAGACTCAGATACGGACTCAAAGTTTGAGTTGCGACAACGCTTTTCGGATCTACGGGCCGAAGCGTGTGTGTCTCCATAATTGCAACGGTGTCAACGGGGAAAACAAAAGTAACGGATGTTCCGTTACCGGCCATAGAACTGGAGTTTGCACTCGGGGCAGTAGTAGCACTACTGGACTCCCAAACGGCGAGTACATACGTCAAACCATGGGCGGCAAAGAAGTTTGGCCGTAGTTTTACAGAAGAACCGGAGAATGTCCGGATGGCGGACGGTCGGACCCGAGAAATTACGGAGTCTTCCGAATTTCGGGCTCGAATAGTGGATCTTGAGGTAAGCTTCAGGGCTGCAGTGTTAGACGATCTTATAGGAGATGTCTTCCTGGGCCATGATTTCCTCGTGGAGCTGCAAGTCGCATGGGACTACAGTGGTTGCATAATCCATCTGGGGAAAGAAAGACGTGTTTCCGTGAGTTGGAGAAATCCAGTGACTCCGGTCACCGTAGGAGTGGACTTAACGACCGCAGTTTTACCGGAAGGAGAGTACGGTACGCTGGTCAAAGAAGTCTTATGCCAATATTTGGAGGTTTTCTCCGGAGAGGTAGGCAGAACTCGGGTTATAGAGCACCAGATCCGTCTCAAGGATCCAAATCCGGTGGCTCTAAACGCTTACGGGTACTCCCGAGAGAAAAACGAGGTGATTGCCGAAATGGTGCGAGACATGGAGGAACAGGGGTTTGTTGAACCTAGCATATCTCCATGGGCTGCACCGGCAGTACTCGTGAAGAAAAAGGATGGCTCACGTAGATTTTGCGTTGACTATCGCCGTCTGAACATGCAGACGGAGTCGGATGCTCACCCAATGCCGGACCTTCATGACATGGTCCGAGGAATGGGCGGAGCGAAAATTTACAGCACCATGGATTTGAAATCAGGATATTGGCTAGTGGGTCTCTCCGCAGATACACGACCACTGACGGCGTTTAGGACCCAAAGAGGACTGTTCCAGTTCAGAGTGATGCCTTTTGGACTTAAAAACGCTCCCGCCACTTTCTGTCGCTTGGTAAGCGAAGTCTTCCGTGGGTTAGTGGGTAAATTTGTGTTGGTTTATTTAGATGATATAGTGGTATACTCTGAGAGTCCCGATCAATATCTAAACCACTTACAGAGAGTCTTGGAGCGACTCCAGTCTTACGGTCTGACGTGCCAACCGAAAAAATGTACATTCGGGGTGGCACAGATCAAATTCCTAGGTCACGTCGTGGACGGTGAAGGAATAGACCGGGAACCAGAAAAACTGACGGCGATTCAGGAATTACCGGTTCCAAACAGGACCGTCGCAAGAAATTTTCCGCCCTTCGGCAAACGTAATGCCGCCCTTTTCAATCAAAAGCTAAATATATTACAGTATACAATTTTATCACATTATTAATATAATGAATAACATTTTACAAATTTAATTTTAAATTATTGTTGTATTTAATAAATTTTAAAAAGTTAATACAATATTGTTATTTCCATAAATTAATAAACGTCTTATACCTATAATGATAAAAATAATAATCTTATAAAGTTATAATATTAATAAAATAGTTAATATAAATATGTACTTCACTTCACTGTTTTTATTATATTCTAAATACTTACTTCCAAAGAAGACGAAAGACGTGTTGCGCGTGTTAGGCGTGTGTGGTTGGTACAGCCAGTTCGTGCCACACTATGCCGAGATCACAGCACCGCTCACGAGTCTGTTGGCCAAAGGGACCAAATGGCGTTGGTCAGAAATTGAGCAAGAGGCGTTCCGAAAGTTGAAGGAGTCTTTGGTGTCCGCACCACGGCTCTGCCCTCCTCTTCCAGGTAAGCCATTCAATTTACAGACCGATGCAAGCGAAGTCGGAGTTGGTGCCGTGCTCTTCCAGCGGGGGGAGAGTGGCGATAGGAAAATCATATCCTACGCCAGCAAAAAACTCAATCCAGCTCAGGGAAGATACTCGGTAGTCGAACGCGAATGTCTAGCCATAGTTTGGGCAGTCGACAGGTTCAGGCCGTATCTTGAGTCTGATAAGTTTATGTTATTCACAGATAACGTGGCACTCCGATGGTTACAGCAAGCTCGCTGTACCAACAGCAAACTAACGCAATGGGCGTTACAATTCGGAGCTTTCGATTTCGAAATCCGGCACGTGCCCGGAGTAGAAAATGAAGCAGCCTTATCCCTATATTTGGCGGGACCGAATACAGTGGACGAAGAATCGTTGGAGAATAATATCCACGACCCCCCCTGTGATTCAGCCGGGAGTGTCCGGAGAAACTTCCGGAGTCTTCGGTGAACTGTCCGGAGTGCCCGGAGGATCCGGTGTGGGTGTCACCTGGTGTGGAGCGATCCAGCCGAAGAGGGATGACGGAAACGTCACATTGCCAGATGTCCGAGAGTGGCAACAGAACGACCCGAACATACGGGAGATAGTTGCCAAACTCTCCGGAGATGGTGCAAGTTTCGGGCGTCTGCCGAAGTTATACGTCATTCGGGACAAGGTGTTGCATCGCCACCCTCGATCCATCGCAAATGGTGAGGAGGGGGTGGTCGTCCCAGCTGACAAGGCCCAAATTCTGCTGCAAAGGTTTCACAACCACGAAACAGCGAATCACCCAGGGTGGAAAGAAACGTACCGAAGCATAAAGAGTCGTTTCTTTTGGGCCGGTATGCGTGAAGCAGTGCGTAAGTACGTACGGGCATGCGACGTCTGTGCACGTGTTAAATCACTGAATCGAAAACCTGAAGATCGGATGTGCACCAGGGTCCAACGTCAACCTTAGGAGGTGTTGAGCATCGATCTTATGGGTCCGTACCCACGAACGCAAAGAGGTAAGACAACGATTTTGGTAGTAACGGATTGTTACAGTCGCTGGGTAGAGGCGTACCCGTTAGGGAAGGCGACTACCAAATCGATTGTGGATACGCTCGAACGGGAGTTGTTCCCACGGTTCGGATACCCGAGGGCATTATTGTCAGATAATGGCCCGCAGTTCGTGTCCAAGGCAATGGGAGAGGCACTCAAGAAGTGGGGAGTGGAAGGTTGGACGACCCCAATATACCACCCACGTGCCAAACCGGTAGAAAGGCAAAATCAAGAGTTGAAGAAAGGGTTACGAACCTTACTTGTTGATAAGCCGCATCATCTGTGGGATGTCTACCTGCCACACGTGTTGTTCTCTGTAAGAAACAGAGAAAACTGAAACACCGGACAGTCACCGGCCAAATTGATGTTCGGACGGGAGATCAAGGCCCCTGGAGATTGGAAGCTCGAAATGGCCGACGAATCTCCGGTCGCGGGCAAAAATGATCCGGAGTTGGCCGGAGCAGACCGGGACCCTTCGGGAGGAATCGAAATTCTCCGGTGGAACCGGATGATGCTCCGGTAGTAGAGGGGGCTTACCCGGTGACGCCCAGCTTCAAAGCCCCCAGTACCCATAATACCCCAGAATCCTCGGGAAAAGGCAACCTACCGACGTAGGGGATTGGGTATACAATAAAGCGCACCCGCAGTCAAGTGCGGAGAAGCGATTTTACGCGGGGTTCGCCCCGAAATGGTTAGGTCCGGTTAAGTTGGGTAAACGACTAGGAACCGGAGTGTTCTTGACGGAAGGTAAACACCCTACTAAGTTACATGTCTCAGCGATGAAGCGAGCTGTAGGACCGTCAGAGAACACTAACTAATCACACCGTGTTTCAGATGGCAGAACGAGCTAACCCACCACCGACCCGAAACAACCGGCCATCCCGTGGAATGATCGCCACACATGTGGAGAAGCTCCGGGCAATGGCCGCGCAGTTGTTGCGGGAAGCCAGGAGGCTGACGGGCGAGGGTCCGGACGACGCGGTCGGAGGTTGGTCAGCCGAACGGGCAGCCACCGCTTCGTTCGGCCGAATACGGGCAAGCCCAACAGCCTGGGCGCTGTTCGAGCGTGGTTTCGCCGAGGGACGACGCTCCACTCGGGAGACCACTCCTCAGGCCGGGGCAAGGCCGAGGACTGGACCGCCAGGCCGAGTGCCACCCCGACGGACGGCACCAGCATATCAACGCCACGACGTACGGGACAGTCGGGGCCGGTTTCAGCGACAACAGCAGCAGCACGCGCCGCAGTCAACCCCACCGGCGTCACGAGTCCCGCAGCATCCGCCGTCCCAGCAGCTACAGCCACCGTCACCCCAGCCAAAGCCACCAACCCCCACACCTCCAATCCAGCCAGGCCAACCACCAGCTACACCCGAGGCACAGCTAGCAGTTGTGGAGCGGTGGATTGAGGAGATGGAGGTGACCCACGAGGCGGTCACGGACAACCCGGCGAGTAGGGCCGAGTAGTAGGGTCGCGTTTCGCGGACTTTGGGGGAATATGTCGCGGACGTTATCACAACGGCCGCGGCTGCTTCATTCTCGTCCGCGATAACGCGACGGGACTGGGTCGTGCGACGACCAATCCGACCGGCACGACAGTTCGCTTAGAACGGTCAGCTCCCATTTCGTCGCGGTACCGTTTCGCCGAATTTATTTTTTCGCAGTTACATTTCGCCGAATTTATTTTTTAAGTAACTCTCAACTTAAGATTACAAATTACATACCAATTAGTTATGTTTATGTAATATGTATTTATGTAAAAATAGTAATAATTAGCCAATTAGGTATCTTATATAGTCATAAATAAAAAAAATCAATATTTTCATAGGTAATTAAAATAATAATAAAAGTAATCATATAAAATAATATAAAAAAAAATTTTTTTTTTAAGTCATAATAATATAGTTATTTTATATTATATAAAATTATTCATTGTGTTTAATTAAATAACTAATATTGTCCAAATAATCAATCCATTTCATCGGCGGAGGATCGCTCGTCACTCTTTCTTTAAGACTACAAATTCTTTGTTCCAGCTTAACATATTTGTTGTAAATTCTTTTTACTTTTTTTCCACGTTGAAGAAGTTTCATGCCATCCTAAATTTTGGCATGTTCTTTTTGTAATATAACTATAAATTCAAATATACTGGGATGATTTCGACCTGCTGCTTTATTTAATGCATAATGCCATCCTTCTAAATCATTCGTTGTCCGTCTATCTGTATTAGTCCATTGGTTCCAAATATATCGGCTAAATCTAGGTGTTAAATCGTCTAACCATGTTTCAATATAATAATTTAACAATTCTTCCACTTTTTCATTATTTTCTGGTTTTTCACTCTCTATTATTAACCATAAATCGTCTAACAGTTCTATAGGAACTAGAGGTAAAGCTGAAATTCTACGAACTAGAGTTTTAATAAATGGATCACCTTCCGATGAAACATAATCATTTCGAAGACCAACATCAACAACTTTCCTATAAACTGCCTGAGTATAATGAAAAAAACAACCACGAATTTGTGCATCTGGATATTTATTTTTTATTGTATTAAACATCGTTATTTCAAAGTCTAATTGAAAAGTTGTTGGCAATAGACATTTTCTTAAGCTATTAGCTTTTGCTATTAAAAGGTCAATCATTCGATTATATGTAGTTTCAGATTTATTTGGAAGTAAAGCATATATTCCTGGGAATACTACATCAAAATATACAAAATGTATAGTATATAATTGTAAAAATATGTTTGGTACACTTTTAAAAGTACCATCCATAAACAGAGTTTTAGCGTCACACATTTTAGAAAAAATTTCTGGCGTTCCAAAAATTAAAATTTTATCATCTTCACATAAAATAAAATTTCTTCCGTCTAATGTTTGACGCCATAAACCTGGTATATGTTGGTCTTTTCTATTTTCAGGTTGTGGAGGTACTTCCTTACGTTTATTTCGATGAATACTTGATTTTACTGATTGATATGTTGCTACTGCTTCTTCTCTTTCATTTTGGGTTACACAATCTCCTTTTTGTCTTAAAAATGAAGTTCGAACTTCTTTATAAATCTATTGAAATAAATAAGTAAATTTATACTTAGCGTAGGTATCTACTACAGTTATATATATTATATACCAATATATTAAACTATAAGTGTGGATTGTGGTCGTAGTATATTATTAAAATCTTTAATATTTAAATAATTTAATTTTTTAACTTTAGATATAAACACAAACATTTTTATGATTTTTCATCTACAAAATTACTTGCAAATTTTGGCGATTTTAACATATTTCGTAAAAATTCAAACTATAAATGCGTATAAATAAAAATTATTATATATATATATTATATATAAATTATTATAATTACCTATTATTAATTTAATCATAAAAATTTTCTGGACCCTTCCCATGAAAAATTCCTAAATACGCCACTGATATATAATATTATATAATATCTACATTTATTATTATTAAAAAAAAAATTGTGACTAACGATGTTTGATTTTTTTTAACTACAATAAGAACAACGCATAAGGAACCTTGTATTCAATTTTCAAGTTTCTTTGGTCATCTTAAATTTTTTACACTTCAAAAAAAAATTTATTAAAATTTTTTTAATTACCTTCGGAATTGGTTAAAGAGGGTTTTCTTTTGCTCTCAAACGAAGTTTGGCCTTAAAACGTTTTTCTTCAATTTTAACTGGACGAGGACTGTGGTTATGATTACAAAACTTATCGGAATGTACAGTGAATTCATCTGAAATTATTACACGAGCTCCACAGTTTTCAATACATTTCCAATATTTTTTATTTTTTATTTTTTTATCAATTCTAAAATAATAGTTATTAAAAATAAGGCACTCCCCTTTTCGCTGTGTTGAGATATATTCAATATTTGACATTTTGACAAATTGTGAACTGTAAATGAGCAAATACGTACTGGTGATAATCATATGACACTGACTGTGGTAACTTTGCAATTATCGCTGCGACGACACACTATTCATTCTATTTTATTTATATAATTATTGGGGATTGATCAATCGATAACTTCAGAATTGAGATAATATAGCACTAAGATCGTTTCAAACGATAAATATTTCTGATAAATATTTCTCTGTGTCTATTTATCACTTTTCAAATCACAAATTCATAACCATGTTCTAAGCCAAAAATAATTTTATGCGGCGAAATGGTTCGGCGGCAAAATGGGATTAATTTGGCGGCGAAATGGGATACGACCCTTAGAACAACGGTCGCCGGACGTTAGCCATATCCTTGTTTGTTAAATTAAACTACAATAAAGAGTGTTAACTAAAAAATAACCGTGTGACAACATTTTTCATTCCGTCAGACACCTACAATTTTCAGTATTAATAATTTTAACGTTGGGTATTTCTTTTCGGACACATATTTTAACCAAAATTCATCGTAATTACTTTCAGTTTTTGCATAATTTTCACTATACAAATTTTTTAGGACATCATCCATTTGAAATTCAATGATTTCCAATTGAATAGTTGCTTTATCACATTTAAAAACACGTATTGCTTCATTAACCCATTCACCGTCAGGTTGTAAAGTAAAACTACTGTTCAATAGTTGTACAACGTTTTTAATTTTTTTTAAATCTGCAAATCGTCTTCAGACTTGTCATAAATTTGATAAAATTATCGATTTCAATATCATTTCTTTCATCACAAACTTTTCTCAAGTTGGGAAAATATAATTTTTCATTACCAACATCTTGAGAAAATAATTCTATTTTTTTTACAAAAACAGGTAACTTCAGATACTAAGTGACAAATGAGCTTCTGGTCACCTTGAAGTTTCAAATTAAAAAAATTTATGTGTTGAAATATATCTGCTAAAAATGCAATGGTTGCAACGTTATTATTGTCTTTTATGAATTTTATATGGTTTTTGGCAGCCGAATGTGTACTTTTAAGAAGAAAAAGTTCAATCTCGTTTAATAAACCAAAAAATCTGTTCAAAACATTGCCTTTACTCAACCACCTCACATTATTATGGAGTAGTAAATCGTCAAACTGCGAATCAACTTCCTGGAGAAGTAACTTGAATTGTCGGTGCTGAATAATTTATAATAATACTTAAATACATTTTTTTTATAACCCTATATACGCCACTGCACAGAGCCAAAAAATAATAGAACCCATGAGGACATCCAAGCTGTTAGAGATCACATTGAGAAACTCCTAACATATGAAAGTCATTATTGTCGTAAAGTTACCAGTAAAATGTATTTACCTCCTTTTTTACACTCCAAGCTGCTCCCAATAAATATACAAAAACTGTCCCAACTCCTGTTTGTAGAAGATTTTATGAAAAACATTTCAATATCATTAGGATTGGACAGATTATCTTCATTATCACTATCAATTTGTGTATCTTCATCACTGTCTAACTCGTCAAAGTTACCTACATAATGAGGATCAGATTCAATTGTTGAGCTTTTTGAAAGTGTCCGGAAAGCTTTGCCAAAGTTACTAGCATTATTAAAATTCAAATAATTATGGCTACCTTTTATTCGCCTACAACTCAGAACATATGAAGATCGTTTATATGAAAATTCATCGATAAAATGACATGTCATTCCCATAAGGCTTTTGTTATTAGCACTCTATATATCTACAGTACAACAGATGTATTGCTGTTTTTCAATTAAATCAGTCAACATGAATACATAATTTCATACTTAAGTTGTAATATTTTTGATATATTCTTATGGTTTGGAAGTACAGTTGAATCGGTTATCCCTGTTAGCCCTTGAATGAGACGACGAAAGGACGGTTTTTTACAGGTAACAATCTGTCTCATTTCTTCAACTAAGTAATTAAACACTAACTCAGTAATCTGAAAAACAAAACACTTGAAGTTTAATAAAATTAATATAGCAAACTTAAAAATAATAACAAAAATATAACAATTGAACTAAAAGAATAATATGAATTAAGAAAAGAAATCGAAATAATAAATAACTTTTGAGAATATTTTATATAGAGGAGTTAAAAATTTAACAAAGGGAAGAATGAGTTATATTTCCTAAATATGCATTAATTGCATTAGTACTGTACTAATATATTATGGCATCCAAATTATAAACAATTTTCATAAAATCATAATATTGATAATACTAATGTACATATTATAGACTATAATATAAACTTATAAGCTTGAAGTGTGTAGGTAGTTATTATGGTCTTGTAAAATATACTTTTTAAATCGTATTTAAATACAGATACAAAAACAAATACTTGGAATGTATTTAAATACTTTTCAAATACTTTTTTATTAGTCGGTTCGAACGATTAATATTATTTATAATATGTCTTATTTATTTAATTAATATATATTAATAAAATTACAATTTTGTAATTACTTATTTAAAACTGTCATGTTACACTCAATTTGGTATTATTAGAAATTTTTGTACCATTTCCTTAAATCTGTACTGAAAACAAATAAAACTTGTTAAATTATAGCAATTATTTAATATTAGGTTGCCCCAGGTACTTAGTTAAATGGCAAACACGTCGATTGACAACGTTAATGAAACATTAAAATCATACAGAACATTAAAAAAAATCATTCCAAAAACTTTTTGTTGCATTTCAGCAACATAGCATTTTCAAAGTGTTCATGACCCTCAATTTCCCTCTTTTTTCGATAAAATAGCTCCACTATCTCTAAATACTAGCTCAAAAGGCTACCAAGAACCCATGGCTAACGGCCGTTCTAGCCGGTCGGATGGCGGGGGTCACCGGCCACTTTTCGTCTCGCATACTATTAAAGCCCTTAAGGACTGGTTTGATATATGTTTCTTTTTATTGGCATTTCTTTCTAAATTTTAAATTATTAATTATTGTTAAAATGCATATTAAATTATCTCTATGATATAGTAGAATAAGATAATATGTTAAATTGTTTTGTAATTATGTTCAACATATCTCAACAACTAATCATATTCATCGCACAAGATTAAAAAAAAAATATTTGTATTATTATTAATATTCTTAATTTAAGAAAAACTTAAGCACAATCAAGACGTAAGTATATGACTTTGTAATGTTCTGTGTTAAAATTAAAATTAATTCTGAAGATTTATAATCACATAAGGTTTAAGCAACTTGTTATTGATATCATTGTAAATAAATGGTAAGAATAATATAAACTAATATTAAATTGACATTATTTTTAAGATTTTTATTGTATAATCTTGTTAATTAATTAATTATTTTTTTTATTGTAGTTGTAAGTGTTCATTCTATTTTCTTTAAATTCAATATTTTCCATACGAATAGGTTGTTTGAAACCTTTACCAAAAGAGCTATTGATGAAATTTTTGCTTTCTCATATTCAAGAACTCTAATGAACTGAATTGTTGGTTTACAATTTTTAAAGTCATTTAATATATTTTGTACTAAAGAGCATCTGCCATTGAACTACTTAGAGTTAGAACTAGGTGTTTAACTTTCATACTATTGCCCTTAATGTGTGCTGATCTATACCTAATCTAAATCCAGCTTTATTTTGCAGTTAAAACAATTGTTCCATATATCTCAATTCAATAAGCTGTCTGTTTTCGTTTTTAAATGCTTTAAATGTCTATCAAGCATTTCTTGCCAATTTTATATTGTGACGCGCTGGATTAAAATATAAGTCCGGTTTTTTAAAAACTAAAAAATAGGTTTGACATTAGAAATTTCTTCATTTAATTTGATTTCAAAGTACGTACTATTCGCATAAGATCCACCACAGGTTACACTTAATACATTTATTTTATATTGTTGGCATTCGGTTATAGCAATTTTTATAACCTGTGTCTGTGCTGCAAATTTAATTTTGTCTAAGAACCTAACCTAACCTAACCAATAACCAATCGGCCATTTCCACTTTTCTTTTAAACTTTATATAAAAACTAAAACTTCTTAAGCTGGTGTTTCAAATTCTTTAACACTTAAATTGTTACCATAATCACAATAACCAATAAACCTACTAAATAATTTTGTTTAAATTATATATATAATATAGGTACTTAAAAATATGAATTACAACCAAACTAAATTTAATTTTGCATTATCATTTTGATAAGAATTATTTAAATATTTTTTTTTATCTATAAAAATAAAAGCTGGGATTTTAATACCGTTAAAAAATTAAAAAATGCCTTTAAAACAAATCCACTAAAACAAATGCATTTAAATTATATTTATTATAGCTTAATAATTGAAAAAAAAATAGTTACTCTACAGTAATGTATTTTTTTTAAAGATTAGGACAGCTTATAGGCATTTTGAAATTATTTACGATCTAAATATTTATAGAAAACTAATACAATTTATACAATAATTATTATTTATTAGGTACCTATTTTTGGTAATTGTGAAATCGTCAATTGACCATGATAAAATCTGAATCAAAAACATCTGGATCTCTGACAGTCTACATAAGACAATCTGAAGTAGCGCTATGTACCAACAAGAAACAAATAATAATACTTTCTTTTTTCATATAAAACATTAAAAAACTTTATTAATTATACATAATATCTAATCATAATCTTAACATTTAAAATTTAAATTAAAAGTAGGTTCACTCACAAAATAGCTAAATTGGGATAATAAATAATTTATTGCATACAAACTGCTTATATAATATATACTATAAGTATTATAATTTGTGGTTTTAGTAGTATATTTATATATTGTTGTAAATTGGTTTTTATAAGTATTTGTTGTCGTGCTTTAATGAATATTCTAACATAATTTACTTAAGTACAAAATTACAAAGTATCTTATAAACGAATTCCTTGGTTGCGGGAACGTACAAAGTTTAAAAGTTCATCACTGTCTTCGCATACAAATGGTTTCAAATGGTGACATGCAACATCGTGCCACTTCACTCCATCTTGATAAAAGTTATTTAATACAGCTAAACATGATTCATCATTGCCCTAAAAAAAACCATTCGTTTCAATTATTATCTATAAAAATAAAATGTTTTAGATTTCTAAAACAATAACATATCCACTAAATTTAAGGTATGAATTGGAGTAAAGTTTAATTTTTATTAATTATAAATACTAAATTTGTGTCAATTTTATTTGAAGATCTTAACATTAATTTGAATTAAAAATATAGTATATATATATATATTATATTTTTATTTTATATATACATACAAAATCATTGTAAAATCATTGCAAAATCACAATTGATTTTTTAATTAGGTAGGCTACTTTTATATACATTACGAATTTTGTATGAAATTATTAAAACTATATTTATTTTACTTATTCAAAACAATTTAAAGAATTAAAGAATGAAAAATGCGATTTCCATTTATTTTTAATGTAAATTACAGTTCAATACATAACATACCTAAATACTATGCAATTTAAATAGTTAAAATATTTTTAGTTTTATTAAAGACAATTAAAACATACTTGTGGTGCTTCCCTGTTATCTGGTTGTGCTTGCCCAAATCCTCCTGTGTGGCTCCAATCACCAGAGTTACGTTGAGTGGTTGGTCCAATTTTCGCACCAGAACCAGACCAAAACCAACCGTTTACATTAGCAGGTACCAAATCTGGACGGTCACATCCGTTAAAGTTACATTTTCGTCCAGACGTCCAAATGTATCTTATATTTCCTTTTTAAATTAAATTTAATTGAAACATAATTGATTGAATTAAAAATATTAAATTATATTATAGTTTACCTCTTGATATTCTTTGCTTGACGAACTCGTTCTCTTGAGGCGTTTCTAAACTAACTGCATCCATGCAATGTCTACGACAAATGTTCCTGGCATCAAGCCAATCTACTTCTAAGCTTTTAGTAGGAGCATGTTCCCAACTGAAAAAATAAGAATGTGTAACTCCACGAGCATCTCGATATGATGCATGACGAATTCCTGAAAAAATAATTTCAAATATTATTTAATTACAATCACACATAATTATTAAATAGATAACAAAATAATCGATGATTATAAGTTGGACCATTATATGAAAAATGTTTATATTTAGACTAAAAAATGTAATGAGCTGGTCGGTGAAACACGATTGCGCCCGTCCTACCTTTTTACATACCAAAAACGTAACACGATTGCGCCCAGCAAATTAGCACGATTGCGCCCGTTTTACATTTTTACCTACAAAAAACGCAACACGATTGCGCTCTGTGAAATATATGTCTCGCCCTCAATAAATATTGATCTTTGCCCAATACAATTTTTAAAAATACAGTAGAAGTAGTAAACTCAAAGTTGAAGTTAAAAGTTCGAGTTAACCAAGTTCGATTGTATTAATACATGACAAACATTGTTATAACATTATTATTTTTTCATAAACGTATTTTTCCAATGTCTATGCAAGTAAAAAACTAATACACAGGAAAATTTAGCTACATGGAATATTTGAAAGCAATGGGACCACAATTTTGTGCCATAAAATGTAATTTGTAATTCTATTGGGATTTTTTATACATATTTGGACATATTATAATTTTAAAAAAATATATATTATTAGTGTATACTAATGTGGCCACATAATATCAATATATGATATATGATATAATATTATAACCAATGAAAAAAAAAATGTAATTAGTATTTTTCGTAATTTTTTTTTTTAATTTGCCTTTTATTAAAAAATAATTATAGCAAAGCAATTATAAACAGTATTTTTCGTAATTGTATTGAGTTATTTTAGACATATTGTAAAAAAATGTATAAGAAACAATTTTTAACCAAACCAACAATTTAATTTTGTTGTCAGTCCTAAGCCTATAAAATTAAGAAGAAAAATTGTTAAACTTGTCGAACTTGGATAACTCGAAACTTCTAACTTCAACTTTGAGTTACTACTTCGACTGTATTTTTAAAAAGTGTATTGGGCAAAGACCGATATTTATAAGGGCAAGACATATATTGCATGGAGCGCAATCATGTAGCGTAAAAAGGTAAAAAGGTAAAACGGACATAATCGTGCTAATTTGCTGGGCGCAATCGTGTTACGTTTTTTGAATGTAAAAAGGTAAGACGGGCGCAATCGTGTTACAGTCTGAGCTGGTAACGTCGATATTGAAAAGTGTAAAATAGAAGGTGATGGAAGTTGGATCAGTAGTGCCTCAGCGGTTCGGACTTCTATTTGTGTTATATAAATTGATATATATATCTACATAGTGAACTAGTAAATTCATGCCATATTAGAATAATATATCATATAACAATAATATAACCTTATATATTATGTACAAATAGCATTCATATTTTATATGGGTCTTATCTTTTTTAAATGTATCATTATTATAATAATGTATTGTATAAACTTACTACTGGAGCAACTGCGTGGATCTGGCAATGCTAATCTCCTCTGTGCTACAACAATAGTCAATCCAAAAACAAACAAGAATATTTGTTTTATCATTTTTTAAGCTGCGAAATAATATAAAGTTAAAATTAATATACAGTCAAAATTTAAAACCATGTTGGTGTAATTAAAAACACTTCCTATTTCTTAAGCATTGATTTTTCTGAAATGAAACTTATTTACGATTTACCGAGGGTTCAAATCAAAAACATTACCTATCTTACGTCACGGTCAGCCGTCACAACACAAAGATTTCTATGGTAATAAGTAATAATTATTGTCTTATCTTTTTTTAATAATAATAAAACAATTAATTAAAATTGAAAAATTGAATTATTTTTATTTTATTTCTGTACAAACCTAATATTCGTCCGTGATATAGACCGTGACGGGCGATACGATCTTTGTTTTCAAACCCTATGTAAAAAAGTTTCACTCTAATCGTGCGTACTCTTAACACACGATTTATTTTTAATTATTACTTACGAACAATAGGTAGGTGCATATAAGTAAATATTAATAGTCTTTAGATAGTAAATGATTATTAAAATATATATTGTTAACTGATTCTTAATTTTTTTTTCGACTATTGACTAAAAATTTTGTCAATTTTATAATGATTTTTTTATGGTGTCTACCTAGATAAAACTACGTTGATTTTTATTTGGTCAATATCATAAATGTTATTATAATAATATTATTATATTATTATAGTATTATATTATTATCAATACTATTATAATAGGTACTATTTTATCACGACATTTTGACATAAAAGTACCTATTTTATTTTAATTTCAGCATATAGCATATTAGGTTAATAAATTATAAATCATCGAATTGAAATATTAAAATACACATTTCTTGAATACTATATAGGTACCTATAAGAAATTTAATGCACAAAATGTTAATTTATTGTTATTTAATAAATCGGTTTAAGTCTATCAGCCGCCGAATGAATGAAATTGGAAATCTCCAGCCCAGAGTGTTACAGTTATTTTTTTTATTATTTATTTATCAAGTAAATTACTTAATTACCTAATAACAATTATAAATAATAGTCGCATTTTTATTTTTCAAATATTTCTTACACCTAGTGTCGTATATTGTAGACAATCATCAAAGTAACATAATTATATATATATATATTTATTATACAGGGTGATTTTTTTTATCGAAGAACACTCATACTCATACACTCATACTTTTTTAAATAATGAGTGTTCTTCGATAAAAAAATCACCCTATATATATGCAATTTGAATTGTAATTATTAAGATAGGTGAGTAAAGCTAGATATGCTGAGGTGACATAAATACTTCCTATATAACGCCATCGACATACAGTCCCGTTGTCGCCGAGTGGGTCGACGAGAATGTAGGTACGACGATTGTACGAGTGAAACGGAGATCAAAGTACGGGCTAGGCAATCTAGATTTGCTAAGTGTTTTATTTATGTTTATTTTCATTTAACAAAAGTGTTTCCGACCTGGAAACCCGAGTTGAATATTGTATGCCCAACTCATAATCATAATCTATAGTATAATATTTTTTAAATTATACTCGTCGTCAGAATACCATACGGTAATAATAATAACTTTCTTTCTAATGAAGGACACGTACGGCATAGTTCATGAATGATATATTGTGTTTATGTGTAAAGTGTACATTATAATTATAACTTATAATTAATATAATATAATGATTATACGAATCATTAAATAAATTTTCGTAATTTGGGACCTGTCATTATAGGGTACCTAATATAATGATTAATAATTATAAACTAATGGAGCCAAATTTCGTAAATGTTTTTGAATACATAATAAATAATAATTATAATAATCTGTTAGGTACTAAAAATTTTCCATCATTTTACATATTCGTATTGAAAATTGAATAGCTTACAGCACGTCAGCACCTTTACTATGGATGTACTTAAATAATAATATACACTAAATAAATATATGTAATGTAAAGTATTGAAATACGGAAACCATTCTGTTAGGCCATATATTTTCAAACCATTTTGATAATTTTTAAAAGTTAATAGCCTTCATAAACTTTAAATTTGTTCTAAATTGAATAATAAATAATATTATTCTGCTCCATGTATACGATTTTATATAACATATCCAATTTTATCTACGTACATATATGGAATATATTTTTTTTAATATGTTAAAAAGTTATATATACCAACTATTAGGTAGCAATACCTATCTAACAGAAATCATCTAATGAAAAAATGAGTTGAGTATTTATGCATCTTCAGGGCTGGACGGCTTTTAAATTCAAATATCAAATAACTCGAATTATAATAGATTTTCAATGTCTATTAGTTTCAAAAAATAATTCTAGTTATACATGCATTGAGCGATATAACAAATTTTACTATTTATTTAATCTATTTGAATTTAAAAAAAAAAATGTTAACATGTTAACATAATAATGTGCTCTATATTAATTTTAAAGATTTTAATTTGATTCATCTTTAATACTAACAGCAAAAAATTTCAATATTGAATATTAATTTGAATAAATGTATTCCTTTCACATATTATAATCACTTAAAATGTAAAGATTAGAAATTTATAAAAAAAGTAATTTGAAGTGGTTCAAAAATCTACTTGATTATCTTGATTCGTTATTATTCTGCTTCTGCATAAAAGTACTTAATTTTTTTAATTACCTAAATAGTTTTTATTGTATAGTAAAAATCAATTATACATCTTGTATTAGTTTTAATTTAAACGCATACATAATACAAAAAAAATATTATACTTGGTTTTGATACTTTTTTTTTTTTTTTTTATTAATTAGCTTTCAGTAAAAACTATTATAGCTCGACAATTATATAAGTACAAGATATAGATAAATGACAGTGTGGTGTTACAATAGTATATAAGTTTTGATACTTAATGATATAAAAATTATAATTTGAGTACAAAATATGAAAAAAAAATTGTTTAAGTATAAAGTAACGGCGAAATCCGAATTTGCGTTGAACATCTGCGCGGCAGGCAGCCGCAACAAACCATATGAATTATACGTATAAAAATATTCTTGTCAACTGTCGATAGATCATGATTATTGGATGTTATTATATATTAACATGACCTCTCACATATTTATAGATTCTAAGTGGAGCCGTGGAGTGATGAATGTATTGATTTTACCATGATATGAGTTTTATTTATTTATTTATTTTTTTTTTTGTGTCTGCCATCACTCTTTGGGACAGTAAAAGTGCTTCGATTTTTGGCTTCAGTAATTCGTTCGATCATAAAATGAATCTAGTTGGTACTTTGGGTGGTCAAAAGTAAAAAATTCTTAATATTATTTTTTCTAAATAATCGGGATAAACAAACTAAAAATTTGAGAAGATTTTGGTTTTTGATGTAACTTTAAAACAAATTACCATAGATACATACAATTTTCACCGAATGTTTATATAAGTATATTCTATCCACCATGCAATTTTCAACAATTTTCGACTTAAGTTGAACTATTCGTAGACATATGTAATTTTCGATAATTATTAGTTTTTTTTAAATTAATATCAATAAAAATTATGTATTTGTTGGGTAGAAAAGCTTGAAAATTTAATACAAGATTTCTAACACATTGTGACAATAGCAGTTGAAAAATATTAAAAATACATTGACACGATTTTTTTTTATAAGCATTTAAAGTTCAAATTTTGACTAAATACGTAAAAATTACGGCAATGTTCAAATTATCTCAGTTAAAAATTCACAAAAGTTTTTCTTTTTAAATCTAAGATTTGAAAATTAAATACAAGGCTCCTAATATATTTTTACAATAGCAGTTGAAAAATAAAAGAAATATATGGTCACAATTTTATATGCATTCAAAGTTCAAATTTTGACAACATATTATGTAAAAATCACGAAAATTCGTAAATTATTTTACGCAAGAAATTCATACATTTTTTTCCTTTTTAGAGTTTTTATTCGCTCTTTTTCTATATTTAAAATTGCTATACCAGATAAACGTACTTGTCCGCATGAGTTTCTTAAGTAATTGTTTATTAGTTTTAGTTTCGAAAAAGAACGTTATACTCCTGCTACAGTAATTGGTATTGTCAGAAAAATTATGCAAGCACTTAAAACATCTGGAAAACTACTAGATAAATCGTTATTTATAATAAAACTACCAAAATGTTTAATTGTATTTAATTTTTCATATTTTATAAACGATTTTAAAGAAAAAATTTGTCGTGGGAAGTCAGAATTTATATCGTCTTTATATGTTAAACAAAAATCGTATGATGATGCTTTCATAATAATATTTTCATCAGTTTGTATTGAAAGAAAAATAGGATTTAAAAAATTGAAATCCTCTATAACATCATGCATATCTTGAAACCGACTAATTGGTTGAGACAAAACTTTATCCAACACAAAGGAAAAATATTTTAACTTTAAAGTTTCCTTCAGTTGTGTTAAGTCTCCTATCTCCATTTAAATTGTCATAAAAAAGTTTTTTGGCATACGATTCCCTTTTTTCTACAAATTTATTGGAGATTCCCCATCTTAAACACAGTGATGTTGCATTATCAAGTACATTATCATCGTAGTTATTCGCCGTATTGGTCAACAGGGCCGTAGCTAGGCACTGGCAAGAGGGCATTTGCCAGGGGCGCAATTATACGAAAGGCGCAATTTCATCGAGTGTCAATCTCAACTGAAATATGATAATTTACAAAAAAAAAAAATCCACCGTTTATTTTTAACGTTATCGTAATACGTTTCTCGTCGCGAATTCGCATAATATTGGAAACTACGCTAGCGTATTTATTTATTTATTTATCACTATACACTTCAAGATTTCTATTCTAATCTTGAAGTGGCATTAAGAATATTTTTAACTATTCCAGTCACCACAGCCACGTGTGAAAGAAGCTTCAGTAAGCTGAAGATAATAAAAAACTATTTAAGATCTACGATGAACCAAAATCGCCTAACAAGTATGGCAATTTTGTCTATTGAAAAAAGTTTGGTTGACCAAATATCATTTGATGATGTTATAGATGACTTTGCAGCAATAAAGGCAAGAAAAGTTAAATTTTAAAAAGTTATTGTTAAATAAATATGATAATCAATGTTTAATCATAAGGTAAACATTTTTATTTTTTTTTTTTAAATTATGATCATGGAACTTGAAAAAAATTGAATGTGGGGGGGTCGCAAATTTGGTTTTCTGCCAGGGGCGCTACTGGTTCTTGCTACGGCCCTGTTGGTCAATCGGTGTACCAGCATACACGATAATAGCTAATAAGTGTGGAAAAAAATACTTAACAATCGATCAAATATTCACATTAATTAACCCACCAATGGAATAAATTAAAAATAGTTTCAAACCAAAATCTAATATACCTACCATTTGTAAAAAATAAAACATACATGGTTATCAAAAGAACCTATTTTATTTGATGGTACATTGATAGTTTGGTATTCATAATATCGTGGCCCCCAATTTTTGAGTCGGGGGCCCTGGTGCAATGCACCGCTTGCACCGGCGGGTATAGCTGAAACCAACTTAATTATTTTAATTCGACACAGAATTAAAGGTCACTATGAATAATGATATGACTAAATAAAAAAAACTTATTACCAACAGCAAGAAACGAACATCATTATTTTCCCTAAGGAAACGCATTGATAACTAGTTATTTTTTATTTCTTCGAGCCCATTAGAAAGTTATTTTATCATTCAATTCATCGTAGTAAATATTCAACTGTGTACTTTGTGTACCTACATTTATGAACATATATTTTCTCTTGCAAAGTATCATTATGATTAATTTATAAGAGAAACGTATATTGCCTGTGTTAAAGTATGTATATCCTGATCAACGCCAAACATCAAAAAGAGAAATCAACGACGAATCTTCTTTCAGGCCATTATAGGTACATACTGTATTTATTGTGATTTCATGAAACCGGAAAAGTTCCCATGATCAAGTCTAAGAATAATGTTTAATATTAAAATAAATAAAAACATTTAATCATAATTCGATGATCGAGTATAACCTAATATTTGGTTTGTAGCACACTCACACAAATGGCAAATAACTACACATCACACGCTCTTTAACCGGTCACATTCCAATTAAATAGTTTCTGTGTCAGTAAGCCAAACACCGTTAGGAGTTCATACGTACGTTAGTTTATTTTTTGTTACAACTTGAATTATTAGTACTAAACTATTATGTACGAATTTAGGGGGCCGGAGTGGCGCAGTAGTCACGCATTTGACTACGTCTCGCGACTGATTCCCACAGTCATCGGTTCAATTCATAGCGAAGTGCAAAAAAAATTTGTGTGGTTCTAAGTGATCACCAAATCCCCACGCTGTCGTCCGATTACGTCATCCAGTTTCCAACTAGGTCCCACTCCACTGGGAGTGAATACCGCACATACCTCCTCTTGGAAAAGTGGGGTAGTATCATGTATATAGAGATATATACATTGATAAATAGATCACATGATCTCCCTACTACCCACTTGTAATAAGCATTGACGAAGACCTAAAGGTCGTTTCAATGAATCTTAGATCATAAGAAACGCATAACTCCATCAATAGTATATGATGTAAGCAATGAACAAATACAAAAACAAAAAATGTACGCATAAGGCACGAATGAGTCACGATCTTAAATGTTTTACAGGAAAAAAATAATTTTCTGGCTATTTAAATATTGTTGACAAATGATAAAATTATTTATTAGGTTCCATGTGCCAATACTATCGTGTTATGTGTTATGTAATTCTAAATAATTTTTTGTATATTTTTTTAGAGGTTTTTTGTTGGTCATGTTAAAATGATCATTATACCTATCTACTTATTGTCATTCCCCTTGAGGAATAATCGATTAATACCTATATGAATAAAATTAGCAAGCTTATAAAACATACTTTTTATTGTTTGACATAGGTAATTAATAAAACAATATATTTTAATAATAATAACCATTAATATGTTAAAGAACATATTACTTAATAGTACTTAAATATTTAATTTCTAACTAAACAATTTATCTACTAGACCTTGAATTAAATTTGGACCTCCCTTATTTTGAATCCCGAACGAAATTCATCGTAATTCAAAAATAATTAAACCCATACTTGAGTAAAACCATAAAACAATACAATTTTCTGTTAATATAATGACTTATAAGCTAGATATAAATTATTATAAATTAATCAATATTATTGTGTTCCTTGCAAAATAGGGTATTTTTGTAAAAATTCATATATGTTATAATACTATGTTTTACGTCTTGTTTCCTTTATTATGAAAAAATAGTAAAATAACAGGTTTTAATTAAATTGTTTTTAATAAATAAAGAACTTATACGACTATAGTGTATATTGATAACTTACATAGTGCAGTGCCGTTTTATTTTAATTGATTTGTCTTTAAATAGATAACTATTGAATTCATTTAAAGTTATGTGATATAAAGGTTATGATAAAATATAACTTTAATTTGTGTAAAAAAAATAGGAGCAATAATAAATTTTATAGCATATTAATAATATTATATCGAAGCTATTGTAAAAAATAAGAAAAGAGTTCTTAGCTGAGATTGGTATACCCAACACCGGTTATTTGTGTTAATCATTGAATATTTATGATTTACATTTTAAATACTTTCGAGGGGTGTGGAAGACTTCACGTTCACGAGTTATCTAGAGACCCTTCGGGTTATTTTTAGATTAAATTAGTTTTGGAATACTAATTGTTTAACTTAATTTAGTGTCTACCCTTTATTTGTTCTTACAATTAAACCACTGAGTTTCTTAGTTTAAATAATATATTATTGAATTCTTTTCATGTACTTTTCACGTTTATTTTAAATAATGTTTGATACTTTTACAATAGGTGAGCATTTCTAATTGGTGGAAGTACGAACAATCATATATTATTATCATCAAAACCACTGAAGAGAAATGCACTTGTGTGACCAATTGATCTCTCCGTTTAATAACCGTTTCAGTGAAAACTGCTACAAGTCTAGAAAAAAAAACTCGAAGAAAATAATTAACCAATTTTAGGTTCTTAGAATAATATCGTTGTCATTAAAATCGAAATTATATTAATTAATCAGTGTACCTGCGTTGAGAAATTACGTTTGAAAGACAACACCGAGATTGTTTTGCTAAACTCTTATTAAAAACTTTAAAAAAACTTTTTTACGAGAAAATACAGAAACCTGTCGTTATGATAATTAAAACAATATTGTATGAAAATGTTTAGATAATTTATTAAAAATTATAAATCATATAAAATCTAAACTATTCGTGGTAGTTCATTTATGTGGGCGGATATTCAAAATGTATGAATTACATTGAAAACATTAAAATTTAATTATATTAAATTAATTTTGTGGCAAATCAAATATCCATAGAAACTTTTTAATCGATATAAATTAATTTTATTTACATAGAGTTATGTGATAATTGGCGTAAATTACATTTTTACTGGTTTATTTTCACAAACAAACATAGGTTAGGTTAAATATAGGTACATATTGACAGGATATCATTTAAAAATTTACATTAAATAAAACCTCAATGTATAAGGTATAACCCATCCAGTTGATCTAAGCACTCGACAACCGTTACGATAAAAAAAAATATGGTCTCAAAACTATATTACATTTAAAAAGTATGGCCACAAGACTATACTTAGGCAGGAATGTTAAAAAGATAATATGTCTCATAACATTTTAAAAAACTAAACTATGTATCATTATTTAGGCTTTCTAGTTAGGTCTGACATGTTTTATTAATACCTAATGTAGTGTTGTCATCTCCTATGTTAATATGTGTGTAGTTAAATAATTTAAATTTCAAAAAAATACTTAAATAATCCAATGAAAGATAATTCAAATTCAAAAATACTACACTGGTGATTTTATGGAGAGGATGATGAGTGTGTCACTCACATTTTTATAATGGAGACTATGCATGTATAAATACATAGCAAATATTATAATATAAAATAGTATCGTAGACATAATAATAATAAAAATATAAAACACTTATTGTAATTAATAATAATAATTAAATATATGCATAGATATAAATTATATATCACATAAAATTTCTTTCTCTCGTAGTCGTGAGAGATGTGTACATTTTTATGCAAAATATTTTCGCCCCTTCCCCCGAAGTGCTTGTCTAGTACGACACTTTAAAATTGGATACTCCACAGTTAATTAGTTTATCTACAATGACATCATCACCAAGTACCTAACTTCTGTTGATAATCATTTGATATCTATTATTTCTAAGCTGATCAAAAATGTTTTGAAAAAACATTAAAAAATATCTTTTACAAAGATGACCATAAAATAGGCCCTCGGACTTGCGTGTTATTATGTAATTGTACCGTGGAACCGTGCATTTTACATAGGTATTTAAACGTCCAGTTATATGGTACAATACAGCATGGGACTGTATTATCATATAAATTAAAAATAATTAAATACGCATAATTATATATCGCACCAAAATTATGTTACTCTTCAGTTTTTTTAAATTTTTACAGAATTAATTTTTTTTTTAAATAGTTCTAATGGACTATTTACATTAGACGTTATAGTATAGTTTATTTACTTTTAAACAAAAATTTAATTTAATTTAAAAAAAAACACCCGACACCTAATTCGCTCTTTAAATAGGTAGGTACTAGTCTACTTTTACTTTTTGAATGTATTACCTAACTTAACTACTATTATTGCAATTTGTGTGTGAATATTTATAATAGATTGTATACTTTTTTATGATTACTAATTTCATTATTCTAAGAAAATTAGATTATTAAATGCACTTCTCATCTCATAGTTTCTTAATAGCTATAGACCTTCAAACTATAACACGATGTGCACATAATTATAATATTATTATGTTAAAAAATAGTTCTTTACACAATTGGTTATGAAAACTTTCTTCTTATACAACAATTAACCATTATTCAACATTATCGTCAAACTTCTAAGTATCTATTTCAATAAATAATTATTTTAAATTTCTCTTAGATTACCTATAAATTAAGCAGCTGGTTCCTATTTTTTTTCAAATAATATTTTTTAATTTTTGATCCCATTGAATTAATTACTGACTTTCTAGAGTTATTTAGATTAATATTATATTTTAGTTTATTTATCTAGATCAAATAAATACAAAAAGATACTGATGAGTGATGACCTTTGGGAATTTGTTTTACTTGCGTTGAATGGTGATTTACTAATATTATATATTTTAACACCATAAAAATGATACACAAAAAAGCAAAAAAAATGACATAAACCATCAAATTCGAAAATGATTTTGTGCAGAGTTTGGTTTAAATCATGTTCACTGAAAACTTCTTATAATTTTATATATAATAATAATAATGATAATCAAGAATTATAATTTTCACCAGTGTTATTAATAAAAATATTATTTAAAAAATATGTTTTTTAATTAGTATTTTTTACTAGTTCCTAGGTCCTAGATATACTTAAAATGTTATATTGTTATGTATTTTCATTCAATTTGCATAGTTACAAATCAAGTAGAATATTAAAATTTTAAATCATTAAAATTATTTGTATACCTACTATACTATATATTATATTCTGTTACTGTCAACTTTATTTTTAGATATTTATTTTGATATGCTTGGTTTTTTGCATTACCTATCTTATGCAAATGTTAATAGTCATAAATATCAAATAATATAGTTTTCTTTATAATATGAATATATGCCCATAAAAAAATATTATTATTATTTACATTATTTTAATATCAAAAACACACATATATGTTTGATGATTTCATTTAATTTGTTTTTCTGTGTATTTTTTTTTTTTTTAATGAGGGAAAAAAGAATTGTTTTTATTTATTATTAAAGTAGAAAGGAAATTAACCAATATTTTTTTAGAACAATGTAGGAATATTGTTGCAGTAAATAATTATGTATAGTATGGTGGTTTAGTCTGTTATGAAAAGTGAGTAAAAAATTACAAGTAAACTTAAAACTACTCTGTAGTCTGCACTAATACGTAGGTACGTACCAATCAGAAATATTACGTCATTTGTTCTTTAGACATAGTCGTGCAGACCTTTTTGGTAGGGTGGGCCAATTCAATTATGGTTTAGATACCTTCAAGAGATACTTTAAAATATTTAATCAATTAAATTTTTCAATTTTAAATGTATTTAATTATTTTAATTAATTATTATTATAGAAAATTGTAATTTGTAATTGTATTATTTAAGTTTCATGGAAAAAATTATCAGATCACAATATAATATACAACAGATACAGTATGGCTCGCAGGATGAGCCATGGCCCACCTAGCTTACCCCGTGCGCACGCATATGTCTTTAGATGGACTATATTTCTGTTTTTACAATAAGCGTAATCTGAAAGTAGGTAATATTATATTGTATTATAGATATTGTAAATACATGACTTAAATATGAATTATAGACATGAGCTTATGATCAAACTTGATATATCTGCAACTAACAAAAGGCTGGATTATCGTTAAATTGTAACATTTTATTTCAAATTTTTTAGAAATAAATTATAAATCAAAATCAAGATAGATATAGACTAATAAATGAATTTAAACATTGTTTTATTTTGTACAAGATTACACATTTTAGTGCTTCTTTTACATTAAAATTCATATAATTTTAAATTTTACTTGCCTAATTTATAGTTTCCTATAATTTGTAATTTGTGTTACTTAATTATTGTTTATGGGCTTGTCTTATATAATACGATAAAATAAAGATAGCATAGATGTAAAAACTAACAACCACACATTCAATAGATGGATTTTAGCTTTTATAATTTATAGTACCTATACCTAGTCTACTACATTCAAATAAAACTTAAACCTCAGTAATATAACACCTCTTATAATAACGTGTTTCCAATTTCATATATTAAAAAAAGAAACATAATGTGAAATAATAACTATGAATTGAGTTAAAACTGATAGAGACTACATTATACTAAAACTATTTATTTTTTAAAAATTTATTAAGAGTAAGGTTACCCCATATTTTTTCAACAATTTGTTTTTGATTTGTCAGCTTATACTAAGTTAAACCTCATGTAATCTACCTATACCGAATGTAAATGTTGAAACAAACCATCTAACCGATATATTTGTGTTTAAAACCTATATTAAATTAATTTTACCAATTAGTTTTAAATAAACCTAATTGCCTTAAAATATCAAATATTAGAAAAAGGTACAACTTAAAAAATACCAAATATTTGGGAAAAAAACAAACTATAAGAAATAACATTTTTATCGTCCTCAGAATTGTATAAAACAAATAAATAAAATTGTGTATCAAAATGTATTAAGATGTTTTAAATATTATTAGTTTTAATAAATATACTAAATTAAGAGAATGCCACGCTGGTTGTTTTGTTTACGTCACGTTTTTGTTTCACAGCTGCACGTATAGTACGAGTGCCGGATCTAGTACATTATTTACCCGGGGCAAAGTATAAAATTAGCGTCCTCCCCCGTTGCTATGCCCACAATTATACTAATGTAGCAATTTAACTCTAAAAAAAAAAAAATCAAAGAGAATAAAAGAAAAAAAATATTTGCTAGATTAGAATAAATATATATTAAATAAAAAACTTTAAACACAAATTATTACAAACATTTATACACTAATACACTTATTTTGTAATTTGCCCCCCCCCCCCCATGATCCGGCCCTGCATATTATCAATGCGTTTTTTCGATTTACAATATTTAAGTTCATACGCGACAATAGTGACGACTAGAAGTTATACGTGACATAGTACCATTATGCCGTTGATCCATACGAACTTCAATATTATCTATAATGTGTGTAATACGAAGGTACCTACCTACACGTGGCTATGAAATGGTGCTTAATGTCTCATGAACATACAACATAGAAAATTTGAGTTCAGCTATGTATTTGTGTGCAGTCATCTTTAATAATATAGGATGATTGACCTATTATCAAACTTAAAAATATAAAAATTTATCTGTGGTTTTTTACGATAGGTACATACATTTTTAAGCAAGTTATGAAAATTTTTAAATTGTAATATTATACTACTCATTACTTACTTAAAAATTAAAGTATCAGAAAAAACCCATAATAGTACAATCTAGTGTGACGCCATCTTAATGACTTCATTAAAAAAATGTTCGTCAAATGTAATTAAGTTCATAGAAAATGTGTAGAGTTACACAAATTCTAAAATAACAAATACGCATCCTTATTTAATTTCATGAAAAACAATTTAAATTTAAAAATAAATATATAGGTACTACTTTTCATTTTAAAATTTATTATTATAATACATTGGATTATCGATTACTCGAATCGGTTGGGGACAAAAAAAAAGTACGAGATATCGAAAATTCGACTTTCGGAAGATCACACATATCATTAGGTATATTGTATGGCAGGAGCCATTCCTTTGAGTTATTGAAAATTCGACTATAGAGGTTCGAGTTATCAAGGTTCCACTGTATAATGTAGTTGTAATGTTTTGTGTTTTCCCATGTAATTTATTGTTATACAATATTTTATTAGTTAGATATTTATTGATTTATGGTAATTATTATTAGCAGTTTATCGTACACCCTACTTGATATTATGTATCAACCTATTATGTTGCTTACTTAATTATCAGTTAAAGAAATAATGTAATTTCCCATAAATTCAATATATTAATACATGATTTCGTATGTCGATAATAAACGATAATATTACTTTAGTTAAGTACTTACAAAAATGCATGTTAAATATTATTTCATTTGAAATATTTTAATTTAGATATAATTGTTTTTTTAATTGTTTACTTCTGTCATAATTAATAAAACATTATTTTGTAGCAGGTCATTGACTCGTACATATAGTAGGTACAGCGTCTAAGTGTTGAAGTGTACATATTATATTATCAGTATTTATCCTGTGTAAACCAGTTTTCTGTGAGATGTTCTTTAAGTTTATACGAAACGCGCGTATTAAAAATCAACTAAAAATACAATTTGCCTTAAAAGTTAATAAAATAATTTAAGAAGTAACAAACCTAGTAATTTTTCAATATTTTAATTTCCTGAAAGTGGAAGTGTGCCAAATATTTAATATTCAATAATATTTTTTTTTTGTGAAGTTTAAAAAATACAATGTGTTTATTAAGTAGTTTTTATTATAAATTTAGAAAAAACATTTCTTGTACAATTATTGTAATTGTTTGTGATTTGTTTCTTGTTTAATCGGAAACTAAAATGAAACAAAATCAAGAAAAATTATGAACATTTCAGAATCCTGATACTTAGATACTATATAAGTACAAAAGTATTTTTGAAAGATAAGATTAACCTGTATAATAAATTCAAAAATTTTATATTATTTTTGGGAAGCAATATAGCTTATACTAAAACAGACAATGAAATAACAAACTATAATGTTACCCATGGTTTGATATTTCGGAATTTCATTATTAAATATTAATTTTATTTAACTGATAGTTTTGTCTAAGGTGATTCGTAAAATAAATTTTAAAAATAGAGATATTTGAAAATAAATTATATGGGTACCTTACCTCAAAGAATATTATTATATATTATTATTTATGAGTAACATTTTATTTTAAATAGGTAGTGTATGACTTAGTATTTATATGAGTTATGATTTAGACTCGAGCGTTGTAAAAACATTAATTTAAACGAAATCAGAAGAGTTAATTTACTAAAATAAGTTAAATACATTTGGAAGTTTTCTTACCTGGAGTAGTGTACCTTGGAAGTTTTCTTACCTACAAGTAATATTTATCTACGAGAGGCGACTTCTTCAGAAAGACAAACCTGCGATGTGGTAGATTTCACAGATACAACTAAATTGGTCTTCTGCATTCCAAGTGCGTTTATAGTCATCGTCCTACTTTTACTACGATATTCCAAACCCTCCACCTGTAACGACTTTATATTGTAACCTACTTCAGACATTCTCTTCCTGCTAAGTAACTGTATAGTGTGTTAGAGAAGACCCCTTCTCTTTTTAATACGGCAATCGTGAAAAATAAAATAGTATATAGAGATTATAGTGTAACATAATATTATAGGTACTTATTTTCGGACTTGTAAATTACCCATTTAATATGTTTCTTTTTTTCTTTTAGTAAATATATAAGTAAGCTTATTACTATCAACGTTTCACAGCTAAATTTTTTTTAAATTAATTACATAAATAATAATTAATTAACATCTGTAATTTAAAGTTAAGTATTAATACCAATATTATAAAAACGGGGAAAACCAATTAGTAAATGGCTGAAATCAATATTATATTCTTATTAATAACTATAGATAATAAAAACATGAATAGGACATAATGACATATCTAACGCCTAATCAACGGTGATAAATGATTACAATTGAGGACAAAAAAAATAATACCTTGATGTATTTATACATAGTTAACTCAGAGCTGTGAAAATGTTCATTTAGCACTCCTGACTGCTTAACATAATTTCGCATTTGTAAAATCGTTTTTACCCACCCTCCATGGGAACCACGATCCTGATATTTTTTTTCGAAGATATTATATATTTATATTTTAAAATAAAAATACGATTTTAGAGGTAATTGACAAAGAATAATTATTATTTTGAAAATAATATTTTTACAAACCCAACATGTATTCTATCTTGAAATTAAAACTAAAATGAATAAATGTATATTTTGATTATTTTGATTATTATAAACTATATATTTTTTACTATAATTTAACTCTACTTTAGATGGTTTATATTTTTCTTATTAAGAGGATATTATCTACCTATGCGTTTGTTGACTCCGTCTTACAAATGTATGACATGGCCAAATATTCATTCACTACCTAGTTTATATAGTGTGCTGTGAGTTTTGATATTAGAGTAAATATTATTAAACTTTTAGTTAAGAACTGTGCTTAATCTTCGGCTTTTATTCAATGTTTTAATTTTCAAACAAGATTACGGGTGCCTACTTGAAATATCAAAAATTAATAATGCTATCCCGCTTGAAAATTAAAATGCCGAAGATTAGGCACAGATAATGTTCTTGACTAAAAGTTTAATATTATTCACTCTAATATCAAAACCCACAGCACTCTATTGAAACTAGTGAATGAATAATTGGTATGTTTACATATTATGTAAGACGGAAATAAAAAATAAAAAAGCTTAAAATGAAATTAAAAAATAAATTTACATTTTCAAAATGTTAAAGTTTTTTTATAAAACTAAATTTTCTGACTGATTTAATTTATGTTTAAATATTAAACCGAACTAAGGATATTTTTTTTTTATCGGTATCACTGTCAAGCCAGTTTTCCGATTTACCTACTATATTTATAAATATCTGACCTTTAATTATAAAACATAGTCCGTAGGATTAAAATAGATACTTGATATGAGTGTGTAAGGATAATTATTTCGACAATTAGACTATAATATTAAATCTTTTAGTTAACTCCAAATAAAATTTATATTATTTTAAATCAATTTAATAATTAATCGAATCGATGTATTATTATTATTATTTTAAACTTGTGAACAAACCATCTAAATGTTTTTTGATTATTTAAATTTAAATTAAATCGATAAAAACCAACAAATGGCAATGGTGAATCCTTGAATATTTGATATTTAAATAAGATTATAAGGTTCTCGTAAGTAATAAAATAATTAAAACATACTAAAATTTGATTTTGCTCCTCATTGGGGTGGCGCATAAAAAGTCGGCATATATTTGGTCGGAAACGTATTTTATCGGAAAAATATTTTGTCGTAACCGTATTCTGTCGGAACCGTATTGGGTCGGAAAATATTTAATCGGAATTTTTTTTTTTCGAAAAAATATTTTATTGGAACAGTATTTCTTCAGAATTTTTTTTTTTTTTGGAATCGAATTTTTTGGAACCATATTTTGTTGGAATTTATTTTTTCAGAAAATATTTTGTCAGAAACGTATTTTATCGGTACCGAATTTTGCCGGAATCGTATTTTGTCGGAAACGTATTTCGTCTGTGAACTGCATACTTTTGGAAAAATTATAAATTGGAAATAATTTTATTGGAACCGCATTTTGTCAGATAAACATGATTTTGCCAGTTTATTTCTTTAAAAATGCACATAAATTACAATTGTTAAAATGCTGTCTCTAAAAGTATGTCTGGACTAGTTTACCCAAATATTTTTCAAATGCTGTTGAAAATTGAATATTCATTTTCTGATTGAGGTGAGACACTTATAACTTGTCTACACTATTTCCTTGTTCTGCACATTTTTAACTTATAACAATTATATTTTACCAGTTAACATTATGAATTATATAATTATGAGAATATGTCATTATGCTGTCCAGTCCAACAGGAATGAAAAAGTAAGCAAACAAAAAACAAACTGAAAACTGATGTATTCAGTATCTAATTAAAAAAAAGTAGCAATTTTCTTACTCTGGGATAAGCATAATACATTTATTTTTCATTTTTCAATATTATATAAGTACATTTTTTTAAACAACAAAAAAATGTTAAAAATAACAAATAAGAAAAGAACTATTCCCAGATGCGAATAGCTAAAGTATAATCAGTATTGCAAATGGGACAACGTTTATCAAGTAGCTGGTTGACGCATTCTTCACAAAGTACTTTGTGACCACAAGGTATTAGTGCGTGTGTTCTTAAACTATCTCTACACACGACACAAACTACTTCATTATTCAGAACTCCTTCCTGATAGTTACGATTAACTTGGACATATTATGGAATATCCTGCAGAGGTTCATTCCTACCATACAATACCTGCCACATTTCTAACGCCAAATCTTCAGGAACAAAAAAATCACGTTCATTTCCTAGAATAGAATTTAAATACAATATAATATAGATTATAAAAAATATAGCAATATAAATTTTTCGATTTGTCTTACAGTTATGTTCTTCTGGCTCAGGGTTTTCATTTATACCTACCTCTGTTAGGAGGCTCTTGAAGTTGTAAATTTATTGATTCAAATATCCAATAATGAGATATAAAAAAACAACAAATTATTATCATTAACATTATTAAGAACTTAAATTAAAAAAGTAAATATAATACTTATAATAATAATAATAATAATAAATATATTTTTGTAAACAATGAATAATGCAATATTTAAACAATAAAATTATCAAATTTAATCAAATAATACAAAATATATTCACAATGGTAGGTTAATGAAAAAATAAAAATAAAATAAATATATTACCTTCATTCACAATAGGTTCGTTAGATACAACTGCTCCCTTTCTTCCAGTTCTTAACACAAATGAAAAAACACTATCATTAGAATCGCTGTTCTCAATTTCATTTACATATTCGTTTTGGTCATAATCTATTACATCAATAATCAAAAAATAATTTAAAGTAATTTAAACTGTAACTGTAAAAATAAATATCTAATATTGATATTTTAGCTTACCTATGTTTTCTTCATTGAGTGGAATTTGCTGTACTGGATTTAATGGTAGTGCAGCATTTTCATCTTCAGAAGAAGTTTCAACTTCGTTATAATCTGTATAATATTATACATTATTCAAAATAATCAAAACAATTATAATCTTAGTGTTAATTAATTTACCAATATATTAATATAATATTTATTAGAATTTACCTATGTTTTCCTCATTCAGGGGAATTTGCTCTACTCCAATTAAAGGTAGTGCAGCATTTTCATCTTCTGATGAGATTTCAACTTCGTTACCATCTATATAACATTATATATTCAAAACAATCAAATAATTTTAAATGTTAGTTGACAGGTATAGGTATAAGTACAATATGTCAGCAAGTATTAGTATATATATATATATATATATATATATATTATACATACCAATATTTTCAAAATATCTTGTCCAATTTCCCTCTCTTGAAATGTAACCGTCAACTGCATAAGAACATTTTATTAAAAATTCTTTTCTAGTAATTATACCAAGGGCTAGTTGATCAGTTGCCGTTTTGATTCGTTTGGAATTCAATATATATTTAGGTTTTATTGATCGCGTGACTTGCATTCCTCTTGCCAGTTGTTCAATAACAATATGTTGTACTTTACTGGAGTCACTTAAATGACCTAAATAAATAACTTGTAACATAAAATTGAAGATCCATATACATTATACATATACAAATATATGAACAAAAACTAACCTAATACTTTCCATAGATTTGGATGACACATTTGAAATTTATCTTTTAATGTATTATGAAAGCTTTCTATATTGTTATTAGTGCGTCGAGCTTGGCCATGTACAGAAAAAGTATTAGGTCCTGTCCGAATAAGCCAATGACTAAAATTATTAAAAACCATGCATATTTTATATTAGGTATGTAATTACTTTTTACAATATGTATATATTATGCATATCATTGAGAACCACAATTAATTAAATGTATAATAAATATTTACCGAGTGTAATAATTGAAAAATCTTGTTAGATTAATGTTATTGATTCTTGCGTGATTTTTAATTTCCTGGAATCCCAAATCGATCTCATTTGCAGGAAGCAGTGCGAGTACCATCACCATTTTAAGGCACATTTGAGCAACTGCATTGTCTCTTATATATATAGTATAGTTTAGTTTTTTAATATTTTTCCATAAACTCTAACAAAAAAATAAATTGGAATAATTATTATTTCTTAATGCCCAACAGTAAACATCTAAAAATACTAAAATTCATCAGACACAAAATTATACAAAACCATTTAACCAGAACAAAAGCAAAAATATATAATTTTTAGATTGTTCTTTATTTATTCATTTACTTAAATTATGTACTTAAAATATACATAATATAAAAAAAATCATAGGTACATTTTGAAATAATAAAATATATTCATTTCTTATCCGAGTTAATTCCTTTTAATTTTTATACATTTTATAATACTCAAAAACCTAACTTTACAGATCAATACTTTGTTGTCATTATAACATTGTTATTATTATAAAATCTGTGGTATATTATATAACCTGTGGTTGCACAAAAATAAAAATAATCTAAATAAATATTACAATTTTGTAAGTTGGAAAGTAAATAAGAAACAAAAAAAAATTCAAATACTTTTTGTTTAAACGTATTTTTTATAAAAAAATATGCACAAAACTCTAAAAAATCTACTATTGTATTGTTATTGTTTATTTTTTCGAAAAGATAATGGGCCCACTGAATAGGTGAACTTTAATGCCAAATATGCTTTTACACTTAAAATAGGTATGCAAAAATATGCACTATTAAACTTTTTATATTTAACGAGCCCTACTTAAGATGTACCTACTAAAATTTAACATGTAACACACTGCTTGCATAGTTGCATCCAATGTCTAATACAGTCGAGGCTTTGTATTTGAAATAATAATCTTAATTCTATTAGCACATTGTGTCTAAATACTTGCCTGTACATAATGAAACCAACATGCAACTATTTCTGCATTGGGATACACATTTGTAAACGCATTTCTCAAACCAATTTCGTAATCCGTCATTATTTTTGATGGCTGAATATTTGGAAATATTGTTTTAAAATGGGTTATGACCTTTTGATATGCCATTTGGGTTTTACTTTCCATTAACACGTAGCAAACAGGAATGGACTATAAATTTGATAGGTACAAAATATTGTTATTGTATAATTGTTATATCTCGATATATTAAAAGATGGGAATAAATCTGATCATATGCAATGGACTCAAAAGTGCCGTCATCAAAAAGCTGTTAGCTTTTTCTGAAATATTATATGTTGGCGGTCGTGTATGTACCATATGATAATAATGTATATCGGGTGATGAAATTATATTGTTATTTGTTAATCCGTTTTCGCGTTATCTTATATTGAAATTAATATTTTTTATTTATAATTGCTTACAAGTATATTTGCTATAATATAATATATGCTATACATCAGTGTTTCCCAAACATTTTATCTTTACCGCCCACTTCCAAAAAAAAAAATCCGACAGACGCCCCCCTTAAAAAAAATATTGTTAAAAAAGTATGCAATGAAAAATTAAATTTATTGTTTATAAATATATATATAATGTATAGGTACAAATCAAAAAAAATATCTTAATGAGATGGATGTGGTTGGTGTTTTGCTAGAAGTTCGTTGATATTAGGTTCGATTTTCGTAAGCAGCATTCTTAAGTCCCCACGATTAGTTATTTGTAACCGTTGTCTTTTTTTAGTGAGTAGATTGGTTACTGCACTAAATCCACGTTCAACCAAGTAAGATGATGGAAATGCGATCAGAAATTTTTGTACACATTTTTGTTTCTTTAAAAAACTCTTCCAATGTGTAATATATTGATTCTCCTTTTGTGTCAGTCATCAAGTTTTTAGCAAATAATAATTCTTGGCAAATCTTTTCTTCTTTTACGAATCGTACGTAAGCTAATAATAAGGCTTCGTTACCTGGTAAAGTTGATTCATCAAGCTGTATAGAAAATTTGGTGGCTTTTAAAAACTCGCATAATAATTCTTCGACAGATTGTGCCATTTCATCAATTCTCCTTTGCACTGTATTATTGCTCAGAGGAATTTTTTTAATAATGTCAAAAGCTGGTTTATGCAGCATTGTGTTTATTACCTCGCTTATAGCTGGTAAAATAAGTTCTTCGCCAATAGTATGTGGTTTACCAGACTTGGCTATCAGTAGAGAAATGTTGTACGAAGCTCGCAATCCGTCATCATCTTGTTTCGACGTTGTTGAAAACATATTGACCAATGTCGGCTCTTTCAAAAATTTCTTTTCAAGTGTTTGAAAATAAAATAAATCCATATTTTTTTTATTAGCATGAACTTTTATTAAATGTTCTTGCAGTCTCGATGGTTTCATAGCTTCATTTGAAAATACTTTTCGGCAAATGAGACACATTGGTAATGTTATATTTGTAGGCGATTGAATAAAACCATACTTCAAATATTCAATATTATACTGCCTACATTTTTTCTTCGATTCAGATGCCATGATGTGAAAAACGTTTAGAATTTAAATAAAATAATACACAAATTAACAAAAATTATTATAAAAACGACAACGAATAAGGTCGGCATTCGCGAGTGTACTAAATACAAAAATAATTCAGATAATTTAGATCACGTACCTACGTTGTTTCTGTTATCGCAATAACGACAGATTATCGACAAATGTCGACAGACGACGAACGATTAATCTAAAAATACAAAATACACAATTCAGATAATTTGGATCACGTACGGTGTTTCTGTTATTACGATAACGACAGATGAAACTATCACCGCCCCCTTTTTGTAATGAAATGCCCCCCAATTAAGCTTGTAACTTCCATTGCCCCCCTGGATAGGTCTAGCGCCCCCAAGGGGGCGATATCGCCCACTTTGGGAAACACTGCTATACATTTTACATTACATTATATTATAATGGATAATATACGTGAATTGAAACAATAGTTACTTGAAGATTTTCCATCTGATATACATATATAAGGTGGTTCGTCGGTTCGATGAACATAATATGTGTGATGGTCACGTAGTAAATAATAAATATTGATAAATTGTATATATTATTCAGCATAATAATATGAGTGTATGTAAAATAATATTATTTACATGTAATTTTAATAATTAAAATTAACTTAAATTGTTTAGGGGGGTCCTAATAAAAGGCAATACATATATCTAATATTTTCATGATCCATAGACCATAATATTAATTACTATCATGCCTATAATATGTATGAATATTGAATACTATGAATATATACATTTACATGAATTTATATACAAACTATGTATATGGGTGATGAAAAATAATAATACCAGTATGACTTAAAACATTTAAATATTACACATTTTACCTAAGTTTATGTATTATGTTATAAATATATGTACAGTTGTTCTATAAATTATGGTGAAATCGGATTTGGTTACCTATAGAGACCAACCCAAGGTGGTTTTATACAAGTAGAGGGGATGTATTCGATTTAAATTGTCCGGTCAACACATGATGTGCTGTAAGGTTTGGTTAGATTAAGTAAAAATGACAGGCTTAATATAAGTTTGAAAATAAATTGTCCGTGTATATTTGTTGACAGTATAGATAGGTACATGACATTTTGACTGCATGTTTATACTAACATTTTCAAAATATTTTGAGCTGTTTACAGACATTTTCAGTTTCCAATTTTATTGTTAGGTTAGGCTAGTTATAAGCACAAAAGTTTTTATGGTTATTCAATTTCAAAATTACTTGCAAATTTTCACGTTTTCGACAGATATCGTAAAAATTTGAACTATAAACGCTTATAAAAAAAAATTGTGACAAACGATTTTTAATTTTTTTTTAGCTACAATGAGAACAACTCATAAGAAACCTATTTTAAACCAATTTTCAAGTTTTTTTGGTGATCCAAAATTTTTTTACCGACACTTCAAAAAAATTCTCATAAAAATCGAAAATTTCAGTGGTCTATAAATAACTAAAAAAAAAAATCAAACACTTTTGAAAATTAAACTGCATATAGAAAACACTAACATAAACATTTGGTGAAAATTTCAAGTATTTACAGTAATTAGTTTTTGAATTACAACCTTATAAAAAAATCGATTTGGTCAAAAACTGGTTTTGCGTAAAAATTCCTGTTTTTCTGTCACTTTTTTTTTTGAAAACTGTTTGAAAATGTTCACTTTTGATCTGTATAATGCACCAAGGATATTCACTTTTACATCGGAAACCACCCCCAAAGTTTGAAATTGGAGCATTATTTCGACTAGTTATGCTGTACACAGACACAAAAAGAAAGCGGGCTAGTGGGTATCGCTCTGCTGTACATTAGGGGGTGGGGTGGACCTCTGACTGGGGCAGGTTAAATTTGAATGCAGTGATAGGTATCATTGTATACGAAAAACGATTCTGAAAACGGTTTATCTGTCTAGGATATTATATTATAGATTATTAAAAATTTTCAAATCTTAGATTTAAAAAAAAATTTTTTTATGATTTTCTAACTTAAATAGATTTGCGAATTTTCGTGATTTCTACGCATGTTGTCAAAATTAAAATTTGAATGCTTTTAAAAAAAAATTGTGACTATGCATTTCTTTTATTTTTCAACTGCTAATGTAAAAATCTTTTAGGAGCCTTGTATTACATTTTTAATTCTTAGATCTAAAAAGAAAAATGTATATGAATTTCTAGCTTAAAATAATTTAAAAAAAACACACATCATTGTAAAATCAATACATTCATCAATCCGTTCAGAATGTAATATAGGTACCTATCTATAATATTATCTTTAAGTATCTTCAGTGGTCTGTGGCTTCGACTTTGTCTGTTGTATGCTCGTGTTGTTTGGTATTTTTGGTAGGTATACATTTTGTTAATTATGTATATGACAATGAAAATTAACTGAAAAAGTTCAATTTATAATTTTAATCCATGTGATGAGTCCACATAAATCCTGTTAAATATTGCTTCTTTTAACGTTCGCGAGCGTTAACGTCTCTCAAAATATTAAAATAATTTAGGTTCGCCTTCACCACCGTCGACCGAACAAAATAACAACATCACGGTTTACTCAAAAAACGAATCGTTTAAAGGGAGAAAGCTCAGTAATATATTTTATATACGGAGTGAACCATTTATTGTTAGACACTCTTTATTTTAGAAATCACTTAAGTTTTTTCTGATAAAATTCGATTCCGATAAAATACTTTCCGATGTATTATTTTTCCGACAAAATACGGTTCTGACGAAATACGGTTCCAACATAATATTTTCGGTTAAATTATTTTTCTGAAAAAAAATTTTCCGACAAAATATTTTTCCATCAACATACGGTTTCGAAAAAATATTTTCAGATGAATTACTTTTCAGACAAAATGCGATTCTGACAAAATACTTTCCGGTGAATTATTTTTCCGACAAAATACGGTTCTGACGAAATACGGTTCCGACAAACCACTTTCAGACAAAATACAGTTCCGACAAATTATTTTCCGACAATATATAGCCCCCCCCTCATTGGACTCCAATTTACGTAGGTCGTCAAGGTTTGAAACTGGAACTTTTAAATTTGATCTATACAAAGGAATGTTCTCTTGTGATTGAGTAGCACTATGATGGCATGATCAGTTAGCAATATAAGTAACTCTTGGTTTTTAACTATATCAACTCAAAATATTATTAATATTATTTATATATATATATATAATATATAATTATATAATAATAATAATATACTCGTATATATTATCTTCTGTTATATATATATGTATATAATTTTAATTTTTAATAATGAATAACAACACAATGTATTTACTAATATCTACAGATAAAATTGAATAATCGTTATTGAGTATTGACCGATAAATATTTAATATAGACTTATGCTCATAAGTTATAAATTATAATCATTAATATGTACTTCGGATTTCATGTACCTACCTCTTTTCATAATTTAATAGCACGTTCAAAAAAAAAAGAGTAAAAAGTTAATTTTTGGCACATAACATCAAAATAATTTGATACCTCTGATATACTACAATGATTAATATTTACCTGTCATGTTTAAAACGGTGCCCTTTTTATCACAGTGATTTTAAGCCTTTTCATACTGTTGTATGTTTTTAAATGAAAAAGATGGTGGGCAGTGCCATTGATATATTAGCCCAATGACTGGCAAATCATCATTACATATTAGGAATTGCTGATATTTGACCATTATCCGAGACAACAATGATATACAATTGATTAGATTTTGACATGCTATACAAATATAATTAATAAAAAATTAGAAAAATATTTAAAAAAAATTAATTATATTATTATATTGAAAATATCAAGGAATTACTAAATTAAACTTTCTAACACACATGCGATAAAAAATTTCTGGTGCTTCTGTAAGATGAATATAGCAAGCTTTATATTAGATGTCTTTAATATTGAAAAGTTGAACTGTGGTTGATAATTTGCTACATTGATACATGCCAATAGATGTAGAAGGGCAAGGAGAGTCATATAAAGGAATTGTGTTTTTAAACGTTAAGCATACCATGTATATTTCACCATTTCGATTTAATATATATTTTAACAAGGCATACTATATTTGAAGACATGATAACACAGTCATCTTTTTTACTACTTCTACGTTTGGAGTTTTGAACTCTGATACTTAAGTTTTCTAAGATGACCGTTGAATACTGAGATATAGAATCAAATAACATATTGCCCTAGAGGCCCTAGAAAATGATGACCATCAATAGATTAGCTACATGAAAATGCATTAAAATGAATTTGCTGTTCTAAATTGGAAATATGAAATTCATGTTCTTCTTTTATCCAGTTATATAATTGAACCAAAGGATTATGGCCAGGTTGAATAATTTTTTTTATGTGTTGTAAGTAGTTTTCATAAGGGAAAGCCGAAAAATTGTCAAGTTTGCCATACCGTAAAACGGGGTAATTCCGGACAGTAGCTCTATTCTGTAACTCGATAAGAGGCCTTATCGAATAATTTAGGTTCGTTAAGCTATCGAATTGAATATTATTGACAATAGCAGAAATTAATTAATTAATAATTGATAACGATATTAATCATTAACTGTAAAATTATTGTCGAAAATATTCGATACCGGAACGGACCTTTTAGAAGGACCGTTAAGCCTTATCGAATGTTATATTGCAATGTGTAATCGTTAAACGTCATACCTACATTTTATAGTACATAGTAACAATTAGTTTAACATTTATATTAAAATGTGATACACTAAAGACTTCTTAATTATTATTTTAAATATTGAGTGTATAAAAGTTTTAAATCAAAACTCAAAACAAAACATGGCTTTGTATTTTTTGGGATATGAGTTGGAAGTATTAGAGGAAAGACTTAGGCTAGTTGAGAGGCGGATAGAAAGACGAATTTTACGTGACACTCAAAATCCTTATGAACTGCCAAGAAGAGAATTTATGAATGTGTTTCGTCTAAGTCCTGAATTATCAATGGACTTAACCAATACTCTTCGACCTTTCCTTCAACGAGAGCGAAACTCTGGAATTTCTGTGGATATTCAGGTACTTTTTTTATTAAAATAATAGAAAACAATGCTTAGACTAAAGTATTACAAAATTCTTGATTTAACAAAAACCAAACCTAGGGAGGTGCCTATAGTTAATATTATTTTTTTTATTTTTTACCTATTATAGTTGGATAGTTTAAAATTTAAAAATGTACTTTCGTACGTCCATTTATAAAATAACATACAAAGGCTTATAAAATTCATGTTTATTTTGTTTGGATTATAAGTATTAGCAGCAGTTTATTTTTATGCAAAAGGTAGCTACCAACGTTCTACTGGTGATCATTTTGATTTGAATATTAGACAGCCATCAGTTAGTAGGTGTCTACATAGTGTAACTAATGTTATAAATGATAGGCTCTTAAGGCAATGGGTAACCTTTCCAATGACAAATGGAGGTAGAAATGTAGCACGTGAAGAATTTAAAAATGCACCACAACCATTTGAAGGTGCAATTGGTGCCATTGATTGTACCTACATTAATATCGTTGCACCTAAAGATCACGAAGAAGCTTATGTTAACCATCATGGAAATCAAATTGAATGTTCAAGCAGTATGTATAGAAATGTTTTAATTAATTTATGGATTTATACAAATTAATTTATTAGATAGTTAGCCCAAAACTGAAAATTTTAAATATCAATCCAAGATATCCAGGAGCCAGAAATGATTCATATGTATGTAGCACATCACCCATTCGTCGTGCAATGGAATATCATTACAATCAGGGCAAACGCCATACTTGGCTTATTGGTAATAATTTTACAAAAAAAAAATGTAATTTAAATATTTTTTTCATTTTTAAGTAAACTAAATTATTGAAATTGATAAAGTAATTTAATTGAATGTAATATTATAATTTATAAGTTATATATATATATATATATATATATATATATATATATGTTATATTATTTTACTCTAGGTGATTCTGGCTATCCATTGGAGCCATGGCTAATGACTCCATTTCCACATTATAGAGAAGGCACTCGACAATTAAAATATACTTTAAAACATTATAAGGCAAGAAATGTAATCGAAAGATTTTTTGGGGTGTTTAAAAGTGTATGGAGATGTCTTTCCTATCAACGGGTGTTAATGTATTCTCCCGTTATGACAGAAAAAATTGTAAATGCTTATGCAGTTCTCCACAATATGCGTATCCATTACTACATACCCATAGAAGAAGAAAATATTGACAACAGGAATATCAATAATTATAATGAAAGGAATTTGCCACAAAAATTATGTTGCCATGAGAGGAAGCCCTAGAGCTGTAGCAATGCGTATTCAAAAACAATTAATGCAAGATTGGTTTCCTGGGTATATTGATAGTGATGCATAAAATAGGTTAATGTAAATACAAATAGGTAAAAGTATTTCCTTATACAAATATAAAACAAAAAATAAAATGTAAAACTTCATGTAAAACAATAAAATAAAAATAAAATTTATAACTCCGTGTAAAACAATAAAATGAAAACAAAATTTATAAGGTGTAATATGATCGCTTTTTTTCCTAAAAATATTATAGATTAATTTAATTTGGTAGAAATAGTACACAACAAATCTAACAATTTTTCCTCTATTTGCGTTCGTCTGTCATCATTCTCCGCCATTTTTACCATTGCATCTGACATTCTTTTATTGTTTTCCGCAATGATACTCAAGGTACTTGTAATCAACTAGAACATTTCAGTTAATTAATTTATGTCTCTAGAAAAAATTATTATATTTAATATTAACCTCTATTTATTGACTGTTCGTGGTTGCCAAATTTGTGAATACTTCACGTGCTGTACTGAATTGAGTGTTAAGTTTAACATCTTTATTAATATAACAAATTACATTAATACAATATTAGATAAATAATTGTATATGCGTATTTCTCAAATACTTACATTTTTTTTTTTTACATTTGTAATACCAACGTTTTCAGACTGACTACTCGAGGCTGTCTCAATTGATATAGGAGTAATATGTAATAAGCCGTCCACAATGGCTGAATTTTCTGAATTGTCCACGATGGAAGCTTCTAATACTTAAATATTGTCATATATTGCATCATCATCCTGGCAATATTCTAGTAATACAAATTCCATGTCAAAATTTGAGTAATCCTTAGTTAGATAATACCTAAATAGGACTACAGATGTTGGTGATTAAATTGTGTATTATGATAAGTTAAATTCATTGTGTTTTGAGTTTTTCTAAAAAAAAAAAACAAAATTCAATGATTTTGGAATATACCTAGTGATTTAAAAAAAAAAATTTGTAAAACAAAAATCTTCAATTTTCAATTTGTGGAAAATGTTAAAACTGTTTCTATTATAGGATACTACGGAGATGGTTGAACTTAGTTTACCTTCGTAAGAAATATTTGTTTTTCTAACATGTTCTCAAGAAAAAATTATCAACAATTTTGAAAAACTTTCTTACGAGTTGTTTAAAGCGAAACAGAAAAAAAAACGTAGTTCAATGTTATTAAAACTAGAGGTAGTCGTTTAAATTTTGGAATGTTAATATATACAATTTATTTATATTTTTATCGAAGGAAGTCCTGCCAAAAGATGTGTAGTGAGTACCTTCAAAGGTAGGTACATATAGTATGCAAAACAGTAAAAAGAGTTGGAGGTATTGGTGGAGGGGGGAGTCAAGCCACCCATGGATCTGATATTTTGAGAACTTTTGCAAACCCTAAAATTTGCCCAATTTAAGCCACTGAATATATTATATAAATATTATAAATAAATATAGTACACAATTACTAACCATATGTTTCTGTAATATTTGGAGTAGGTACTACATTTAACACACTAGTATTACCTCTAGCTAATTCTTCAATAGAATCAGGCTGCAAAACAAATTTAATAATTTTTAAATAATTGATGATTAAAGAACACTCAAAAACAACAAATCAAGTGACAAACCACTTCATTTGGAAAGGATTCTGGACATGGTGTCCCCTCATACTCGTGACCAATTAACCCCATGCCTTTTTTATCTAACTCATTTAATTCTTGAAGCTCGATGGTTTTATTTCCTGTTTGTCTTTTGGCATGTCTAAGATTGTATGACTTTTTAGAGACTTTTGTCTTTAAATCTCTCCAAGACTAAACAAATAAAATGAGCAATGAAAACTTTAAACATGTCCCTAAAATAAATTTCTATTTTTCAATCTTGTTATTGTATTTTAGTATTAACAAATTGTATATTGATATATCTAAGTATAAATTAGGTATGTGTAATAATTTAATTTCTAAACAAAATAATGTTGGACGGTGCGAGTCATTTGGTCGAAGGTTTAGTTATCGAAAAAAAGCGATCGAAGTGTCATGTGATCGAATCTTTTTTTGGTCGAAAAACAGATAATCGAATATTTTATTAATATAGTCGAAATATTTTGTGGTCGAATGGGTTATAAGAAGTATTTTTATATACTATGATATACTATGAAGGTACCTACATATGAAGGTATATCGTATACTAGGTAGGGGAGACCGGGGACAAAAGTAACACGGGGCGAAAGTAACATGCTCAATTTCTTATTCCATGATAATTATTTAAATCCAGTATGTAGTGTATCATTTGCACCATTATACGGGGCATATTTGCACATATTTGTTTTGTCGTAGTCCCATTCTTCTTATCACAAAAAGAACATAAACTGATATCGCCATACAAAAGTGATAATAAAATTGTTAACAGTTTTTTTTTTTAAAAATTAAATTTTAACACTAGAAGCAAACTTAATACATTTAAATCTGCCAAAAGTTGTCCTTTTTCTTTTGCAAGTATCAGAAACGTCGAATCAGGTATGTTTAATACTTTTTTAATCTACATAAGAAAAAATGTCTGTATGGGGTCGAAAGAAACAAATTTTGTGGGGTCAGAAGTAACACTATGTAGCTCCTACATATCTTAGCTTATATTATTTTACTATGTTTTTTTATATGAATTCATTTTCATTTATTTGAGTATTTTTCTAATATAGCTTACAGACATGCCACGTACACGTAAAAGAATGACCCAGAGAGGAACAATTGCAGACAGTGAAATGAAAAATGCAGCAGACATTTGTTTAAAAGAAAATCAGTCCATACGGTCAGTAGCTGCAAGCTTAAATATTTGCCATGTCAGTCTAAGTAGATACATAAAAAAATTGAAACTTCATCAAAATAAAAGTGGTCCTGAACCAGTGTTTGGATATCGAGCTCATAATAAAGTGTTTAACACATTTCAAGAAGATCAACTCGCTGACTATATTAAAAACTCAGCAGACATGTATTTTGGGCTATCTCCTATAGCTATTAGAAAATTAGCATTTGATTTTTCTCTGAAACTAAATTTAAAAGTACCAAAAACGTGGACTGAAAAAAATCAGGCAGGAATTGATTGGTTTTCGGCCTTCTTAAAAAGAAACCCAACACTATCTATTCGCCAGCCAGAAGCAACAAGCATATCAAGAGCTATGAATTTTAACAGAGCCAATGTTAACTTATTCATGGATAAATATGAGTCTGTTATGTTAAAATACAAATTTGAAGCACAACACATTTACAATTTAGATGAGACAGGAATAACAACTGTCCAAAATACTGAAAAAGTAGTAGCACTTAAAGGGAAAAAACAAATCGGAGCCATTACGTCTGGTGAACGTGGGACATTAGTTACTATGTGTTTGGCTGTCAATGCTACAGGTAATTTTATTCCACCCATGTTTATTTTTCCCAGAGTCAACTATAAAGATTTTTTCATAAGAGGTGGACCTACTGGTTGTATACGTGCTGCAAACAAATCAGGGTGGATGCAGGGGGAAGAGTTTCTAACATTTATGAAGCATTTTGCAAATCATACACGACCTTCAGTTGATAGAAAAATACTTGTGTTATTGGATAACCATGAGTCTCATTTATTTTTGCCTGTTATTGATTTTTGTAGATCAGTAGGAATAGTGTTATTATCTTTCCCCCCTCACTGCTCTCATAAACTCCAGCCATTGGATCGATCAGTTTATGGACCGTTTAAAAAATTTATTAATCAAAATATGACTGCTTGGATGCACAATAATCCTGGAAAGAGAATAACCATATACGATATACCCCATATTTCTTCCGGAGCTTTAATTAGTGCTGCTACTCCCAAAAACATATTAAATGGTTTTTCAGTATCAGGAATTTGGCCTTTTAACAGAGATGCATTTAGCGAAGATGAATATGCGCCATCATCTGTAACAGACATAATGATAGACATACAGGCTCAGACATCCTCAGAACCAGTAAAACATGTAGAAGCTACTGATACTCCTAGTTTCCAGCCAGAAAAAATAATACTACATGAAGTGGATCAACAGCCATCAGAAACATTGATATCACCAGAGCAAATAAAACCATACCCGAAAGTACAATTTCAAGAAAAAGCTTTAAAGAAAGGAGGTAGAAAAAAAGGGAAGACAGCAATACTAACAGACACTCCTGAAAAAATAGAACTTGAAAACAAAGTAACCAATACTGCTAAAAGAAGTCTTAAATTTAAAGAAAATAACAAAACCCCTAAAAAAGTGAAGAAATCAAAAACAGTTCCTAAGAAAAAAAAAAGAAGATTGTTGATAGCGAAGAAGAAGAAGAGGAAACTTTTTGTTTAGTTTGTGGAGATACATATTCAAATAGTAAAAATAAAGAAACATGGATACAGTGTCTGAAGTGTAAATTATGGGCACATGAAAATTGTACTGATTCAACAAAAATGACTGCTTTTTATAAATGTGACAACTGTGAGGCCGATGAGTGATGAGTTAGGTAACTAAATAGCTCTGTGCACATATTGTTTTCAACAATTTTAATTATAAATATAAGATAAATAATATCATATTTCAAATATAATATAATATACCTATTGTTTTATTAATTTTTAAATGTCTACTGCCAAGACTGACTATTATATTAAATTTTTTTTGTTATTTATGAATAATATTTTGTATTTTTTAAGTGGTTACAGTGTCTTAATTGAAAGTTCTGGCACATGAAAGTTAGTTACTTTAATTTAATTTAAAATATATTGTTTTGTTAACTTTTCTTACAAGTTTTTACTGTCGAGACTGACTATTATATTTATTTTTTTTTGTTATTTATGAATAATATTTTGTATTTATTTTAAATAGTTACAGTGTCTTAATTGAAAGTTCTGGCACATGAAAGTTAGTTATTTTAATTGTATTTTAAATATATTGTTTTGTTAACTTTTCTTACAAGTTTTTACTGTCGAGACTGATTATTATATTTAATTTTTTTTGTTATTTATGAATAATATTTTGTATTTATTTTAAATAGTTACAGTGTCTTAATTGAAAGTTCTGGCACATAAAAGTTAGTTACTTAAATTTTATTTTAAATATATTGTTTTGTTAACTTTTCTTACAAGTTTTTACTGTCAAGACTGACTATTATATTATATATATTTTTTGTTTATGAATATTTAATATTGATATACATTACTTCAGTACAAGTCTGGTACATAATTAGGTATATTAATATTTTATATTTTTAAGTTTTAGTTCAGATAAACAATTGTACCTATTGTTTTTATTTTATTTGAATATAATATGTACCTAATTGCTAATGTACCTAATTGATTTTGTTTATAATATTTTATTGTACTATTACCATACATGTTACTTTTGTACCCAATAGGTGTTACTTTCGGTACTTGCAAGGGGTCGAAAGAAACGTTTTTTTTTTTTAAATATCTTAAGGTTTAAATTAAATTTATGAAGATATTATGATATCATTTGAAAGGTATTAACTTGTTCTATCAAATAGAAATAGTTTTATCTGAAAATTACAAATAGTTTTTTTTAAATTTATAGTTAAGTGAAAAATGTTATTGATGTTAATAATAATGTAACTATATTTTATTAAATCATTCATTCTTCATTATATCGTGAAGATGAAAATAAAATAGTAGTTAGTAATAAAAATAGTTGGTTTCTTGTTTAGAATTATAAATAGATTTCAATAAAGTGATTCAAAACTATTATAGCTATAATATTATGTAGTAGAATATAATGGCATGGTTCGATATAAAAAAAACACAATTACACGAAATGTAAATAATCATGCTATAGTATACAACATGTATTTTTCCACATTTCACTGTTATTAATTTTTAACAACATAAAATTTAAATACATACATTACAAATTTACTCTGTTATTGAGATTATTAATAATGCTGTCTTTGAAGTACTGTTTGAAAATATCGCGTATTTCATACGCTCTTCATGACGATCGATTAAAACGTCTCAAATTCGTAATATTGTGTTCTGTTTCAAAACTGTGTTCAGCTGTCTGGCTCTGGATGTTAAATAATACGGACTCCTTTATACCATCCTTATCTATCACAATATTATGCAATAAGCAAACAGTTTTAACAATAGTGTCTACATGACATGGTTCCACTTGCAGTTCAGTCTTTAGACATCTCCACTTACTCACTAGAATACCAAAGGCACATTCCACCGAACGTCTAGCTCTACTGAGGCGATACTTGAAGTTTTCTTTTTCTGGATCAATATTATTCATAGTAGGATACGGCCTCATTAAGTATTCTTTTAATGGATAACCTTGATCACCCAGAAAAACGTGGGGAACATGTTCATTTGTCCCTGGTAATGGTTTAGGAGGTGGCACATTAAATGAATTGTTTTCCAAATGGTGGTAGACTCCAGTTTCCATAAACACACCACTATCACTTCGTCTCCCATAATCTCCTACATCAATCGTAATAAATTTATACCTGGCATCAGTAATACCTTGAAGATGTACGGAGAACAATTTTTTATAATTGAAAAACATGGATCCTGAATGAGCGGGACATTTTATGCGAACATGCTTTCCGTTGATACTCCCAATACAATTTGGGAAATCCAACATACGTTCATAATCATTCGCGATTTGTTTAAATCTCTCAATAGTTGGAAGTGGCATGTGTTCTACATTTAATGTCGTCCAAATAGCTTCACTTGTGTCATACACGATCCTGGCGATAACATTATGAGAGATTCTAAAGGAGAATGCCAAAGACCTGAAAGCCAGTCCAGTCGATAAAAACCTAAAACAGGAAAGTCAATTTATCCAAATATAATTATATTATTAATTGCAAAATTATTTATTACTATCAATATATAAATGTAATAATATCAATATAAATTATCCTTATCATTGAATTTAACACACCCATTATAGAGGCCTACCCTATGATCGAGCTTCACTCGACACCTACAACAGCAGAGCGAGTGCCCGATTTTTTTATATTTATATTTATTATTTGATTTTCACATTATCAACAAATAAGTACTATGTTTAAAGTATGGCTTAATCATTTCTTATTGCAGGTTCTGGAGTAAAAACTAAATGGCAGTATTTGAGAGACACCTATCGTCGAGAGCTTGCAAAGACCAATCAACCAACGGGATCCGCATCTGGTTGTGATTCGAAATAGAAGTATTTTCAGCTGATGAGTTTTTTGAACGACACATATGCATCAAGAGTTGTGGTTGGAAATGTGCCAAATCCTCAACAATGTGACGGTGATAATGCTTCGGTGAGTGGAGGTTCACCCAACCAGAGCATGTCACATATTGACCATGAATTGATGAACTCACAATCAGATGAACAAGAACTGTACGAGCTACAGTTGGAAGAACAACAAACTGGTAAATCAAGCTGTTCTTCTATAACTCCGGGTGTGAGCCAAGTACCAAAAAAAATTTTCAAATCGCCCAAGAACAAATTTCGACAGAAAAAAGATGTTCTTAATGATTTAGTACAACTAGAAAAAGTAAAGGTAACTTTAAGTAACTTCTTACTAACTTTTTGCATTTCAAGAACGCATGAACATTTTTTGACGTATATTTCTAAATTGTATACAATATATTTATAAAGTAATTTTATGATATTTATAACATGTTAAACTATTACTCACACTACTACTTGTGATCACAGCCTAAAAAAACCTATAACCTACCTTTAACGAATAAATTAATTATGTTGTAATAAAGATTTTTCTCTCATCATTCCAGTGTTATGTTAATGCGAAATGTGTTGTTGCCCAGTCAATAATAGTATCAAATTCCTCACACAGATATTTTATGTAGTATAATAATAATAAAAAAGGGCAACAAGTTGGTACCGCTCTACTATACAATACGTTATAAGTAGATCAGTGTTATGGAATATATTATATTAAATTTGAATTCAATGATAGACATTTTCATATACTTATAAATAGCTCAAAAAATCAAAATATTTTGAAAATTTCATGTATCTACAGTTATTAGATTTTAGATACATCAAAAAACTAAATTTATTTTGGGTAAAAATTCCCATTTTTCCTTAATTTTTTGTTTGTTTTTTTCGACGCAAAAAATTACCTTTCTTAAGTACCAACTAGATTAAATTTCCTATCAGAAACCACCCTTAAAATTCAAAATTAAATCATTATTTCGACTATTTATCGTGAAGACAGACACAAAACTTTAAAAATTAAAAAAAAACACATCATTGTAAAATAAATTAATATAAATAAATAAATAACATACTTCAACGACGTCTGATGCACCATGACCATCCTATCGGCCGACGTCGGACGAAAAGAATCGGCCGGCCGACATCGGTGCCACTGTGACCGCAGCCTTAGTGTGTAACGACTGTTCAACGTGTACGGTGTACCTACCAATAGTGTTTATCATCTGTTCAATATACTTTGGTATTTTATACGTATTTTTACAACAACAGTTAATTTTTTTTTATAATATATAAATATGAATATTGATATTGTACCTAGCATCCATGGAGGAATATTATTAAATATAAATAATTTCATATATAAAAAAAACAAAGATTTATTACGTAAAACTGACGGCAAACACGTATTTTATTGGATTTGTGTTAATAAATGTGGTGCAAAAATTCGAACTGTGGAGACAAATGAAAAAAAACATGAACTAGATAAAAATTCAACGTTTTTTCCGGATCAACACTGTCATGCTCCCGATCCTATAGGCTTGGAAGTAAGAAAAATAAAATAAAAAATTAAAATGAATGCGAAAAATTCAATCGAAGATAAACCATTACAGATCTATCAGAAATCTATTAACGAGTGTTCGACAATTGTTGCTTCCCATGTGTGTAAGAATTCAGTTCAACAATTAGTAAAACGTCAAAGACGCAATGCAGAAATCTACAAAGAACCAAAATCCATTGATGAAATATGCCTAGCCCCAACAATGTGTCAAACACTAAAAGGTGAATTATTTTTAATTAAAAAAAATGAAAATTTGCTATTGTTTCGACGAATGATAACTGTAAATATTTAAGCGAATCTATTTGCTGGTTAACAGATGGAACATTCAAGGCTTGCCCTCAAATTTTCGAACAAATGTATGTTATTCACGGATCAATTAAACGCGGAACCGATGAAATTTTCGTACCATTAGTATTTGCTCTGATGAATGGTAAAAAAGAAGAGCTATATTTTTTTTTTTTTTTTTTTTTTTTCTTCCTCTGGCACTTAGTACTCTCTAAGAGTTTTGGCCGCCATCACAATATCTCTCCATTTTTCACGGTCCTGTACTATTTCCCTCCACTCTTGTACTCCCAATCTTTCAAGGTCTTCTTCCACAACATCCAACCACCTTTTCCTGGGTCTTCCTCGCGGTCTTTTTCCCATTGGTTTCCAGTTTAGGATTGTTCTACTTATATCCTCTTCACTTCTTCGCATCGCGTGTCCTAACCACTGGATCCTTTGCCCTCTTATAAAGCTGATAACTGATGCAATTCCCAATTCGTCTTGTAGTTCTTTGTTGTATTTTCTTCTCCAAGTTAAATTAACGCTATCATAAATTGGTCCACAAATTGTCCTCCAAATTCTGTTTTCAAAGGTCCTAAGTCTTCTTTCAGTTGTGCTGGTGGTAGTCCAAGCTTCACAGCCATAGGTGAGCGTTGGTCTTATTATTGCAGTATATAGTCTAGTTTTCGTCTTTTTTGAAAATAATTTTGATTTTAAGAACTTATTTAAGGCAAATGCCGCTCTTTCTGATATAATCAAGTATTTTTTTTATTAAATGAATTTCGCCTCGAAAACAATATTAATATTACACAAACTAATGACTTGGAAATAATAACAGACTTTGAAAAAGCGGCCATAAATTCTTTAACTGAAAATTTTCCCCAAGCAACTCATTCAACATGTTTTTTCCATTTATGCCAGAGTATTTAAAGTTTTAATTACTCATTATATTATATTATTTACTAATACCTACCAATTATTTTAATATTTTTAATTAACACAAAATATATATTTTTCCGTTTTCGACCATAACATACTTCGATTACATAACATTTCGATCATTTGCATTTTCGATATTATATTTTTCGATCAAAAAAGTGTTCGACCAGATACATTTTCGATCACTTTTTTTCGATCACTAGACTTTCGGTCACTAGATTTTCGGCCAGACAACCGATTACTACCCGATTATTCGATGATGACACCAAATCATCCCATGACCCAGCTAAGTTGTCTCTACCATTTAGGGTACAAAATTTACCAGTTGCAACGTGAGGGTTTTGTACCATATGGTCTACCATGAACATTAGTTGCTTGTCATATTTTCTCTCTTTTCTCGACTTTTTTACATTAATATTATCATCATTTTGAGATCCACTATGATAATTCAAATTTAAACAAACAATAAATACAATTAATACATTTTGATGTTATACAAACACAAGTAGTAAACTATTAATAATATAAGTACTTACGATTGAGTAGCTATCCTCTTCATCTTTACTAATAGCAAATACAGCAGCAGGTTTTTAATTTTTATTAATAGAAAAACTAACGGATGTCAGAAATGTGTTATATATTATTTATGAATTCGAAAATTTAAATGTAATATTATGTGATAAAGAATTATGATAATAATTTGATAAATATTTGTTGATACAAATCGCGCGCTGTGATTGGATACCATTTATAATCTCCCCAAAAATGATCATTAGGTGATGATTTCCTATCGACATGTTGGTAACGAAATTTGTAAGCGCGAACTACCGATAGAATCATTTATAAAATCACTTTATCGATAACTAAATTCGATTGTCATTGGAGGATGGATTATTTGATGACCAGAATAATACAGCTCTACCTTCATCCATCACAATACTATGGCACACACGATTATGAACTGGTGATCTATGTAATGATATTAATTTTTATTTTTAATTACTATTTAAGTTTCAAAATTTAAGATGAATTATACTTACCCACTATGCGTAATATCGTTTATTATGGTGTGATAATTGAACCACCATTTGTCCAAACAAACTACGAATGATTTGAACCCGTAATCAAGTGACATCAAAACATTTTTTGACACAAATTGTATGGCATTTAAAATTTGCATCTGGTGTTTAATAATATTTTCTGTTTGGTTATGAAAACGTTGGATATAATTTATTAACAAAGAACATTTCAATAACCAAATTTTGTTCTTTAATACATCATTGAATAATACACTAGAGAATAAAAAAAATATAAATTACATTTTGTAAATAACCTTTTAATCTTTTTACTCTCTTTTCATTACTATATTTTAAATTATAATTTATAATTTGGAGCAATTCAAAATCTAATTCTTTTACAGTTTATTTTTTTAATGATTTTTGTTGCCGGTGTGGGGAGGGGGGGTGCAAAAAATCATGAAATTCTGTATCCAAAAATTGTGTTTCAGCGATTATTTCATAAGTTGTAAATTTTTTTTTGTTAATAAGAAATTGTGCATAACTTTGGACTGCTTTGGAAGTGCATAATTTTGATGTTTTTTAATTTGTTCAGAATTTTTTTAAATATAATTATATTATACATATATATATATATATAATTTTATAATGAAGTTTCAATATATTACCATTTTTTTACGATGAGTCGCAAGTTAACAAGGCACTGGAAATGCCTCATTACATATGTTACATTTATATGGTTTTATTAACAAATGCACCCTATTATCATGGTATGCTAGTTGTCTCTTTCTAGAATATGATTATGTTAATGATACATTGATTACATTAATGTAATGAATATGATATCACATCATCAATTGTGTCTGGTTGGTGCACTGCCATTGTCTCTGCTGTAATATAAAATTAAAAATATTGTCATAAATGTGTTTAAAAATAATAATAATAATAATATGCGGTTTGTACAAGTAGAGATTGGGTGAGCAACAGCCTGAGGATTCATCACAGATTGTGTCAGTAGTTGTGGTGTAAAAAAAGGAAAATTATTTTATTTAAAAAAAAAAACATGAAAACAATATTATGTAATAATACCTTTAGCCTTGAATATGCCTTTCCCCTTGTTTTCACAAGTTATGCATGCACAATAGGCATTGTCGTATCCAAAATAATCAGACCCATAATTTACTGTTATCTCTTCACCTGGTAGTATATATCTGTGTGTAATGATGTTAACATATGATGGTTCATCTATCGATGAAAATGCTGCATTACTTTCACAATCGTGGTTCACATATGCAGCAGGGCCAAGGAAGATGTGTGATTTTCGAGATCTTTCACGATGTAAAATAGAAAAATCATTAACACCTTTAATTATATCGTTGTCTGATATTAAAAAAGATTGGCCTCCCAAACCGGATATATATTTTTTTTTTTAATCTGACGTTCGCCACCACTTCTGCACCGTATCCTTTTTCGTTCGCAAATCGAGTACATGGTTCATATCTGAAATTCAGTTTAGTACCATAAGCACATATTGCTCAAATATTTCAAATTAATTTATAACAAGAAATAACATACCTAAACACAGCATTTTCAGCAACTGATGATTGGTACAGTTTTTCCTGAAATTGTCATATTCTGCGTTCTGGTCTTGAAAAAGTCAATTTGAATTGAGGTATCCTCGTTTTGTGTGTTTGGAATTGTAGTACTGGGTCTACAAACTTTGCAGTGCAATAATCATCTGCCATGCACAAAATAATCGCTTGGCGACTAAGCGGATGAAATGCTGGTTCGGGATTGTCATTCTGAGAATTTAATAAAAATGTATAGATTATCATCAGTATCAGTTGATACCACGGTTCAGAACACTGACAACAGCTACTGATAAGGTTTTATTATGGAAATCCCGGCATTGACAAAAATAACCGACTAATAATTTATAAGATTGTTGTAGCCGTGATCACCGTAAACCACAGGTTCTCAAACTTATCTCATACACCGCCCATTTTATAAAACAATTTTCCAGAGCCCCCCCCCCCCCCCCAAAAAAAAAAAAAAAAATGTCAAACTTATATATTAAATAATAGTAATACAAATATAATCCTAACGACGACTGCAACAGAGCAATACAATTTCAAAAATAAAGATGAAAACGAAATGTGCTGGTCTTTACATACGTTTATATTCCAAAACATGCAGGCTATGAGTTATGACAGACATAAAATCAATTATGAAAACATGACGTATTATAATTAAAGAAATTTAATTTTAGTTTGACTGAAGTTTAAAAGCGCTTGATATTTTTTAATCAGTATTGCCACTCTAGTAGTCTAGTCAGATAAACACCCCCCAACATTAGCAGTGAATTACAATATTATGTTTAAATTGGCAGGCAATACGATTTCGCAGCGAATTATTCCGCCGTGAAATTCGTCGTCCGGCGACGTTTTTTTTTTTAATTCAGTCAAACCCACAAAACCGCAATAACCGTCTATTTCCATAACTTAACTTACTTAACGTAACTCGACATTGTAACAATGAAATGATAAAAAAAAAAAATAATAATAAACATAATACTCACAACAACAGCCATTGTAGCAGGTGAATGAGCGGCGAACGCGGCGAAAAAGTAAATGAAGTCTGGGCACCAAGCTCAAATATCGGCCTATAAACTACGACTCACCCGGCAGTGTTGCCTCTTAATACATTAAATTTATACCTAATAATTAATATAAACACATATTTCATGTGCTGACGGACAATAATTGACATTGATACATTTATGATATACAACCAGCGGTAACATTTAAAATCGTGTAAAATCATCATACTATGATGATCATAGCCATTAAAATCAAAAAACATTACCACATATTATTCAAATTTAAACAATCCAATAATTATTAACTTTTTATTCAAATAATTGTTGTTAAGTACAATAATTATATTTTAATATATTAAATTATAATATATTTTAGATATACATAGCTTTTAGATTTTTAACAGCTTCTTCAGCAAACCGTAATCTGGTTTTTCAGAAGGTTCCAGATTATAAATCATAATCATAGTTTCAAAATAACCTGTAAATAATTTACACGGTGCGTAAACAACCTCGATGTTTTGAATTTCAACGGTTTACTTTTCATATTTAAATAATGAATATTCTTGCGATCGACTTGAAACCTCCACTGTTTGATTACACTCATACTCGGCTATTGTCCCTGTTAATTTTATGCAAAAATACTGAAAACCCTGTAGACACCGAGCTGACGGCGGCAGTGGCGTATTTAGGAATTTGTCATGGGGAGGGTCCAGATAATTTTCAGAATACAAAGCCGTGGGGGGCTTCGCCCCCCACACCCCCCCAATTACACTTTATTACATAAATATAATATTTATAAGACAATTTACAATTTTTGAGTATTTAATTATTTATTTATTGTAATAAAACATGATTATAAAACAAAATCTAATTTTCTAGGGGTAAGTGCCATTTCATCAATAATTGCATCCACGTCGATAGGTATGTCCCGATGAATGGACATCAATGCCAGTCCATTTAGCCTATCCTAAATACAAAACAAATTACAATATACTAATTTTATAACTTTTATAATAAATATTTCTTAAATACATTACTTCATTCATAGTTGATCTAAGATAACTTTTCAACCTTTTTAAGGTTGAAAATGATCTTTCTGGAGTGGCCGTAGATACTGGCAATGTACAAAATATTTTAATCAAAAAATGTATGTTTGGAAAATCTGTCTTCGAACATTTCATAAGTGCATCTAATCCAGTTTTGGTATTGACATCTCCGTTGCTTATTTTGACTTTATCCTTTTCAACTGGTTGTATATAAAACTCAACTAATTTCTCAAATGCCAATCTTTCTTCATCAGTAAAAGATGAACTAAACAAACATTCAAAACCTATAACATATAAAATAAAACATCTTCAATTCTTGTTTTAACATGAAAATAATTTTACGCTAGAGACACTTCTAAAAATTATATATCCAATACATTATAGTTTAATTAATCATATTGTGTAATTATTTATTTATATAGTTTTCTGCTAGCCGCTAGGAACTAGATACTAAATATACTGATTAGAGTTTTGAGATAAACTTAGATAACAATAAATAGCTTTACCTTCAAAAACGTTTTTATGATTTAAAAATCTAGAAGTTAGTTGGCAGATAAAATTATCTATAAACGGCAAAAACACTGTAACTCTGTAATACTCTTCTACCGAAGATACTTGGGGATTTGCTCTATTTGTTTGTTTTCCAGCAGTGCGTTTCTTTGATATTTCAGTTCCAATAACATCTGCCAACTTCTATTTTAATATTGTAAGTTTATTTATTATTATGTATACCCTACATTGAATTACTTTAATTAAAACTCAAATTACTTACTTTTACTTTTTCAAATAAAATTTGAAATTCTTTTTCAGCATTTTCTCTAATTTCTTTTAAAGACTGAAGTAATGTTTCTATAATATTTATAGTGTGCTTTAAATCTATTCATTCTTTTTGTAATTGTTTGCATACAGGTAGTCCAAAGGCAAAAAAAATCTAAAATATGTTTATTATTTAGGTAATTAGATGCAGAAGCAGTACATATTTATTTAAATTTTCAATTAAGAATGTACCTTAGTAACATATAATGAAATAAGAAACTCTGAATCCAATGCACTTTTTAATAGGACTTCAGCATCTACAGAAGACGGTAAACCCCACGTAGAAGAAATGTTTTCAAGTGTTTTAATCACAAATGGTAATAATTCAACAAAATCATTCAATGATTCGTATTTCTGTACCCATCTTGTTGCACATTGCCTTTTCAGTGTCCTAGCGTTAGAACTAGGTATGGAGTCACTATTTTCAATTTCGTTGATTAATTCATTTTTTCTTTTTGGTGTGTTGAAAAATACATAAAGCCGTTCAACGATTCCCAAACAATTTCTAACAGATTTTATATCACTGGATGTACATACTGCTAAATTGAAAGAATGTGCAGAGCAATGAATGTATAGTGCCTTTGGATAGCTATCTCTAATTACAGCTTGAACACCATTGAATTTCCCTGCCATGTTACTGGCCCCATCATAGCCTTGGCCATACAAGTGTTCACAATCAATACCGCAAGCATTTAAACCTGAAATAAAAATAAAAACATATCATAACTTTAAATAGTCAACAATGATTTATAATAATTTATACTACCAATAATTACCATCCAATATAGATGAAGCTAAACTTGAACCAGTCAAACTGTTTATTTCAAAAAATTGAAGAAAATCTTCATGTAATATATCATCATTATCAACATAACGCACGCTTATTGATAACTGTTCCTTCGTAGCTACATCAGTCGTTTCGTCAGCTAAGATTGAGAAGCATTTTGAAGAATTTACTTTATCAACAATCTGTTTGAGAATGATTTTATTGCACGCTTCAATAATTTGGTTTTGAATTATAGGACTTGTATATTTGTTCCTTTTACCACAACCTTCCAACACATTTTTTAAATGTTCATCGCCTATTGCTCGATATTTTAAAATGGCACGAAATTTACCTTCTCTTGAATTTATATCTGTTGATTGTTGAAATAAATATATTTAATTCAAATTATATATACAAATTGAGTTATTATAATTTCAATTACCATCTGTCACTATTTTACCAAAATCCAGATGTCCCCGTAAAGGAATTTCTTCTCTACCACACAACAAAATACACTGAATAATAGGAACAAGTCTTTTTCTATTTTCTTTGACTTTAGCCAATCTATAATGATGACATTATTGACAATTTAATATAATATATAGGCACTTTTGTTAAAATAGTTAAATCACCTATCAGTGTCAATGCATTCTACTATTGATGGCTGTTTATGATCAAATAAAATACTTAGAAATTGTTGAGACTTTAAGACACTCATTTCGTGATAAGCAGCCTTTGTGTGATCTTGAAATGCCTATAATGGTTTTATGTTATACAAAATATTATCATAATAGAAAAATCTAAACACAAGTAAGTATAAGTGCTAAAGTGCACTAAACTGAAAGCCATTAAACTATAAACATTTCATAAATTATTAAAAGCGATTATTACTTTAAGAGCTTTTTTAAAATTGCGAAATACAGTTAGTACAAGCTGTCCTAAAGGTTGGTTTCCAATTCCTCCATAATTTGCAAAAACTACACAATATCGGCAGTAAGCTCCATCTTCTTTTTTCGAATATACTAGCCACGGAAATCTTTCTAACCAAGTATATTGAAATCGCAAATTCTTTTTTGTATTCGTATCCAGTATAGGAAAAATAAAATCTTTTTTAGGAATCCATACATTTTTCAAAACCTAAAAATAAATAAAATAATATTGTGATATGCCTAGAACCTACTTTATTACAATTCTTTGTAAGTACTTAGTAGTTAATTAAGTCAAATACTAGAAGCGTGAGAATGCTGTATTTGTAGTTTGTACCATTATTACGCTTAAAAAAGTAAGAAAAAAACTACATTAATTCTTACCTCAATTTTCTCTTTATCAGTTAAGGAACGATTTACAAACAAACAAATATCATTAGGCGGAGTCGTAACTTTGTCATTTTTGTTCACATTTTCATTCTATATATATTTAAATTTCAAATACCGCCAAGCAAATTTCATAAGGCAGCCAATATAAAAAAATAAGTATAAGCATTTAGAAAAATATACAACTATGGTCTATGAGGAAAGCAAGCTTAACAACTATAGATTTCAATTATATAATCAAGATAATAATAAATACGGGTTTTAAACAGTAACATACCTGAGAATTTAATTTCTTATTCAAACTTTGTTCAGCGTCTTCGTCGATAGACCTTTTCAGATTCAAAGTCTCGGCAGTCTCGCTAGGGGTCTCACTACTACAAGTGGACTCTGTAGACCGAATCGCAGTGAAAAAAGTTGTTATTTTAGGTGTGTTGTTCATTTTGAAAGATTAATAAAAAACAACACAGTGAAGTTTCGAATTCGAACGGTTTTGAAGATCATGTAATGCATAATCATAAATAAGAAAAACCGTCAGTCATCATTATTATCTACCGGCTACCGCTATCATTTAATTTGTTTTGATAAAAGCAGAGCGTTTGTTCAATAACCAAGAACTCGGTATTTTTCAACCATGTTTGGTACCAAACTGATAACGAAAAATCATGATAAAAATTGAAAATGTTGATAATACTGACGCTTCGAAATTTTTTTACAAAATTGTTCATATCGACATATGTCATATCCTATGATATGATTTGTTTTTATTAAACATATAAAAACACAAAAATTTACATGTACGAGACACGAGTCAATGGGGGGGGGGGTCCGGACCCCTTGGACCCCCCCCCCCCCCCCGTAAATACGCCACTGGACGGCGGGAGTTTTTAAAAGTAAATGCAGTAACCAAGTTCTCAAAATCGACTTTGCAAGTTTAAGTGTGATCACTTAGATACTTGGAAATCGGACTAAACATGTTAAATAAAACACAATTGTACATAGGCACAAAACCCGTAAGATCAATATTTAGCGAAATATGAGGGTGTAATTATGTTCACAAATTGTTATTAATATAAATTAATTTCAGATATTATTTCAGACTGCATACTATTTAAAAAATTAGCTCCTCTATTTTCATTATCGATGTAAAGTTTTGATCTCCAAAAACGTCTTTTACGTCGAACTTTTTTTTTTTTTAATTTTCATAAGTTCATGCATTACAATAAATGCTGCACTTGCAATTTGTAAATGATTACTCATAATTCACCAATAAAATAATAATTAAATAATTGTTATACTTGAAAAATTGCTTGTACACTTTTATGTATTTAAACCAAGACACTACATTTCGATACTAAATTATGTTAACAACTGTACTCGACTCTGGAATGGGCCCGAACAGCTACGAACAGTATATTTTGTGCATCGCATGTGTCCACACGAACAAACAGCATTCGTCCGCTTGTCCGAATGCTCATGCGTGCTCGTTCGCGTTCGAGTAAGCTCACTTCGAACGTCGCAAAATGTTCGCTCGTATGTACGCGCCTTTACGTTGTCGCGTTAGCACGGTTGTGCTCAGAAAGAATATTTTACTATTTTCTACAATTTTTAAATAAGTTAGTGCAAATATTGTTTTTTATTATAATTATTAGCGACAAAGGACCTAATTACTTTGCTAGAAATTAAATTATTATACCTTTGTGTCGGCGCGAATCTCCAATTTTATTACATTTGTGTGTTAATACCATTTTGTGTGTTTTTATTTTTATGTTATTATTATATAGCTAGGCAGCGGCTGGCCAGCAGTGCACCGACAACCTGTGAGTTATTTATTTTATATAATTATTATATTCCTTATACTTATTATTATATATTCTATGGTGCCACAAGGGACGTACATAACTTATATTATTATTTATTGTTATATTCCATTGCGCCATAAGGGCTATATATTTTGTATTATTCTGATTAGCCGGAAAGACACATAGTATTTTGATATTTGAATTATTATGATATTATTATGATATTTTATATCATCAGACTTTTAAAGTACAAAATATTTCAATTTCATAACTGTATGAATATCTTTTAATATTAAAATTAATAATAATAAATGAGTTTCAAATATTTAACCAAACAATATACTTAAGCTATAAAAACAATATTTTAAATTTATATCAGACTTTTAAAATAATAAATAGTTGCATATTTTCAAGTATAATAAAACTTAATAAATGTAATAGGTACTTTACTTTTTTAATAACAATTTTTTCATCATTTCTAGTTTTTCTTCTTTTATTTTTAAGATACTATTGCGAAATGTATCTGCCTTTTCAGTCTCTTCCGTATATTTCTCAAGTAATTTATTTTCAAATTGTTGGCATTCTATATGGCGTGTAGATATAGCATTTTTTATTTCTTGCAGACTTTTATTGCAGAGTTGCAAACTACTGGCAGTGGTTATAGTTTTTTGGTTTTTCCCTGCATATTTCATTGCTTACACTTGGATATGGAGAATCTATAGAGCTATTAGAAGTGCTGGAATCATATATTATATTTTCTTCTGTGCCATCTGATACTTTCGATATGTCTCTGTGATAAATAATTGAATAAATGATAAAAATCTATATAACCATCATGAAACACATTCCAATGTGTTTGTAACATAATTTATTATATGATTATATGATATTCAAGCAATGTTACCTATCAAATGAGTTAACTGTATTTGAACTTGATATATGAATTTCGGCTCGGTCACTGGTTACTACAGGATTAATATTATGGCGTTTACCAAGGAGAACTTGCAATTCACTATAATGATAAAACAAATTTTATTTATAATTAAATATTTACCTAAAAATTATAATTTATAATTTTATATTATAACTATAATTCAAAAATAACATTAACCTAGATAACACATACATATTTACAGGGCCGTATTTAGGAATTTTTCGCCCCTGGGCACAATATTTATGGCGCCCCTTTCCAACACATTTTTTTTAATACCATAGAAGTGGTGGCTAATTTTTTTTTTTTGGTGGGGGGGATAAAATTAATAAATTTTTATGTTTCCCTTTCTCGTTGACAATTTAATTTGCAGTTAATTTTTAGCAATTTTAACTAGGTACCTATGCATTCCAATATAATATTTTGAATAATAGTTAAACCATACCAAAAAAACATAAGTAACTAATTTATAACTTAGGACTTAGGTACTATCTACCTAGAATCTTCCACGATTCAAATAATAATAAATGATAATATATACAATTAATTATATGTACTATAATATAGTAATATAATAATATTTATTGTTTATTTTACAATTTTTTTCTTGATTGAATATCAGCAAAATGATCTATAATATCTTCATATTTAATTTGTTTTGTTATTTCTGATTCAATATTTAATATTGCAAGTGAGTTTAATCTCTCTTCAGAAATTGTTGGCCTTAGGTATGTTTTTATTCGGCGTAAAGTTGAAAATGACCGTTCAGCGGTACAGTTTGAACAGGGAGTACATAAAAACATGTGTAAAGCAATACTCACATACGGGTAAATATCTTCTAATCCTTCTATTTTTAACATAGAACTCATATCAATTATAGTTGATGGAGAATTTTTCATACTTTGAATATAACTTTGAAAATGAACACATTCATTAACAAATGTTACATCCAAATCTTTTGTATACATTGAGTACAAATGTTCAGCTGAAACACGTACTTCTGATGGTTTTATCTTTGTGAGTCTTAAAAAAAAACTATACTTTGTTATGACATTATCGTAAGCTAACTTTCGACTTGTTAATTCTTCTATTATAGAATCACAAATCACTAAATATGTGTTTACTTTGAATTCCAAACTACCTATTAAATTGATTTCATTTTCAATAATACTAGCTGTTTCATCATGATGTTTTGTCCTTTTTTTTTTACGTTTGTAAATCGTTTCATAACAATTTTCAGAACATTTTTTCATTGCTAGTACTTCATAATTTTGAAACATTTCATCAGAACGGAGATTTACAACATATTTTATCAATGCTTCATATTGATCACACACTGTACATACATCAATATTGACAGATTGTAGATATTTACTAACCACATTAAAACGTTGAAGTAAATCACCCCAAAATAGTGACATAAATGTAACTTCAAAACGGTTCATTAATCTAAGTAAACCACGAGCTTCATTTTGAGTGACGTTCCTGACTACAACAATCACTCGAAGTTTTCAAATCATCATTGTTTTGAAAATTTCATCTGCTGTAGTAAATGTTTTCAACTTTAAGGTACATAAAAACTCTTCTTTTATATCGTTAATGTATCATCAATGTACCTTACATATAGTAATAATATAGCTGAATTACTAATATCTGTCGATTCGTCCAACTGGATGGCATAAAATAAAGATTTGTTTATTTTTTCGAAGATCTGATATTCGATATCATTAGCAATACAAAGAATTCGTTTATGAAAAGTGTCATTTGACATGGAGATATTTTTTATTTTTGAGACGTGTTCATTACCGAATAGTTTTGAACATATATCGACCATACAAGGTATAATTAGTTTTTCATCAATATTATATGGCTTTATTGTCTTAGCAATATGGAAAGCTGCAATAACATTTTAAATACACCTTTTCAACTGTGGTGTATGATTTAATATTTTTTTTATTTATCTTTAACTTATCACGTTTTCTTAAAAAAAATCTGTAGTTTTATTTCTGTATTCATTATGATTAGTTTCAAGATTCCGTATAAGTTTATTTGGCTTTAAAGAAGCATTTGCTAGTACAATACCGTAAATAACACATTGTGGCAAATCTATTCCGTTTTCATTCATATAAGTAAACCCATAACTAATATATTTATCAATGTATTTATATAGGTAATTCGTCTATATTTTTATCTTTTTTCTAGGCATCTCGTCCGTCTCTATATTTTCTTGTTCATTTGCATGTGATTTCGTCATTTCATTTTCATTATTTGTAACTACCAAAGGTTTTTTGAAAAAAGATGAAAGTGATGTCTGTTTACTCATTACAAATGTTTAAATTTAAGTAGGTATACAAAATTATTAGACGATTTACGAATGCTAACGACTATTCCGCACTGGGCAGGTAGGTTGACGTTAACCTCACGACTACACAAATAAGTACCATACGACGTTCACAACATTGATAATTGATTCTAAGAAAAATGCTGGTCGAAAACTTATCTAGTACTATAACTTATAGCTATATATATATACTTTATTGGTTGACATTAACAGAAACGAATAAATTTGATAAGCTTCTGTGTACCAATTATCAATACTGTGCATTTACGAAAACTGTTTCATTTATTATTTATATTATAAGACATAAAAATAAAAATATAATACCAACATTTTAAATTTCAGCCGACCCATTTAAAATTATTGGCGACCCAAAATTTGGTCGCGACCTTATGGTTAAGAACCACTGGACTAAAAAATTCCAAAAAAAAAAATGCAATATGCATCAACTTAGGCCTAAAATTGTTAAGTCTTATTCAAATATCTAATCTAAGCCAAATTTTAACATAAAATATCTAAAAAAAACTGTGTATCATTATTTTTCAGATTTTTTGATTAAAGTATAACTATTTACACTTATGATGCTACTACTTTGTTTTAAGTGTTCAGTCCTTACCTATATGAATTGATTAGAATTTCACCCAAGGCAAAATCTATTTCCATAATAATATTTGTATGTAGGTATAATATTAATTTTTTTTTAAGCTGGCGCTTTTTAATGAAGTTGATGAGAACTACTTACTTTGACCTTATAAAGAAGAAACTAGATTCATTTTCTTACCAGTGTAGTGATCTCGTCGCCAACAGGGGACTGTTTCATAAAAAAAAAATAAGTTATAACATTACAAGTGATAAGTAACATGTAAAAACAGACAAGTCCAAATAATAAGCGTTTCATAAAAATGTTATCAGGTCGAAAACGACTTGTCAAATTAATACCGTTTTACAAGCCAGCTGTTTTAACTTTTTACATACTGATAAGAGATGTGTGATAATATTCGGTTTATCATTACGAAATTTTGAATTTAAACATGAAGACTCAGAGATGGTAAGTTTAAGGGAATTTCCCGGAATGCAGGGAACTTTAGTTGAGATTTTACCAAACGGGAATGCTGGGAAAATAAACCAAAAATTACTGTTACAACGGGAAATTTTGCTCTTGTTAATTTTGTCCATTCAAAAGCAGGAACTGCACACACTCAATTGCTTGAGTTGGTTGCTATTGACGCCACTGATTGCAGTGCAAAAAAATATAAACGAGGAATTTAAAAACTGCTTACAATCCAAACAAATATCAATTAAAAATCTTGTTGGAATAGCTAGTGATGGCGCGAATGTGATGGTGGGAAAAAACAACTATTTTTTTTCATATTTAAAGAAAGTCATTCAAAATGTCATTCAGCAGCTTTAGTTGCAAGCAATGCTGCGGAAAATTGCCTAGGTTTCCTGAAGATTGAATTAGATCTGTAATTATTCATTTTATAACTATAATAATAATTCTGTGTTTAACAATATATTCATAATAATAATTATTATTATAATTATTATCAGGTGGCCACTTATATATCAGGCAGTGCAAAAAGAACGGCAATTTTACAATAAATCCAAGATTATTTTGGAGATCAGAAAAAAAAATATTGAGGTTGGCAGATACTAGGTGGTTGGCATTACATCAATGTGTTGTACGGATGCTAGATTGTTGGAATAGCCTTTCACATACTCTATTCAGTTTAAGTTGATCCACTCGTCAGACGAAAACCGGCCATGATTGCGCATGTCTCGCAGCGCTAGTGTTCAATGTCGCCTTACCACCTATTGACTATGACACGGGTCGACTCCGGTCTCCGATAGTTAACGACGATCGGCGACCAATCACGGATCACCATTCACCGACCAGAGGGGTCTGACCGTGGGTCGTAGGCAGTTGTCCGAAAAATTATAAGAACTCAAGTCGAATGACGGTACCATTAAAGTTATTGCCAACATACAATTTAAAAAAAAATATATTATAAAACTTTTTTGTTTGTTTGTAGGGTAACACTGATCAACTAAATGATAATTCTTATATTTTTTGATAATAATTATATTATTAAATACTATTGCCAGACTATTAATAGATGTAAGATGTTTACCCACTGATTGCCGATTGTAATTTCAAGAATTTATTGAATTAAATAATATATTAAAGACCAATTTAATACGGAAAATAATAATCCTACGTTTTATCATTTTATACTGTCTATATTTTTAAAATTATTATTTGATTTTTGAAATGATTACAATTGATTATTGTTGTCGTTTAACTAAAAATAAAAATGTTGGCCGATAACAATTAAACAGCGACGCAGCGTTAAATCACCCTACAAGAACACTATCATGTGCTAATTATAAGTTATAACATTAATACAATAACATTATATTATTTTCATCAGGCATAATGGACATTATTATTATAAATAAAATGATTTCATTATCGATATTCGATAACAATTTCATTTGCTTTTGGAACACTGTCGTAAGTCGTAGTGGTACGTGGTTCCTACAATCCTACTAATATACGATTCATTTAGAGACGTCAAAATTACGTGAGTAAATATTTGAATTATTCGATTTTATAAGGCTCATGTGAAATTAAGAAATACTCGTACATGTAAAAGCTGTATAATATAATATGTAAATACGTAGGATAATTCGATAGATTATCGGGAACGAACATTGAACAAGTCTTATTTCAACTCTTTATGATTAATAAAAATTTTCTGAAAACATTAAATATATAAATATAACATTTAGATCATAAAGTATTTATTTATACGATATGAAGTAAAAAGACCGTACAAATTATTAAAATCCCTTTATTTAATTATATTTAATATGAAACATTAATTTACAAAATAATTCTTATAATATTATGAAAGACACAGTCTTGTAAAAGATACTTTTAAAATTGTATTTAAATACGGATACAAGTACATGTACATCCATTCAGAAAGTATTTAAAATACATTTCAAATTATTGATGTAATAACTGATTTAAATTGGTCACGTTACATTCAACTAGGTATTATTAGAACTTTTATACCACTTACTTAGGTACCTACTATTGTATTGACAAAAAATCGTAATATCATAATAAATACTAAATAGAATAGACATGTCGATAAGATAAAAATAGTATTTCATTCAGTGCACCCGCCGAAAATAGTGTGCGTGTGTTATGTAATTGTAATGATTGTATGATTTTATTCATTTATAGTAAAATATGTATTAATAGTCATGTTTACTGTTGTCTGTTACAACTTGCACAAGATTTCAGTAATTCGGTCACTATATAGTGACTACTCGTCAGTCGTTGAGCGTTGTAGAAGATGTTTTGTTTTATTAAATTGTTCGAATTATTTTACTACCGTCCGAAATAATGTTTAAATATTCGTTATACTTTATTTTATTTCTAGTTTTTTGGTATTACTTACGAAAATATGTTATAATCATTTCGTATTATTTTTAATATGGAAACATGGAGTGCTCATATTCTGGTCGTGAACGCAATGTAAAAAAAATTAACTTTGAACTGGAATCGGTATGTCAATTTATGCAAAATGAAATTTAAAGAAGGTAGTAAACATGTTTTTCTAGTATCTATCTAATTTAGTTGGTAAAAATATAATATATAAATGTATGTGTGTAGAATTAATAATAATTGTCAAAAATATTGTAAAATTAGGTAAGTTTTTGTTGTAGGTAGGTGGGTGAATGCTGAAAATATCAAACCTCTACAGTAGGATAAGAACCTAAACCTATCTCTTGTATAATATAACCATCTACTCTGTGTCCTGCACGTCTCAAAAAAGATAAGAGGCGATCTGAATTTAAGTCTTGAGTGTAGTCTACCAAAAAATCTTTAATTGCTTCAGTATTGGCTGTTCTTGCCCTTGTTGGAACACCATTTCGAATCTATGAAATATTCAAAGGGTATGAATGACAAGAATTTATAATTTTCAAGAAACTTTAAGTTTAATTCTAACCTTCAAATTTTGTTGCAGTTGTCTGAATTCCACAAATGACTGATTTTCTAAGAACAGTAGTTGGTCTATAAATAAAGTAAATAATTTAAAAATTAATTAGATTAAGTAATTGTCATTTCCTAAAGATAAATATAAAACAATACATTTTTAAATACAATTAAAACAAAATACAATTTTGGACTTACTTATACCTTAGGTTAGGTAACAAATTAATACAATTAACATATAAATATAAGTTTGGTTTAAATACACTGCCATTATTGTGGAACATCTTGCAATAAAAACATTGCAGATTCATACTATACTCAACAAAATTATTAGTAATTAACTCACAAAAACAATAAAAAAAAAAATTAAAAATACAATTTTAGACTTACTTATACCATGTACATTGTACATCCTTAGGTTAGGTAACAACTTAATTCAATAAACATATTAATATAATTTTGGTTAAAATATACTTTGCCTTTACCGTGGAATATCTTTACCTTTACCGTGCAATCAAAACATTTTACTGTTTTAGGTACATAGTAAACTGCCACTATTAAATCACATTTAGAACAAAATTAATAATTAGTGTTAAATCCTACTAAGGAATTCCCACACTTTGGGATGAGGTTTGATGAGCCTTAACAATGAAGCGTGGTAACTTTCAACAAAGTTATTTGTTCGGATATCTTTTTTAAACACTGTTATTGCTGTAGGTCCCATCGTTTCAAACCAATATCTCCAAATATAATCATATAAAAAATGTTCAAAACACATCATCAAATTGGGAAATTGATTAACGTAATCAACAATTGTTTGAAATCCATCCTCCATTGATGGGATATCGTCAGTTTTTACAGCAGGCAAATATGGTAAAGCTAAAACCTGTAAGTAATGAATCTAAATTAAATTTTTGTTAAATTAAGAAAAGTACTATTTTATAGTTTTAATATTCAAAAATTACCATTCTTAACACTCTGGCAGCTATTGGATTTTTTGTAATTAAGTGGTATATGCTAGTTTTTTTATTTCTAACAAAACGTATTATTGCCTAAAAAAATAAAATATTAATCGTATAGGTATACTTTCATAGCCATTAAAAAAAAAAAAAAAACTTAAGTGTTTGAAATTAATTTTATATAGGTATTAGGTACCTGGCAAAAATGAAAATAACATCCTTGATGATCGCTTTCAGGGAATACTGTTTTCATTGCATTCATCAATCCATATTCATAATCCGTTATAATTGTGAGTTGGCTATATGTTAATGGTAACACATTTCTAATATATGACAGCAACTCAACATATATTTCTTCGGTCTTTCCTGACAATATTGCGTACACCAATGGAAAACTCTACAACAAAGTATGTGCATTATGCCATTATTACATAATTGCTTATTTTATTTATTGTTATGATTTTTAATTATTTGCCCATTGATTATAATATTTATGCCTTACCACATTTTTATAAATTATTTGGAAAGTAAATATTTGGTATGCATCTTTTTTTTTAAATTTTGGCACTGTTTTAAATGTCCCATCACATCCTGCTACCTGAACCTAATATTTTAATTAATAGTTACTTAAATAATTATCATAATATAATTTTAGCCTTAAGGTTTAAAACATTACATACATTTCTTAATTCTGGTCCTAGTTGTTGAATATTAGTTGTATTGCAAAAAATTAAACCTTTGATTTGTTGGTTTATTAATAAAGGACCTTGATAAAACCTATTAAAATTTAAAGTTGTTGATATTTAAACTACTTAGATTAAGGAATAAATATTAATTTACTTATTTGATGGATTTTGCAGTGTTGATGTATATTGGTTATTTGCCATTAGTAATATGTGAAGGTCTTCAATATTGTCAGGTGTTGCAGGAAATGACTTTTGCCTCAGACGACGCATCCGTTCAGAGCATTGGAGAAAGGTATAATCTTGTGCAGCATTTGGAAAACTATAAAGTAAGTTGGTGTTATAATTTAAAATAAATTTTTACAGATTAATATACTCTTAAATTTTTCAGATAAACCAATTGCAATTATTAAAAGACATTTGTTTAATTTGTTAAATAAAAATATGTATTACTTAACAATCTCTTCCATGTATATTCCTCTCGAAGAATATGAACATACAGATTTTTTTAATGCCTTATTTGTCAATGTTTGCCTGAAAATTGGTACCTCCTCGTTGAATGGCCTTACTTGATGATTGTGGTGTTTACACAAAATTAATTCATCATTATTTTGGTCAGGGGATATATGAGCAGTTGCTCGACACGGGTTCTGCGATTTTTTTTCAAGACATACCAAATATCTGTACAATTAAGACATTAAATTTTTAATTTTTTTTTTAATTTACCTTTTTTATACTCACATTTTGTTCTCAGTTTTTTTATTTTTATAATAAAGGAAGCCCAGATTATCCCGTACAATTTCGGTCATTCTTTGAGTACCAAAAACTATTGTGTATGTCTCAGGCCTTTCCAAATTAAGGACTTCACATGATAGCTTTTGGGGTTCTATTTCATGTAAAATTAAATAGTAAGTGAAAGAATTACATTAAATAACTTAAATACATACCCGGATTATAATTTTCGATATGCTCTTTAGAATCTATTTGTATATAAAAAAAAAGAAATATTTATTTATAATATTTTATTATTTAAATAGTTGAATACATACTATTATCATTGTCATTATGTACCAAATCCATCATCACATAGTCATGATCATGACTAATAATACCTACAGCATCATTATATATATTATTAATTTTCAGTCTATACATCTATAATCATGATTATTTATGTTAAATGTTAATTAAATTCTTTAATTCTTACCATGCTCTTGATTGGTAAAATTATAGGCATGGTCATGATTTACAATATCTAAACAAACTTTCAAAATAATTTTTAAAAAAAATGTATAAAAAAATCAATATTATAATAATAATATTTACCGTTATTTGTTGGTACATCCATTTTAAATAATAATTTAATGTCCAAGTCAAACAAAGATTTTCAGATGTAGAATAATAATTTTTATATATATGTAGAGTATAATATAATTTTTATGTATATGTGGAGAATAATATAATTTTTGTATATATGTTGAATATAATATAATTTTTATCAATTTTAAAATAGAGATTTTTTTGTCCGATGGTTGGCAATAACTCCATGCTTTCGGAGTCTTATCAAGTTTCTCTCTCTTATCATTTTTCGGACAACTGCCGATGCCCCCTGACCGTTTCGGCGGCTCAGTATGCATGCGCGAAAGTGGGTCAAATTAAACTGACTAGAGTATTTTACTTTTGGCTGTATCAGAAGACCATTTAAAAAGTGCTGAAATTATATTAGAATCTTTAAATAACAATGTTGTCAAGGCCTATTTCTACTTTATAAAAAACTCTTTAAATTTGTTTAATTCATTTAACGCCATGTTTCAAACCAAACATATAATAATTCATGAAATGTTTTCAAATTTCAATGTATTCAATAGGCTTTTAAAAACGATTTCACAAAATTTCATAAAACCTGAATATTTAATGACTGATAAATTGGATCAACTTTCATTTACAGATCCTAAAAACTATTTGCCAGAATCAGAAATATTTGTGGGATCTGAATGTGAATAATTCATTAAAACTCTTCCGAAATGTCTATAATTTTATGTCCAAGCTGCCCAAGAAATTGCAGTAAGATTGCCCATAAATAATCAGCTCTTTCAAGAATTTCAATTTTTTGATCCAAACATTTACTTGAATCCCCAAAACTATAACATATCCAATCAGTTGGATAATTCAAAAGAAATATTTGTAAGTTATATTGATAAATATAAAATCGTTGAAGAATTGCGTGAAATACCCTATTTCTTTAATAATGAACAAATAGAAAACTTTAAAAAAATTAGTATTGCAGAAATGTGGCACGAAATTGGCATTGTCAAAGATTTATTAGTGACAATTAAAAATTTAATAATATTTGCACTTTAGCCAAAATGATTTTAACATTGCCTCATAGTAATGCTTCTGCTGAACGGACTTTTTCTATTGTCAACGATGTTAAGACCAAAAAAAGAAATGGGGTAGGTGATAACACCTTAAATGCAGTTACGATAATTCGTTCATCTTTTCAGGATAAAAACCTAACAGCTAACAAATTTATTGTAAGTGATAAACATAAAATTACATAATTATAATATGTGGAAAACAGAAACTAAAAAGTAAACAATAGACTGAATAAAATGTATTATTCTTTAACTAAAAACATGTGGACTGATACTTGCTTGTTTTATTATTTTAATTTTTATGAATTATGTTAATACTTAAAATGTTTTTTATTTATGTTTATATCATTATATTATTATTACCTACATAGTTTTTTTTTTTTTTAACTTGATTAATATTTTATTTACACTCAGCAGTGCTCTTAAAAGTGTATAAGTTTCTTTTAATACTAGTGAATAGTGATATTTTTCTTCCATAAATAAATGAGATGTTAAATACCTAATATCTTTGTTTATTATTTCATCCTATGTAATCCGTGCTGACATTTTACAAGTTAAATAGTACAGTTTTGAATTTTAATAAATATAAAATATTATTTTTATCCATGTTGATAATGGCATATATATTGTTATAACTTATAAATATAAAGTAACTGCAAAAACCTTCTAAACATATTCCGCTATTATTATATGTCTAAATCTATAATTACCTTAACAATAACACCATAAAAAATACAAATTATAAATGTTTGTAACGATACAGTAAGTACACATCAATATATTCTCATATTAACGGACATTATCAATATTGCTAGCGCGCCCAGTGGTATATTAACGCGAAGAATCAGTAATATCGACGCGTACAGACGCGCCGCCGGTCGACCGAGAAATAACTATGTGTTGTTGGATGAGCTTGACACTTAGCGCCACAACAGATGGCGTGCCTCAGGCATTCGATCACTAACCAGTGTGTATTAGTATTAATTAATGACTTTTAATTAAGTAATATGTATAAACAATACCTACAATATGAAGCATGTCATCAGCAAAGTTGACCATGACGAACAATTATCAGTAGCAACAATTTAGACCATTGAATATCACCAAAAGGTGAGTATGCATTATCACCATTTCTGTTCACGGCGGCAATCGAGATAGTCGATAAATAGGCTCCGTGAACACAGTATTCGAATATAGTTTTCCGCTGTGGCTGGATATAGTGTGAAAGCCAGGTCAAACAGTCCAGAGAGAAGTATCACACATCGCTGCTGTCTGATTTGCTTATTTGACACAATATCAGTGTTCGCCGTCCGAGGAAATCACCACCTATCCAGACTACGAGTCAAACAAACGCCTCATCATCACACAAGTAGAGTCGAGGAGAACCGTGAGTCAAACTTAAGATACTTAACCTGTTAAACTAAAAAACCTTTTTTCCCTGTTTGATGTTTTTTTTTAATTTGTAAAATCACTTTGTGTGATCTAAGATATAAAAGAAAATAATGTTATTTTTCAAATATCTATAATTATATTAAAATAAATAGATAATAGTTATGTGTGAACAATAAAACTGTATTGAGTTCATTAATAATTATTACATGTTATATTTGTGAATTTTTAATATAAAAATAAGGTATAGTACAGTAGGTGCATGAACTAAAGCGTCGATTACATTGAGCGAGTTTACAAGCTGATAGTTGGCAAATTCACTATCTGCTAGTAAACTCGCCTAGTGTAATCATGTTCACTAGCCAACTAGCAGATTGTTAACTATCCGCGAGTAAAGTTGAAAGCTGGTCTACTTTATTCGCTACTCGCTGGCGTTTATGGTTTCAGTGTCGACAAAATGTCGACGGAAATTGTACGTGCGGGTGTCATTATTTTAGCTAATGCTATCAAAAAGGAGTTAAAAAAAAAAGAAAAGCGGAAAAGGCAAAGAAATATATGGGTGAAACAATGGATAGGCAGACGCGAGATGTATGGTGCATCGAGCAGTTTACTGAAAGAGTTGAAGGACGAAGACGCTTCAGCTTATCGCAATATTTTGAGATTAGACTGTACCCATTTTGAAGATTTACTGAAGATGGTAGATGGAATGCTCAAAAAAGAAGATACAGTTATGAGAATGGCAATCCCAGTAATCACAAAACTTGAAGTAACACTACGTTATCTAGCAACTGGCGATTCTTTTAAGTCTCTGCAATACCTTTTTCGAGTTCCCGAATCGACTATATCGATATTTTTGCCTGAAGTGCTATCGGCGATTTCTTTCGTCCTTCGACCATTCATTGAGGTATGTAAAAATTAATTTAAAAATGCCATTTTAAAATAATTTCTATATTTCTTGTAATGTAAGATAAATTGACACAAGACTGAAATAAAAAAAATAATATTTGTATAACTAATACATTAGTATTTAAAATTTGTCTCAAATATTATATTACAAGTATTTAAGTAATATTCGAATACCACAAATTTTTTTTAGTAGTATTCTATATACTTTTTCAAATTGATTTTAAATACTACTCAAATATTTTTTTTAAGAATTTTTTTAAACAGTTGTAGGTAGTTACAGGTATAGGTATGCAAAATATATTAAATTACATTCTAAAAAAAATACATAAACCACTATAAATAGGTTAAGCCCCCCTTTACCATTGAAAATAATATATAAAACATGATTTTCAATTAATTTGCGAACTAAAACAGTACGTTTTTTTAAAGAAATGTATTTAATAAAAATATAGTTACAATATTTATATGTAAATATTTAGTATTACAGCGAACTTGGTCCAAATGTTTGAAACATAACCTGTTTTAAAACATCATCGTCATTTGAGGAGGTAGACAATGAATAGTCAGAAGATGGTGAAAATGGGACTGGTGAAAATGGAACATGACTTGCTTCTCGGGAATTTAAATTAACTGTAGGCTCCAAAGATGTTAGCTTAGAACGAATGATAGAATTCTGAATTTCCTGTTGTAGTAAAATTGCTTGTCGCTGCGGCAACTGACGAAGCTCGGCCGCCACAAACTTTCCGAACTGGTCATATGGCTTCTCCTCTGCTGCAGACTGTGCAATTTTGTCCAATTGCTGAATCGCGACTGATATTTCAGAATTTGAGTTTTCGTCGGATACTACTCGTTTTTTGACCCTTTTCACTGATGCTGCTGGTGGTCTCATTTCTGTTGATTGCTTCTCTTTGTGGAGTTCTTTTGGGCAGCTGCTTTCGTTGTTAGACACATCATATTCCGAGCAGTTTTGACCGTCCTCATCTGGCTCTATTTCTTCACTGTTTTGCGATAGCTCCTAGAAATAGTACAAAAATGATAATGCACAAATAAAGTAGATTTATTAAATAAATTTCGCAACGATGAGTTAATAAATAACATAATATATTACACATATATATTTATTTTTATAATATTTATTATTTATTAATAATATGTTAACTGATTTAATTTATTAATCTTATTATTTGCAGGTACCTAAAGTAGTTGATGAATGGAAAGAAATCGAAAATAAATTTTCCCAACGTTGGAATTTCCCTAGATGTGTCGGGGCCATTGATGGGAAACACGTAATTATCAAAAGACCTCCTTGTTCCGGTTCAACCTACTTTAATTACAAAAAAACCTATAGCATCATATTATTTGCCATGGTTGATGCCGATTATTGCTTTACTTATATTGACGTAGGTGGCAATGGACGCGCAAGTGACAGCGCAATATTTAGAGATAGTACTTTAAATATTGCAATGGAAAGTAATACTCTTGGAATACCTGACCATGCTGTTATTATTGGAGATGATGCATTCCCTTTAAGAACAAATCTTTTGAAACCTTATAGTAAAACTGGGCTAAGTGATATGGAAAAGGTATTTAATTATCGTCTTTCACGTGCCAGAAGAGTTGTTGAGAATGCTTTTGGCATACTTGCATGGAGATTCAGAATATTTTCAAGACCAATAGATTTAAAACCCGAAACTACTGATAAAGTAATTTGGGCAGCTTGCAGTCTTCATAATTGGTTACGAAAGACTGCTCCAGGAAATTACTTACCTTCACAAGCAGTAGATAGAGAGGATTTAAATACTGGAAATATAACACCTGGACTATGGAGGGAAAATGCAAACATTTTGCAACCTATTAATAATTTAGGCAGCAATAATTACAAACGTGCTGCTGAGGATGTCAGACGAGCATATGCTACCCACTTCATAGAAGAAAATCCTCTGCCGTGGCAGTGGGAGAAAGTTGGAATAACAATTTAAATAATAAATATAAAATGATCTGTTAATTATTATTAATTTATAAATACCTAAATATTCATTAAAAATAAAAATTTTTACTCACCAAATTTGATTTGCTATTTCTTGTACTCAAAACCTCTGACAAATAATTTGCTTCGTTAAACCAAGCAAGCTTTGGTGAATAAACTTCTTCGGTACCACTTCCACTTTTCTTGCTTTTTTCAATTTTGTGTAGTTCTTGTCTGTACACATCTTTAATGGATTTGATTCTAGCCTTCAATTGCTTTACATCCATTTCTCCAATTAACTGATTTTCATTAAGTTCATTATAAAAACGTTGGAAAATTTCATTTTTTAATTTTGTGTTGCAATAGTCTTTATCTTTTATATTCCATAACAAATGGTACTGTTGGTACACATTAAGAAATTGTATAATATTACTTGTGTTCCACTTCATTTTAACAGTAGTTACAAGCAGAAATGTCGATTAAAAATCGTAATATTAGTTTAATTAAAACGTAGGTACCTAATATTCACAACGGCAAACCGCCTCGGGGTAGTACACGTGGTTTTTACTCGCTAGCTAGTTGGCTACTGAGCGAGTAGTACACGTTTTGCGTGTAATCATTACAATCGCACTAGCCGACTAGTCCGCTTCTTAAATAGCCAACTATCAGCTTGTAAACTCGCTCAATGTAATCGACGCTTAAGATATACATTATTATTATTATTATTATTATTATTATTTTTTTTTTTAATTAACTGTATTATTAGATATACAGTGGCGGTTTTGGGGGTGAGGCAAGTGAGGCGGTGCCTCACTTAAAAATTTAGTAAGAGGAATATGTTTTTTAAACAAATTAGACATAGTATATATTTTTTTCATTTGTATAATATATTATTAATGTTCTGAATTTTGTCATAGAAAAATGTCAAAACAGAATATTAGATTTTAATACAAACATCATTCTGTAGTTAATAGTAATTAATAATATGGTATCAGTTTATACGGGTGTAAGGACTACGCGGAGCACGGGGCACAGGTTGTTTCAGGCTAAAATTATACGCGATTTTGTTGCCCGGTGTCGACTGTGGTCTCGTAATCTTCCAACCGTACCCGTAAGAGCGACCGCTGACGGTGCCTCTCACGTGTAGTTGTATTTAATATTACTGAATAATACGATCCCGCACGCACACGAGCCGTACGCATAGCACATGCACTTCATAGGCGACGATTGAGGCGGCATGTAAACATTGGCTCGGCCGAAAAAGTACACAATAATTATTGAATTATCATCAGTGTTGGTGACACTGCGTAAAAATCAGCTAAACGACGTACAATTACAACACTGCAGTTATCTTCTATTCGTATCGAATTGTTTAATCATAGTCTGTGCTTGTATTGTCGTCTATCTGCTATCTCTACTACCTATTCTACTAATCACTTTCTAATCTTTTCAACATGTCAATTTGTTTAATGTATTATAAGTTTGTGTTTTTATTATATACATATATATATGTAAATGTATATAATTGTTGTATATATGTATGTTAATATTTAGTCGCCTCAGTCAAAATTGAATCCCAAAACCGCCACTGAATCTATATAGTATATCTTAGTTCATGGTTTAAAACTTTATTTTATAATATTATATACTATGAGTTTTATATTATATTTATAATCTACCGCAGATGTCAGCACTGCAGGGAAATTTCGAGTAAAACCGAGATACTTTGTGTCTCCTTGCGAGAATATTGCAGATTCTTTCATCACTGCGAAGAAGTCAATAAATCAGAATTAAGAAATCATTCAACTTTAAAATTTTTAATATAACCAAAATAACTAATGAAGTAGGTACTCCTGGAATCTATTAAGGAACATAAATATGTGTTGTTTGGAGCTTTTTCAAGAAAAACTTACCCACCAAGACAAAGAAAAGGCTTGAAAAAAAGTTTTAGGCACTGCTAAAAGTGTGGGTCACAAATTATCAGAAAATAAAGAAAATGATTGGACGTATATTCGTGATACGTTCTGGCAAAACCATAAGAAAAAAGCAATGGTAATTTACTTAGTTACATTTACATTATAAAGTTAAGGTGCATAATATGAAAGCATAATAATATACGGTATTTGGAAATTTCCTCCCATGATTTGTAACGGTACATTTACCCCCTGAATCAATATATTTTTTTACACATAACTAACTTTATGTTGCAAAATAGATTTAAATTAATTAGTACATACCAGTTGTGTGTAAATATTATATATTTACATATTTGTAATCTCTACTTAAGTATTTAATCTATATTCATGTATGGAATAAATATAAGTCTGGATGGTCATTTAAACAAATTATTTATTGTAGCTTAAAATTGGACGTAAAACTGGCTCTGCAGGAGGAAAAAATTGCAAACTTACCACAACTCATAAATTGGCTTTAGACATAATTGGTCGACAAGCGCTAGTTGTACAGGGTAGGTATACAAAATTCCTTGGACCATACACATGTGACTGAACTAGAGAATATTAATGAGAATGTGGTGGCTCATTCAAGTACATTTAATGATATGAATTTGATCAGTCTAATTCATCAGCAGAAACATCAACCATTAGTTTAATTTCAAATGTACCACTAAATGATAATGTTAAAAATACTGAAAAATGTAAGTTTGCATCATATAACTAGTAATGGTTAATAACATAAGTATAAACAATCAAGGTTATTATGTTGCATCATTATAAATGTTTTTATAGTAAAACAAAGAGTGATGGTAGCAAGTTCTTAAAAACAATATAATGATATGGATACAATAACAGTATTAAAGCGCAGGAATTTGGAACTTCGAGTTGAATGGTTGGAAAACAAAATTATAAAGAAACGCAAGAAATATTACAGCTAGAAAATAAATTATTAATGGAACATTCCAAGTTTATACCTTGGTGATTAAGTTATAAATAAAACTAAGGGGGTGGGCTGGCGTAACGTCACCCCAGCCCACCCCTTAACGGAATTTGGAATTTCTCACCGTCATTCGTTTGTACGCTATTTATATGAATTTGTATGACACATTTTAACCCTTAATTTTCAAATCTACCCTTGTCGGGATGGTTACACGTCACCCCATCCCACCCCTTAACGGAATTTGGAATTGCTCACCAAATAGATAACAAAGCTTTATTTTGCCTAATATGTACCAGCTATTGATTTAATAATTGTCATCTACTTGACGTCGATACGTATAAATTTATTCATGAAGTATTACTGTTATTTGACTTTTACGTTTTATAAGTTATCGGCCCAAATTTATTCAAGCAGCCCAAGGCAGGGATTGCCCTTCAGCCACCACAGCCAGTCTACTACTGCTCCAAGCTTATTAATATTTAATATATATTGGTTAGGGTTTTCTAACACCTAAACTAACTTTAATTTACCAGATTCAATTTTAAGAGTACAATATAGTAACTAGAATATTTCAATAATTCTATATAAACCATATTTTCTCTCATCTCGCTACACCAGAAATTTGAATAAAATATAACTGTTGACGTAGTGTCGTAGTTTATCATCATTAAATATCAATTGCTCACACTTGTAAGCAGAACTAATTTAAATAAAAAATAAAAAACCTTTCAAAGGAGAATAAGAACACCTTAGGCTGGCGTAACGCGCGTGAAGAATATTCCATCCGAGAATTAATAATTATTTTATGGCTGAATATGAACACAACGAACGGTTTAGAATGAACTCAGTGATGTTGGAGTATATTATTAGCTGTATAGGGCATCTTCTAGTCCAGTGGTTCTTAACCTTTTTTTCGATCGTAATAACCAACTTCTAACGCCCCCATCCCTCATGTAAAATCAAATTTTCTTTTTATAAATATATATATTTATTTATTCATTCAACAGTATATTATAACATTATTAATTAAAGTAAAAGCTCTTATTTTTAGATAGTAATGGTTATATTTTACTTTACTTTACAAAAAAAAAAAAAAATTATAAAATATAAAAATTGTACCTATAGATCACCTTTGTTGCAAATGTCCACGATTTCTTTGTTTCGTCAAATGCTGAATAACAACACTGAATCCTTTTTTAACTAGATACGTTGACAGGAAAGAGAGAAGCAACAATTTAAATTGTCGCCATAGTTGTGAATAAGTGTCTTTACCTGCTTAAAAACAAGTTGTGCCTCACAGTCGTTGTACGTGCCCAACAATTTTGGGGCTATCCGAAGGACCACTCGATGACGTCCGAGAGCGAATTGAGTAATAATACTCTGTTGCGGGGCGTAGGTAGGCAACTAAAAATCCGACGCCTTATATTCCGTAAGATAGGCAATATGAAGAGCACTACGACAACGACGACGTGGACAGATCATGTACAATGGAAAAGAGGATGTGACAGTTTATTTATGGGCAGGGGTCTCTGTGGTCGATCCGGTCTGGTACAATGACCACAGAGCTTACAACACCAGGGACAAGACTTAAACTAAACTTAACACTACTGAAGTCTTAAGATGTTGAGGACAGTGCGTGTTGAGGTGGGTGATGGACACTAGATGGCCTTGGCGGCCTCTCACACACCACGGCGGGTGCTGGCGGACTTATGCGTGCCGGCAAACACTCATCAACGACTGACGTGGTATTGACGGCGGCACGGAGACCAACCTCGTTAACTCAGAACGTCGAGTTGACTTCGCGAGACGTGTGCGGGGATAATTTAGGAATAAAATAATGACTCACTTATGGGTGGTGTGGTGGAGTATATTGTTCAATAAATATGACTTTACTAGCGCATGACGTAAGTACGTTTGGTACAACTTGCCGCAATGGCGAGGACAAAATATACAAAATTGATGCCGTACTGGCGATTAACAATAAGACAAAAAATGGTGATGCTTTAATAGCGAACACACACCAAAAAAAAGACCACACACCAACAAAAAAAAACGACACACCGGCAGACAGGTCGACGCCAATAACAAGAAATTAGAAAAAAAATAATTACAGATAATAAAGAATGGGTAAAACACGATTGCGTACGTTCGTTATTGGCGATACCTTTTTTAGGTACACGATTGCGTACGATTTTACCTGATTTTTAACTAAACGATTGCGTACGAAATTTTAAGCGCTGTTGCCAATTTTCATACCGGTATATATGCCACATATGACCAGGGTTAGGATTTTAAAATTGTATAAAAATGTTTTCCAGACGCCTATTCATAGTGCGAGCTCTTTGTTTAATTATTTTATCTGCATAATTAGGACTCGCATGCTCTTCGCAGTTCGCATTAGGACAAACACAATGTCCGGCGGCTAGAGGTGATGGGACACGCAACTTTTGTGGCGCGACACACACTCCGTGTCTGTGTCTCGTGTGTACGAGTGTATTCATAACAATAGTAGCCGGCCAAAAGTGTCTCGTCTGAAAGCGCTCTTACAGCGATAATAAATATAGATATAATGTACTATTACGATAATTTCGTATTAGATATCTGCACGAGTGAATAACTGAATAAGAGCTCTAGAAAAAGTTAATAAATACATTGCGTTTTATCACTTTTATCGCTTTTACTATCTAACTTATTGTTAAAGATATCACATATAACGAAATATCGTTATATCCGTTACGGATACGGTATTTTCTGAGTTTCAGTCGATCGTTGATGATTGTAGTGCGCTGAGTGTTTATACCGATAATACCGAAATCTAGTAATAATATATAAGCGATTATACAATCGGTTAATAATGGGAGAGTGAAGAAAATGGCAAAACAAGACTTAAACAGAATCCAAAGCACCATAAAGGATTATGATGAGTATAAAAAAATCCATAAGAATGTAACCCAATATTTAAAAGTAGTAGGCTATAGATGCCAAGGAATCGAAATTTAAACTTAGATACTAATTCATTAATTACTTTTTTACTATTAACTTTTTTTTAAAATTATTTTAGAACTTTTTAATTTATTCGATATTTTTTATATTATTATTATTTTATATTATATTTTATTAAATTTATTTATATACGATGAAAAAATTAATTTGACAACGTTGCATACAATTTAATACGCAATCGTGTTTATTTATTTTTTCTTAAGGGTACTTTTAACCCATCTACAAACATACGCAATCGTGTTGCCAAAAAGGACAAACGTACGCAATCGTTTTCTACCCTAAAGAATATGGCAAAAATAATAATAATAAATTGATAGGAATATATGGTAATAAAATAATAATCGTACGGCAAAAGCCCCATTAATTTAACACAGAGAACATATAAACAAAGAGAATAAATAATACTCAGGTATAATAATTTGACAATTAAAACACAAAGGACGGAGTGGTGTGCGGGGACGATGGGAAAAAGTGGACAGACCGATAAGACATTCCTCGTTACCGTGCGCCGCGCTCATTAGCATATCGCTATCATTTTCAGCGCCAACAGTCGTGTTTAAGATCGATAAACTCTATTTGTAAATGAGGTTCGAGATCTTCTACAGATTCAAACGAAAATGATCTAAAATCCAATTACAGATTTGTAACTCAATTAGATCTTGAAATCTTGATTAAATTTCTGCTTTGAGCTGAAAAATGTGATCAGTGAAAATTATCTTTTAATCTTGATGGCTTCATTGCTTCATTAGAAAATGTTTTTCTTTCACTCAAATGTAGAATTTTTTATTTTTCTCTCCAAAACGGTCACTATACATTGAGTGGTGATGCAATAAAACCAAAATTACAACTATTCTGATTTCTCATTAAATTATTTGTAGTGCTTTTATACAATATTAATAAATTGTATTATTTTTAATCTCCGAGTTTGAAAAGCTCACCGCCCCATCAACGCCCCTTCAAAACTATTGTCCCTCAGAGATACCGAAATGCCTCCAATGGGGCGGTACCACCCCCATTAAGAACCACTGTTCTAGTCCATCATACAAACAGAAATCATGCATTATACCCTATTCAACAAATACATTTATGTTTGCATTTTTTGGGAAGTGGTAACTAGTATCACGACATTGGTGACATTCATAGTGTATCAAAAGCTACTGTTTTTCGTGTAGTAAGAAATGTGACGAAAGCTATAAATGAGGTACTTTTGGCACAATTAGTATGACGGCCTAATAATATGGTAACTACTGTTTGTTCAACGCTTCTAAAGTATAGCTTCAAAACCTTTAGTTCACGGTTGCGTTGATGGAACTTTAATTAAAATTGACGCACCATTGGTAAATGAACCTGCGTTTGTTTATAGGCATGTCAATAATTTTGTTACGTGTACAGCAGTTTGTGGACCAAACATGAAATTGTATTATGTATAAGCAAACTGACCAGGCTCAGTACACAATGCCAGAGTCTTACGTAATAGTTCATTATGGCTAAAATAGAATTTAGGTTGAAGACCAATTGAAAATGGTATTATACTTGGTGATAGTGCATATCCTTTAAGGGATTAGCTAATACCGCCTACCATAAGAAACCCAAATGATGCATCAGAACTTTAATTTATTCGTCGACATAAAAAAACAAGACGAATAATTTAAAATGCGTTTGGAATTTTAAAATAAAAGTTTCCCTGCTTAAATTACATGAGACTTGGACCAGAAGTAACCTGCAATATATTTCAAGCGTGTGTTGCCTTATGTAATTTAGCTAGGGACCATGTTACAGATATTATGTTGGAGGAATATGAAAACTACAGTAGCAATACGTACGTCTCTCCAGCCCACCCCATATGTAAAATTGATGGTTTATCATGAGCATCTTTTAGTACGCCATTGGTATGTATTTGTATGACCATTATTCCCATTTGTATGACCTTGGTTTTTAAATTATAAATTAAACTAAGGGGGTGGGCTGGCGTGACGTCACCGCAGCCGACCCCTTAACGGAATTTGGAATTCCTCACCGTCATTCGTTTGTACGCCATTTGTATGAATTTGTATGACGCATATCAACCCTCCATTTTCAAATCTACCCTTGAGTGACGTCACCCCATCCCACCCCTTAACGGAATTTGGAATTGCTGAAATTGTATTAGATGTTGGGTAACTCATGCATTTTTAAGCCATTTTGACCCTTTGTAAATTATTATATTGTATATGAGGAATTGAAACTATCCAAATAATGTTATTGCTACAAGATAAAAATGTCCAAAGGACACCCTAACCTAACCTACCGATGTACGCAACCGGCTTAGTCCTCTTCGGTAAGCGCATTCACCTCGTAACTCATAAGTTATATTTTAATAGCTTATGATTTGTGGTATATCCTTTAATGTTATGTCTACCTACGGAGCAACTTCGGTTGTTTAATTATTATCTTTTGAAACTTCTATATAGTTGTAGAATAAAATTAAATATATATTAATTTTTATCACCTCATTAGACTTCTAATTAAACATTTAGTTTTTCAGAAAAATATGATACAAATATATTATAAATCTACGGTATAAATATATTTTAAACAAAATAAAAAGTTTATCTTATGAAGAAAAATAAGTAAATTAAAACTCAAACATTGTCGAAATATAATATTTGTAGTAAGTTAATATAACTAATTTTAATATATTTACCTTCCCATTTTAGTATCTCTATGACCAAATGAATTTTAGATACCACGGATTTTATGGTTTTTTCCTCCATTACAATATGATTCAAATTCATTTTCAGCGATGTTCTGCACACAAATCTAAACGTTTTCGTCATTAAATCTTTCCATACAAAAAATTCTTGTAACCCATTTATGTTGTTGCTGGATGTATGAAAAGTTATATACGTAATTGTTGTTGGTGTCGGTGAAACATTTTTACAAATTGGGTTGGAGTATGAAGTGTAACAGTTAGAACAGTTGGAACATCTAAGCATACCTAGTTATTTTACTATTGTTGCTGCTGTTGTATGACATGATACAATTGGTAAATTATAGTCATTTTCTTTATTCCAGGTTTAAATTCACGTATTAAAATGTCAGCTCTTTCTTTATACGTTGACGCTGTTATACCTTTTTTGACAATTTATGAAATAAAAGCAAGTAAATTGTTTTTATTTCCTAATTGGTCGACCTTTTATGGTTTGTCATCACAATATGAAATCATAAAAATCGACGCTATGGCATCAAAAGCACAGTACTACTCTACCAAAATCCAAAAGGTTACAACTCTTAAGTTCATCGGCACGGGAACCATTTTTTTAAAAATAGGAAGTGATTTTATGTTACGTGAATTATTTAAATAAAAATGACGTAGATGTGTATTAGGAACTAAGTAAGAATTATTATTACGTTGTTTTTTCAAACTTCGGTTCCAGAACTCTTCGCAATTATTTTCAATACCACTGTTTTTTTTTACGTGTTGGTTCATTTTCTGAGTATAAGGTAACCTTAATGTTACTATCATTAATTATTATGTATTCGTTCTGACAAATTTCCACCAATATTATCTTCAGGAATTATTGAGTTATACCTTGGACTATTGTCCAAGCCAGAATACCTTATCATAGGTACTCATAATAATTTTTATTTTTGAGTGCTTATAGAATTATTAAAATTTTAAATGGCTGGTCGAAAACCAGCTATTCCAGCATCAGTCATTATTGAAGCTGTTTTAAAATTTAAAGATAAAATAATATCTACTAAGGACGATGGAAAAGAAGGTAAGTACCTAATTTTATTTTTTAAGTGTAGATGTATAATATGGTAGTAAATCATTGAATTAAATTGAGTCCAACATGCGAACAAATCGAGACATTGACGTTCGTCATACCAAAAGTTTACTGTATCTGCCTTATAATGGATAAGCCTTTACAGATTTGATAAACTAAACAAGTAATTATTAATTTGTGATGAATATCCAAAATTCTATTAATTACGGAGATTTTGAAATTTACGTTGGACATTTTTGTTTATAAATGGTTGCCATGGGTTTTAAAGCTGTTATAATAATTATTGATTGCCGTTAGTTTAAAATGGTTGCTATTGATTATAGGAGAAATAATAAGTAGCAATTAATATTTTAAAGTAGGCTGAGTAGTACTAATAGCTGCTAATCGACGGTGTCCACTTTATATGCTGTCGCGCAATGCGATCTGAGGTTGTTTTTAGACTACCTGAACTGGCAAAGTCGATTCTGGCGGAACCGATAGGTCCCCCTAGATTGCATACCAATTGCACTTAATGCTGCAAGTTACATCAAAAAGGATTTGAATAATCACAATTTTATAAAGGGTTGACATTTTTTAAAGGCAACGAAGTGCACGGGGTCTGCTAGTTAATCATACAAATTACAATAACTGTTAGTCGATGTGTCATTATACTAGGTATTAGTGCAACCCACATAGCACAGTTCATATACAAGTTCGCCGAGGTGGTTATTATACTAATGTATGTTATAATGTGGAACATATTAAACTATATTTTTCAATTTTGTAAAAACTCTCCAACCATTTGAACGAAGCTAATTTTTTTAATCTTTTTTACGTTTAGAAATTATTTTGGGTTCAAATGGTTGGAGAGTTTTTACAAAATCAAAAAGTTTAGTTTATGTTTTATGTTTTATTTTAAACGTAAATCGATTAGAAAAGTAGTTTACTTAAGCGGCCGGAGTAACGTTACCCCAGCCCCCCCCACACAAAAATGTTTTTTTCTCAATGAACGAGTTGCGTACAAATTCCAAAAATGGTGGTACAAATTCATACTAATTACGTACTAATTATTTGCATATCTATTGTTTCTACTAACAGTGTTTTGGCGGTTGGGAGGGGCTGGAGTAACGTTACCCCAGCCCCCACACAAAAATGTTTTTTTCTCAATGAACGAGTTGCGTACAAATTCCAAAAATGGTGGTTCAAATTCATACTAATTACGTACTAATTATTTGCATATCTATTGTTTCTACTAACAGTGTTTTGGCGGTTGGGAGGGGCTGGAGTAACGTTACCCCAGCCCCCCCACACAAAAATGTTTTTTTCTCGATGAACGAGTTGCGTACAAATTCATACTAATTATGTACTAATTATATGCAGTAAAATATCGATGTTTTCCAGAAGTGGGGGAGGGGGGGGGCTGGCGTAATGCACGTTTATTCTTCTTCGACAAATGATAATAATTTCGTTATCGCTGTCTGAATTTGAAGATGAGGATATCGTCTACATTGTAAAAATATATATATAATTATATTAATAACAATTGTTACTTTAAAAACTATACTTTGGGGATGAGTCACATTATAATAATCTTTTCAATATATTGTACAATTAGTCATTGTTGTTTATGAAACGGAATACAAATTTTTCAACGATAATTTCCAGGTTTTTTTTAACTTTTCACTTGTCCTATGTCAAATTGTCAACTTTTATATTAAATAAAACACAAATTTAACACAAGTATAAAATTTACAAGTTTACCTATGGTCAAATACAACTTGTTTTTTATAAAACAGACCCCTGGTGTTAGGAACCAAGAATGATGAATAAGGTGAATCTTGTATAGACTCGAATAAGTTGTTGAAATTATGATAGATGCAATTTTATTCACAAAAATAGTTGCAACAAGTAAAGTTATTTTGTTCAAAACAGAAAACCTACATAATTTGATCAATGAAAATATTCTAAGTGTCTAGAAAATATTCGATTTGACTCGTTTATTTTCTAATTCTAAATATTATGTTGCACGAATTATTATAATTCCAAATAAATCAAAACAGAAAACAAACTAGCGTAAAGGTGCTCTGGTGATCTTGGTCAAATCACGTCTGAATACAGTTCGTTTTGGGGTCTCGTATATGGTCTTCTCATGCGATATCATTTCTGTTCCTATGAATGCGATAACCACCAACTCCCGACGTAAATGCCTACTACCCACGCCCGAGGTTAGTGCGCATCCCGTGCAGCTCCATTATCGATAGTTACATTAGGTACTACTATTGAATCATGTCAAAATATTCATATTCCGACCATCGTTTTCCGGAACTCTTCTCCATTAATAGTGCGTGATCCCGCATCCTGTGTATGCACAACGCCCATCTATAATACCCTTTATATCCATTAGCGTACACATTAATAGCTTTTATGTTATATATTTCCACGAATTCCTTTCATTTATGATAATTAAGCAATGCCTCACCTTCTTATGCATCCCATAATCTACTATTATTTTTATATTCTATAACCGGCCCTTGGTATGGTGGCCCACCCAGGCGGTATTTACATTAACTATATATCTATATAACTACATTAACTACCTATCCAGTTGATCTTGAACTAAGCAATGCGGGATGCTAGTCCATAACACCAGTAAAGATGTTGAAGTAAAAAATCTAAGCATTTTTAGTGCTTCAACAGTTGAAAATAGAAAAAAAAAACTCATCATTCTAAAAATTAATACATTCTTTCACTCCGCTCAGAATTTAAAATATTAAGAAGTAATAATAATAATACCATTGATTTTAAAATATAGTGTACTTATATGATAAAATCAATGATAATACCAATCTTCGACCATATAAGCTAATAGACGCGCCTTATCATATGCATGTATAGACACAATTATGTAGCCATCATGTTTAATGATATGACGTCACGTTTGGGCAAAACAATTTCGAGTTATTATTAATTTGTTTATTTTATATGGTGTTTACAGGTTTGTAAAGTTTTTGCCGTTTGGAACATATTTTTTACTGTCGTATTGTATGTCTCGAGTCTGTCCCTTGTCGTCGATAATTATTTTTCAAATTCTAGCTTTCATAGTTTCAAACTGCTTTCTTTGAAACTTGAAAGTATTGTGTTTTGAAATGTTTGATAAATGATCATGGTTTTATTATAATGATAGTTAAAGTATGAATGTTGAAAAGCTTAGTTTTTGGTTGCATTATTTTACTTTTGATATTCATATGATATACCAAATGGCAAATACACCTCACTAGGACTAGGTAACTACTGTCTACTAAAATGGTAAAATACAATAATGGTTTGATTAAATATTGTATTCTTACTATTAATTGAATAATATTTATAAATTGTGTAATCAAGTAATTATATTCTAATAAATAATATTTAGTGTTACGTTTATATATATATATATATATATATATATAAATATATATGGTGAGGATTGTCCTATCATACGTGATGTATGTGTCTCGCAAGACATTTAGTTTACGTATGTTGCTTCTACAATAAACACGTCATAATCATTCATACCTATATACTGTAGTTATACTGATTAACATTTAATTGCTACATTTATATTAATGCAACGATCCAAAAAATTGGCGACGAGGATAATTTTTAAACTCATCTCGTATTAAATTAAAATATTTATAAAATGTATGAGGATAACAAAAATATAACTCAATTCCATAATATAATAGGTTCACCGGGAACATTTGAATCTGGAAACGACATAACAATATTTGAATCAAGACTTACAAATTTTTTCGTTGCAAATGGAATAAGTAACGAAGTCCAGAAGAGAGCTATACTACTATCTTCAATTAGTGAGGAAGTTCACAAAATATTATTCAGTTTATGCGTTCCAGCCAAATCAGACGTTCAGACATATGACACACTATTAGGTTTGTTAAACAATTATTACAAGCCAGTGAAATCATACTTCGCATCAAGACACGCATTTTACAATGCAAAGCAGAGACCAGACGAAACTATAGCTGAATGGGGAGCAAAAGTAAAGAATCTGGCATCAAAATGTAATTTTTCAATGGAATTACAAATTGTAATCCGTGACATTTTTGTTGTGGGTATGAACGCGGGACCAATTCAAGATCGATTACTAGAGGAAGATGCTTCAAAAATAAGCATCACGTAATCGCACTTTATGGAAATTTCTGCTGCAAAAGAATCTACAATCAACAATAAAGCCGGATGGATAAAGGAAGAAGCCGACTTCAAATATCAAAAACAAAGTCAGCAAGCAAAATCAGCCAAGCAAATACACTACAATAAATACTCACAAAGGCCTGTTTAGTTATACTCGAAATCTGTTCGAAATAAAAAGCTCAGCTGGGGAATTCCAAAAAGCCATGGAAATATCAACCACAGGCTTAGAAGGGATTGGTATATTTCAAGATGACATAATAGTTGCGGGAAAAACGGTAGAAGGACACAATAATAGATTAAAAAAATTACTTAACGTTTTATCCGAAGTTGGTTTAAGGGTTAAACAAAACAAATGTAGTTTTCTCAAAAATTCAATTGAATATTTAGGTCATAAAATTGATGAGCATGGCTTGCACACTTTAACTAAGCACATAAATGCAATACAATCTGCCCTGGTTCCAGAAAATAAAACTATGTTAAAATTATTTTTTGGTTTAGTAACATATTACATTAAATTTGTTCCAAGAGCAGCAGACATTTTTAAACCATTATACTCATTACTGAGACAAGAAAAAAATGGCTAGGGTCACAAGAATGTGATCAAGCATATAATAACATAAAAAAAATTCTTATCTCAAGTCCCGTGTTAGCACATTATGACCAAAAACTTCCCATAAAACTCACGGTTGATTCTTCGTCATATGCACTAGGTGCAATCATATCGCACACTTATCCTGGCCACTCAGAAAGACCAATTGCATATGCATCACGAGTATTATCAGACAGTGAATGCAAATTTCCACAAATCGAAAAAGAAGGTCTAGCCATAATTTTTAGCATACAAACATTTTACGATTATTTACACGGTAGAAAATTTACATTAGTGACTGATCACAAACCGTTAATCCACATATTTGGAGAAAAAAAGGAATACTAATTTATGCGAAAAATCGCTTACGAACAGTCACCATTTCCGTTAGATTGTACAAAATTAAAATTGAAACAAAAAGAGATCCAATTACCTCTAGAGTATTACACGCTACAAAAACAGGTTCATGGAGTAATGACTTTTCAATAAATTCGGAATTAAACTCATATAATACACGCAAAATCGAAATTACAGCTGAACAAGATTGTTTATTTTGGGGCTATAAAATAATCATACCAAACAAATTTCGTAAGTAAATTCTAACTGAACTGCATTCTTGTCATATTGGCATGTCGAGTATGAAAAGCATTGCGCGTTCGTATTTCTGGTGGCCTGGTATAGATAAAGAAATTGAGGATATGGCCCGAAACTGCAATGAATGCATAAATGCAAGACCTAACCCTCCTAAGTCAGTACTAACTCCGTGGAAATGGCCACAAAGACAATGGACGAGAGTGCATTGAGATTTCTTAGATCCGTACAAAAACAAAACATTCTCAATTATTGTCGATGCAACCACAAAATGGTTAGAAGTTTTTCAAGTAAATTCGATGACAGCACAAACGGTCATAACAAAACTGTCTGAGTTAATTGCACGTTTTGGCATTCCCAGAACAATAACAACTGATAATGCAAAATGTTTTAATGGCGATGAATTTCAGTCATATTGCAAAACACTAGGTATCAGGCATTTGACAGGGGCACCTTTCCAGCCAGCCTCAAATGGATTTGCCGAATCTGGAGTAAAAATAGTTAGGCAATTTTTTAATAAATGTTCAACATCATTACACCATTTGAATAATTTTTTATTGATGTATAGAAATACTGTACACTCAACCACAAATGAAAAGCCAGCAAAACTTATGTTTGGCCGCTCAACACGTACTATTTTTGATTTATTAATCCCAAATACGAAGAAGTAGTTATTAATAACCAAATTACACAAATAAAAAATTCCGGAAAAAGAGATATTAATGTAAAAGAGTGTGATTTGGTATTAGTTAAGGATTATCGAAATAAAAATGAAAATTGACAAAAAGGAAAAATAACAGAAAACATAAGTCAAAACACTCATAACATCATACTAGACGAGGGTTCAGAATGGATAAGACACACTGATCAGATATGGCCACACAACCAAATAAACAACTCGCTGTCCCCTGCAACCAGCATGATAGATTTACCCAATAATGATTCTAATAAATCTGAACCACCAACACATAATATCGCATCGATTGATACACAAACTCCTAGACCCTCCAGGATAAGAAAGACCCCTCAACGTTATTCTCCTTCTAATTATAAATAATGAATTATGCATTTGCAGATAATAATAATAATTATTATTATTCAATGTTATAGATTAGTTTGAAATACATAATTATTAGAATACATTGTAAATTTAAATCATAAAAAAAAAAAAAAATAGAATTGTATAATATTAAAATATTTTTATAACAAATCAAATTTCACTTATAAGGAAAGAGGTGTTACGTATTAAATAATGTATATATATATATGGTGGGGGATTGTCCTACCATACGTGACGTATGCGTCTCGCACGACATTTGGTTTACGTATGTTGTTTCTACAATAAACACGTCATAATCATTCATACCTATATACTGTAGTTATACTGATTAACATTTAATTGCTGCATTTATATTAATGCAACGATCCAAAATTTAGTATAGTTGTGGATCATTTACGTTAGCAAATACATAACAATTATTTTATTATTTTATTGGATTTCATCATTGATTAAAGTATAATATACAAATATTAGTACCTACCATAGGCGCAACTAGATCTCTAAAACGATGGGTGCTAAAACTGAATACATCACAGGGCCGTGTGGGGCAGCCCCTCACACCCCCTACTCATAGACCAACTTTAATCGATACATCAAAACTTTAAAAAATATATTAATACTTTTTACAAAAATAAAAAAATGAACAACATTTCTACTACTACAATATCAGAAACATATTGAAACATTTTTATTTCATAATCCTTTTAAATAAATAATGTTTGAACTTGACCCACGCTCGCGGCCAACAGTGTGACCGTTTGGACACTTGTCGTGTCACCCCGTTTGCTGACCGACGTCGAAGTGCGCTTGCGCGGAGCTTTTGGCGACCGGCATCGCTGACCACCGGTTCTCCAGCGGCTCGGCCTCTTTGTATATTCACCACCGTCGTCCGGTACAGTTGCCGTGACCCGGTGTCGTGCGCCTTTTTTTTGGTACCACGTTGTCGTCGTGTGTCGACTGACAATTCTATGTTTTACTGTGTGCGTTTTGTCGATCGCAGCGTGTGCCGTATGTCGATGGCCTCATAATTCGTATTATATTACCTATGGGCTATTATAGTTGCATCGATCGGCGGTTTGTATTGTTTATTATTTTGTGTGCGGGTTTGATTCCCCAACATCATCCGTCGCACGTAACTACATGTGCTCGCATTTTCGTGTGCATATATACTCCTACTAAGCCACGAAGTGCTCGTGTGACTGGTGTATGACTGTATGAGACATGTAACTCAAGAGGTCAAAGGACTCACCATCGCCGAGCTGTCTACAATATAATTTGGCAACTTCGCGGGATCGCGCAGACCATTCGTATTAACGACATCTATCCAGCGGTATCGTTGATATTACCTATTATTGTTTATTTTTGTATTTGTATTAATTTGTATATTGCGCACTTGTTGTGCCCTTTATAGTTTATGCTATATCATTTTGTTGGTATTATTATTATCATTATTATTATTATTATTACAATCGTCCGAAAGAGACGTCTTCGGCGTTGTTCCGTATTACATGTTTTGTGTTTACGAATCGATTGATCATTATATACTCTTTATACCACATTTCTTTTAATATTGTCATTTATCCCCACACACTCCGCGATTCGTTCATCAAACTGCTCAAGCAAGTGAAGGCGGCGCAAACAAATAATAATTTATAGATTTGAAATCAGCATAAATTTTCTGGGTTTCATGCAATATTTATTCAAAATAGTTTCGGTGTTTATTTGATTGAATAAATCTTTTTCAATATTCAATAAAGATAAATAACAAATTATATTATACGACCAAACAGTTATACATTTTTCAGTATAGTATATTTCAGTAAATTTCCTATCATTTAAAAACATAAAATTCATAATATTAGGTATATAATAATAATTATATATAAAAAACAAGGGGTGCTAAATTTTAACTTGGGGATACTAAAAACCTTTTTGCACCCCCCTAGGTGCGCCACTGGTACCTACAGTAAATAAATTTATTACATACATGTATTTAAAATGTTTAAGACATTTATTGAATTATTATGTTATTTGTTAGCTTAAAAAAAGGTAGACAGTATAATACTTAATTTTATACTAAAAAAAAAGTAACTTATTTTTAACTAAATTAAGTTACTTTTATTTTCTAATTAACTTGTAACTTTTGCAAGTTAAAAAAAATAGAGGTAACTTTTAACTTTAAACTTAACTTACTTTTTTCTATATTAACTTGTCTTAACGAGTTAAAAAAAAATAGTTAACTTGCCCAGCCTTGCTATTTTATGATTTAAAGTGTATATTAATCTGAGAGTTTACAATGAGGTAACAATATACTAGTTCTAAATATATCATTTTGGTAAATTTAATTTAATAATTATATTTTAATTAATAACTCGTAAAATAGGAGAAAAACCGAGGTACACAGATAGATAGATAAATAGTAATTAGTGTTAAAGTAAGGAAATAAAAAATTAAGAATTAAAATGAGTAAGTAAGCCATTAATCAATCATATTTTATTGGGATAGCTAGAATACTATCTGAAGTCCGGCCGCCGACCGGCGTTATTGCCCAAACGTGATGTAACACACTACATGATGTTGGCGTCAAGATATTTACCGTATGCCGCGTCTATATGGTCGAAAATACCAATAATTATTTAGGTTGTTAAATTGACACAACTTTATTTTTCTTGACTGATAAATGTTTAATTTATATTCTTGATAACTTATCGGTCATAATAATGATTGTTTTGAATAAGTACCTACAGATATAGTTTTTCGTTATCATAAGAATATTTTTTAAGGAATGTTAAACCATTAAAGATGTTTATGTTTAAACACACATTATTCTTAAAGTAATTTCGTATTTCTATTTAAATTTATTTTTTTATTTTTTTATTTTTAGACTTTCGATTTTTTACAATACCTATTGTATAAACATAGAAGTTTAAAAAAAAATAAATTTATTAAGCTTATGATTTATATTTATTCAATAATAATATATTATATTGACAATATTAATAGTATAAAATAATACTGACAATGTATATAATTATAAATTACGATATGAAAAATACATAATTTTATTTTCTTTCGACAATACTGTAGTATATATATATATATATTATGATTTAGGAGTATGGTACATTAAAAAATGAAAGTAGATATATTCTATAAGAAGGTAACCCTCCTATAATAATATCAAATTAGTTTTAGTAACTATGATAATGTATTGTATGCATGACAAAACTTATTTTAAAAATATCATGATTTTGACGAGAAACCTCCTTCCATTATATGTTAATTTATAATGTTGTCCTTAAAGAGTTTTATGTCAATTGTAACTATTCACAATATAATATCAGGTAAAAATAGGAACTTATTGGAAAGGCGTACTGTTTGGAGAAATATATATTTTTAAAATGGTATAAAATTAATATTATAATTACTTTTATATGCGTTATTTTAGTTATAATATTGCACTATTTTAGGACTACCCTATTGGAACCGAATTATTCACACAATCACAAAGGCAACCACTAGAATCCTTTCAATAATTTAATACATAACCTAACTAACTTTTTTTTAGGATTCTGAAATGGTTTGTAAAAGCATGGTGAAATCGCATTAATGGTTAAATAAAATATTCGTTATGGTGTACCCTAGACTGAAAATTATCACATACACGATTTAAAAATTATTTTTATAATTTATATAAATTTAGAAAGATTTTACTTTCGCTTTTGTAGAAACTTTAAATATAATTTCATTTGTAACAACTTTATCAATTTCATACAACGGCATCAAGTGAAAGGTTCTTTCACGCTCACAAGACAACACTTGTTGTTGACTCAACAGTCATATTTAAGCGCTACAATGGGTGATGAATAGCTAAATGAATGATACTTAATGTTGAAAAAAAATGTAACTACATCAATCTAAAAGAAGCTCTAGATATTTTTGTTTAACTTAAGAATCACCAATATCCACATTTAAATTTAAAATAATGATATATAAATTGATTATAATTATGTTGCTGCGATGATTTTGTCTATGATATATATAAATGATCAAGAACAGGATAGTGTGTATATACGTATATATATTTTTATATGGTCTGGTGACAATTTAAAATGACCCACTTAAAACCTTGCATGCCATAAAAAATCTGAAATGACGCCTCTACATTAGATAACTTGTACATCATTTATCAAGGTCAGATAACTATCTAGGTAAAAGGTAATTCATCTACATGATATCAACACTAGCCGCTTAATACACAGGTAAACATGCATTGAAATTCGATACATAACTCATTTATGACCTGAAACATTTCTCTAATAGGATGTAAACAACATATTTAATGTTTTATTACACAAAATGCTATTCTTCAACAGTTTATGTTGTAAAAATAATGTTTAACTACCTAGGTACTTCTATTTTAAATTCAATTTGAAACTCTTTCAAAATTTTATCATCAAAAAAAATCATCCAAAACCACACATATTGTTGTCACCTTAAAATTTAAAAATGAAACCAATGCTAATCGTGAACTACTGGATGTAATTTTGTTATGTTAAAATGTTGCGCATATAACAACAAATATGAGTAAGGCATCCTCAAAATAATCATTTTTCGTATCGTAATTTTTAACATAAGGTTGATTTAGATAGTAAATTTGAGAGTAATTTTTTTGTTTAAAATTGGTTTTCGTCTCGATCAGAATTTAACTATTTAGCAAAAGTGCATCATCAATTAGTGTAAGAATTTATTTAATCTATAACAAATGTTTAATATACTAACACATCTATACAACTGCCGTTGGGCACATAAAATCCAACTATCTTATTTCATGAACATTGTAGTCTCTCTGAAACAATACACAAAATAATTATACTAACAATATTAATCTCTTAACTCAAATAAAACCAAGTATAGTCTTACCTACGCCAAAAACTTCAAGTCAACTCGTTGGATTTTGAACATGATGTTCCTTCACCATGGTTGTTATCTAATAAATATGGAAATAATGATTATAAACAAAATATATATATTATATTGGTACATACTTATTCATTGTGAGGATGTGAATTAGGAAAATAGATTAACGAAATTAACTATGTATATTAATACTATAATACTATTAAGTATAATCTATACTTAATATAAATTATTTTATATTTGATCATAGTATCTTAAAAAATCAACACTTTAAGGTTCTAATTATCTATTACTTAATACATTTGTAAATTATGCTTAATCACTTAGTGAAAATATATAACTCATAAATTTCATATTTTTATTATAATCTTCCTTGATAATCTTATAACACCTATGATGTTTTTAATTTGAAACATACAGTTTTCCACAAATAATGATTTGGCATTTTGACATTTTCAAATCAAAAAACTAAAAAGTACTGAAGCTTTTCCCTGTTTCATTCTATCTTGGATGTTCATACGAAAACCAAGAGAGAATTCTACTAGCGACTGATATTTTAAAATTGTCTTCAGTAATCACATAGTTTTTATTCCACCATAGCAAATCTACAACAATAGTAGCTACTAACTATTATCACATCAGAATTGGTAGAGCGAGTTTAGTTGAAATGCGAATACTGTTTTGATTTCGTTTATGTGTTGATGGAGGCATAGGCAGTCAGTATTTGGTGGCCGGTCACTTCGAATTTAAATAATAATATTTTTTTCAAAGTTATTCGTTCGCTAATTTTGTGTAAGAATATTTTGCCCCTATCCAATTCCTTAAAATTCAATAAAATCTTCGTGGTTGGGATGTTTAGAACATACTATTTTTTGAAGTTATCCGGTAACCTATGTTATGTTTGTTTTTATTTATACATTCATAAATAATGAGATTAACATAAGTTTAACTCTGTTAAATATATTATTAGATTTTTTAGTACTTGTGACACTTATTCCTTCATAATGTAATATATCTTACCATTACTGTCATTAAATTCGTTGCAAGCAGTCTGATGTATCCCTGTCGTTGAATGACAACTACAAATACCATATGCACCTCCAACAGTAGGAACGTCTTCATTGCTGACCACAGAGTCTTCTGGAGATTTAGAGATTTCATTTGTCTCATTTGTTTCACTTATTTCAGAAGAATCTAGTTCTTTATTTTTTTTTCGAATTTTAATGGATGACTAGAATACAAATTAGGTTTATAATTATAGACTCAAATATGAGAAAATTGATCCTAAGAACAGTACGCCAATTTTTCAATTAAGTTGCATACCTTGTCTTTGCTTCCTTTCTTCTACAACCATTCCGAGAACATAGAAAAAAAACAGTTTGTTTTTATTTTATTCAACGAAACAATACATTTTCCCACTCCTTGTTTCAGCTGGTTCAGTTAATTTACCTGTAATGAAAATCGTCTATGTGGCAATTTCTTTCCACCTTTTCGTTTAGATATATGAGGGTTTTTCTTACATATAGTTTTATCCCGTAATATTCCCATTTGTATATAAACACGACTGAGTTCCTCCTGAAACAAAATTAAAATTGATTATTCGTAAAATCTGATTGAAAAAAAAAATTACTCCCAAGAAACATAATGTTTATTATTCTAAAACTTTTATAACATTATTTGTTTTATTTTCTGGCAAGTAAATAAACAGTTTTGTTGATATTCTGACACGATCATTTTTTAAATAAATGTATTATCTATTTATTTATTAATTTTACTTTTTACTGGACAGATGCCACCATATTATTTTTATTTAATTTATTTTTTACGTAGCAGATAGCGCAGCTGTAATTTCATCACCATCACGTCACATTTCTCTAACATCGTAACTTTCTCAATTTATTCTTTCATAATATCCTTCTCCCAACAATAAATTATGATCACAAAAAAAAAAATTACCGAAATCAGCCGAGCTGTTCTCAATTGAAGAATTGTTATACATTTTTGGCTCCATTTTTATATAAATAGATAAAAAATATATACGTATATTTTTTTATCCTGAAAATTACGTTTAAATTGTATTGCTGCATTGGACAATCAGTAGCTCCTTCAAGTTTTCAAATACAAATATAACCCTATTAATTATTTATTCTAATAACCCTATTTTATCGTCATATTACCTTGTAACGTCACAGAATTTTGAGACTTTTTATTAGAAATTACATAATATCATTATTATAATCTTATAATATGTCCACGTCCTTTTATTATATAACTAATAGTATTTCCATAATCTCTATTATTATGTATGCGCTCATTAAATATTATAATGACAAAAACACTGTCATGTAATAGTCCCCTGACCTCCCCCACATGCAGTGGCCATCGCGTCGATGTCGCAGCGGGCGCTCCGCCGCCGTTGCTGTTGGGCGTCGCGGTCGCAGCCGCTGGCGCATACGGACAGGGCAACCTGTTTCCCAACTATACATATTATACGAAAGTTCCCCACGCGACGACACTGACCACTCCTCTACCAAATAATCTCAAGACGCCGGAATGACCTACGACCAGCCACCGACGTCTACTGTCGCACTGTCTGTTTTTCGCCACCATCGATGACCGATCTCCTGTTCGTTTTTTTTTCTGCTCAACACCAATGACTCTCGCAACACGTCTCCCGGACTCGAAATTCTTGTTATTTGTTTTCACCATCGGCGGAATACTACCATGATGGGCTGAAGCGACGTCATAGGCTCGTGGCGGGCGAAGCCATCTCCAACATCATCAGCTCAGTACAAACAGTCGTCGTCAAGTATTATTTCCCCCCCAACATTTCCCTTTTTTCTTTCATTCTGATTATGCATCACCATCATTTCTTTTTTATGTATGCTCCGATTTTCCTAAGAGGTGCCCCGGTAACCGTCATGCGGAGCCGTGGGTCATTTCCTTTTATAAATATAAATGTGTAATATGTTAGATGTATGTCATACCGACATATGATGATCATTATGCGCTCGGTAACCGCTCGCCGGAGCCGTAGCATGATTATTTTTATTTTTATCCATCACATTTCCTTTGTAATTGCCATGTGCAAAATTATTATATATTTTTCCCCTGTACTTTATGCACTTCGCCATGTGCCAAATTATTATATATTTTTTGAATTGCAATTGCCATGTACCTAATGTTATATTATTTTATTCATGTTGTTTAAAACACAACATTTACTTATAACCGTGTAAAATATAACCATATGATTACCTTATACTTTGTCACATTTTTTTTTATTAATAGTATTTTTTACTTTTCTCCCTTTTAAATAAATCTTTGGGATTAATTTCCCACTGCGTGTATAAAAGCCTGCAAGTTCCACCTACTTGGCCTTCGGGTCAACAACGCGGTTAGGCCTGCTGGTCACGATGTAAGTGTTCCCCTTATATTGTGGGTGGTTTATAGGGCCTAAAAAACTCTATAATCTCACATATGGCGACCGTGACAGGATCCTATGTCCAAAATCCCCTTTGCAACTCATAATACTTTTATTTTAATTTTTTTCTCTTTCTCTTCTCTTTTCAATAATGTAAACGGTAAAATCTATAAAAATAAATCTTCCCTTTTAAAGTGGCTAAACAAAAATATAAAAAATTATACGGCAAATAAAATCCACTTCATTCCTTAAAAATATTATTCTTTTCTAATTAAAAAAAAATCATTTAAAACAAAACTTCTAATGTCCACAATATTATTACCTCTCAAAAAAAAAATCTATTATATTCATTTTCCGATCAATTTATTCATATCCTGAGGTGATCATAATTATAACTTTATTTTTTATTGGTATAAAAAAAAAATATATTGTCATTTTATATAAACCATGTGATGCCTGCCTAGGTAAATACCAATTTTCTTATATATTAAATTTTTTTACGTTCCCCCCTATGTACATTTGTTATCCAGTAATTATTTACAGAAATGCTCCTGTCAGTGTGTGTTGGTTTGGATACGGCTGTGGCGTTCTGACGGTGACGGTATGGGCTGATAGCTGCGGCGACTGGACGACCGGACACTGCTAACGACCCGTCTTTTTTCCCTATTGGTATTATTATAATTATTTTCCCTATGTGACCCCCCTTTTTATTATATTTCCCTGGCCCGATATTCACTCTCTTGCATAACACTGTTAGTTTCATTTTTGTACTTAAAGCGCGATAACCAATGATTTCCCTAGACCACATGGCCAGTATTATATTATATATAATGTATTATATTTTAACTTATATTTTTTCTCATGACCACGTGTCACATTATTAGTATTTTATTCCATTGTATCTTCAATCCGCGGATTGCTATATTATTATATTATGTTCCTTCAGAACACATTGTATACCTTGGCAGTTGAAAAAAAAAATTATTAGTATTAAAATTATTATATCCACATGTTCAGGATTGACTTTTATCACAAGTTAAATTTTCATTATATTATCAATCAAGAAATGTCAGTTATAATAAAAATTAAATTATTATTCTCTTTCTCAACAACAATTTTAAAATCAATTTTTTTTTTGCAATGAGTTTTGCCATTAGTAACTATTTATTATGTCCTTTCAACTCTAAGGTGTATACTACTATACTTTCCCGGGTTTTATTCAAATGTTTCTCCGTGATTAGTCTTTAAAACGAACTAAAACAATATTCTTTATTTTATATAACATTAATATATGTTCTCATTTATTATTTAAATATTTCCCTGTTAGTATTTCCCCATTATTATATTAACTATGACGACTGTTAAAATGCTGAAATATGAAGATGTAGGGTAGGTGGTTTTAACTCGCCAAAGGTCCTGTCACGGTCGACATATGTGAGATTATAGAGTTTTTAAGGCCCTATAATCTCACAACCTAAAGAGCATTAACCATTAAAACTGATGCCTAGACAATATTCAGATTTTTGGTAATCTTAGTTTTACGTTTTACCTTACATTAGATTTTCCTACATTTATTAAACATTGTTGAAAATGGTTAGGAAATAATATCTATTCTGACATAAAAACCAAGTAATTTAATTATTGCCTAGGTATCCGTGACAATGTCTATGTGCATTATTTTAACTGAAAAGGATAATCAATGATATTATTTTTGAATTAAAAATATCACCCTTATTTCATCCGATGTCATCTCCGATATGTTCATTTCTCTGAAGTCTTTATCTGCCAGGTCAGCTTTTAATGATTCTGAAAGTTCTTGATTTAAAGCCGAATGCCGGAGTTCCGCGTTAACTTTTTTTTGATACCATATCTAATGAAGAAAAATATTTATATTACAAATAATTACAGTAATGCATTCTTATCACTAATTTTACTTATTTTTTATAAACCAACAAGGCCACTTAAATATGCGTTTTCCATTTCTGAGTAGATTTTTTTTTTAGCTTAATGAGCTTAATTATGATCGTTGCCTTATAATTTAAGAATTAAACTAAAATCTATGGATTGGACGTTTGGATAAAAATTAAAAATCTCTTGTTTTAAATTTAAAAAGTAAGAATTTATATTTGTAAATGCACGCGTAGGGTACTGATTAAAAGAACGGCCTTTGTGAAAATGAATAGAGTCAATTTTTTTAATTTTTCAGGAGACAATAAATTTCTTGACATGACATTATTCGTACAAAATCATCTAACTATTTTTATCTTAACCCATTCCACACATCATAACAACGCCTAACTAGGCTCCATGATCATAACAGTGACCACCAACAATTTAGACATATGGGATCAAAGTACCGAAAAGTAACTATACGTTTTTCACAAGGACCGTTTAAATAAATTAGACTGTATTTTATATTAATATACAACATAAAGCTCTGACTACGTTGCATTAACTGTAATTCAACGTCGTGTACGCAATTCACCACTGGTGGATTACCTACCTCATATACTATTTGCATGTTATTCACGAATCTACGCCTACCTAACACCTATCTAAGTGATTATATTGTATTTAAATCAATTTTTACTTGAGGTGACTGTTTTTAGAGTCTAGCAGCTAGACACTTAAACCTGATTTCCAAATTTACACATTTTATATACTAAAAGAAAGCACCGGATTTGCGACGGCACAAAAAACATTTAATTCGTCGTAGGAATATTACAAATACATTAAAAAATACAAATGAAAACAATTATTTTCCTGGAAAACGTGGAATATATTTATACACATAGATCATACCTTTGGTGCGAATATGATGATCAGTGCAAGAGTGTTTGTCAACAGGCTGCGTAAAAAGGCAGCTATGAATGTCACATCTTGGTGGAATAGTATTGGATTCACTGTACGGATAGCATTATGGATAGTACTAAACGTTAATTCCGCTATGATTGCGTAAAAAAGAAAACGCCGTTCTTCAAACTGAACACGGGCATTACGTGCTGAATTTCCATAATATAAGCCCATGGTTAAAATCAATAGTTCACCTGTAGATAAATAAATCTTTTTCATAATTAGGTTTTATTTTTGAACTAACTTTTAAAACATATTTTTCGAGCCAAAATTTATTTTTATTTTTATCATAGTTTTAACTATTTTCTATTCCAAATAAGATCCCAGATGACTCATATGATGTTCGGACCCCATAGAAATGTATACTCGTTCTATGAATGATTGCAATCGTCTTCAGTGTCTACTTTTGAGAGCCATGGGTGAGTTTCGACCGATTTTGGTCCGCCACCTGATGAGTTCTTATTTGGAACACAGTATAAATATATTTTGTCTGACGTTTTTCAAAATAATCATATAGTAACATTACAGTTTTTGTTGTCATTTGAAAAAGGATTTTAAAATATATGATTTTGTTTAAATAACAACAAACAACTTTTTTTTTAATTCCAACAATAACAATTAATTAGGATTTTCTTTTAAATATAAAATAATAAGTGATAATTTATGCTATTAGAATTAATGTTGAACCCCAAGCAGTGGCGTATTTACAATTTTGGGTTCCTTTTTTTCTCAAAATTTCCCTTCAATCATTGCCAAAAAATCTTTTACAATATAATGTTAAATTACATTATTTATATATATAAAAGTATAATATGTATAAAAATGTAAAGGATATAATATTAAAATATGAAATAAACCAGATTTGTTAACAATGATTATATATTAGTTAATAAGTTAATGATTATAGAGATGTAGTTATTTCAAATTCTAAACTTAGAATTGCCAATGAATAGAGTATATCCTCATCCATAGTTGATCTTAAGTATGATTTTATTCTTTTTAGTGTAATAAAGGATCGTTCCGCAGTGAAATTTAATACTAGATAGCATAAAAACATACGTAATGCTATTTCAATGTACGGATACAAACTAGATATATTAGGATCTTTAAATATTTTATTCAAATCTAAAAAAGTTATCGGCAAATTGTTCTCTTGTATCTCAGATAAATTACCACGAAAGTGTATACATTCATTTTCTAATGATTAGATAATGATGAACCAAGGTCCTCTGGATATTCTTGTTGCAACTGTGTAGATTGTTTTCTTATATTGGATAGTGGCAATTTGGTTAGATTAAATAAAAAACCAAATTTAATATTAACTATAACATAAGCATTCTTCATTGGTTTAGTTCTGTAAGTAATGAATCTAATATAACAGTAAAAGTGTTTATTCTAAATGAATAGCTTTGCTGTAATGTTGGATTATCTTGATTTTACTCTCAATAAGCATTTTCTTTTTTCTTTTTCGTTCAATTTTGTACTTTTTGATACCAGATTTTTCTTAACCTAATTTTTCATAGAATGAAAAACTATTTCTTAAGTCTCCAATATAATTAATTAATGATTTTTGCAAAGACACAACTGTTGCTAAATCAATTTGAACACTCTGTAGTTTTTACTAATACAGTTGAATCTTTCCAATATATCATTCCAAAGTGTAGTTAGTTATTAACATTTCTAAGCTCTTCAGATTTTTCAACAAACCTATGGCTTCGCATTTGGTTTTTAATATTTCTATTGAACTATTTATAATAATATTTAAAGCCTTTATAATTTCATTCCAATTATGAGAAAGACTTAGGCAAGCATCATGTCGTGCAGACCACCGAATGACTGATACTCTTTTAACAGTTACATTTCTAGATTTATATCTTACTATCTTACCACCATATCCAGCGCAGAATACCACGCCATCGTTTTGAAAACATTTTCATAATATTGATAACATTGGGTCTAACATCATGTTGGTGTACGAAACCATTTCCTTATTCAGACTTCAGATCATAGGGATCCAATACCGCAATCAGCTGATCGATTTTTGCTTCTATATTGTTCTATGATAATAAAGTATTTATGATACAGGTTATCTCTCATCAGCTAGCATTTATATAATTTCTCAATAAATCCAATAAAAGAAATTTATTTTATTTTATAACTTCACATTGAAGACAATTTAACCTTTAGCGACGGTGCCACCTTATGGGACTCAAAATTTGGCGCCCGGGGCAATCTCCCCCTAAATACGCCACTGACCCCTGGAGGTACTAAGTAATTAGTACTACGGGTGTAGCGAACCCGGGATCCCGAGCTTCTACTGGTGGAAAATCTCAGGTGGACGATTCCAGTAGGGAAAGTGGCGCTACCATCAACCGGTGTGGGAAACGATACTGCAATAGTTCCTCACTGGCTCCAGTAATGTACCCAGTAAGGAGAGAGGGAAAATCCTTCAAAACTTGGAACATCCATTAATGGGGGTTGACGTAGGACTAACCACCCAACTCATAAAAATAACTTGGTTCCGAAGCAAAACACAGAAAAGCCTCGGATGAAAATAAAAATTGCAAAAGTTTGGTTTAGGAACATATTATGTACGTACAATTTATGCAGCGGGAGCAATGACAACAGTACTATCTGCACTGCAGAGATATCTGTGCGAAATAGTAGCCATACAAGAGATGAGATGGATGAATGCAGGAAACATTAAACTTCGTGATGCGACAGTCTTCTATAGTTGTGGTCAAAGCCATAAATCTGATGTTGGGTTCATAGTAAACAACAGCATATTACCATTTGAAAGAAACTTCATAACACATAGCGAAAGAATTTGCATTCTATATTTGGAGTGTAATTGGTCGTAGGAAAAACATCGTTGTAATAAGCTGTCATGCTCCAATTGAGGATAAAGAGGTCCAAACTAAGGAGGAATCTACAACCATAGGACTAGAAAGATTATAATAGGAGAACACAGAAATTCGTAAGGAACAAATATTCAAACCCCCTCAAATGGGGAACACAGTCTACACGAAATATTAAATGATAATGAGAGCATACTTATCTCTTTTGCGATATAAAAAAATATGGCTATTAGTAGCTCGTATTTCACTCACAAATAAATACATAAACAATCCTGGATGTCTCCTGATGGTCATACAAAAAATCAGGTAGACCATGTCGTAGTGCAGCGTTTTCCAACCTTTTTCCCTCGCGGCACTCTAATCCCAACCCATATTTAGCCGCGGCACACTTGTCACTGGCTTATATAATATGTATACTTTTTTTTTATACCAGACTTTTGTCATATTAAATATTAACACCAAAGTAGTTGTTTATCAGTATAATATTACTAGCAAACAGTTTTTAGTCGAGATAAGATTGAATATAAAACTGGAACACAATGGAATCAAAAAATAAAAATTTTCGACAAGTTAGATATAGATAAATTGAAGGACGAACAGATAGATAATAAATATAGAAAAAGATTAAAAGACAAAAGTGAACAACAACTTAAATTCATAACATCGAGAACACTGGACACAATTAAAAGAGGTTACAGAAAAAAAAAATCGGTATAGTAAACAGAAAAAAGACCAAAAATGGTATAATGAATACTGTTAGAAAGCAATACAAGAAAGAGATAAAGCAAAATTCTTGGTGGTTATGGAAATAAGTATAAAAAGTGAAAGAAGACTTGCCCAAAAACCGAGAAAAATGAAAAGAGTAATAAGAAAAGAAAAAAGATACTGTGATAAACAACAGATCGAAGCTATGGAAGAGTTTTACAAAGATTCTAAAATGTTTTTTAGAAAAGCTAACGCAATAAGAAAATCATATAAACCAAAATTATCAATAATGAGAAATGAGAATAATGAACTGATAACGGAAGAAAAATCCATTGCTGAAGAGTTCAATAGAGTTTTCCAAGAAATGCTGGACCAACCAGAAATAGAAGACCAAAGACAGGATAATTCTGTACTAACAACGGTAGAACAATACTAATGCATATCAGGGAAGGAAAAAATAAAAGAAGCAATGGAAATGCTAAATAATAAAAAAAAGCTCTGGACGAGATAGGAGCTGAACTTATAAAAAATGGAGGGGAACTAATTGTTAATGATATGTGTTAACTAATTAAGAAAAATGGCAAAAAGAACAGATACCAGAAGAATGGAAGGTAGTAATAATATGTCCCATATATAAAAAAGGTGGCCCAGAAAACTATCATAATTACAGGGGTATATCGCTACACAATACAGTTTATAAAATATTATTGAATGTTATATTAAATAGACTGAAACCATATACGAAATAAATTGCCAATGTGGCTTTAAACCAGGAAAATCCATAGTTGACCACGTGTTTACAGTAAGACTGTTAATAGAAAAACATTACGAATACAATAAGCCATTACACCTACTGTTTATAGATTTCAAACAGGGATACGATTCTATCAAGAGAAAGCCACTGTAAAGAAGCATGGAAAAGTTCGGTATACCATCGAAATTAGTCAAAATGGCGAAAGCATGCATTGAAGAATTAAAATGTAAAATCGAATTCGGAAACAATTACTCAGAAAAATTCGAGACAACAGTGGGCTTAAAACAAGGGGATGCCCACTGGCTTTATTTAATATTGTCCTAAAGCAAGTTATAAGGAATGTTCAAGAAATAGCGAATGGTGTCAGTTTCAATGGAAAAGTGCATGCATTCAGAGCCTGATTTCTCAAACCTATAGCCCAGGACTAAATAAAAAATTGGGCCATATATACGTACGTAATTTATAAATTGAGCCATGTGTAATATATTGCATTGTCAGGGTTAGTCAGTGGTGGGCCCTTTGGCTACGTGGGCCCAGGACAAATGTCTATTTTTCCCATGTGTAAATATGGTCCTGCATGCATTACTAGACTACGCCGATAATGTAGTGATACTTGGATCAAATGAGGAGGACATAAAAACTAATGACAAATGATAAATGAAGGGAAGACTAAATAATTTATGTTAGTTAAGAGAGGTAATCAATTACACTAAAACAGAAATTTGGACATCGGAAATTATAATTTCGAAAAAATAGAAAGCTTTAAATATTTTGGAGTGAATATAAATAGTTAAAACAATTACCATGAGGTAATAAATCTGGGAGTAAAAGATGGAAATAGGTGTTTTTCGCGTTACACAAAACCTCCAAGTCCAAAGTTTTATCAAAAAAGTCAAAAATGAGATTATACAAGGTTTTAGTTAAACCAGTAATTCTGTACGCGTGCAAAACGTCAAAAAAGAACGAAAGAAAACTGCCAGTTTAAATAAGGAAATTTTTACGTCGCATTTTTGGCCCGCTCCCCCTCCCAACAAAAAAAATGACCAAACAGGTGAATATGAAATAACACCCAACAAAGAAATTAAAGACCTATTAGGAGAAGTTGAAATTATACAAACACTTAAAGGCAGGAAAATGTGCTGGCTTTGACACGTATGGAGATCGATTGACATAAAGAAGGATGCGCTTAACTGTAATTCGGAAAGCAAAAGGCCATTGAACAGATCGAAGAAAAGATGGATAGATGAGCCCAACCAGAATTTCAGAATGATTAAGGTTGAGAACCCGGAAGAATTGGCAAATGATAGAGAGGAATGGAGGAGGCTGTGTGGAGCAGTGATGGGCCTTAATGGCCCATAAAAAAAAAATCTGAAGAAGAAGAAGAATTAATATTGACATGTGTATAATCGCGTGGTATGAGACTAGTCTGTTTTAAAGATATAACACGTCTTAATACAATATAAGATAATACCATACGCTTAATGTAATTACAGTATTTTCCTCATCTGTATAACACTAAGATGTCATGAAATCTAATATTATACAATTTTAAATTTTAACACTCTATTATAAGTATTGTATTCTCAAGAAAAATAAAATTATATAATGTAATTTAAAAAAATAAATTGTATATAACTAATGACCAATGCAGCCAGAGTTTATTATAGTTCAGTAATAAAATTAAAAAAAAAAAAAAAAAAACTTAGTATAAAATAATATCGTATAGTTTAGCTAGAAAATTACCGAATTCTGTAACGTGATTCCACCACTGTGGTTTACAAGTAGTGTACAATAAGCCATCTTCAGTTTCAACGTGGATCAAGAGGACCCATCCTTCATTAAAGAAATTAAGACTTACTGCAGTCCAGGCAGCTAGGTAAACAATGACCACAATAACACCAAACAATAAATATTTCAGCAGATCTTTGTCAGTAATTGTCCAACAATGCGCTTTTCTAGTTCGAAATTGCATCAGAATCCTATTGATATGTAAATATTAGTATAATTTAATAAAATAATTGATATTGTACAATTACCTATACAGTTTCAGATCGATCGCGCCGTAGAATATCACAAACCCCAATTCTCGGAGCCATGGTGTTAAAAGACATAATGGTAATGTTGGCGTGAAGTACTGTAAAATTACCTAAAAACGAGAAAACATATAACAATTATTGTATAAATTACAGAGGTTAAAAAATCCAACAAGCAAATGGGTTTTATTAAAAAAAAACTTAAACCTTATATTAACAACGAATCATCTCGTAATATGGCAAAACAAACAACAGTTCTTATGGGTGATGATTGGGATGCCGAAATTCGTCTGGAGCGCAATGTAATGATACGAGTATATTATAACGAAAAATATCGCTTAGTTTTTTTTTTTTGTTTTGAAAGCGTTAGTAAAAACCTACCACTAAATTAATTCAATACTAAGGCAAACAATGCAAATCCTTTCCTTATTTGAAGTCTTATGTATGCATTGGAAAATGTTGTAGTTCTCTGGTTACAATCCTACAGTAATACCAAAATGAACTCGTGGTCTAATACTTTGATGAAATTCACCTGGATTTTTTTAATTTTTAAATTCTACCGAGTTTATGAATGAAGTATAAATTAAATTCCGGAAGAAAGATCTCAATTCATTCCACTGAAAGAGCTAATATGCATATCACCTAAACTAAACATAACACATGTGTACACTTTTGTTTGATCACGCATATTTGATCACAAAATCCTCGTGATCGTAAATACTATAATCACAAATATATATATATATACATTCGTGGAAATTATGGAAAGGTAATGTTTCATTACAAAATAATAATAAGTCACATTCAAAATTTAAAAATATAATACATGTATTCTAGCAAATATATTATGGAATAAAGTTTTTATAATATAAGTATAGAACAAAAAATTCATGGTGGATAGGACGGGGCGGGAACCATTCCACTATAAAACCGTTATCCGACCCACTGCAGCGCTCAGAATAAAAAAAAATTGAAGCAAAATAACGGACACATACTAGTTGCGGACGAAATTATTCAGCTCAATATTATAACACAACAATTGCGGACACGAGTTTCGTTATCATAATACTAGTTGCGTATACTGAATTTTTTTTAATAAAAAATCATATGAGTTGCGAATACAAATATTTCCCTTCACTACATTTTCAGGACTTAGGACAAGCTACCAAAAAAATGGTAGGTAGGGTTAAAAATATTTGTGTCTTGCAAAAGAGCAATCGTTATTTTAAAAAAACTAGAGCTTCTGCTTTAAATGTAACCTAAATAAGAAGTAGGTTTCTATATTGATGGACGTCTAACACGTTATACACTACATATCGACTCTCAGTAACGAATACAAAAAAATATTATGATTGGCTGTTTTATTAATAACTTTAATATTAGCACACATAATTGGATATCATTGTTTTTATCGGTTGTGTATGTTAAATATTAGTTAACATATTTTAATAACTTACTTCAATATCTAGTATTATGGAGCCGATTATCATAGTTACCAATAACGTCCACATACTCAATGAAATCGTCTGTAAGGTAAACACATTATCATTATTATTATTTGATAATATCTTGAACACACAGTTATTATAAAAAATTACTAAAATGTGTTGGAAACCAATCTAGCTCCGTGAAATTGTAGGTACTAATTAAATATATTTTAAATGTACTAATATGATAAATAATTTCATTAAACAAATGTCTTGGAAACCATAAGTCATAGCTGATAATACATACTAAACTACATCGAAAAATATAAATTATTCAATTATCGTTACAGAAATTATAGTTAGGTATGCCTATGTACGTCACTGTAGTAGTCACTACTTAACGAGTTTGATTAATAGACATTCATAAAAATGTTAGGTTCTAATGTAAAATCTACTATTTGTTTAACCAATTGTTGAATAATTTGGTACGATACAGGTCTGTGCTATCACTCCCCCGACGGGACCCACCTTGACGCGGTGGGGGAGCTTGCGGGCCTTTATCTAGGTCCTACCAAGCGGTCCCATACCCGGCTCTGGCCTTAATTGGTTGGAGTCGGAGCCCACAGAACCATCTCTGACCTTGGTTGGTTGGTGATGGCAGGTCGGAGGTAGCCTGCTAGCAGTTAGCAAAGCCCTAGTGGAAGGCAACCACTACACAAAATGCTGAGCCGGCTCTGACTTTGATTAGTTGGAGCTGGTAAGGACTGAGGTAGCACTTAGCGAAGCCTTGAGCCGGCTCTGACTTTGGTCAGTTGGGGCCGGAAAGGCTGGAGGCAGCCTGCTCGCGTTGAGTAAATGCCCTAAGGGAAGGACAACCCTGACAGAAAACCCTTCAACCCCCAACTCGTCACGGGGGTCACTTGGCACGGAAGTAGTTACGTGTCCACGAGGACCCTGTGGGGCACCTGGCGCACCCCACAGTATTCAGCCTTCTCCGTGGTACGCTGCTCTGCCACGGAGCGACGCAACTTTCATGCCCTCTCGTGGGAACTATATGGAAAAAGATAATCAAAAAAAGAACCCAGTCGCACCAGCTGGCCAACTGGTGCAAAACAACCTAACCAACGGATCACCTTCCGTCAGAAAGGTGAACTCTGGAGTGCATCAGGCCGATGCAACAAATGAGGAGCCAAAAGGTCCGGGGAGTAGCAGTGGTGGAGTACCTGTTTCCACCCGTGCCGAAGCAGAGGCAAAATATTCCAAACTCCTGGACTCCCTGTCGACCATCATGGATACCTTGGAGACAGCGGTGCAGGTGGCCTCCAACACAAAAATGGAGATCAAAACGGCCGTAAAGTCAATGGGAGCTCACCTTAGGGACTTTACTGCCCTCGCCAAGCGGCTGGGTATGGTCAGGAACCCGGACGCGACTGAACTCCGTGTTAGACAGGTGCAGCAGCAGCTAGTGCAACAGCACGCACAGACCCTCAATTTGCTGAAGGAGATAAGGGAGGAGCAGGTGCGACAGAACCCGCTAACAGACGCCGGGGCGGCCTCCTTCCAATCGTCGCAGGGCACCCAGATCCTGGCCGCCACAGAGGCACTTCAAGAGCTTGTGAAGGCCCAGAGTGGGACTACTGAGAAGCTGGAGCAACAGGCCTAGGCCCTGCAGCAGCAACAGCAGCGACCACGACAGCAACAAAAGCCACCGAAGCAGCAGCAGCAGCGCGAGCCCCAGATGCAAGGGAAACAACAAACGCGACAACAACAGCGGACAGACGACTCCCAGGACCGCAACAGCGACACTGGAAACTGGGAAACAGCGGTGAACCGGCGAAAGAATAGGCGTAGGGGCAAGTCACCGCGCCGGCGACCATCAAGTGAGGCGTCGGAAGCACATAGCGACCCCTCGCGAGGACAGCAACGAGACAAAGGACAAGTCGAAACAGGAAACGAGAACATGAACGGTGAACGAAGGGGAGGCACCGGTAGCGTAGCGGAAAAAATGGCCAGAAATCTAAGGAAAAAGCTGCCCAAAAACGAAGCAATCATCCTTAACGCACCAACGACTGGGTCAACCTACGCTGATGTCATTAGGAAGGCGAAAGAAGCTGTACCAAACCTAAAAGAGCTCGGCATTGAAGTGGTCGGGACTAGAAGAACAGCAGCAGGTGACATTCTCCTAGAGGTTGGCAGCAAAAAGGAGGCCGAACTCTTTGCTGAAAAACTAAAAGAGAAGCTCGGTAATGAGGTAAGCGTAAGAAGGGCCATGAGAACGGCACCAGTGCTCATTTTGGGACTGGACGAGTCAACAACCATGGAGGAGCTGAGGGCAGTCCTCGCCGAAAGAGACCCAGAGCTAGCAGACATCAAACCATTCACCATCCAAACAGCAGCCAACGGTTGGAGCACCGCAAGGATCGAGACCTCGATACGGTCGGCATTGCGGCTAGCTGCTGATCCCAAGATGAGGATCGGATGGAGCAACTGCAGGATAAAGCTGCTCGGGGAAAAGAAAAGGGTCTGTTTCCGTTGTCTAGAAACCGGGCATGTAGCAGCAGGATGCCAGGGGGAAGATCGTTCCAACCGCTGCATCAAATGCAGGAAGGATGGCCATGTGGCCAAGAACTGCGAAATGCGAACCACGACCAGGTCAATGCTGCGTAATGAGGCCGGAAGGCCAAACAGACCAGAAGGCAATGATTAAGTTTCTTCAGATTAACCTCAACCACTGTCGAACGGCTCAAAACCTGGTGGAGCAAACGGTGGTTGAAAGAAACATCGACGTGGTTATCGCATGCGACCCACACGGGATCACAGACGGTACCAGAGGATGGCTAACAAGTAGCGGTACAAATAGGGCCGCAATCAAAGTGTTTGGGAAAAACACCACGATAGCGAAAATCGAGACCGATGACGAATTTGTACTGGTAAAGGTAAATGGAGTATTCATATATAGTTGCTACGCGTCACCAAACTCCACAATAGCAGCATACCGGGAATTTCTACAACGGCTAGAAAGGAGCGCACAACTGATAGGGCGCCAGGAGAGAATTATTATCGCCGGGGATTTTAACGCGAGATCAGCCGCATGGGGCGACTGGCAGAGTAATACTAGAGGAGAGGAACTCCTAGAGCTCTCCGAAGGACTAGGTCTGGTCATAATCAACACGGGACGAGAGCCCACATTTCATGGCATAGGAGCAGGCTCGATCGTCGACATCACGTTTGCATCGGAAGGATTTTCCCGCAACATCAGAGATTGGACGGTACTAGACGAAGAAAATCACTCTGACCACCATTACATAACGTACACAGTACAGACGGACGCAAGCTCTTGCAGGAGAAATGACACTCCGCACAACGATAGGAGCTGGATCACATCCAAGGGCATCTGCGTAGAGAAATTCAAAGCAGGCCTTATGCTAGCGGATTGGATTTGGCAAGCTGACGTGGGAGAGTACAATTTAGCTGACGCCTTCGAGAAAAGGATGACCGTCGCATGCGATTTTGCACTCCAGAGGAAACCCGAGATGCGATGTGGCAAAAGACCCCAGCACTGGTGGAACCCGGAGATAGCACAACTCCGCTCCAGTTGCACTGCAGCAAGAAGAGCATTAAAAAGAGCGGTGACCAGGCGGACCAGGAATGGCGGAGAAACAGCAGCGCCTGAACACCTGCTGGAGAACCTTAAATCCCACAAAAAGGCCCTCAGAACGGAGATAGCAAAGAGCAAAGAACGCGCGTGGAAAGAACTACTCGAAACCGTAGAAAAAGATGTATGGGGCAAGCCGTATAAGCTAGTATTGAGGAAACTGCAAGGCCCACCAGCGACGGCAAACATGGAGCCCTCGATGCTGAAGGAAATCGTCGCAACGCTTTTCCCAACGAAGCCACCGCCCAGTCAAATAGAGTACAGCTGTGACACCCCCATCCCACTCTTCACGCAGGACGAGGTATGTGAGGCTTTCAAACGAATGGCCCCCAGAAGGAAAGCACCCGGCCCGGATGGACTTACCAACTGCATACTCGCAGCAGCCCACAGGGCAGAACCAACCCTCTTCAGGGGAATGTTCAACGAGTGCCTGCGAGTAGGTGACTTCCCAATGAAATGGAAGAAGTCAAGGGTAGTGCTACTCCGCAAGGGGCAAAAACCAGCAAACGAACCATCGTCATACAGACCCTTATGTCTGTTGAACGATGTTGGAAAGCTCTACGAGCTACTACTAGTGCAGAGGCTCGAAATACATTTGGAAAGCTCACAAGGCCTCGCGGATGAACAGTATGGTTTCCGGAAGGGTCGCTCGACCGAGGACGCAATAAGCACACTGAAGGAGACCGTGAATGCGGCACTCGGAAAATACGAACTCTGCGTAGCCGTTAGCCTTGACATCAGAAATGCGTTCAACTCCATCGGCTGGGATCACATAATGGCAGCGCTGCAGAGGTGTGATGTCCCCGAGTACCTGCTGCAGACATTCCAGGCCTACTTCAAGGAGAGATCCGCAACGTTGGCACACGCCCACTCCGCTACTGGTCAACTAGAGGTGAACATCACCTGCGGCGTGCCGCAGGGTTCAGTAGTCGGCCCGACGTTATGGAACGTAGCGTACGACAGAGTATTAAGAGCCCGGTGCCCGGAATCCACAAAGATAATAGGCTTCGCCGACGATACACTCGTCATGGCCTGGGGCAAAAGAACCGAAGACGTGGAAAGGCGAATAAACGAGGCGTTAGAAGTGGTCGCCGAAGAGATCAGCACACTCGGACTGTCATTAGCGACGGAGAAGTCCGAAGCCGTATTCTTCAAACGGCAATACAAAAAAAGGAAACCCACCATCAGACTGAACGGCGCGGACGTACCAATAACTAAGACTATGAAGTATCTTGGACTGACAATAGACGAGAAGCTGTTGTTTAGAGAACACATGCAGGAAGCAGCTATAAAGGGACAGGGGGTGCTGACGTCACTTAAGAGACTGATGCCGAACGTAGGCGGTCCTACGGAACCACGCAGAAGACTGCTGGTAAGTGTTGTCCAGTCGGTGATGCTATACGGTGCCCCGATATGGGCAACCTCGCTGGAATACTCCAAGGCCAGCAGAGGGGAACTGCTAAAGGTACAGCGGCAAGCGGCACTTCGCAGCATCTGTGGGTACCGCACAATATCATACGACGCGGCATACATTTTAGCGTCGACCCCTCCAATTGACCTCATAGCAATGGAAAGGAGGAAGCTGTTCCAAATCAGAAGAGGCCTGACAAGGAAAACAGTTCAAGAGGCAAGAGACGACACAATGGTGAAATGGGTGCAGAGAATTGAAGACGCCAAAAAAGGGGAATGGACGCGGACACTGATTCGGGACGTGCGAGGCTGGGTGACGAGGAGACATGGAAGCATGGACTTCCATCTCACCCAAGTATTATCCGGGCATGGCTGCTTCAGTTACTACACCCACGGAATAGGGAAAAAAGCGGACCCAACCTGTAGGCACTGTCCATCAACCCTAGACGACGCGCACCACACGCTGGTTGAATGCAGGGCATGGACAACCGAGAGAGAGGAGTTGGAGGCAGAGATTGGCCCATTGGACGTTGGTACTCTGATCGGTAAGATGCTGAGCAACACCCAGGCTTGGGAAGCAGTGTCCGTTTACGCGAAGAGGACGATGAGGCAGAAGGAGGCGTTGGAACGTGCCCAGCAGCTTGAAGAGAGAAGAAGGACAAACTAGTTAAGTAATACCTTTGTAGGTCGAGGACCAAAACAGGGTGGTTAGAGGCCCCCATAAAATGTAATTAGTTTTGAATGTATTGTGTTGTTTTATGTTTTTCCACAATAAACGATGGGTGGCGGGGAGAAGTAATACCTTAGGGTTAAGTTCCTCCCCCCACCCGATTTTTATTAAAAAAAAAAAAAAAAAAAAAGGTCTGTGCTATCAACTTAAATTGTTTTAAATAAAGTAGTGTGCTATTGAAGCATCTCTACAATTTTCGGACTACTATAACCTCTGTGTGTAATACTGTAATACGGTAGTTTGTACTTCGATCACGTAGTCATCTGGTTTTTAATTCCAGTAGTAACGATCACCTAATTTATATATGACATATATCATAATAAACTTTTTTAGATGGTGAGGCATCATAAGGTACTGTACTACTGTATTGTACTTTATCCAGAATGTACGTTTAAACTTAAAGATATACGATTAAGCGTCACATTACTTATTTTTAGATGCTTTGATTTGCATCGGATTGTTACATTATAAAGATAGGGGGGATGATAGTGGCCCCTTGATGTACGATATCATAGTATATTTTAAACACGCCGATGCCACAGCTTAATCCTAATAAAAATATTGGCAATTTGATTTTTCAATTTATATAGTAGGTATAGAGGATTTGCAACCCATTTTAGGAGTCATTATGTCTGATAATTTCCATAATGAATTAGGTATATATTTTTTTTTCGTATTATAACTAAAATCTAATTGCTTCGATAAAATAAAAAAATATTAAATATGTACCAATGAGAGTAAACTTCAAAAACTTTACACTAGAAACCAATTCGAAATATTAAGAGTAGTTCGTCCATATTGAAACAGTATCAATAACGGTGTACCGTCAATTGTGCGTGATAATTTCAGCGCACGTTAATTGGGCGTGGAAATTATAGCGCATGACAATTAAGCGCATACGACATCTTGGCGTGCGTCAAATTAACGAATACGACATTTTAGCGTGTGACATTTTAACTCAACAAAATAACAAAATAATACAATAAAAATACAGCAAAAAAAATATTACACATATGCGAAGATTTTGAAAATCAACCTCTCAATGAGTACTTACAAGGGATAGCCCACAATTCGAATTTAAATAAATGATTATAATATGATGTTTTTTTTATAAATGTTTGTATTTTTTTTTAAATTTTAAACATAATTTTAATTTAAATAAGTGATTTTTAAAATAATGTAATATATAGGTAAGTTTAGCAATATTTAATGATATTTTTAATATGATTTTAATTTGGTATTTTATTATATGTTTAATTAATTTGGTATATTTTAATAAACATGACGCGCTGATTTGTCTTGCGCTGAAATGTCGTATACGTTGATTTGTCTTACGCTGAAATATCGTATACGCTGATTTGTCTTGCGCTGAAATATCACCGCTGAATTTTCGTGCGCTAAAATGACCGCGCTGAATTGTCATCGATCCATCAATAACATCTCCAATATCATTAAAATAAGAGACTAGAATATTTTCAAATCTTTGTGGTTAAGGATATGACAAGTGTGACTTTAAACAGCAATGTGAGACAAATAAAAGCAAATGTAGTGCTTCAGGTAAACTATGTAATTCTAAAATTATATGATAGCATAAATGGATTTGATACTGATCGTTTAAGGAGCTTAATATAGGCAATTTGAAGGCAATTGACATGGTGTGTGCGTGGTGCGTGCATGGCATGTATTTGGGTTTGTAGTAAACAGTCATTAGTGTGAGTGTATTCGCCCACTCACATGACTACTACAGCCCTCTGCATATTGGTATTTCTTATGATTATGATGGCCGCATATTTGAACATTATTTAGTATTATTATTTTTATTGTTTAAAAGTATCAATCTATTTCCAATTTTACAAACTATTCTACTAATCGGAAACAAATTATGAAATCATATATAAATTCACTATGAAGTTTTGTTGAAAACGACTTTCTCACACTTTTAAATTAAGTTTTTAGCTATTATTTTAAGATTTTTAAAATTCAACATTTCAAATAAAAATTTGAAGGGTTCAAGTGATCAATTTTAAAACAGTTGAAAAATCGTTTTCTAGTAAATTTCATAGTGAATTCAAATATGTTTCCGATAACTAGAACAGCCAATACAGTTTACAGTTTGCTGTATTTAAATATAGGTATATTTTGGTAGAAATTACAGCCGTATTGGATTGATGGTAAATAAATAATTGAAAATTAAATAAAATTCATTTATTTTTATTTTTTATAGATAGAAAAAAATATAGTTTAATTAAAATTTCAATTATTTTTATTAACATTCATAATATTTATACTTTTTTAATTTTAAATGCCCACTGTGTTTTAGTCATTCTAAAAAATGCCGAGCAAAGTATATAATTTTTCATATTGTCCATTGAAATTGGTCATTGTATGTATTGTCCGGTGTCCGGACATTGTATACTATAGCGCCCGATTTTGCACTCTGACATTCAATATATCGTGATCACTGATCACCTATTGAATTAAATTAAATTATAAATATAAAAATAAATTTAAGAAAAACAACCATCTCTCTTGAACACCACCAACATCCATTTCGATACTATAAATAAATTATCAAACCAAAAAAAAAAACATTATATTGTATTATTATAATTATTATAATATTATCTTTCTTTAAGCATACAGCCATACAGGTTTTGTTACTTAATTGTATATTATTACTATTTTTATTTTTCTTATATTCTTCTTCTTTATATCTGTACTGATTATTTTATATTATCGGTATTCCTCTATTTATATATATAAACTATATTTTTACTTATAGTAATATTAGATACTATTGATAATAAAATTATTATTTATCCAATTTGTTCGGTACGAGTCGTTTTTATCACAGGTAAAACTAATAATTATTGTTCGTGGTTGAGACCGGTCGGGTTATCTATATTTTTATATAATAAAGGCGACAATCGCCGACGGTCTTTAACCAGCCATTAGTCAATCGCGAATAAAGACCGTACCTAAACGCACCGCACTCCGAAAGCAAAATTATGCAAAAATAAACGAGAAATTATTTAACTCGACCTTAACACAATTATTCGTTTATTAGAAGTAACACAAACTCTATAACTTCACGTACAGTATTTTTGCATAGCAACCCTCAATACTTAGGAATTAGATACTATATAGGACAACAAAACGTTGTATTTTTGTAAAGTGTATACTGTAGAATGATATATATTGAATACGTCATGAGTTATTCGTGCATACAGTTGTATCGAAGTAATAAGTTAAACGTCTTATATTTTGTTGTTATTATTTGTTTTCTATTGAGTTTTAAATTATTTATGAAAAATCCAGTGCTAGAAATGTTTTTTTACATTGGTGTAAATACTTATAAGCGTAATGCAGATGATTGAAATAAAAATATGACTAGTTATGACATTCCCACAAATTATAAAAATACATTTTTTCCCATATAAGGGGAAGATGTCATATCTACACAAATTACTGAAATTGCTGTACCTACATCAAGAAGTAGACCAAATTTCACCCACCGCCATCGAACACTGTTTGATATTCTTTTTTTTTGCTAAACATTTTTTTCTAAGCAACTATATTTCAAAATTTCCATTTAATTGTCTTGATTACTTTCCACTTGTCACCAATCACCCAACAATGTTATGGTCCAAGTACATCGCTGATTCTCATGAAGTCACAGATGAAAAACGGTCGAAAATTTTCAGTTTGTTGGACAATTATTGATCCATTTTTAATTACTATCCTGGATTAAATACTTTATATAAGTAGTAGTAGCTGCGAGGTATTGGAAAATGTTCCAATCAAAGTGAAGCCTTAATCTATATTCTATACATTTTCCTTGTGACATGCAGTTGAAAAAGAAACTCCGATGTATGCTACCGTGGAGGGTGTCGAAAAGTATTAATCATCATACTATAATCTAATTGTCTGTGTTATGAAAGGAAACAGATCTATTCGTTTAAGTTTGAGCTAAATAGATACGTAACTTTTAGATGTGATAGGAACTCTTATACAAGTAATAACTAGTTGTAGTGGTGGAGGCCTAAGGGACATTAATAACTGTGAAAAATGAGTTGCATCTCACAAAAATCACTTCAAACTGTTTGACGGTTAATTTTTTTTGTCCATCACTATCCTGGTGACACCACTGGTCTCCTAGTAAACATCTACCTTCGTAACCATCTATTTTCATCTATTTTGCATCTTCATTTCCAGATATGAATTATACATTATCTAAAGATCAAATTTTAAGTTTGAAATTGTGAGTTAATATTTTGTAATTTGTTTTTTTCTTCATAAATTAGTATGCTTGGCATTTAAAAATTTAAAACAACTAATATTTTAAAATTTAGAATCTTAAGGTATATGTTATATTATGTTATGATATAGTTAATGGCATTGGTATATTTAACAATACCTTGCATTTTCTTTTGTTGATTACAATCACAATCAGGACCAGATTGAGAGCAATGATTATCATTTGAACAATCAGTAAGCTTGTCCGTATCATGACATCTGATTTTTGAATCTTCATCTTATTTAAATTAATTGAAACTGAAAATAAGAAAAAATTAACCATCAATATTACAATAAATAAAGTATAAAAATAATATCACAACTTATATGAATTTCATTAAATACAATTGTATTTTATTACTAAATAATACTCGTGTATAATTATATTAATGTATGTATTTTATTTATCGACGGTCATGAGTTGAATTTATGCTTAATTGATCACATTATCAGGATATTCGTATAGGATGAATTAAGAATTCATAGATTGTATAGTAATAACCTCATAACATATAATTCTTACCATTTCAGAGTTCACAATTTAAATATTAGTATGATATATTCATAAATGTATTAAAAGTCATTAACAAAATGGTACGTCAAAAAAAAAGTGTGAATGTTGTTGAACACTCGGTAGGAACGAAGTTCAGTGCATGTGATACGAGAAGTGGAAAAATATGAAGAAATAGAGAGAGAGAGAGAGAAATGAATGCTTGTATAAATATATCGCGCGCATGGTAATAAAATTATAATCAATTTTTTCTAAGTATATGAAAAAATGGTATATAATTTTATAATCATCATAAAAGTACAAATCAATTATGAAATTAATCAGTATTCTTAATAACAGTAAATATAGGTCTGTGGTAGCTGAATGTGTCACGTATGTTTGTGATTGAATTTTCTCTATATATTAATATCTCGAAAAACTCCATCAATAGTAGTATTGTATCTTTTTGTAGTTTCCAACGGATTATTATTGATGGTTAAATCAAATTCTTCGGAAAGAAATTTTAATAATGACTGATTTTTTTTTATCAGCAAAGTTAACTTTGAAATCGCCGGCTAAAATGAGTGGGGGGACTCCATGTAAGCCTTTCTGCCATCTGCTTAACGCTACAGATCCATTTTCAGAATATTCTAATAGTGATCGATGAATGAATTCTGCAATATCATCATTTTTTGATTTGGCGAGACGTAAATGACTGCCATGATAAAATGTATACCGTTTTCCGTCAGACACTCAGCTGAATATAATATATCTACAACCTTAGAACACCTTAGGCTCATATCGTGAAAAATTTTCAGGATTAGATCCATGTTCGATGTTACAACATTAGTCTTGTCATTTTTATTGTAATAAATTCCAACTCCACCTGCTCGAACAGAATCACGCTTAAACTTAGCAATACAATCGGAATTTGGTAATTCACATTGCTCTTCATCCTCTAACCATGTTTCTGAGAGTAATAAAAAGTTGCTTTTTTGTGTCGTTTAAATCAATGGAATGTTTTCGCAAGCTCTCAACGTTAAGAGCTATAAATGAGATATTTTTATTATTACCCATAAATTCAATAATTGTTTGCGCTCTTGTTTGCAGTTTATTTAAAGAAAGCCATTTGAACTCTTGTAACAAAATAATAAGAAATAAATGAATGAATGAATGAATAAAAAAGATAACCAAAATAAATGATAATAAAGATAAATGAAAGTAACCAAATTACTTAACGCGCTTGAATTTTTCTCTTTAATGTGACTTCCATTGGAACACATCATAGTTTTTTAAATTTTTGTTTTTGTCGATATTCTTTATACCTAATAGTTAGCGCGAGAATTTTCGGATCTAAAAAATCAAAAATAATAAATAAGTAAATGAGTGAATAAATCAATAGATAATAAATAAATGAATAAATAAATATTTCAATCGAATATTCTCTCAAGAAAATTTTAATGAACCTAACCAGGATGTTGAAATGATCAACGTAGTATCTTACCCTTGAAAGTTGCCAGTTTTTCTGAATTGATTCATTATTTTCTTTTTTAGAATTCACAATTACTGATTTCGTCTAATGGATCACTATCACTGTCAGATATTTGTTTATTGTTTTCTAAGACACTTTGATTTTACTATTTTTTTCTCTTTCTAAGCTCTTTGCACCGTTCTTCATTCATTTTAGTAGTTATAAGTTTCTAACTTCTATCTTAGAAGTCAAAAACAAGTCACGTAAATACAAAGATTGCATACACGTACACACGTAGGCTACTAAACAGCTGATGCGCGCGAGAATGCGGACAATAATGTTAACGCACACTAATGCAAGCATCGACTATAGTACGAGTATACATGGTATATTATTTATTTAGCCACAGTTAGCAGTGATAATAAAAGCAAGGGACTGTTCATAATTTCATGTTCTACCACTGTGTATACAACATCAATCAGTCCGTTGCCAAAATGAAAAATAAATAAATTAAATTTCTTATCGAACTTAACATCAATAAAAAATAATATTTAAGAAAATCTCTTTAAATCCTATCATAAACTCAAAACCCCGTGTAACCTTGGCGGGGTAGTTGCCTCCCGGACATTTTTTATTTTTTTTTTTTATTTATTAATTTAATTGTGTCAATACATCAAATATTTTTACTATGTCATAAATTTACAATTACAATTATGTGTTTACATAGTATTTACAATTTTTACTAATTTTTAGTTAAATTATAATTATGTCCAGATCCGTGTCTGAATCTGAGGTGTCTTCTTTGGGTTCAAATAGTATATCCTGTGGTAGCCGTGGTTTTAATTTTATGTTGATGGAATTCTTCTTGGACCTAAATCCAGCAAAAAAATAAAATCCTAAATGGGGGGCGGGGTTCCCCCGTTCCCTAAAGCGGAAAACTGTAGTACTTTACATAAGGAAGGGTTTTCCCTTGGTCCGAGGTCTTTAACTTTAATTCCTGCCAAGTTATACTTAACTTAAAATGTGAGGGTGGGAACTTTGGTTCCCTAATGGTAGAAATTCATCTGAGGCCTTAAAAACTGAAATCCCTCTCGGTCCGGGGTCTCTAAGTCAAATACCTGTTAAGTTATGCTTAGTCAACAAAAAAGTGAAGTGATGTGAGGAATGTCGCTTCTATATTATCATAGAACAGTATAGAAGCGACACTCTGCTTGGTGGTCGATCTCTGGTGGTTTAGTGTTGACGTTGTAAATGATTACCTGGTGGTTTAGGAGTGTTGTTATGAACGATTTTTATTTACGATAAAAGGTTTGTTGTTTGTGTACGTTTTAATCCTATAAGTAATAACGTTATAACCTAACCTTCACTGCTTGCGGCTATCTAACATCAAGTTTGAAGTAACAACTGTTTCGCATTACACGTTCAACAATTATTTTAATTTTAATTACTATTAGTAATTATAATATAATTTACTATAATTTCTGTGATATCATAATGATTTGCACTGTGATCTTAAATTACACCCATATAAGATTATGGTAACTCAGGAATTAAGTCCAACAGATTGGGGAAAACGAAAAGATTGCTGTAATGCAATCCTAACAGTTGTGCCTACCAACGGTATTGTGTGGAGTAGCGACGAAGCACATTTCCACATTTCTGGCACAGTGAACAAACAAAATTTTCGTTATTGGGCTGCTGAAAACCCTCTAAAAATACACCAATGACCTATTCATAGTCCTGAAGTAACAGTTTGGTGTGCTTTGTCCTCGGTAGGCATCATGGGACCTTATTTTTTTGAAGAGGGTGGTGTTACAGTTACTGTGACTTCCAACCGGTACTACGAGATATTGGAGAACTTTTTACGCCCGAAAATCGAAGAGTACGAAAATAATGATGTCTTTTGGTTTCAACAGGTTGGAGCCACAAGCTCATACAACCCGTTGTTCTCATGCTGTATTGCAAAAAATGTTTCCTGGTCGCTTGATTTCCTTAAGGGAAAACATTACATGGCCTCCTCGCTCCCCTGATTTGAGCGCATGTGATTATTTCTTATGGGGATACCTCAGAGCTGAAGTTTTCAAACATCGACCAAGAACCATTGAAGAACTTAAAGAGGCCATCCGTCATGAAATCTCCACTCGATATGCTGGCGAAAGTGATGGAAAACTTTCGAGAACGGCTCCATATGTGCGTTGCTCGTCAAGGCAATCATTTAGACGATATAATTTTTAAAAAAACCTTATATAATATAGTTTTTAAAAATAAAATTTTTTTTCTTTATCTTGTATCGTTTTTTTTTAATTAACTTCGGAAATGTGAGAGTCCCTTATGCCACACCCTGTATAAGGTGCAGAGATTTAGAATGTGGAGAATGGGGTTAATGACATGAGGTACATAGTTTATATTATAAATATATTTCATAGAAATTAAAAATGCTGCGGTTAACACAATCGAGTTATTCAAAAGCATCAAAGTGATTTGAAGAGTTTGAATATTTCCCAGCTGTTATTTTAATAAAACATAACACTTTAAAGGCCATACATGTATCATGTTCAATATGATTCAGAGAACAGACAGATGGAGTTTGTCAAGTTTGAAAAATTAAAATCAAGGGCACAAACAAGAAGAATCAGAAGTGGATACATTTAAACAGAAAAAAATAAAATTACCACCCACAAAAAGTGCATCTAAAAAGTTAAATAAAATGATTCGTTGGTGAGTTACTGAATAAAGGCAATAGCGAGAGGAAAAAAATTATGAACAAATTTTTAATGCCGATGATTAAGATCCGATTGATGTTTTTTTCAAAAGTATGGCGTTGACTGTGAAAAATTTTTCCCCAGCTTTGAAAGTAAAGGCGAAAATTGATATTTTACGGATAGTTAGTGAATTGGAGATGGAAAATAATCAACTGACAAAAGAAATAAGCAACCAAAACAGTTTAAACGTGGATACTTCGTGTTATAGTCGAGCTAGTTCCCAATCACTCTAGTCAGGAATTCCAACATATAATTATTCTACTACATCAAACTCATTGGAAGCAGAAAATAATGGATCGGTTGAAGAAAGTATGACCCTAGTATCACCTAAGTATCATCTTGGAGTACAAAGCCTTGATAGTTCCTGATTTCTTCATGTATGACACAGCAATGCTTAAAAATAGGAGGATGTCATCATAAAGAACACCGCCGGGCCACAGAAGAAACATTGAGCTGTCAAAAAGTTTAGTTATTGTAGAAAAATTGGCTTTTTCTAAAACTTCAGCATTTAGTAAATATATTTTTCCTGGTCTCTCCTTCAGTAAGTTGCGCACACATTGAATGCGTTTTCGTACGAATTTGATTCGTGCGAACTTGTACGTACACGCACGAACGATCCCGATCTACCAAATACTATGTGAGCGCGCAGACTTGGTGCGATTTGTTCGTACGTATACGTACGTGTAACTTTGACGTAAGAAAACAATCCGAACTTGTCCGGATTTCATTAACGTTCGTACGCCGGCAATGGATAAATGAATAAATCGTATGAATTAAATGTATTCAATGTGCGCAATCAATTCGTACGACCTGTATTCGTACGTTTTCGTACGAAACAAATTCGTACACAATGTGCGCGCGGCCGTAGAGTTCCGATTATTACGTTTGCTTATTACAACTTATTATAACTCCCTTGCAAATCTGTCGTTTCATCAATAGAAATCCATATTTTATTTCCTACAATTTCTTTTCTAATTTGATCAATAGCTTCTAAATAGCAACAAATTGTATAAATTTTCCTCAACGTAGATTCAATAGGGATGTCATTTAGAGTATATTTTTCAAGAAACGATCGGAGTTGAACATAAGAAACTTCATGTTAAGGAATATTTGCATACATCATAGCCTTGCATAAATCATGTAAAAAACAGAATTTTTATTTTTTATTTGACGGCTGTTATATAAATTGTTGTTTATTTTCTGCAGGTTTATTTCGATGAGCTAATAATCGTTCGTTTTTATTTGTTTTTATATGTTGAGTTACTGTACATTTTTTCTCAACACTTACTTTAACATCGCAAATCTTCCAAATAAAGCATAGTACCAGTAGTAGAGCACTGCATGGGCCGATTTTTTAAAGCCCAGCCCGGTCTATAACTGATATGAAAAATTAATTTATGAAACCCAAGCCCTCCCAAAGTTAAAATTATATAATGAAGCCCACCCAGCCTTCGCCCATCTAATACGATTCCCAGCCCAGTCCGGCCCAGTGAAAGCCCAACCAGGATCGATAAAGGTCCTTAAATATATATGTATGAATTATTTATAAAGTATTCAACTTTTCAACATTTATTTTAAATAAAAATATATATATTATATTGTATATAGGTCATAGAATAATAACTTGTATATTTGTAAATGTTATTTATTATAATTACATACTATTGTATTTACATTTTTTTTTTTATAATAATCATTTAAAAACAAAATCAACTCAACTGTATCCCCTTTTAAGTACGTCCTCCTTTCTTCGATCACTCGTCCGGAATTACTAAAGGCACGTTCACTCGCCGCGCTTGTAGCAGGTATAGCAAATATCCTCATTGCCAATTTTGTCATCATAGGAATCTTGATTTGTCGTTCCTTCCACCATTGCAATACATTTGCATTAGGTTCATAATGTTCCAATTGATACATGGATAATTCATCCTCGCATGTATGTCTGGTTCTGGTACTTGATCCATCATCAATATCTACCCACTCTGAGAACATGTCCCCGTTTGAATAATTGAGATTTCTTGTTTGTACAGTATTTTCAGGTGGATTATTAGGCATTTGCTCTTGAATGTTATGAAGTTGAACTTTAACATGATTAGTATATTATCGTCACGTCTATTATTTTTAAATAACAGAAGGTGCTTTAATAGTTTTGCTTTGTGTAACATAACCAAATTAATTGTTGGATATGAAGTCCCTTCCAGCTGGGTTGATGCATTTTTAAATGCATTTTTTTTTATTATTATGGGTTGAGGCTTCGACAACTAAGGGCATTAGCCTGCTAATATAAATATTCTGGTACGAAAAAAGTACAAAAATCGAAAATTCGCAAAAGTTCCATTATGGGCCGGGCTGGCGCAACGGCAAAAACAAGTAAACGGTTTTTTAACCATAAAAAATTCTCGTGCGAATTCTGGCGATTGTCATGCAAATTCATGCGAATGGCGTGCTAAATATTGGTATATTTATATATTCGATATCTATATTTTTTCTATTGGGCCGGGCTGGCGCAACGTACGTCATAATGACTTGAATCCATCACCGACGATGGCTTCAAATAATCTCAAGTCTAAAGCACAAAATTTGACACAGTCATCGATTGCATCATGTGAAACTTTTTCTGGAATCTTTATTTTAATTTTTTTTGTCACAAACTCATCCATACTAGAATTACCCTTTGTAGTATAACTACTGCACATTTATGCCGTTTTAAATGAGATGTACCAGTACCAGGTAAATTACTTAGTAAAATTTTACATTTGTTACAGCTAACATAACCAGTTCTTTTATCAGTATTTGCATATAACACATGACTAAATACTGTCCATACGTCACTTTTTCCTTTTGAAGTATCGCCACTTAAGAAACATTCTCTACTTTTAATTTTTTTTTTCTATGACTTTTTTGTCCTCTCTCACCGGGGATTCAATATGTCTTCCATATTACCTAAATTATAAATCAAATATTTTATTTTTAAGACTACATTATAATAATAAGAATAGGTGATACTATGATATAAAACAGAAGACGCAAACAAATATTGGTTCTATAAAGAATAGACTTCAGGTATCCAGCATCAGTCCTATCTGTTCTCTAGCACAATATGGTGTATAACGTTAATGTATATAATATACTGTACAGTAAACTGGAAATTTAGGTGATAATTAATGTTGAATTAATTAAAATTATTAATGAATATAATATTGTTCTAATTTGGAGCTTATAAAATGGTTATAATAAACATAATTATAATTATATTATTATGAATAATTAAACAACGGGTTTACGAAAAAGTGGTGTTCATTTAATATTTATCTAAGTATAATGCAAGTGTAATCGCGTATTACAATTTACAAATCACTAATCACTATTGTCTATTATAGTATAGGTACACTATACACGCTACACAGTATACACTGTACGAACAACTACATATAATATTGTACATATTTTGTACGACGCACGTCAATTGTCAAATTAATTTTAAAAGACATCACAACACTTCAATTTTGAGTTTATTGGTGTATTATTGTAGTTAACACAATCAAAAACGTTTTGGTAAAAATCCGAAGTTAAAAAAAAGAGCCGATGACTGAGCAGTCGCCCATGTTTTACGTGTAAAATTAGTTAAAAGTAGTTTGATTTACAGTTTACACAATGATTTTAATAACTTGAAATAGTATTTCAGAATTTTTTTTTCATAATCCCAATTCCCAAGTATATTATGTTCTTCAGACTATATACCATAGTATGATTTAAAATTGAATATATTATCATGTTTTTGCATACTTATTATAAATCATAATTTAGTAAAATGAATAAGTTCGTGACCAGCATCGTATTTCCATTCGCCATACGAAATCAAATTTTACGAAATTTCCGATATTAGTTCTATCCACTGGATCGATGACAATTCAGCGCGGTCATTTTAGCGCACGAAAATTCAGCGGTGATATTTCAGCGCAAGACAAATCAGCGTATACGATATTTCAGCGTAAGACAAATCAACGTATACGACATTTCAGCGCAAGACAAATCAGCGCGTCATGTTTATTAAAATATACCAAATTAATTAAACATATAATAAAATACCAAATTAAAATCATATTAAAAATATCATTAAATATTGCTAAACTTACCTATATATTACATTATTTTAAAAATCACTTATTTAAATTAAAATTATGTTTAAAATTAAAAAAAAAATACAAAGATTTATAAAAAAAACATCATATTATAATCATTTATTTAAATTCAAATTGTGGGCTATCCCTTGTAAGTACTCATTGAGAGGTCGATTTTCAAAATCTTCGCATATGTGGAATATTTTTTTTGCTGTATTTTTATTGTATTATTTTGTTATTTTGTTGAGTTAAAATGTCACGCGCTAAAATGTCGTATTCGCTAATTTGACGCACGCCAAGATGTCGTATGCGCTTAATTGTCATGCGCTATAATTTCCACGCCCAATTAACGTGCGCTGAAATTATCACGCGCAATTGACGGTACACCCTATCTACTATGAAAAAACTAGAAAGTGTATCAAAATTATAATCACACCTATGTCATCAATACAAAAATAACACTTCGGGTTACATAAAAAAAATTTAAAAATATTATATTTAGCGATTGAAATCGTTTCGTTAATCTAGACACTTTTGCACGTAAAACATACGCCGCTGTTCCGACTTCGGCTCTATGATGTCTTTTGAATATTTTTAAACGCCCGTGTCTCATTGAATAATTAGTGTTTAAGTTTGAGACCTACAGTCCACCCCATGTTTCAAATTTCAATATTATATTTTATTATATACTTTAAATCTAAGCGAACTTGTTTTTAGTGTTGTGATGTCCTTTAACATCAGATTTTTTTCAGTAGGTACGTCTTAAGCATGAAACAATAACGACGACCAAAATGAGTTGCACTAACAATTTCAGATTTCTTATTGTTAATACAAAATATGTTGCTGCTAAATATTATCACACGAATTGATTATAGACATGTATAACAAAATCATGACAACTAATATTAGAAGGTTTATTTGAACATGCAAATGGCGAAATGTTTACATCCGTCAGTCACAACTTACAAGCCATAAGTTGCAACGCCCAAGTATAGTGAATACTTAATAATTTCAGAAACCTAATACTAAATAAATACTAATAACAGAGTAGCACATACCCGCCACTGTTAAATACTAATTAATTATATTATAAAAATAAGTTACTTGTTACTTACCTTACTTATTCGCCTGTTCGTGTTCGATGTTGAATAGTCAAACAAAAAATGAATAATGACGTTAATGAACAAACTAATATTATTGTAGTAATATTTATATTATATTTATATTATTATAGTAATATTTCAATATAAAATTATTATTATTATTCATAATGGCCATACAACGATAATGATATGACATATGACTATTAGGTACTAGATAGTGATATTTATAGTTTATAATAATTTATTATTATTTATAGAAATATCCTTATAATATTACGATTACGAACACTCTTTCCAGTAAAGATCGGGTATTTGTATAGTGTTTATACTTAATAGCTAATAGCTATTAACACGTAGTACGGGTATTAAAATATATTTAATTAATTGATTCAAAAATAATCCAAATAATACAATAAGTTCCATTTTTCATTTTTAGTCGTTCACAATTACAAATATTAAAATAAATTAATTACAGAATACAGGCTCAACCCAACCCGTTATCCTGATATAAAATGCCCGGTCGAATAAAGCCCAACACTATTCTAGTTTTTGACACCCGAGTCCATCTAAAATTAATTTTAAAAAGCAAAGACCACTTAGACCCGTACACTTAAAAGAAATTTGCAGCCCTGTCCGGCCGGTGTACCAATGGGCCGGGCCGGGCTTAAGCCAGGGCTGGGCCAGCCCGGTCCATGCAGGGCTCTAACCAGTAGCATACAAATATATCTTCACCAAACTGTTTCACATACTTGTTAAATATATTTGCATTTAATTTTGGCATTGTGCAAAATGTTAGCAGAAATGTTAAAAGAAAAATGTAAGCATGGAAAACACAACAAATGGCATGCAGTTTCGTATCGATCGACACTTAACACCATACTAACAAGATTATACTGACGGACAGTGGACACTAGACACATAATGTTGATATAAAACTTAATATAAATACTTGAATGCCAATTACTTCGACATAAAACTAAAAATATAAAAATAAAGATAAGTTATATTCGATAGCATTAACCGAAGGCCCACCTAAAATATGTGGGTACCTATAATAGTTACATAGTTTACACGAGCATCGGGTGGTGTACAATGTATATATACTATATTATAGTATATAATAATACCATATAGTTTTTATGTAGAATATGCATGAAATATGCACAAAATAACGAAATATGCAAAAATATGCTAAAAAGAATTTTAGATTTCAACTGGGGAGTCTATGATTTATATTTATATCTTGGTTTGCTATAAAATAGAGGCCCAGAATAAAACATGCAATTCTTATAATTTCTCTGCTCTAGTTATTATGTACAACTTGGACAGCATGACTGAATCGTAATCTTATTTTCTATAATAGTGATTAATAATAATTAGCAATAATAACATCCGTATCTGTCACCTGGTAAAAATAATTTCACTCGCCCAAACAGACTATTAATTTTTTGATAAAAATTATTACGTTCGCCCAAACAAACACCACCCGTTTTATATTGTCGCTATACACCTGATAAGTGTTAAAAGTACACCATCAGTGGCATATTTACTTTGTTACAAATATTTGTATTACGCCACAATTTCTCGATTTCGTAATAAATACTGTGATACCCACAACAATGTCTCGTGCATTTTATTATTATTATTATGTGCTAAACCACCTCCACCACGTCGAGCATGATATCTCTCACCCCCGTGTCACGCATTAAAATTTAAAAAAATCGAATTGAAAATAGCTGCGACTCTTAATAACTTAAGTAGACAGATTTCCAACTTTGCGGATGTGAGACATAGAGTAAACTACTTTAGACTTGGTATTGAATAATGTTATTCATTGTAAGTGATTAACTAAAAGTTAATTGAACCTAGAAAAAAAGAATAGGTACTTTAAATATCAAAGTGGGTCAACCGCCTTAGCAATAGCTGTATAGATTACATCTACTTGTTTACCTCCTCTAAACTCATTGAACATGTATTTGTAAAAGTAAGAATACACGATGTAATAAATGTATTTAATGTGAGGTAAGTCTAAGTCACCGCAAATTATGGAGGTTGTTAGAAATTACGGAAACAAAGTTTGGGTCAGGTAATTAAAAACTTCAAGGCACCGATAAAAAAATTGACAAACGAGTGTTTAACATTGATTTCAGAAACAATTATTGGTTTAAATAAGAAACCTTTACGTATACCAATGAATACTCCAAATCCCCATAAACAGTTTAGTTTTAGTACATATTTATATCTATATACGAGTATAACATGGTTAAATGGTCATGACCCATGATTTATAAGATTCAATTAAATGTCTAAAAAAGAAACATTTAACCATGTTTCAGTTAGTATAGGAAAATCAAAAGTTATACATGCTACGTTACATTGAACATTTTCAAGTTTAGTCTAATTTTCACGACAGTTTTGGTAAACTTGAAATTGTATGTTATACTCCAGCCGAAGGATAGAACGCTAATCTTTCATGAATATAAATGAACGAGCTCCGCAGTATCCTGTCCAAATTGATGACATTCTATTTCATCAGTTCTCCGCCCTAAACTCTCCCACTCACGGCGGCTTCTGGCGTTTACACCGGCCAATGATCCGGGTGGTATGGAGCTAGAAATACGCAAGAATGGAAATTTTTGCAACCACCTAGTAGAGTTCTCTCATCGGCTGAAGTACAAAAGGTGAAGATTTTAGGGGTTCTTGCCTGCTAGTCGTTAGGGATATTGTATATTCCTTGAATAGTTCGACATTACTTTGAGGATACCTTTAACGGAAGATATCCACAGCCCAACTTCACCAGCTCGAGTCCTACGGTCCAGATCAGAGTTTCAAGCAAAATTCATGCTCGAATAAATCACCCAGTGGCAGTGGCCTGAGGTGACAAGTTAAAAGTTTTGAACCACAATACCTTATGCTTCAAATTATCAACCTCATCGTGTATTAGGTGCTATTCGGTTTTCAGTTCTTCTAGGCGAGTTGTCAATTGTAATATATCCTTTTTAAGTTCATTTAAGGGTGCTAAATACAGAAGACAGAACTAATAACCCTGCTGAAGCAGCCAATAAAAGACTGAATCTACAAATGGGTGACAACATTCAATACTATGAACATTAATCATCAATATAAAAAAGGTTCAGTCAGGACATGATACATTTTATCAATAACTAGAAGCCGGAAATAGTTCTCCAAAAAAGAAAAAAATTTATTGATGTTGATAAAAGAATTTCTAAAATTTTAAAGAATAACAACAACCGCAAAATACTTAGTTCTTTAAGGGGTATAGCTAAAAATATTACTTGTTACTAAATTCTATTATTGTTATTATTTATATCAATTAAACTACTATAGTTAAATAACTTAATATGATACCAAATGATTTTTTACTATACCTACTTAATCGAATAAAGACAAAAAATAATATAAAGTTTACACAAACATGATTATAAGAGAGTCAAAGAGAGCAAAAGAAGAATGGCTGAATGATAAATGTTTGTCAGTAGACGACTGCCTTTCCAAAGGTATGGGCGATAAGGCATACAAGATGAACGTTTTAAAAAAAACAGTGATGGAAGAGTTATAAGTGATGAAGAGGAAAAATTATAAATGTGGAAAGCATATATAGGAAAACTATATAAAAACGAGCAAGCAGGCACTATACAATTATCCATAACGAGGCCGGAAGATATGCGATACAACACAGGACCACCTATATTAAGAGAATAATTTGAAATAGCCTTATAAGAACTTAAAATTAATAAAGCGTCTGGGATAGACGGGTTAAACGGAGAACTATTAAAGGCATTAGATGGGTATGGAAAAGATATTTTTTTTAGAATAATAGGAAAAGCATACGAGAGCGGCATCATTCCGAAAGACTTCGAGAAATGCATTATGATTCCCATTTCTAAGAAAAAGAAATCAGAGAGATTGTGAAGAATACAGAACAATTAGCCTCATAACACATGCTTCTAAGATTCTTACAAAAATAATGCACAAGAGAATAGGGTCAAAAATAAATGAAAATATAGCGGAAGACCAATTTGGTTTCAGGAAAAACAGAGGCACTAGAGAGGCGATAATATGCTTAAGAATAATCATAGAGAAAATTATAAAAATCAACAAACCACTGTTTATCGCCTTCTCAGATTTTGAGGTCATCGATAATGTTAAATGGACGAAACTATTTAAGATTCTGGAGGATATTGGAATGGACTATAACGATAGGAAAATTATACATAATCTGTACATCAATGAAATTGCAGTCATAAAAGCTGAAAAAGGTAACAACCAGGTGGAGGCTAAAATTGCAAAGGAGGTAAGACAAGGGTGCAATCTATCACCTACTTTAATCTGTATCTTTGAAGAAGCTTTAAAAGAATTAAGAAAAGAAAATATTGGAGGAGTAAAGATAGGAGGAATACTTTTAAAAATGTTGCGTTTCGCGGATGATATTGCTGTAATTGGAGAAAGTGAAGAACACATAACTAACGTCTCAAAAAAATAAACGATATGCTTAAGAACACTACATTAAAATAAACCAACGGAAAACCAAGATCCTTATATATAGCAAACAGCAGATTTATGCAAATATAACTCTAGATGGAATACCGCTGGAGACAGTTCAACGATTCACATACCTGGGGAGCAAAATCACAAGCGATGGGAAAAGCCATACAAGTATGTAGAATAGCGAAAGCCAAACAGGCCTATTATAAAAAGAGAAATCTTTTTACTTCAAACAGAATAAGTCTGGACACCAGGAAAACACTTATAAAAAGTTGTGTAGAGCGTAGCTCTGTATGGAGCAGAGACTTGGACAATAATGAAGGCTGAGAAAGCCAAAATAGAAGCCTTTGAAGTATGGTGTTGGAGAAGAACGCTAAAAATTTCATGGACGGAAAAGATAAAAAAAATGATGAGGTTTTCAGGAGAATGAATACCCGAAAATCAATATGGAATACGTTAAGACTGAGAAGGAAAGCATGGATTGGACACGTAATAAGGAATAGTTCTTGGATAATCACAATAATAGAGGGAAAGATTGAAGGAAAACCTGGAAGAGGAAAGCCCAGAACCCCATTTTTGAAGCAATTGATGGAAGATACCGGATAGGAACTTACTGGGAGATGAAGAGGGTTATAAATGACAGAGACAAGTGGAGAGAAACATCAATAATCATTTGACCAATTTTCGGATTGAAAAAAAAAATAAAACTATCTAATTAGGACAAATGGAAATATCAAAATAGTTGTTGAATGACAAACATAGTTATTCTTTATACTAATTAAATTTTAATGCTTTCTAAATATAATATATAAAATATATCTAAGAAATTTTTTTTCAAAACTAATTATTTATATTAATTATATTATCTTGTGTAATAACATTATAAAATAATCAACATATTTTATATCAATGCAATTAAATATTTTGAGCAAGTACGCGTAAAATGATATTTCAGTTCTATAGTTTCATAACTATGAACGTAATTCAGTAATAATTTATAAGGTTGGATATGACATAATACCATCAGTTATATCTTTTATTCGTAGAATCAAATAGATTGAACATTTGCCCCGAAGATTGGAAGGAGTGGTCATGCCAAACGGATTAAGAGAGATAACAAGAGTCTTATCATAAGAGTGAGAGAAATGGCAGTATTCCGAAGACAGCCAATTAAAACGATGGTTCAATTTTATTATTTTCTAAATGATAAGACAGTAATTTGTGATGATATGATAGTATTCTTTATGTTTTAAAAATTTAAATTATAATAATTGATAAGTTATTACTAATAACATAGCCTACGTCTATGAATAATATTTTTATAATCGTTCATAACTTTTATAAGTAATATATCTCGTATTAGTAATATTATAGAAATATTTAAATATTTAAAATTATGCCCACGCTTTTTCAACACTTGAACCTTGTAACAAGCTCCACTCACTTGCACGCGTTATCACATATAATGTTCTGTCTATTCCTTTAAGTCTATGGTTATATTATTATACTCGCATATTTGTTTTTATAGTATTATTGAATATACGGGCAGGAACTTTTAAACAGTAAACATACAATTTGTACAGACACTGTTAAATGCGACTGTCTTAATAATAACAGAAAAGGATACAGAACCTGCGCCGTACCATTTCTATTTAAATTTTAAAGCACAATAAAGTGACTTAGTAGATAATCCCAGATGAAAATCTATGGACAACCTAATAATAAACCCTAGAGTTTGTAAAGCTTTACAGCAATATAATCAACATGCAGTCTAGGGTCTAGTTTACTATTAAACTTAGATCCAAGATCAATGACGCAGTCATCAGTAACACGCATAAGATCTGTATCACCTGTTCGATATAAAAAAAATATTCGAGAACGAATCCTAGCAAATTTCATGATCAGGGATGGGGACTTAAAGCATTTGATTATTTTTATGGATTGACTTAAAGTAGAAGTGAGAAAAAGTGAAAAAGTTTGAATTGTTATATTGAAAATATAAGACTGGCCTGGTAATAACTTTATATTTTCACAACAGATGAAGCTTAAAAAATGGTTGCGCGAAATACCAGATTAGTCGATTAAGTCGATGAAAAGTATTAAAATGATTTTTAACCTTTGGAGGGAAATTAAAATATTTGTGATATAAAAAACAAACCAGCAGAAGAATTAATAATTTTAAAACAAACAATGGATGTATAATCATGCTTTTATAAACCGATATTTCAAATAATTTAAATTAATTAAATCTTAAACTTCAAAAACTATTTTTGAGCTTATTAGTGATATAAAAACTTTGTAAAAAAATAAAAATTTAAAGCAAAATCTTAAATCAATATTTTTCAAATTTTAAAACGTATCAAGAAATTAAATGAAACTGTTTTATTTACGTCCAGACAAATTTGGTCTTTGGTTGATTTGGTGAGATGTTGGAACAAATTATCGATAGAGTTTAAAAACCGTTTTCAATCACATATGATTTAATTTCGGATAGTTGAAAATTCATTTCTAAATTAATTTCAAGAAACTGTATAATTTGAACTTATTGATTTCAAAACAAATAATCACTTGAAAGATTTTTATAAAGAAATCACAAATAAAAACACGGATTTAATACCTACTTACATTTTTATAAGACCCTTCCTAATAATTTTCAAAAATTATCAATGTGTATATTTACATTATTTAGTTCAACTTATATTTGCCAACAAACATTTTTAAGCATGAATTACTCAAACATTTCAAAGAGATCTCGTTTGATTATTGATTCTTCTTATAAAGAATTTGTGTTACACATTTCACTCTGAATATTGAAAGATAGCTTTAAAAAAAGACAAGCCCATTTTTAAAACTAATTTATTTATATTAATTTGCCCATATCATCGTTGAAAATCCTGATTTCAGATAATATCAAGATAAAATTATTAATGAATCGATCTAATTTTGACAATGGGAGAAGACACGTGGCAATATGAGCTCTGACCAGGTAAAAAAAAAAACCTGGCGGAGTTTACATATACCCATTACAGGTAAGAAATAAAAACTGACGGAGTTTACCATAGACCTATTATTACCTTTTTATCTTGATCGATATTCTGGTGGAGTTTACAATCGCCCGTTTTCACCATCGGTCATTATTGATAAATGATAAGTAAACGGCTACAAATCAATTTGTTTTCCAAAAATATATCATATTGGATGCTTTTACGTTTTGCTCAAAAGTCAATTTTATTTACACAGACTTCTAAAACTTTTGATAATGTAAATCATGCTAGATATATGTATTAACTAGGTAGGTACATAACATTAATATTCGTTGATAGTACTATTGTGGATTTTGTCTTACGTATCAAACAGAACAAAAATTGTAAAATTATAAATTTCAAATCATGTCTATTTAATTTCCAGTCTGGTGTACCACAGGATTCACTTTTGGCTCCTTTATTCTTTTTATTATTTATTAATAATGAAGTTTTTTAACATAAAGAACCTTTTTTGTACTGGTCATGTTTGTCTAGTAAAATTCGCCAACTGACAACTGTGTAGGTATCACAAATATTATTACGTTATTACAATATTCTTTCTAATTGGTGTTTTTTTCATTTATTTATCTAATTAAATAATTACCCTTAAATATTAAAAAATTAAAGTACATGATAACATTTCCTACGTCTAGGTCTAGGGTTTCAGTTCTTAAATTTTACCATATAAATAATTCTTCATTAATACGTATTCAATATTCGTGATATCGGTGATTTAGTTGTGATATTTGATTCTTATCTTTTGTCTAAAAAATTAACATTTATTATTTTAAATTTTGCAAATCTTGTAAGATATTTGGCTTTATAATTAAGAAAAACTGAAAAAAACTAAGTAATCCTGTTGTTTTAATAACATTATTAACGAAACAAAAATTATCTTATTTAACTTTACTTCCATTACATCTATTAGTAATTATGTGTATATAAATATTTGTATATAAATTATTTGTATCATATTTCTCTTTATGTTTATATCACTAAACGTATAATACTTTGATTATAAGACAAATTATAATTTAAATAAAGTATATGATAATATGCATATAAAATATGTTACAATCATAAAACTTACATGATCTTATCTAATATAATGTAATGACTGCACTTATTACGAAGTTAAAAACTGAAATACACTACTTGTAAAAAGTCTTAAAATCTTCATAAAATAGTTTATACATAAGTACTTACCACAAAAAATTTTAGAAATGACAAAATGTAATTTAGTTTGAGTTTACAAAATTGCACACTATTATCGTCCCATGTGTTACTACTATTTTTATTTTAAATATTCAAGTTCATCAAATTAATTAACTTAAATAACAAATAATGTTCATATTGCGGTGCTTTATATTAACGGGGTTACGACAGGCAGCGCGTACGAACATTTTAGAACGTTTCACCTGGAATATTTTTTTATAAATATTATTTATTAAATAAATATCAATTTCCACGACAATAGCTACCTGCCGCGCGGCGCGACCGTTCCAAAATATTCACGGCGCTCGCCTCATATAACTAATAATAAATATTGAATAAAAACTATTCTATCTTTTAAGATGACCATATTATAATGGTTACCAAATTTTATCAAAATTCGTTCAGTAGTTTCGGAGTTTATTGCAAACACACATCGTGATACGACATTTTTATATATAAAGAAGATATTATACAATCTATTGTACGACTGTTATCGGCGTCGTGGCGATGATCTATATTTATTATTAGTATCAGCGCAAACACACAAACAATACATTACACTAGGAATTTCCAACGAACGTCGTTTTGACCATGTCAATGTTAAGAAATTAAGACCACGGCTCACTCACGTGGTAGGCTCGCTATGCGACCGCAAATATTTTTCCTATTTTTTTTTTATTATTATTTTATAATGCCCAAAAACCAAGATCACAACTTTCTACAAATAGTTAACAGGCTAGGTCAATAAAAATACGTCGTGATGGAGTATCTCCATCAGAAATTGAAAATCGTCTTGCAAGTCAAAGAGTATACGCGTCGTAATCGCGTGCAAGAAAGTCAAGTATCGAGCGTTCGTAGCGGCTTGAAGAACAAAATATTAGAAATGTACATGCTTACGCTAGAGAATCGAGCTCTGAGCCTTCTGAACGCTGTTCCCAACACTATAGAGACTATAGAAACACTTGTTTTACAGAATATAATAACGCCTGTATGTAGGCGTCTTATCTTAGATATTTTGCTTATGCGTGACAAGACTATAGTATCGGTCCTGTCAGAATTTAGTCTTGAACTCGACTCATTCGAGTTAAGTTCTGTACTTAAGTCGCTTGTAGTATAAATTAAATTTTTTTTAAAACTAATTAAATATAATATTCTTATTCAACTCTAAAAGTGTATTCTTTTAATCAATAAACTATTAAACAACATTTGATTATCATCCGCTACACAGGGAACGGTTTCAACAAATTGTCGTCTTCGGATACAACCAGAAACACAATATAAAATATAGCAGAACATCACAGGTATAGGCGTTCATAACACGCCTTCGGAATCAGAGAGAAAGACAACAGACGTAAATAAAAAAAATGTCCGGTACATAAGTATATCCGAAACTGTTTGTCGAATTTTAGAATTTCCCATTCACGAGTGACATCTCACAGTCTTACAGTAAACCACCCACTTCGAAAACGACCAAAGGGTGTATTTTACCACAAAAACGGCTGAACAAGTGACCCAAAACCCACATAAAACCACATTGCTGACTTTCATTGAGCTCTGTAATGAAAATGAATTCGCAAAAACAATTCTATACCACGAAGTCCCTCAATACTACACATGGGCCAATAATAAATTCTCAAGAAGGAAGCGTGGTAAGGACGTTGTTGAACATTCAGGCATAAAAAAAGATGCCGCTTTAGGTAGCGTCTACGTTGTATAATAAACACTGTATATCCTTCTCAGTCAGAGTGTTTTTACCTTAGAATGTTGCTACATCAAGTACATGGTCCAACCTCATTCGAGTACTTAAAAACCGGTAAACGAGTTCTGAAAGAGACTTATCAAGCAGCTTGTCATGCCAGAAGTTTGTTAGAAAACGATGATCATTGGGAAAATACTTTGAGAGAAGCATCACTTTCGCAATGTCCAGTACAACTGAGAAAGCTGTTGTCGTCATACTTGTATTTTGTCAGCAATCGGAACTATTAAAATTATGGAGCAATTTCAAAGACGATCTTTGTGAAGATATCAGTCACAGAATCAGACAACAAAATCAAGATTTCGCCTTATCATATTATAGTGAAAACATTTATAACGAAGGTTTGATACAAATCGAAAATAAATTATTGCAATTAAATAATAAAAGCCTAAGTCGTTTTGTATTACGTTTCCAAGTTCGTACAGACAAAAAATGCAACATATACAAATACAATGGCACATCACTATAATACAAATGATTTGACCTCTTTTGTCAATGAAAATCTGACAAAATTAATACCAGATCAAAAACATGCTTTTGAGACTATAGTCAATGGCATGAATACTAACAAGGGAAAAATTTTCTTTTTAGATGCCCCAGATTGCACTGGAAAGACGTTCCTTGCAAATTTGATACTTGCGAAGATAAGACAATTAGGGAAGATAGCAATAGCAGTTGCTTCGTCAGAAATTGCTGCAACGCTCCTAAAGGATGGAAAAACTGCTCATTCTACTTTTAAACTGTCGTTGTATGTAACTCTTGTGCAACAATCTACTTGTTCCATCCGCAAAAATGGACCTTTTTGTATATTGTTAGGTTACCATTGGTTAACTCCAAATTATTAAAGAAAATAATATAAATGTATTGTCATGCATTTGTATAAAATATTAATACCATAATGAACATTTTTTTTTTTATTCTTTAGCTTTTATGTTTAAATAGTTTACCACTATGTAAAATTTTTCAAAATATCAATCTTGACTTAAAAGAAGCAGTGGATCTAGCTGAAGTTACACTGTTGCTACTATTCAATGTTTACGTGGAAATATAACTGAAGAGTTTAAACGATTATTTAAAGAAGCTAAGGTAAAGATAATCAAATATATTATAGTATTATATATTTTTAATTTAATTAATGAAAAAAAAATATTACTATAGAAAATCGGCTAACATATTAGGTATTACCATATCAATAAAACGTTTGATTAAAAAATGCACAAAACGAGACAACCTTGTATTAATGACTCTGAAGACTATTGTAGTTAAAATAGCTATACCACACATCGATTCATTTATAAAACAGATTAATGAGCGTTTTTTGTGTCATAAAAATGTACTTAAAAGTTAGTATCTAACTAAATTTATTTTTTATTTATATATACTGATTTTGTAAAATTATCTCTAGGATTTAAATGTTTGTTTTTGGGATCATATTCAGATGACTTTTGTGAACTTATACAATTTTATCTCAAAACTGACTTTCAAATTATTAAAGCAGAGTTAAATTTATGGCATGCAGTACTTAAGAACAATGGACAACATCCTAATAGTGGGCTGGAAGCATTAAGGCTATGTAAGAAGGAAATGTTTCCAAATATGCATTTCTTAGTTTAAATTATGTACTTTAACAGTGTTCACAGCAACCCCAGAACGAACGTTTTCATGTCTAAAAAGATTGAAAACTTATCTAATAACAGAAGTAATTTTTTTAAATTTTTATAAATCATGATAAAAATATTATGTTATCGTTTTATCAATGTTATCATGTTAAATTAGCTGCAGAAAAGGGGCCAAATATTGGCAATATTATATACGGACAAAAATATTTTTTCCTGCAGAGATCCATCGTGGCAGTAATTTTTCCGGAAGATCCATTCGTGGGATCAGAAAGTTTGTCCAATGTCAAAATGCCATCTTGCGATGAGGTACAATTTACGATATCATTGTCACTAATAATGTTTTAAAAATAATATTATAGTAAATTTATTTATTTTAATAATATTCATTATTGTCCTCAGAATCCATGAGTCGTTTGATCACCTACTTTAAAAGTTTCAAGTACACACGAAAAATATTTTTAAATCATCCGTTTAAATATCTAGTTTTGTCCAAATCCTCACTTAAAATATTTCTTTAAAAAACGAGTATTAAGTGTATACAATTTACCTATTTATTATTTTATTGGATACAGCATTTCATACTAATGAGAAACAATATTTTAAATTTTCAAACCTTAGTTTTACAAAAATGTTATTCATAATTACAAAATAATTTGTAAATGTTTATAATTTTGATGAATTCAGAATTATTTCCAAATTCTAACATTAAATGCTTATATGATAAACGTCTCTATCTCCTTTGTAATTTTTTTTATTATTTGAAAATTGCTTCAAAACAAAAATTCTCAAAAAAATTGAAAATTCCAGTGGTCTACATAAGTAAATAACTCAAAAAAGTCAAAAATTAAACTGTATATAGATAACACTAACACATATGGTGAAAATTTCAAATATTTACAGTGATTAATTTTTGAATTACAACCATATAAAAAAATCGATTTGGTCGAAAACTAGTTTTGCGTAAAAATTCCCGTTTTTCTGTCATTTTTTTTTTGTTTTGTTTTTCTCGATTTTTTTGAAAACTATTGGAAAATGTTTACTTTTGACCGGTATATCTAATGCACCAAGGATATTCACTTTTACATCGAAAACCACCCCCAAAATTTGAAATTGAAACATTATTTCGACTAGTTATGCCGTACACAGACACAAAAACAAACAAAAAAAAAAGTTAAAAAACAAACACATCATTGTAAAATCAATACATTAATCACTTCGTTCAGAATCTGTTATAATTAATATAAAAAGAAAAATTCTCAGTCGTAAGGTAATAAGGATATAACTATGATACATTTATATTTTATAAGTACCTACATATTATTTAAACATATTTTATTTTTTTAGAATACATTATTTTTTTATCTCAGCTACACAATTGAACATTGCAGTGTATATTGAATTAGATTTTATACTAGATAGTTTTCTAGGAAGTATCAATATTTTGAATTGCTCTATTGTATATATGAATAATATGTAAATATATTTTTTCTTAAAAACATGGAAGAAAAAAAATATTTAATACCTAACATCTAATTCATCCTTATTATGCAGTTTACGAATCGCTATAGATATTTAATATTATTTGAAATAAAATAAAATGGAATATTTAAAAGAATATGATTTGATTATAAATTGATATGAATTAAACTATATTATATTAATGAAGTTGTATTCATATCAGTAACATCGATGCAACTATATGTATAAAAATACATTCATGGCAAACTAAAATATTCAAATCACTTGCACTTGCTTTGTGTTTTAGATTCTGAACGAAGTAATGAATGTATTGATTTTACAATAATGTATGTTTTTTTTTGTGTGTCTGTGTACAGCATAACTAGTCGAAATATTGCTTCGATTTCAAACTTTGGGGGTGGTTTCCGATGTAAAGTGAATATCCTTGGTGCATTATAGAGGCCAAAAGTAAACATTATCCAACAGTTTTCAAATAAATCGAGAAAAACAAAAAAAAAAAATGACAGAAAAACGGGACTTTTTACGCAAAACCAGTTTTCGACCAAATCAATTTTTTTATATGGTTGTAATTCAAAAACTAATCACTGTGAAATACTTGAAATTTTCACCAAATGTTTATGTTAGTGATATATACATACAGATTAGTTTTCAAAAACTTTTGACTTTTTGAGTTATTTATAGACTACTGAAATTTTCAATTTTTTTTGAAAATTTTTTTTGAAGTGTCAGTAAAAAAATGTTAGATGACCGAAAAAACTTCAAAATTTAATTCAAGGTTCCTTATGAGTTTTTCTTATTGTAGCTAAAAAAATTGTAAGTCACAATTTTTTGATATAAGCGTTTATAGTTCAAATTTTTACGAAATCTGTCGAAAACGCGAAAATTTGGAAGTAATTTTGAAGTTGAAAAATCATAAAATTTTTTGTGTTTATAACTAAAGATTAAAAATACAACACTAAGTTTTCCATAAGTTTTCCTTCAAGTAGCTATGGAGAAAACTCGAATAATCATTATAGGAAAAATTTTAAATGCGTTTGAATTTTAAATTTTTACGAAATAGCGTAACGATAACGATTTATCCTCAAACGATTTTAAACATCTTTTATTATTCAAAAAATATAAGTCGTAGATACTTGAATACTTTTTGAAGTGTCGATAAAGATAAAATATTTTTGGCCCTATCAAAATACTTGAAAATTTAATATAAAGTTTCTAATAAGTTGTTCTTATAGTGATTATAAAATTATAAGAATACATAGGCACAATTTTTTTTTTTATTAGCATTTGAAGTTCAAATATTGATGATTTTTGTGTCTGTCATCACGTTATGGGGCAGTAAAAATGCTTCGATTTTTGACTTCAGTCCCTCGTTCGATCAGAAAGTGAATCTAGTTGGTACTTTGGGGGGTCAAAACTAGAAAATTTTCAATATTTTTCTAAATAATCGGGATAAACAAACCCAAAATTAAGGGAAAAACAGGAAATTTTACGTACAGTCATTTTTCGACAAAATCGATTTTGATTTTTATGTAACTTTAAAACAAATGACCATTGATACATGACATGTTCACTGAATGTTTATATAAGTATATTTTATGCACCATGAAATTTTCAAAAATGTTTGACTTAAGTTAAATTATTCATAGGTATATGCAATTTTCGATCATTATTTGTTTTTTTTAAATTAATATCGATAAAAATTTAGTTTTTGGGTAGAAAATCTTGAAAATTTAATACAAGGCTCTTAATATATTGTTACAATAGCAATTGAAAATTAAAAGAAATTCATAGTCACAATTTTTTTTTTATAAGCATTCACATTTTGAATTTTGACAAAATACGTAAACATCACAAAAATTCGCAAATTGTTTTAAGCTAGAAATTCATGAAAAATTTTCTTTTTAAATCTAAGATTTGAAAATTTAATACAAGATTCCTTACAAATTTGTCATTATATATCTTTATCACGAAAAAAATGTCCACCGGAAATTAAAATTAAATTTTTATTCGCATTTGAATTTAAAATATTGACAAAAAATCGTCAAAACCATGAATATTTGCGAATTATTTTGGAGTTCAAAAATCATAATATTGTTTGTATTTATATTTAAGTTTATAAAATTCAACACTAAGTTTTCCATAAGTTTTGATTCAAATAGCTATAGAGAAAATTTGAAGCGTCATTATGGGAAAAATGTTTTGAGCGTTTGAGTTTTACATTTTTATGAAATCGCGTAATGATAACGATTTATCCTCAAACCAGGTATATGTATATCTATTGTAATATAAGGTATTATGAATTATGATAACTACATGCTATGTTTTTGGAAAAATTGATTAACCATGACTTATGCAAAATGCGTCCTAATTGAAAAATAAAATATTTGTTTCAAAATAGAATATATGACAATATTTAATATAATATATTATCCTAGACTGACAAATGAACTCCGTTCAGAATCGTTTTTCGTATACAATGATATCTATCATTGCATTCAAATTTAACCTACCCTAGTCAGAGGTCCACCCCACCCCCTAATGTACAAGAGAGAGACATCCACTTACCCGTTTTTTTTTTTTTTTAATATTTAACAGTATTTTCAGTTTTATTAATAATGTGCAGTTTGTTGTTTTTAATAATATATAAAATATAACAATCAAGCCTTGTATCTTTAAATCTATAATAATTTATAATTTATAAATATAATTATTATGAAATTAGCTAATATATTATTTTATAATTATCTGGCAATAACATAAAAGTTTTTATGGGAACAGTGGCTAGAATAATTTCGAAATAGTCTTAAAAAAATAAGATGATATTGACGACTGACGAATAAGTTTTTTTCGAAGACAAAATGACTACAAACATTGATAAACAAAATACCTAAAATAATAACATTACGTTTTTATATTAAATTCAATTATAATTTGTTAAATAATATTGGTATCTCATAAGTTGTTGTTTATTTTTAAAACATAAAATACTATAAATACTATTTGTCCATGTACCACCAATCGTTTTAAATCGATTACATACAAAAAACAATTTATAATATAGAATTATTGGCAAACTAAACTAATTTAGGGGAACCCATGGCGACATAGTGGTTATTTTTATGTATTTGTTGTAGGTTTTTATTGTTATTCAAATTATTGAAATGTTAGCTTTAATAGCAATATTCTGAATATTCATGTCTTATATCAAGTTATAATCAAGAAGACACCACACGGCCATTCGTTGTCTGTGTCGTACAAACATATAGGTACAATATGGACAATTTTACGTTCACATCAACTTGTTTTTACAAATTGGCTATCCCTAATCTAATCTTACAATGTTAAGTTTTTCAATTTATATGAATACCTATAGTTTCAACCTACCTAGGAAATGGAAGGTATTTAAATGATTAAAATCAAAATCACAAATCACAAATTAAAATCACACTATTGAAACGTTAAAATTGGATTGAGTATAGAACAAACAAATTTTCGTTTGTTATTAATAGGATTCGGATTTTAAGGCAAAAGCCTTTTTTTAATAATAATAAACGAAAAATAATTTTTATATAAAAATGTGTTTAATTTAATATTTAAGATGATAAATGTAATTTTTTTGCCTTTTGTGTGTTTAATTTTCAATCAATTTAATAGTTTTATACACGACATAATATGTATTATCAGTACAAATCTATAAGATCTTTTGAATACAGTACATTGTTATCTGTCAATTATTATTAATGAGTTTTATTATCAGCGATATTTATTGATATTACTAAATACTTTATCGAGTATTTGGTATGGTACAAAAATATTTTAAGCCCAAATCGTCAAAGTTTTACTGAAGACAATTTACCTAAGCGCATGGTAGAGCATTTTTTTGAATTAAAAAAATGTTTTGGTATAAAATGTCTCAGACTATTTAATTTTTTAGTAAATTTTATAATTGCTTTTTATATAAATAAAATACTGTCTTTTGGCTTTTTTTGGCATTTTATATGCTTATTTATTGATTAAAATCAAAACCCTAGAGATTAATGATTTATATTGTCTAAATCATTGCAATAGCAACTACCTTGTTGCCTGACAATATTTATATTTCGTTTAATAGCCAACTCTAATTGACATTGAATAAAACAAAACACTGCGATTTGCATCAACGAGCTGTAATCTTAAAGATCACAATTAATGTTAAGTTTCGTCAACACAGTCATCATAATTCGTAATTAAATTTATACGATTTAATAAGATATGAAAATATATAATCAAGCTTTTCATCGCCCGTGCAGTTAGTTACACGACGATCGATTTATAAAATAATAATACATGTGTTATACAAAGTATCAAACGCACGGATAGAAGTAAAATAAATTACCGAAATAATAGGTATGAGCGTGCCACAGTTGGGGTCCTGCAACTATCGTGGCGGCGGCATCGGTGACGGTGAACAACGTCGACGACGACGACGACGACAACGACGTCGCCCGTGGATGGTCAACCGCGAGACGGCGCACGATCGGCACTACTGCTAGCGTGCATGCATATACTGAGCACGGAAAAAAACCTCAGCAACCGGGCGAGACGCTGTAACCGTGAGCGCGCGCGCGCACCCTCGGAAAACTTATGCATGCATCCCCCACTCAATCCAATCCGCCACGGTACCATCATACCTCCCCCCATCGCATCATATACAACTCCCCTCTCATATAACCCCTACCATACCAACCCTTACGCATGCCATTCGACAACTAACGAGCGGGTGACGAGTACGGGGTGCGGACCGTGGCGCCGTCGGCCCCGGTGCGTTGCGGGCGCCGTACAACACTAAATATTCCGATCCGTCTTGTGCTAACTTATCTCTTGTGAGGCTGAGTGACTATGTGTGAGATGTCGGCGTCGTATCATGTGGTGAGGGAGTACCGCGTCGTTAGGATAGGTTCACGAATCGAGTTAGGGTGATAAGTGCGTATTTGTTATCGGCGGCGACGATGATTGAAAATGCGGAAAAGTGACGGATGGACCACACCGTCAGTGAAAATGTAAAGAAAAAAAACTTGCGTACGACGTGTAAACAGGGTTTTATTCCCAAATTACGACAGCTCTGATCGAACGATTGCGCGTTATTGGGTGGGTAGCAACTGCGGTGAAGTTTTTATTACCGTATAATATGGATGAGAGTCGTACCTATATTTCACAAGAGACTTCTGTAGTGCCTGAAAATTGTAATAGCAGGGTACTAAATTTCATAATAGCATTTAGAAAGACATGCAAATCCACACATTTTCATAGGAATTACATAAATAATATCGTATATATTATATTCAAAACAAGATACCAAAATATGATGTATTACCTAACGCAGCGGTGTCCAAGTTTTTTTCGAGGTGTTCTTTTTGGAATAAATCATGATACTCTGCTGTGAATACCATAAAATTCAAGACAAAACATTATTCATTCATAACGAATTTCAAAAAAAAAATTTCATTTATTATGATCCGTAGATCGCGGTGCTTTTAGAATATACCTATACATGGGTGCACTTGGGGCACACCGCGGCGCACAGTTTGGGAACCGCTGACCTAACGCATTGCATTGTTAAGTAGTGATACGAGTATTTAAAATTCATCCACAGAAAGTTTTTAAAAAAATACTCAAGTCTTTACAATCATAAATCTATCCAGTGGTGATAAAATGATTTTGTCATTGGTGGTGAGAGGATGAAGATAATTTTTCAACATGGAATTTGAGCATTAAAAAACAAACAATTTAACAGGATGTGACACTGGTATTTGTTTTTTCCGTCTTACAAATGTGTAATATTACAAATTTACGCTCAGCAGACCACGTGAAACTTCATTACTTTAAAATAAGAGAGAATGAAATTTGACGGTAAGAACATTATCTGAGTTTGTATGTGGAGTTTTATTTTAGGACAAATCAGTTTTTGAGTGAGTTATGAGCATTTGTAATTTATGCTAGATTATATACACAAGACTTACTAAAAATTGGATTATCGTAAAAATCCCCCATAAATACATAGATTAAGTTCTTACCATCATGTTTTATAATAGGACGATTCACTTTAATTTTCAAACTAATGAAGCTACAAGTCATCTACTGTTGATAAATTTGTTATGTTACGCACTTACACAACAGAGACAACAAATGCCAATGTTAGGTCCAATCCCCACTTAAAGATGTAAGATAAATTTCAAAACTTAAAATATAAACTATAAGTCTATAAAAGAGAATAAGCTTTACCACTCTGCTGTGCACTAGGTGGCACAGCTGGTCCACTGAATGTGTTAAATTTAAAATGAATGATAAAAAATCATTTTAAATGAAAAACGATTCCGAGAAAAAACGGCCAGAGACCCTAAAATTAACTAAAAATATTTTATTATATTACTTAAATCCAAATACTTAAAGCAAAAGATTGGATTAACATTTGTTATTTTTTCAAAAACATTTAATTTGGTATACATACTAGAAATTTTTACCAAATGTTTATGTTAGTGATATCTATATACAGTTTAATTTTGAAATTTTTGAGCTATTTATAGACCACTGAAATTTTCGATTTTTATGAAAATTTTTTTTGAAGTGTCGGTAAAAAAAATTTGAATAACCAAAAAAAATTGAAAATTTAATACAAGATTCCTTATGAGTTGTTCTTATTGTAGCTAAAAAAAATAAAAATCGTTAGTCATAATTTTTTTTTACCAGTTATTTAGATTTGAATTTTATTTACATGATTTAATTTTCAAAATATTCTGACTTTTTTAGGTATTTATAGACAACTGAAATTTTCAATTTTTCTGAAAAATTTTTTTCGGAGCGTCGTAAAAGTTTTTCATAATTTATTCTTATAGTGATTAAAAAATTATAAGAAAACATATACACAATTTTTTTTTTATTAGCATTTGAAGTCCAAATATTGACAAAAATTCGTCAAAACCATGAATAATTGCAAATTATTTTGTAGTTCAAAATTCATAAAATTGTTTATATTTATATCTAAGGTTAAAAAATTCAACACCAAGTTTCACATAAGTTTTGCTTCAAATAGCTATAGAGAAAATTTGAAGCGTCATTATAGGAAAAATGTTTTGAGCGTTTGAGTTTTAAATTTTTATGAAATCAGGTATATGTATATCTATGATAATATAAGGTATTATGAATTATGATAACTACATGCCATTTTTTTGGAAAGATTGATTAACCATGCCTTATGTAAAATCCGTCTTAATTGAAAAATAAAATATTTGTTTTAAAATAGAATATATGACAATATTTAAATATAATATATTATCCTAGACTGACAATTAATCATCTCCGTTCAGAATCGTTTTTCGTATACAATGATACCTATCATTGCATTCAAATCTAACCTAGTCAAAGGTCCACCCCACCACCTAATGTACAGCAGAGCGATATCCAACCCGCTTTTTCAAATTTTAACTTAAAATATAGTATAATTTTTGTATATATTGGATACAGTAAGAAATACTTATAAAAATATTTGTTTAAATTTTCAATCCTTAGCTATATAAAATGTTATACATTTTTATTTCTTAACGATAAAATGTTTTGTAAATGTTTGTTTTTTTGACGAATTCAGGATTATATCAAAATTCTTACATTGAATGCTTATAAAATAAACGTGTTTATCCATATGCATCTTAAATATTTTTAAACTGTTATTATAACAACGTATGTATGAAGAATCTTGTAAATTTCCAAGCTTTTTAACCAGTAATAATATGTATCGATATTTATAATTTATAGGAAATAAATTAAAAAATTTGGATATGTGGGTGACGTTCTGCTTTACAGTAAGTTATAAGTAGGTCACCCATAATGGATATTCAAATTTGAACTCCATGATATAGTATGAGTAGGTATCATTGTAAACGAAAAATGATTCTAAGGGATGAACAGTTGGTCGGCATAGGATATTTTATATTATATTTATATTGCTATTATAAACATGGAAACCGGTAAGTTGAATCCAGACTTTTTGCATATTATTACCTACTTGTAAATTTTATCAAAGATAGAAAATGATAAAATGAGCATATGATTGAAATTTCAAGCGTCTATGCGAGTGAGTATTTGTTTTTTAATTATAACAAAATTAGAAATTAATTTCATTAGAAATAGATTAAATATCTAATGCTGTTAAAAATTTAATACCAAACATTTATACAAATTGTATTTGACTTTCCGGTAGTCTTTTTTTTTTTTTTTTGAAAATGGTAGACAAACTTATGAGAAATCTTGTACTAAATTTTCAAATCTTATAAATAAAAATAATCTTCTAAATGAAAATAATTAACGAATTTCATCTAAATTCAAACTTTAACGCCCATAAAAGTTATTATGGATTTACGCTCAATTTTGTTTTAATTTCAACTTACAACAACTTATATGGAATCATGTATTAGATATTCTAGTTTTTTGACATGCCCAATTTATTTTTATCAACATTTTCTATACTTGATAAAATTTTCAAAATATTTCGAATCTTTGTAAGTTATTTATAGATATTTGAATTTTTTAATCTTTTTAGTTTTATTTTATAAATTACAGTAAAATTTTATTCGTTAGGTAAAAAAAGTAAAAACTTTAAATTTAATACAAGACTCCTTATATAATGTCCCAATGGTAGTTAAAAAATATTAAAAATACATAGTTACAATTTTATTTAATAAGCATCGAAAGTTCAAATTTTGACAAAATAGGTAAAAATCATGAAAATTTACTAATTATTTTAAGTTAAACATGTATCTTTATAAATATAAAATTTGAAAATTCAATACAGATTCTTCACGAGTTTGTCTACTTTTATCAAATAAAAATTTTTATGGGAATTTGAATTAGAACAATGGATATTCACTCAATTTCTCTTGCACCGATATACTTATTTTGTTGTTATTCAAAAACGAATAACTGTAGAAACTTGAAATTTTTACCATATGTTAATTTTATCAACTCCTATACTTGCTAAAATATTCAAAATATTTCAACAATTTTTAATAATCTATAATAAATCCTAGACTGACAAACCGTCTCCAATTGTTTTTCGTATACAATGATTTAATATTAGTGGATTCAAATTTAATTATATCCATTACAGTAACCCACTTGTAACCTAGCTACTGTTCAGCAGAGCAACATCCACGCTTTTTTGAAATAAAAATGTCAATGTAGAAAGATCAAAAAATTGATTTAAGTTAAATATGCCTCTAAAAATATAAAATGCCGTCTAAAGGTGTAAAATATGTCTTAAAAACAAAAATGACTCAAAATATGCATTTATATACAAAATGAAATTTTAAAGCTAACTGTGTGAAAGCTTGAATTGTATATGTTTTGTACTCTGCTATTTTTTTCAATGTGCAAATCAAATATGCAAATGCTACTCTATGGTGTTTAAATGTTTTTGTCATTGGGGAGGGGGGATTAACTGATTTTTTAACAAACACTATTTATAAAAATCTTTATTCATAAACATGAAAATTATATTATATTAATGGTATTTAAATTATTAAATCTACTTTTCTGTTTTTTTTGCCAATTCGTCCAGTACTTCGTCTGCAGTTATATTGACAACCCCACGATGAACAGCCATAGTGGGTAAATCATTGAGACAACTCTAAAATAATATAATAATATGATATATTATGTTAAGCATTAAGTACTAAATTTACATTTCATACATTCGTATAATTTAATTATAAATGAAATGAAAAAAACTTAAAAAGTTGGTTTCAATTAATATTTTAGTGTTTTATGTTTGAACTGTTAATTTAATACTTATTCTAATAACCAAATATTTTATTCCAGCCTAGAGACTTTATAATAAGTACATTATATTTACCTCGACCATTGTATTACTTAGATATGTTTTCAGCCGTTTAAACATGAAAATATTCTTTCTGGTGTTGCCGTTGATACCGGAAGTGTATAAAATATTTGACACAATGTATAAAAATATACTAAATATAGTCGTGAGACATAAGGTCTACATCTACTGTAACAAATTAACTATAGATGATTATTTATGTTTTTTTAAATAGAAAATAGATGAATACCTTTATTATATTATGTATAATATGCATGAAAAATAAATATTTAAAAAAAGGTCATGGGGCGGGGGTCTATCCTCCTCATCGACCCTCTGTTTGACCGCCACTGATGCTACAAGTCTTCTGCCTAATTATAATGAATACTTTTTTTTTTAACTGAATTGAATGTCTTTATTGAATTATTTATAATTTAAAATTATCCAATACCTTTTTAAAATTTCACAATAAAATATTGCATTCAAATTTAAATGTCAAAACATGCAGTAGTTGTAAATCATACAACAAAATAATATATATATATCGTCATTTTTAACTGCGAATGGTATACGCGTAATGACAAAATTATCTTAAATCTTTATTCTATCAGTCGTCAGTCATCATACCAATTTTGATATTATGTAGATAGTAATGAACAGATATCCAATAATTAAAATATATCAGTCGGTCATAATATTGTTATAACACGATTTGTGACTGAATACTTTAACAATACATTTACATAGGATAACAAAAAATATTAAATTTAGATAATACATTTTGAGATACAGTCAACGGAGAGGGAGCGCCCCCCCTCCACTGGATTCGCGTCTGTAATTAATATAGTATAACATATTAAATCCTAGACTGACAAACTGTCACCAATTTTTTTTGTATACAATGATATTATATCATTGAATTCAAATTTAATACCATCCATTACAGTAACCCACTTGTAACCTACGCCCTACTGTACAGCACAGCTACATCCACTTACCCGCTTTTTTACCCTTTCTGACAGTAAATTATTAAAAAAAACAAAATCTAAAAAATGTTTAACGTATAGGGTCCACCACTCAAAATCAATTGTTTTCCATATTTTATTTTTGAGATCTGGCATCACTAGAGTCAACAATATTTTTTCAACTGTTTTTATATTAAACATTTATTGTACGTTCGTTACAATACAGAAGAATCTAAAAATTATTAAACGTTATAATTGATATAGTGTATAATCTTACAGAGTTTACGAATAATTTGGTTGGAAATAATTAAACGATGTATAGGTACTATAGCAATATATTATGTTTATTAAAATAGGATTATTATTTTTTTTCTTGTATATGCAAGGTATCTAAACTCGATTTTGTAGTTTCTACATAATATAATGGTATTTATGTTACAATACATGGATATATCAAGATTTATTGTTTTTCTGTGTTCCATATTTATTTTATTAATATCAAAAATCGTTTGTCGTAAGTGTTAATAAATGATTGATTTAATATAATATCAAAAATATCATATAGGCACATAATTAAACATTCATAAAATAATGAAATCTTTATACCGTCAATTATAATTTTAGAGCAATGTGATACAATCTCCGAACATTACAACAATAAAACCTTTAAAGAACATTGCGTTGAGTGTATTGCTGACGCTCGTGCAGGAAATAATGACTGTGCTAATTTAGAGTTTCCTAAGAAACCTGAACTACTTTATAAGGATCCTCAAAAAGTATTAGGTTTGTAAAATACAGTTTTTTGTTGATAAAATAGGGTCTTAAAATTTTGTCGCAACCAAATTGGCGCGGCCGATTCTACATGAGTGATGTTTGTGTTAGGTTTGTTCGTCACGGGGTTTTTACTTATTAAATAAAAACACGGATATGGGTGGATTTATATTATATTAAAAACAAATAATAATAATATACAGCATCGTTTCTCAACCTTTTTAGTGTCACGACCCCCAAAATAGGTATAAAATATGGTCAATCACTTCGCAACCCCCCCTCCATTTATACTAAGTAAAAATTTGAACAGTAAAAATATCCTATTATTATCAATATCAATTTTAAATCAGCGTTTTATTATTTTTTACCTTCGCGACCCCAAGTCAAAGTGTTTGCGACCCTCTGGTTGAGAAACGCTGATATACAGTAATATATTATAGTATAATTTATTATATAGAGTAGCTTAATAATTTAATTATTTATAATATTGTTAAATGATTTAAAAACAAGTGTAAAAATGATTTTAAATCACCTAACCTTCAATTTGTCAAGTGTTAGAGGCCAGTTTTCCCAAAATTTAATTTCGAATTACCGAGTGTACTTAAATGCATAATGCATTGTTTTTGTTCAAATAACCGCGTGATTTTCAAGGAACCGAGTATTGACTTCGAATTACTCTGAAAGTTTCGAATTATCGAAGGTTTGAAATATTGAGAGTCGACTTTACTTGTATTATACAGACTTATAAACTTATAAAAAAGTTATGAAGTACTTTTAAGAAAAAAATATAGGTAGGAATTTGGCGTACGAGTGTATAATTTTAGGGGCGGGTTATAAATCATAGCAACTAACAAATGATCTAGCACTTAAAGCCAACTATATGTATATTTAACAATTCGTCTATTCAACTCGTCAGTCAATCGTCAATGTGATTGTACGGTGAGGGATAGAATATTTAATTAAGTGTAAGCCAATTAACCAACTTATAAATAGTATTTAATTATGAATAATTATGATAATTGCCAGTCTAGGCATCAAGCAGCATAAATTATTATTATTATTTTATTTAGTACATAATATGTGATAAATGATAAACCAAATATTCGTATTGTCATTTGTCAATGTGTTACCTATGAAATATAATTAGTACCTAATAAAATATGTTATTCTATTTAAGTAATTACTGTAATTTCAGAGGGAGCTTCAGCCTACTTGGGGTCCCCTATTCTAACCTAATTTAACCTAACCTAACTTATTATACATTAACGTTTACATATACACGTATTATATTTTATAATACAAATTATTACATTGAACATTAACTCTATATTTTATTTTATTTTATTTTTTTTAAATATTTAAAATAATTTCACGGAACCCTAAATAAAGTTCTGGTCCCTAGATTCTAGGGGCCTCAAGGAATATGTATAATTCTAACAAAAGTTAGTTTCTTATCCGTTCATCGATACCATCGAGGGAAAAAAGGTATCAACTATAGGCTAGGTGTGTGTGCAACATTAAGCCTCCAAATTAAAAAAACATATTTTGTCAGAAACAAATGTTTCCGATATTGCAGTCGACAATGTTTCTGATTTCCTGTTATTAGTGGTTTTTGTAAAAACTTTTTTGATATTTTAAATACTATAAAGTCTTCAATATCTACAACAGTAATAAACTATTGAAAATGAGCTTGTTTTTCTATGTTTTGTTGGAAACTAATTTGTCAAAACAGTATCACATTCACCATTATGATATAATATATATGTTATCGGAAAAGTGTAGAATATAGGCATTCTATAGAATTCCTTGAACTTTTTGGAAGTCTAATAAATTTTTATGTTATTTTATATTATTACTGAGCAATCTATAGAATTTCCAGGGTTTTATAGAATGCCAATACTATTTTAGATAGTGTTAAATCAAAATATATTTATTTTTTATTTATTGCAGCATATAGATGATTCATGGCATTTCGGACTGCATAAAATATTATTCTTTACACACGAACATTTTTTAGATCGACATTTTGTCATACGTCATGTACATTTCATAAAACCTTTTCCAGATCCTGTAGATTGTTGAGTTGCAATTAGACATTTAGCATATTATGAATTTTCTCTTGGAACTCAGTCAATTGTTATTAAGTTTTTTCGGCATATTATGAATTAAGACTTTGAATATAACAATTTTAAAAGCCCTTCCTTAGTCCCTAATCTATAATACCCATCAATTGTTACTTGCAAAAATATTTTAATAATCATAAAATAATATTATATAAATGGTTGAATAACTATATAATATTATAATATGTATTATTTTATGTTTACCTCTATAATAACAACTAAAATATTTCGAGCATTAATGTGAAGTTTTTTATTAATCATTATTAGATCTAACCTTATATCGCATATTAACCTGGGCCCAGCATATTAAATCTAAACAGCTAAACGTAAACTCTCGATTACGCCTTCTCAAAACATTTACTAAACATAATAAATACACTAATGTCAACACAAAACTGCTCATATTTAAATCTTTAATCAACCAGTCTGGACATATGGTATACAGCTTATACTAGTAATGTAATGTATATTCAAATAATCGAATTATTCGAAATATTTTTTTTTGTAACTCAGTGGCGTATTTGAAGGGGGGCGATGGGGGCGATCGCCCCCTCCATTACCCAAGCTATTTGTTTGTATATATGTAGTATTATAAATTTATGTTGAGAAAATACTACATTTAAAATTACGTGTCCATCTTTCATATAAATAAAAAAAATCGATAACTTTATCATTAAAAATCGTAACTTGTGACAATAGATTAAAAATACGCTAACTAGTGTGCGGGCTGCAGGCATAGACATAATATTAATATTTAATCGAGGTTATTATCGGGTTATTCCAAAATAATATAACTGATGCATCTTGATAGCTTAATTTTATAGATAATGTACATTGTACAATAGTGTGGTTATCGTAGTTAAATAATATTTAACACATTTATAATAATATTAAACGCACTCATTCGCGTTCAATCTGTGATATTACGCACTTCATAGTTTCTTACGTACAATTTTTAATAGTTTTATTACGTATGATTATTGATTTTTGCAATACATTGTTCTGTTCATTTGATACTTGAGTCATTTAGTGTTTAATTTAATTTATTTTTCTTTGTTGTGTAAGTGAAATATTAAAAATATTAATATGAGTAAAAGAACTTATACTGATCAAAGCTCGCTTTCTTCGTGGGTTATAAAACGACCAAATGTTTCTAGTGTTTTTACTTCGATTGACTGCAATAAAACAAATAAATCACCAAATTGTTTAAATTAAGTATCTATTATTAGATTCTTTAGAAAAAAACAAACTTCAAAATTGACAAAATTAAATGACGATAAGATTAATAATTTAACGCCCACTACAAGTAATTTAAACGAATTTACAAGTGATATTAGTGATATAGGTTATTTTTTAAAGAATACATTTCCAAAAATTCCTGACGACATTAAGGTAAAATTATTGGAACTACCTAATATTCCTATAAATGATTTTGTTTACCCATTCTCGACTCACATAAAGAAAAACAAGGAGGAACGAAGGTTTTTGAATAGATCACATTTTGAAAAATACAAATGGCTTGTGTATTCTTACGAAAAAAATGGTGTTTTCTGCAAATATTGTGTATTATTTAGAAATAAAGGTGGAAAAGATAGAGCAACACAATTAAATAAATTGGTAAAAGAACCACTAAATAAATATGCAAAAATCTTAGGAAAAGATGGTGATTTTGAAGTCCATAGTAAAAATCAATATCATATTGATAGTATTCAAATTGCTGAAGATTTTTTACTGAGACACAAAAATCCTCACAAAGAGGTAATCAATATTATTAATACTGATAGATTGAAACAAATTGAAGAAAATAGAAAAAGACTAAAACCAATAATCGAAACAATAATTTTTCTTGGTCATCAAAATATACCTTTAAGAGGGCACTATGATTCATGATATTTCTATCAGAAAGTTAGTAGTTTATTACCAACAACATCAGATATAAATTCTAAAATCAATAAAGGTAATTTTAGAGAACTCCTAACATTAAGAATTTCATGTGGAGATTCTGATCTGGAAAAACACTTGAAGTCTACTCATTCATTAACTACCTACATTAGTCCAGTTATTCAGAATGATATCATTGAATGTTGCAAAAATTACATTACAGAGGAAATTGTTAAAGAAATTCATGAAAGCAAGTATTATAGTATTTAACTTTTTTACAACTACAACATAAAAATTGCTATAAAACATTTTTGGGAATGTTTTGCCCCCCTAACGTAAAGTTACGCCTATGAATAGTATAAATTATAGTTAGTATTTAACCATGTTTATATACCTACTTCTGCTATTTCAATTTTAAAAGTATTTTTTGTTAGCTTTACAATAGTAAATAATTTGCAATCAAAATTCTTAATAAATTTTTAAAATAAATTTAAAAGTAACTTATTTACTATTGTACAAATTATCATAGATTAAATTTACTGAAGCTATTTTCTAGTTCATGGTAGTTGAATCTTATGTTTTGTTTTTAAAAAAGTTTAGATTATGCAATTGAAATTACTATACTTATATTTGAATTTCTCATTTATTTTATGTAGATTAAAAACATGGCTTAGATCTACAATGGGGCAAAATAGATTAAGCGGATTGGCTTTATTGCATTTACACAGATCAATAAATATAAATATTGACAAAATTGTTGATACATTTTCACAAATGAAAAAAAAAATATTGATTTTATAATAAATGTAATATTGTTTTACTGTAATTTGAACTTTATTGTATTTTATTTACCTTTCTTAAGATATGCAATGTGTAAAAGATGCAAGTATAAAATGGACCAGTTATAGGTATGTAATCAAGAATACACGAATATATATAAAAAAAAATATTGTACTTAAGTAGTGTATAATGTTCTTAAATTTAGTACCGCCCCCCCCCCCCATAAATTAAGTCAAATACGCCACTGTTGTAACTTATACATTATTATTAATAATAATTTAATTATGATATTCCAGTATTTTGCACAATTTTTATTTTTGTATTTTAATAAACAGCCCTGTCAAATATTAAATATCGCTGGCTTCGAATCCACTTCTCGCAGACCTTTATGCGCCATGTAATATTATTATTAAACGTTTTGTGTTGCGCGAATTTTAGTTTATAACTATAATAACTGATACATGTTAACACTGGATTTTATTGATACCTAGTTATCTAATCCCGTACCTACGTTAATAACGAGGTGTATGGTGTGGCAGTCGTCAGTCACATACACACGTCATTGTGGCAATCTCATATCGCGCAAAGTGCATATTTCCATTTTATTTTTGTACAATTTCATTTAAAAAAAATAGAAAAACAAACTAAAAAAAAAATTCGAAACAGAAAAAATTAAGCCATGCATTTTAGTCGATGATTATAAATATAGTGAATTTAAAGTTCTGAAAAAGTGTGGGAAATTCGGTATCGCTGTATAAATAAAAATTGTTCTGCTAGTTTACTTGTTGACAAGGATGTGACTAACATATTAAGTATGTTAAATGAGCACACGCATGTCGTGATTCCAGAAAATATTGTTGGTAGGCGAATTGTAAGTTCTCGTTTAAAAAGAAAATGTGAAAATGATCTTCTCACTAGGCCAAATAAAATAATTAGGCAAGAACTTAGAAATACCGAAAAAGATAACCAACCCGTTTATTCTGATATAAAGTTATGGAGAAAGTGTATGTACGATAAACGTAGAAAGCATAATAATATGCAAAAAATTCTAAAAATTTTAGAGGAATCGATAAGTCAGTTGTTTGATGGTCGTGAAAATATTACAACTAATACTGGTGAACTATCTTATCACATGGAAAAAACTTCAAGTCCAGTTATATTCACTTGTAAAACCAATCTTGAATTAATGGTCAATCTTCTCATATTTTTGCAGACGGAACATTTTCATATGCGCCCAAATATTTTGAACAACTGTATTCAATATATATTACAAAATGGGTTTTATGTTCCTGTAATTTATTGTTTTTTAATTTCAAAATCGACTGAAACTTGTGTTTGTGGCACACAATTGTTAATTTATGTTTAAAATTTATTGACATAGATATAAAAAATACATTAAAGCATTCAAATTTTCATTTTAATTTTGAAAGAAGTGCTCATAACGCTGTTAGACATATTTTCCCGAACTGCAAAATTATGGCCTGTAGATTTAATTTAGGCCAATCTTGGTTTAGGAAAATTCAAAGTAACAGTAATTTATTAAAAAATTATAATTCAAAATATGAATTAGGTGTTTGGTTGAAACAATTTTTTGAACACGGATTTTTACCCTCAGAAGATGTAGAAAATGCTATTACATATTTAATTGAAAATAGCCCTACATGCTAATTTTGAATTTACTGATTATATACTGAACAATTATATATCATATGATGCTGCTTTTCCATCGATTTTATGGGCAACTGAACCTTCAAAAGATGCAAGCATGACCAATGGGCAAGAGTCTTTACATAACCACTATAATGCTCAGTTTTATAAATCGCATCCGTCTATTCATCAAGTTATACTTATTTTATTGGATATTCAAAGTGAATAAATTTTTATTTAAAATTATTTAGTATAAAACAACAAAATGTTAACAAGCTTCGTAAAGAGCAAGAAGAAAATATCATATTTATAATTGATACTTGGGAAAAATATAAAAATAATGAAATATCGTTAAATAATTATTTTGTGACGTTAGCACCACGTTTTTGTAGGTACTAGAAAGTTGTAATTATTATTTGATTTTTGTCATATTTTAATTATTTTTTTTTATAATCTGTAAGACTCGAAACAGTTTTTCGATACTTTATATACCATACTAACCAACTCAAAAAATAATTATATTATACTAATTCATCTCCAACGCAATAGTCCTAAATTTCAATTTTTGTTTGTTATATTATTAAATTTTATGATATGACAAAATTACTGATAATTATAAGATAAAAAAAAGACGAGCGTCTCGGGAGCAAAATTGCGATCAGAATCGTTCACATTTCTTCTCATTATTTGTGAAAATCACATTTATTATCATACTTTATGAAAATTATTATTATCATACAATCATTATTTAAAAAAAAAATTTAGTAGCACATTTCAGTATGATGTGGAAATAAATTGAAAGGAAATTCCACGATTTGCAGGTAGTCATAATGCATAAGTGTTACTGGATAAGTCCTGTGTTATAGAAAAGTTTGTTTTGTATATTATCAACCTAAAGTAAATAATTTAAAAAAAAATCCCATTAAAATACTTGTCAACCTAAAGCCTGCTATCAGTTAAATAAAAATAAATCATAATAAAAAAGCACATATGTATTAAAATATTTTAAGCATAATACTGTTAAGTATGACCGTAGGAAGTATGTATGATTTGTATTTCACCCAATACTAACCCTTCCTTCAGAGATTTTCTTTCGTTGCATTCTAATCTACCACTAAGTAATTCAACTTTTCTTTTATTGGTCACAAATCATTTCTGTTTATCGGTTCTTATTAACAGGTTCCTTATTTTCTTCTATTTCGAATATCTTTCGTTTTCCTTGAAGTAAAGTACTGTTGTCTGTTATGCTTATTCATTTCTGCAATTTCTTCCTCTGTCATTTTACTTTTACTTGCAATGATGTATGACATTATTCCTATTCCAGCTTTTAATTGGTTTTTTATTTTATATAACTGTTCAGATTCTTTGTCCGTATTTATTTTTGTATTAAGTTTATTTCGGCAGCAGAAACTAGAATTTCTTTTTCTTTTGTTTCACACAATTTATTTTGAGCATTTGATGAAGAAAGAATAGCGCAGACATGAATATGCTTGCATATACTTAATTTATTTCCATTATTGTTTATTATATATTTTATATATTATAATAATAATTCAAATATATGATAAGTATAACACCTGTATGATTGATGATAATTATATCACTTAGTAATTTTCATAAAGAATGATAAGAAATGTGAACGATTCTGATTGGACGCGCAATTTTGCTCCCGAGACGCTCGTATATAAAAAGGTAAAAAGAGCGCAATCGTGTTTTGTTTTTATCAGGTAAAAAGGTAAAAAGTGCGCAATCGTGTTGCACCGTAATACCGGATTCAACACTTTGCCGGTAACACATATAATGTACAAAATTTAACTAAAATGTCTTAATTTTATTAGACATAAATACCTAGTACTGAATTCACAATTCATAGTTAATATTAGACAAGTAAACAAAAATAAATGGCTACAAAATTCGAATTATATTATTTATAAGTGATTTTTTTTAATTATTATTTAGGGAAATCATTTAATAACACGATCACTAAGTCACTATGTGCCAGTCATTTAACTGTAATGGGGTCAAGTCTGGTTTCAAACCATTTTACCAAACAAGGAATAGACATGTGTACAAAAGTATGCAAAACACAACTTGAGAAGATTTTAAAAGTATATCCAACGACTGTCATATTGAAAGATATGTATTGCTCCAGAAGTGGAATTAGAATGGCAAGTTGTATATGCGAGTTTAAGGTTTCGTGTCAAGTTAATATTCATAGTGTGCTTATTCACTTCATAGTAAACCGTGAAGGATATTTAGCTGTGTTCGATGAAGAAGTAGGAAAACCCTATTTATTTTGATTGTGTTAAAATAGTTAGTAATTATGTAAAATAAATAAACTTATCGTAGGTACTGTTACATTGTTGTTTGTGCCGATTATTACAATCACATGACTGAATAGTAATTAAAGACTATAATCTATTTAGATGAACGACGAAAACAATTGGAGAATAATATATTCTATAACAACCTGAATTGTCGAAATAGCAAATAAGTCTCTATAAATTAGAACATCATCATTGGAGATTTCATAAATAATCACTTTTGTTGGATTTAATCTATATTTACGTCCCACGAATTTTTATTTTCATTGAGTGACGCAGTGGCGTATTTAGGAATTTAGGGGGAGGGGATGAAATATATAATAATTAATAATACACCTATAAGGCTATAAATATGTATATTATATACAATTTTAATTTTATAATACAAAATCTACTTTTCTATTTTTTTGAATGCTCAGTTCATTGATAACCTCATCTGTCATTATTTGTATCGACCAGTGACATGCCAATAAAGCCAACCCATTAAGTCGTTTCTAATAAACAAACTATTTAATAATTATATTTCAATATTAAAAAGGAAAATCGATAAAATATTTACTTCTGTCATACTATTTCTTAAGTAGGACTTAATCCTCTTTAAACTTGAAAAACATCGTTCAGGTGATGCAGTTATGATACAGGTAAAGTACAAAATATTAAGAGATTAAGAGTTCATGAATATTTGGATAAAAGTCTTTACCACAAACATCTAAAGTATGTAATCCAAAGGTGAATACATTTTTTTCAGTCACTAACTTTACTCTCCACATCTTCAACTCAGTGATGCTAGATTGTTGATCAATTGTTGATGAGTAAAACTCGACAAGCTTTTGAAAAGCAACAATATCTTCCGTTATTTCTACCATAAGCGATTCTGATTTGAAAATGCAATTAAAACCTATAAAATAAATTATTTGTAGTAAGTAAAAAATTGCAAATTCTTAAAAAAATGTAAACATATTAAATATAATAGGTAAATATAATATATTTACCTTCAAATATAGCTATATGATTCATAAATCGCTCAGTCAGTTGCATTAGGTATATAGTAATCGGCATGCGGTAAAAATACTGTAACACAATAATAATGTTCAACGGAACAATCCAAAAGATTTTTTTTGTATCACTCATTATTTTAAAACGTCACTGTTAAAAGTTCAAACAAACAAAACGCAAAAAATAAAGTCTACAACAACGGTTACGGCAGAAAGTCAGTACTCGGAATGACAACCGTACGGTTGTATGATATAATAAACTAGTAACAAATTTTCTAAAAAAAACCCCGCACTAAATCCATGGTCTTCAAAGTCATTTTGTTTTATTTATCGACTGCTTATCAGGTTTATTATAAACACTCTTGCATGAAAAATAATTCGCATAAACAAAATACAGTACCCCATATTATATTATATAGGTATATGTTTTTGTTGTCCGATGTCGCATATGCTGCCAACGATTAGTGACGATTAGTATATCAGAGCGGTACAACATGTTGCAACCACGATTAGAACATTAAGAAAGCAGACATACATAAAAGTAATAACATATTTGAGAAATACAGAAAATGAGACAACTTAACTAGGTACCTATAAAAAATAAAGTCAAGGGGGGAATCTATCCCCCATATTTCCCCCTGTAAATACGGTAAGAAGTTCATGTGAATCACTCAAATTTATTCCTAAATGTCATCCTATCATAATTCATAAATTATTTATTCGGTTGAAGCTCAGATAGCTCATCAAAATCTGGGGCAAATCCCATTGAGCTGGGTGCTTAATTACCTGTTTGCCCGAATATAAGCAAAATCAAAAAGGAAAACATATCTTTAACAGAAGTTTCTTTCCGAACTTTTTACGACTCGACCTATTTAGAATTTTTTTTAAACTTAATCATCCTATTGTTGACCACTATATTTGTGATAACGTTTAGTCTGGCAGCGTCCATATTAATAAGTCACTGGTACACTTTAATCGCCATTGATAATGATCAATGTTAAACTAAATTTGGACACAAACGAAAAGTAAAAAATGTACATTGTACAATATGTAATGTAACATATCAATATAAATACATTGTATATTATATTACATTAACTAAATTTTTTTTTCGACTTTTGTAGAAATAAATGAATTACTTATAATATAATAATGTACCAATGTAAATAAACATAGATAATAAATATTTTTATTAAAATTAAAAATATACCACTTAGCAAAAAAAATATCAATATCTATCATCTATGATTAAAGCTTCTTATAATCTAAAATAATTGTTCAATGCTCTCAGATAATAACACGTCACATGTATTATCACTCATAATAATATTTGTATTTTGGATCCAAACATATCAGTTCATTCACACAAAATAATAGATTTTTTGTTTATTCAAAATATATATCAAAATAAAGTTTTATTAAAAGCCAACACTTATTTTCAAATTTTATTATAGGCACTAAAATTAGTTATGCATTATCATTATGTAAATTTACGCCTGTTATAGTGATAAAAAACTATACAGGGTTGTGTTTGCAAAGTATTAGTTTCACTTTTTGGAAAATCATGTACTATAAAGCTTTTAATTGTGTATCTCTTGTCTGGAAAGAAAGATTTTAAAATGTAATTATGAATACTTACATGTTTAGTTCTAAGTTAATCAAAATTAAAGCAATACCTAAAGTTAATACGTTTTGTTGATTATTAAACTATTAATAAGGCGTTCTAATTATTGTTCTAAATTTGTTATAAGTAGTTAAAATTGTAAGTGGATAATTAAAAGTATAATATTTTAGTTAATAACTAATTTAACCACTATAATTAACATAATTGATATAAACTAAATCTAATCACTGATATTATTTAATTTGAGTTGTTGTTCACTGTTTTATGACATAAAGAAATAAAGAATTTCTAGTTCAATTTTATGCTTCATGAATAACTTTCAGCACCAGCCACCAAACACCAAAAATTATTCTCAAAATATTTATATTTTTTTTCTTTATGTTACAACAACATCAAATTATTTTATGTAATCAAATTCTATCAAAAAGCATATACATTTTTAAAATTCGTGAGTTAATTATTTTATTTAAAACTACCTATTGTTTTCCTTTGTAATGTAAAATAGGTAAATTAAATGCATATCTATCAAAGAAAAAAGAAAAATATTGAGAGAGGTTCATCTTTTGATTACATGTATCTTGACTATTTGTTTGACATATTAAATACATAAATACTCTGAATCTTATTGAAATGTATTACAATAATTAATATTTTGTCAAACAGGTAATTTACTAATGTATTAATAATTGTAGATAGGGAAATTTTATATGATAACATGGATTTTTTTTAATCCAGAAATTATAAAGGTAGACATTACAAACATAATAGGAAATAAGATGTGATACTGAATTTTAATTTTTTTCAATTGATGTAAGAAGAACGAATGAGAAACATTGTCTTAAATGTTAATGCCTTTTAATTTATAATCAGATCATGTAACAAAAAAGCGGGTAAGTGGATTTCGCTCTGCTGTACATTAGGGGTGGGGTCAGTGACGTATTTAGGGGGGGGGGCTAAAGGGGCGATCGCCCAGGGCGGCATTTTTATAGGGGCGGCATTAGATTTTTACATAACCCATCTTTTGTTAGTGAAAATGAAAATGAAAAATAATATAAATTAGTTTTTTTTTTATCAATAATATGTAAATGAAAAATAATATAAATTAGTTTTTTTTTTATCAATAATATGTAAATGTGACTAATTTATAAAGATAACATAATGTTTAAAATTTTAAATCTGCTATTTTTTTTCAAACTTTTGTTCTAAAAAGGATAACGATAACGGGTTGTCACCGGAAAGTAAGCTCCAATGCGCTCACAGTAGGTTGAAAAAGTAAAAAAAAAATTTTTGGTGTGGGGGAGGGCGGAAAAACATTGGCACCCGGGCGCCAAATTTCTGAATACGTCTCTGGGTGGGGTGGATCTCTGACTAGGGTAGGTTAGATTTGAATGCAATGAGAGGTATCATTGTATATGAAAAACTATTCTGAACGGAGATGATTTGTCAGTCTAAGATATATTATATTTAAATATTGTCATATATTCTATTTTGAAACAAATATATTATTTTTTAATTAGGACGCATTTTGCATAAGGCATGGTTAATCAATTTTTCAAAAAACATTGCATGTAGTTATCATAATTCATAATACCTTATATTATCATAGATAAAATATAATACATATACCTGGTTTGAGGATAAATCGTTATCGTTACGCGATTCCATAAAAATTTAAAACTCAAACGCTCAAAACATTTTTCCCATAATGACGCTTCAAATTTTCTCTATAGCTATTTGAATCAAAACTTATGGAAAACTTAGTGTTGAATTTTATAAACTTAAATATAAATACAAACAATATTATGATTTTTGAACTACAAAATAATTCACAAATATTCATGGTTTTGACGATTTTTTGTCAATATTTTAAATTCAAATGCGAATAAAAATTTAATTTTAATTTCCGGTGGACATTTTTTTCGTGATAAAGATATATAATGATAAATTTGTAAGGAATCTTGTATTAAATTTTCAAATCTTAGATTTAAATGAGCGTTTACTCAAAACATTTTTCCTATAATGATACTTCAAATTTTCTCTACAATTATTTGAAGCAAAACTTATGGAAAACTTAGTGTTGAACTTTTTAACCCTAGATATAAATACAAATACTTTGAAAATATTCATGGTTTTGACGAATTTTTGTCAATATTTGAACTTCAATTGCTAATAAAAAAATTGTGCCTATGTATTCTTATAATTTTTTAATCACTATAAGAATAACTTATGAGGAACTTTGTAATAAATTTTCAAGTATTTTGATTGGGCCAAAAAAATTTGATCGACACTTAAAAAAAAATTTTCAGAAAAATTTAAAATTTCAGTTATCTATAAATATCTCAAAAAAAGTCAAAATATTTTGAAACTTAAATCATGTACATGGAAATATGTCAATCTAAATAACTGGTAAAATTTTCAAGTATCTACGACTTATACTTTTTGAATAATAACAAATGTTTAAAATCGTTTGTGTATAAATCGTTATCGTTACGCAATTTCATAAAAAATTAAAATTCAAACGCATTTAAAATTTTTCTTATAATAATGATGCTTCGAGTTTTCTCTATAGCTACTTGAAAGAAAACTTAGTGTTGTATTTTTAATCCTTAGTTATAAACACAAAATCTTTTATGATTTTTCAACCTCAAAATGACTTCCACATTTTCGCGTTTTCGACAGATTTCGTAAAAATTTGAACTATAAACGCTTATAAAAAAAAATGTATCTAAAGATTTTTAATTTTTTTTAGCTACAATAAGAAAAACTCATAAGGAACCTTGTATTAAATTTTGAAGTTTTTTTGGTCATCCAACATTTTTTTACCGACACTTCAAAAAAAGTTATCATACAAATCGAAAATTTCAGTGGTCTATAAATAACTCAAAAAAAGTCAAAAATTTGTGTAAATTAAACTGTATATAGATAACACTAACATAAACATTAGACTAGACTTGTACACAGACACAAAAAAATACACACACACACACATCATTGTAAAATCAAGACATTCATCACTCCGTTCAGAATCTAAAATAACAGTAGGTATATATATTTAAAATGTTTACCACAAAAATATCCAATCTATTCTGAAAATAGTTTCATGTCTATCAATGCTATTATTAGTGATGGACAAACCAAAAGCAAAACTATGGCACTGTCTTTGTCTTGGTCTCGCTCTCCAAGTCTTGGTCTTGCTGAAAGACTCTTGCGATATTAAAAAAAAAAAATTATATCCCTATTTATGCCGAGTTTGTAGAATTTGTTAATTGTTTATTATCTCTAAGATAATATAACTATATTAATTACAATATAAATAGATATGTATATATATTATATATATGACTGTTGTATAGGAAAACATATTTATGCCTCTTTCCTATGTGCAGAAATCAAATGTTTTTTTAAGCCCGAAATGTTTGTATTCTTTATTTGAATATGAATTGTCTTTTAATTTTTTTCGCACAATTTACACTTGCCGGATATCTGATTTTTATTAGTGATAATTTCAAAAAAGTCACTAAGTTAACTGTGGGACTATGAATGGGTTGTTGAATCCATATTTACACTAGTACTATCCTGAACACTCATTTTCATAAATAATAAATATCTATTACGTATAACAAAATATGTATACCTAATTGCTTAAACGCCAGCGTCGGAAATACGACGATCGACATTCGACATTAGTATTAGTACAATAATAGTAGGTACCTATATACAATATAATTATATTCTGACAAAATTACACGAATAGCAAACGAAATAAATTCATACAATATAATAATAAATACCCAAGTACCAACTTTAATTAAATACAGTTATTAGATTTCTATTAAGGTTTTGTATTGCTATATTTTGTTACAAAACCATCTTATAGTCGTATGGTATCTAATTATTTATTATCTTATTTTCAATTTCAATAATTCATTATTTTCTCAATTCCTGAAATGTGTTCTACGTCAAATGCAATATTACGTTTTTATTATATATTTATATTCCTAATAATTTAATTATTTTAACCTACCCCTAATGACGTGTTTTCCAGGAACATTAAAAAAAAAATTACAGTAAAATATATTTCAAGACTCTTGCAGTGTGAGGTCTTGTCTTGGTTTTGGTCTTGCAGACTTAGTCTTGGTCTTGGTCTTGCAAAGCAATTCGTAGTATAGATCTTGCTACAAGACTAAGACCAAGATAATTTTGCCCATCACTAGCTATTGTAAAATATATTTGGTTAAAATGAGAAGTTATTATTATTATTATTATTCATTTTTAGAATATAACAAAAAAAAAAAAAAATCAATTTTGCAGTTTTAGCGTAAGAGTGATCCCATATTTTTTAGACTTTTCCAATTATTTTTAGTTCTGTGCATTTTTTGATTCGCTTTTATACTTGAAAAAAAAATATTGAAGATGAAGATTAGAATTTGTTTTCTGCTCTACAAAATATGTGACAAACACAAAACCATAAAAGCCCACCTTGTTGTAAAAGCGTAAAACCAATTTTTTTGTAGTAGGTATTTATACACGGTCAACGTCCTTTCAAATATATTAAATTTCAGTCTAGAAGATACGTAAAATGTTAACTAAACAAAAATAAGTAACCCCTCTCCACACATTAACACTGGTCAAGTTTACATTTAAATTTGTTTTATACTACTAGTAATAATTTTTAAAACGTGAGATCTACTGTATAGTATAACATGGTATAATATGTTATGCGTTCTTATTATATTATTATTTAACGGTGAACTAATAATCTACGTGTCCGAGGACAACTTCGTCATAGGTGCTTACTTTTTCAACCATAATAAATATGGTTATGTGTGTTATTATTAATCGTCTATGCACCAGTATACATATAATATTAATATATACTTATATATCTACAATATACCTCAATATATAGATACACCTGTGCATGTATCTAACACGCACACGCACACACACCCAAGCGTGTAGACGAAACGGAACTGGTTTGGATCGAGATCGTCCCCTCCACGACTCCACCCGTGTCACGATCACTGCTACCACGCCACCACCTCCACATCAGCACCACCACCGTCACGTCCACCTTCCTCCCAAAAACACCAAAACCGTGTAATGACTATAACAGACGAACCGTGGTCGTAGTACAACCACAGCTCGAAACAGTCTTCTGAAGACGTCGCGCGCGTGTTTGTCGATATCATTGCACATCCATATCCACAACGCGTGTTTTCCACCAACTTAGGTCGTGTCCGTAATTTTCACCGCAGTTCAGCGCTGGTCTTGCACTGGCATTCGCCCTCTACGAAAATCACGTCCCAGACGGTTATGCGCTGCTGTTAGAAGCGATCGATACGACCACTAGCTGACCAACCACGAGAAACAACGAGTAAGTCTAATATTCTTATTATTTCTTGTTCTATTCGTCTTATTACGCAATTACGCACGCGCACTTTAGAATTTATATCGAATATATTTATATATTACTAACCAGGTGAGTAGGCATGGTAGTCTCGTAGTCTGCCAGTTATGCAAGCGAGGCGTAAAGATGTTTTATTGTTTTCTCAAAATAATTAAATAAATCGCCCCTTTTTCGAAATTATCTCTGTGTAACATGTATTCAGAAGGTACGCAGGGTTTTTACGACGAGCGGGCGGTGGCAATCGAATCGTTGCCAGAGTCTACGTGAACTCGAAATTCGTCATTTTTGGAGAAAGGATTACAATATAAAATATATAAACGTCGGTTGCCTTTAGTTGCAATGCACTCCCCTTCCCCCTCCTTATACTCGGTCACTGTTTTCATTCCCTCGTGAGATTCTGACATAACTGGATTTTTTATTTTTTTTTTTTACGATTTCCAACGAATGTGAAGTTTCCGACTCTTCCCTCGACTAGTGATCCTGGTTAGAAATTGTTTAACTTTAAAATATATTATTTTGCTATGAAATCACGTAGTTTTTTATAACTCTTAGAATCTTAAAATATTCACTACCAAAATAAAATTTAAAAAAAAATAGTATGAATATATAAATTGTAATTTTAACGAATTTCAGTACTCGCTACTACAAAAACCAAACTTAAACACAAATAATGTAAGTTAGAAATATTACCCAATGTTTTGTCTAACGGATTAAACATTTTTAAGTTCGTTTTGTATAGACTGTACTTCAACACGATTATATTATATAAAACGTAATATTTTCAGTTGTTTATTAATATGCAATATTTTTTTTAAAAAATAACTGAATAAGAATTCGTATTTTAATAATATAATATAAAATGACAACTTATTTTGTCAATTGAAACACAAATTGACGAAATATATACTATATTCAACTAAAGTAACCCGTTAATAGGTATACGATTTAAATAAAATGATAAATGTTTAACATTGCTATTCATTTAAATTTGCATTGGTTGGTAGTTGTATAATTTTGTGATTTTATTAAGAAGAAACTTAAAAGTGGCTGCAAATACGTTATCTACAAGACATAGTCGAGTCGCGATAACTCAGAACATTTTACAACTCAATTTTTGTTTTTATTCCGCAAGATAAATTCGAAAAAGGTATCTCGAAACGAATTTTTATCCCCCTTCAACTACGAGTTATCATGACTTGAGTGTATAAGGAATCCTTAGATTTATAATTATTGTAGTTAATTATAATTTTGGTTTCCAACGATATTATTAGATCTATAACATTAGCGTATTAGAACACCTATAATTATGTTTATAATTATAATTATGTTGAATTGTATGAATACTTCATAAAAATCATAATTTAGTTGTTAACAAATTAATTATTATTTAGCTCAAAATAAAATATTGTTAAATTTACTGTATGATAGATTCTTCATTTTATTATTCATGAAATGGAATGAGTCTTAGTTTTTTTTTCCGTAAAACGATAAGAACATTACCTATGTTTTGGTCAATATATTTTTAAAAGATCCTTAGTTTAAGCGTGAGCTATTTTTATATACGGCTTACAATCAATAAAATTATCATTTTTATGCTTCCAAGGCTATTGTTTAAGTTTTGAGTATTTATTTTAGATTCTGAACGAAGTAAAGAATTCGTTGATCTTACAATTCTGTTTTTTAATTTTACATCTCTCAATTTTTTTCCTTTATCAAAAGCGGGCTTTAGGCTTAATGACTGGTAACTACCGTCACTGGTAACAAATTATATTTAAATTGTGTTTTGGACACATTTTCATTGAGCATAACTAAAAATAACAAAAAATTGAAATACATTTTTATGATAATGTGTGATGGTATAAAAAATAAAATATTGAATTTTCATTTGTTTTTTGTTTAAAAATATTACATACCTATTTAATTATTCAAAAACAGTGACTATTTAGTATTTAATCAATTATCTACGGTTCTCTGACTTGCAGGCTTCTCTTTGAAACCACCAACCCGCTCACTGCGTCTCCGCACTCGTCTAATGGTATAACGCCAGTTCCAACGTCACCCGATTATCATATTATTATAGCGTATTATGAGAAATAAGAATCGTACATTATGTTGCCCCATAAAAATCACTACTCGATTGTCGTCCGTTATTATTGATAATAATTATAATAATAACGATAATAATAATTTGTTTGTCAACACGCGTCGTCCGAAACAATGACGGACAGTGATAAATTGAACCTGGAAAATTCATAGTCTTACTCTTGGGATGTAATGGACTCCACGTCCGTGTGCGAACGTATGCGGGCACTTTTTTTAATTATCGTTTTTCTAATTTTTAAATTTCTCAAATTTTGAAAGTAAAATTACGGAAAAGCGACCAGTGGTGGATTTGATGGGGGAAGCGTGGCGATTTTTTTTTTTACTTGAATTATAGCGCCGTATGATAAAATGAATATGAAATTCATAAGTCATTTCCAACTTCAAACATGTATATATAAATTATACAAAAAAAGATACTTTTTTAATATGAAAATCGAAAATGTGTATTCAGTTATGTCTTTGGATAATATGGGAAAGAAAGCGATTGCAACATTTTCAAAAAAAATCCATATTCGGTAAAAAATTATACAATAATAAAGTTAACTTTTCACAGTCTTGTTGTTTGCCGGGAGATGAACAAGACATACCTCAACCGTTTATTGTAGTTGGAGATGAAGCATTTGCTTTACGTACTAATCTTTTACGGCCTTTCTCTGGAAAAAGTCTGAACGATAAAAGCGTATATTCAATTACCGCCTATCGAGAGCGAGACAAAATATCGAATGTTCATTCGGTATACTTTCTTATAAATGGAGAGTATTTCATACCACTTTATTAGTTGAACCGAATTCCACAATCGCAATAACAAAAGCGGCATGTGTTTTGCACAATTTTGTCTAACAAAGAGATGGGTACTACTCTGAGGATGCTCAGACTTGTAACATGGAAAATATAACGCGAATAAATGGAGTAGGCAATTCAACAACTTATGCAAAAGATGAGAGAGAATATTTTGTTAATTATTTCAACAACCTAGCTCATGAATTAAGTTGTCAAAACAAGCTGATATGAAATTAATGTATTATGAAAATTTAAAGTGTGTGGTACACTGGTACATACTTAAACATATTATTATAATTTTATATTAAATATTTGCATATCTTAATTTGTAATATTAATTATTAGTTTGTACAAATACAGTTTAATAATATTCAATCAGTTAATCAAATTCTAATGTATAAATAAAATTATATTAATCGCTTATTTTTCGCCTTTGTTCATTTTCTTCAATTGTTTCAAAATACTTTTTGGCTATTTTAGTTCAGCTGACATGTTTGTCAGCAACTTTGTTATGGTATAATTTTGATTCTATATAAATTGGTACGTATTAATATAATATATATTGGATAATCATTCAAAATAATTGAAATAGGTGTAGGTATAGCTATCATTTTTATAGGTATCTATTAACCAGTTTTAAGCAATATAATGAAAATAATAGTTAGTTAATTTAAATTATAACATTATCTTCACATTGGAAAAATGGTACATTATATTATACATAATTACATTGCTAAAGTCTCTGACTCTCGAAAAAGTATACATTTTTTTTTAGTATTTTAAGATAAATAACACAAAACTTACATATATTCCATATTATGCTTTCCTCGTAAGAAACTTCAATAATAAAAGCTTCGTTGTCGAACATTTTACATGAACTACGTGAATCATCAATGAAATGAAAAACACAAATGACGAATGAACTCGTAAAATATAAAACAAATGCGACTACGTTTCGGCGGGTAAAATGCCCAATGTGAATAATAACATTGGAAATACTTGGTTTAATTTTTGAGCGTTCGCGCGATCAATCGCCCAAAATTAAACCAGCGCGTATTTTATCAGTGTGAATATAGCCATACTAATACGGCTGTTTTATTTTGAACGATTAAATCGCGACGTTCAAAACGCACAGAGACGCGCGTTCGAATCGCCTAGTGTGTAATCCACTTAATAATACAGATTAAAGAGTAAAGACTCTGGTGTAATTTATTGATATCACTATAAGTATTATTTTATATTTTACATCGGTATCCAGTAGATATTTACAGTACATCTTATGAATGTAAAATGGCGTTGGTTCGTCGAATATCCGTAGAATGTAAAAATAGCTTAAAATTAGTTAAAATCAATATAGTATGATTGTGTATAGAAAATAATAATATATGCAATTGCGAAAAGTTTCAAGTAACTCCCCATAAATATTTTTGAAATTAAGTACTTTGTACATAGGTATATATACTAAAAAAAATTTAAGGAGATATAATTTTACGTTTGAACATCAAAATATGAACTTGACTCCTAAAATGTGTGTGTCGAGTTAAGATTAATTGTTATGTTAACGTTAAGAGTTTTTAGAATTCCAGTTAAAAAAAACGTATCCAAAATCTAATATTTTTCAAGTTCAAAGTATGACAATTTAAATTAAATTTTTTTTACTACAAATGAACAATATAATTTCAAATCGTGATTTTACGAATGTTGTCAAATCTTGAAATCCTGCAAAAACTTATAACTATCTGTAACTATGTATTTTAAATGTTGTAGTAAAAACACTTTTGTTGATTACATTTTTATTTTTTAAGCTTTTTTTGTATTTCAATCAAAAATTGTATCATGCACAAGAAAAAAACAGCTGAAAATTTCAAATATCTATGAATAACTAAAACGAGTCAACATTTTGAAAATTATATCATCTTTTTAGACAGCTTGTATAAATATTTGGTGTAAAAAGTCTATACTTTTCATTTTTGAATAAAAACAAAACGAAACCTATTTTGTCGGATTCGTGTGTTGTAATATTTTTCCTAATTATTTTGAATTTTTATTATACCAACTAGATCAAATTTACTATCAGAAACCATCTTATTGTAAGTTGAAGATTGAAACATTTTTAGTTTTTTCATAATAATATATAGCATCATTAGTTATACAAAAAAAAAAAAAAAAACATAACACCAATATCCTTTTTATTAATAGGAGCTGAGCTTAGAATATACAATTGTGGTTAGTATTCGTATCATTTTTAAAACTTTAAAAATTTACATATAAATTTAAAAATAAGATAAAATTTGATGTTTTTAGATTTTGAATGTTAGAATATATTGTTTTAGTCTGCTTACACGATTAATTATGTTTACTAAATATAAATTTAATGTTAGAAAGCCATAAAGTAGTTTATAAATATTAATGTTTTCTAAGAATGGGAACAAATGAAACAATGTTTGTTTTCAACAATCTATTTTGGACAATAAATAGAACAGCTAGAAACTGGCATTTACCAAAAACTAAAATATTAAGGACCCTTAGGAATTGTATTTACAAAAGAGAAATGTAAATGGTAGTCTTTTCTAGTTTATAGCCAGATAATCCCCCCAAGCTGTCAGATTAGTCCCACCCTCGTTCTTACTGTTTGCTAACGACGATAAAAGGAATATTATGTACTCTTAAATGTACAATGGTTGCTAAAAAGATATCACATTCTTAAAATTATTATATTTTTTATTATATTACCTACGCAATATAAAGTGAAAAAATCGAGTGAGAAAATTACCTTTGTCATTTTCGACAATATTTCGATATTAATATTGTTGAGAACCACTTATTATTATTATGTTAGATTGTAAAATATATTTATGCAGTTAGCTCTAATTCATCATCACTTTAATGTATTTGTATACAATAATTTTTCTAATTTCACCGCATAAAACAATATTATTATATTTTGTGCCATCACGATGAAAGAAAATTGTTACTGTGGAGATAAATTCGTATATTACCTAAATACATATAATTGGTTGCAGACCTAACAAATTTGCATTTAATGTAGTAATAATTACATTGTTATTTTTCCGTTTACCTTGTTTCGTTTGGCTATTTATAGCATACGTCATCAGTCATCAGTTTATCATTCATGGTTACTAATATCACTACCCAAGTATTTATGTAGAATATTATATCCTATAATATATTCATATTATATATCATTTATGTTATTATCATTTAGTTGACCATAAATTAATAGTTTTTATGGTTCAAAATAAATGTGCTACATTCATGATGTCCAACGATTGTTGGTGGACAATACCTAATACGAGACCATAATTTCGTACAAAAATTCAAATTGTTAAAAAAACACGTATACTCACAAGTATTCTTGAATTTATAAGAGTTTTCTTTATTTTACACCTGCCTACATTTTCTTTATCTAAGATGTTTGTAATTTAAATTTATTCACAGTATAAAAAGATAGCGCACCTACTTATATTTGTATGACTGTAATTTTTTTTAACTTCCTCACAAATGTGCAGTATAATATGTAGGCAGTACTACCGTCAAATTGTTTTGGTATAACATTATAATATTGCCATATAACCTTCAAACTTAATATTTATCTAGGCGTGTATCTAGGCTGCAAGGCTGAATAAATTTTTATTTTTTCACCAAATAAAAAAAAAATACGTTTAGAAAACTCTACCTACGGTTCAATTTATGAATATAAAGAGATGTTGGCCAAATTAAACTACTTAAAAATTATCAAAACTGCATAACCTGCCCATTCTGAATTGTTAAAACATTTTTGTGGATCAATAACTAAATGGTGTTCCATAATGATAAAAATTAATCTTTAAAATTATTTTTAGTAGTTGTAAATTTGAATATAAACGACTTTTTAATGATTAAAAATGTTGTTTCATAATAATTACTCTTAGTCATAATTGTTATTATTTATATTTGATTTTATACAGACGCAATTTAAATAATTTTTACTAATAATTTGTACTTAATGGTTTGTATATTCAGTTAGTTGTAATTTATAAAGACTGTATTATTATTATTGGACATAATTTGAAAGAAAAATACCCTAAAATTAAATAAAATCTTTTTTTAGTTTAATATAATTATACTTAATGAAGCGTGAATAATTTGTACATTTTAAACTAGAACAATAGGTCTTACAAGAATAAGTTACTTTATTTTTTAACTCTGCGTTGTATTTAATCTATTCCATGACTCGAAACACAATAAAATTGTTTGCTCGCCATTCATAATATGCTTGCCTTTATTATTAAATAAGTGTTAAAATATTTGAAATAAAATCGTTTTTTAAATTAGCAGTCTGTTTGTTTTAGGGGACAATTCTGTTATATAGTGTAGTTTATTATTTTTCTGCATAGTTCATTTATTCCGTACAAAGTACAGATAACAAATAAAATAGATTATGAGATAGAAATGTGGTTGACTTACAAGAACGATAAATTCAGAATTTATCTGATGTGGCCATTAGTATAATCGATAGGCGTACGCCTTACGACATTTTATGTCTAATATAGTAATTGGACAAATAGTTATATGTGTATATATTTTACACTAATATAATAGTCACATAATTATAGGTCGATACGGATGTGAGGCATCGTAATTCGACCCCTTTAAATGGAAATCGTGTGACCACCCTTTATATAAACGGATACACACCCAATACACAGAGTGACACCAGCATCACCGAGTATAACATTTTATATACTTATACATACACCGTATGACGGTTCCTCGGTGAGGTTTTATTTTTATCGGGCTTTAAAGAAGAAAAAAAATTATTTAGCTGTTTCTGTTGACAAATTTTATTTTTTTTAGAAAAATCAATGTTCTCCACTCTTGCCGACAAAACATGATGCGTATTCTGTCCATCCTATTGTGAAACTACAATATTTTATAGTCCTCAGATATTTAAATATTTTGTAATTCAGCTATGCTATTAATAATTATCAAAATGTGAAGATCTAATTATCTTCTAAAAATAGATTTTCTCAGAGGAGAAAAGTTTTTTTTTTCCAACTTAATATTATTTAAAATTGTGAGTACAGCATGGTTCACTATGTGCTTTCTAAGGTAGTCGTTTTATTTTCCAGTGGGTGCAAGCTTACGGTTATTTTTCCGTGACCAAAATAATAATCTTTATTAAGAGTTCTTGGTACGCCACCTACATAGGTTCAAAAAATTTATCCATGTCATTCTCCGTGAATTTTATTCCTCATATTATACTTCTGCTTATAGGTTCCCTATTTATTTTATCATATTTTTATGTTTTTTTTCTTCCAATCAAAAAACTGCTCGTATTATTATTACCATTATTATTTTGTTTCGTTTCGCCGTGACAATGACAATAATAAACGGTTTTTTTTAGTCATACTCGTATAACGCTCGGCCTTGGCCCCAAAACGTCCATTTGTATTCGTACGCAGCGCGCCGCCGCCTACGATGACTCACGCGGACTGTCGACTGCACCCGTCGCCGTTGCGTAGTCGTCGGACCGCGTACAGATTTTCGTCCGCCTCCTCCCATCAACCGCACCAGAAGCGTCCCGTCTGCGATGAGGATTTTCGCGTCAAGTACACATAATTGCTTCTGCAGCGTAGTCTTCGTCCAGACACAATGACAGGCAGAGACGCTGAAGTGTCTTAAATCTTCGAACAGAAAAATCCACTAGTTTCCATCGACCCTCCCCCCCACCCACAACTACATAAAAAACAAATAGTTTTTAGTTTTTTACATAATTTCACGAAAAATGTAACTACACAGTTGGTGAAGAACGGAGAAACGAACATTTTGATTTAACTCAATTAAAAGTTATGAGTTTTTTTAATGAATTCTATGAAATATTACAACAAAATTACAAAATTTCTCGTATTTATTTGTTATGTTTATAATTGGGAAACACCATTATAATATTAATCACTGTTTATCAGTAGTGGTTGGTATACCTATGTATGCCAATTTTTAGTCTATATATTAAACTGTTAATTATATAATAATACTTATCGACTATTAAAAGTATAACTTATAATACTAGGTGTTTCTAATGAGAGATTTCCTACTATGTTATCATTAGTTCATAGTTTTTCTTTCTTTTCACCATAATTATTACTTATTGTACTCCCCTGTATATAGATTGTAATATCTCAAAATAAAGTCATATTTAAAAAAAAAACTTATTGGTATACCGGGAGTGAATTTACGCGTTTTTGTTTTTAACATAATTCGTGTTGTCTACCTATTTTTAATATATTATAAGATAAATCTCTAGTGTGATCTTTAACAACAACTTTTTCTTTGTCTTATATCTGAATAATATCTTATAATGGATTCGTTTCTTTTCAACTTGAGTAGTTGAGTTGCCGTCGTTGCAATGATATAGACATAGACTGTTATTGATTACCTTGTTTGTGGAAAATAATTATGAAAATGTATTTATCATGTCCCTTTATAATACCGGGCTGTACGCATTTATCACTTTACCAGCAATTATAATATTACTCATAATTATAAAGTTATAAAACTGAAATTATATATACATTTTATATGATTTTTTTTTTTTTAACATCGGGATTTGTGTTATAGTTGTATAATAAGTACTTATTGAATTCACTCTAGCCATTTATACACTTAGTTTATTTCACTTAGTAATTTTCTCATTGCGTTCGCAATTATAGTTATTAAAAAATGTATTTTTCATGATTTTAAATTTACAGTCTACCGTAAAATTATAGCAGATAGTTAATAAGTAGCATTTTAGTAATTTAAAATATTGATTCACCAGCATATTTTTTTTGTATAACTGTAACATTCGATTTTTATTTTTTTTTTCAATCATCGCTTTTAAAATGGATATATTTTATTCCATGGCACCAGATATTACTTTTTCACTCTAAATTAATTATATACCTCTTCATGAGTATATAAACGTAAACCATGAAAAATTTAAGCCTCTTTTATAGTAGGTACACATGGTAATATAGAATATATATTGTAATATTGTATATTATAATAAAAACAGGATAGATTCTACGTAATTTCGATACACGGCCGTAATTGCTTTGTTAGTTCATATATTCATCGTTTCCCAGAATTTGTGTATAAATGTACCTCCTGCCCTCCTATTTGTTTTGCTTCGTATTCAAATATAGTTTAATAATATACAGTGCACGTCCCCTCATGTATTATAAAACAATTTTCACTGAAAATACCATGTTCATTAAATATTGAAAAAAGAAAAAAGTTGGTAACCACACATGATAAATCATTGGATAGGTATGAAAAACGCTTATGAGCGGAGACAATCTGTCAGCCTGCATTACTAGGTACATTTTATGATATATTTACATTATTACCATTATTTGGTGGGTTGAATTGATATTTTTTTTCGAAAACAATACATTAATATTATTCTTACAAACTTTACTGTATTACCGTGTGACCCAGGTATAATAGGTAAAAATAGGCTATACCGTAAAATATAATGGTACCCGTCAAAGATTCAAGTTTGAACAAATAATATTACAATTATAATTACAATAAAATAACTAAAATTGTTATTTTTCGTTCAAATATTTAATTTCGTCCAAACATAAACTTCAAATGTCTATAGTGAAAATGCTGATTATATATTTTTCTAGTTTCTTTAATTCCAAGATATTGGTAACTACTTATGAGAAACTCTATATTAACTTTTTAAACCTTAGGAATAAACAATTGAAGATTTTATAAATGTTTAACTACAAAATGATTTAAAAATTTTTATCATTTGCCTATATATCTGTAATATTTAACTTCGTATTATGTTATAAAGTTATTAGATTGACTTTAGAATTTTAATAGAATTTTCGTCCACATTAATAGAATGAAAAAATAATGTCAAATATCTATATATAGTTCAAAAACAGCCAAAATATTTTGAAAAATATACCATATTCGTTTTTAAAATTAAAACAGCATTAGACAATGATTGAATCGAAAACTAAATTGTTAATTACCTCGTTTTATTCAATTATTCATGAAGAATCCTGGAAATTTTTTCCTTATGACCTAATATGAGCATAGACCTAATCCAAATTATTATCAGAAAAGGTAGTTGAAGTTGAAAATTCAATCATTTTTTTATTATACTTTTTTTTTTTTTACTATTTGATATACACAATCTTTACAACGTAGTACAATAAGTATATTTGATACTATAATGGTAACATGAATATTTTGAATCAAGAAATCGCCCATTGGTGATATTTGGCTGGGAATTAACGATATCTAGACTCTAGAACTTCGTTGTGATTTTTTAATTTTTTAAATATTTATTATTATTTAAAACAACTCACGGTAATAGTTCCTTTTTAGATGATGCCCAGAGCTTCCCGATATAGTTTGAGCGTGAGGGTCTTTATCAATGGATTTTGGCGGGTTTGTAGGCGATTATGAAAGCGTTTATTATGAAATCTACAGCTTTTTCTGTCATAGTTTTCATTATGAGGTCTTTATGTAAGGTATAGTTGAACACAAAAGGTCGATCATCTGTAATTTTCCTAAGAGCTCTGGAACTCTAATATTCTGGAACTGTTGGATTCTATTGGTATTAGATACTTTTGCAGTAGGTACCCCAAAATTGAAAACCATAGGTGTACATTGGTTTTAGTAGTGTTTTATACGTAAGAACTTTAACTTTTAATTTAGAGTGTTTATAATAATAATTAAAAAGTATCTTTAGACAAAAAGAAATCACATCATATTTTTGATTACTATCTATAATATTATATTTATGTATATTATACACATGTATTTAGACAACATTTTTTCATTTTCCCATTATTTTAATAATATTATAGTCTTCGTAAAAATGAAAACATTGACTATATCAGGCGTTATATTTTTTAACGATTTTCTTCAATTGAAACAAAGAGAACATTCGATTATAAAGTGGTTCGTAAAAGTGAAATGAGTCTTTCTATTTAGCGTTGTCATGTTGGGAAAATAACTGAATGTGTTCGCTTATTGCGGTAAAAAATAACACGCAAGTTCTAAAAGAAATAAATATTTTATTTTATTTTTAACAAACCAACTCATAAACAACTAGCCTTGGTACTTTGGCAGTAACTAAATACATTACTCGTGCTATAAGTTATAAGATATAACCATATCTACTCAAACATAATCATTTCGGAATTTATTTTTAAAAAAAACAACTGGCGTACGTTTAATGTTTTTCTGGTAAATATTATTAAAAGTGGATGTTGTATGTTCTATTTTATTAGGTAGAGCAATATTATTATATTATTTTGTTCACTAAAAAGTAAAATTACGTGCCTAATTCGAATAGACAACAGTTGAGTTCGAAAATAGTGATTTTAAATTAGCAATATTTGAAAGCATAATAAAATTGATCCGGATTTATGTATAGCCAAAATAAAACTCATAAAAACATTTCAGTAAAAAATAAAAACAGTCGTGCAATATGGCTTCTCAGCCATCTCTTACGACGACAGAAAACACGATACTTCCTTAGTACGCCGTGCAGGACACTATACATACGATTATCTATTATAACGATGTAATATAAGTGTTGATCTTCGGGACAGCAATGATTTTAAAATAACGACAATTGACACAATTTAGTTTTTAAATTAAGTAAGATATTTTTTTAAATAAAAATATGTATTAATAAATATATTTAAGATTAAATAAATTAATTATAATTTGCCTGAAACTAGTTGATATACTGGAAACATACCTATGCAATCCTGTGATGGGCTACAGTGACGAAGTACACGACTTACCTACCAGTGAGATGACTAAGTCTGTGAGCTCACCCAATACCCGTATTTATATGCAGCTGTCTAGTTATGATAATTAATTTTACTTGAGTATGAACAGAGATTGTTCGTATAAAAAAATGAGACGCTGATTATAACAATTTATTTAATATTTAGCTACGTTTCACTAGTTTTTACATATAAAATATACCCATCGCAATATCACACGCGAACTATTAACTATAATATACTCATAATTTACGTTTTGTTCAATATAGGTAACATTTTATATTAATTAAATATATTATTTAATATGTATAACCTAAATATCTATAAATAACGGTGTGTCGATACGTGTAATATGCATAAGTGCATACTGTAGACATAGGTAAAATAAGGAACACGGCGATCTTGATTTGCAGGTTCAGCTGCATCATGTACCATAATACAATATGTGGATTTACCTAAATATATATTTTACTCTATATAATAATATAACTGGACTTGAATTTATACGTAACATGTATAAATACATATAGTATGTGTCTATATTATACTATGCTGCTCGTGCAGTGTGCGTAGTCTATATTCAATTTTATTTTTATTTTTTTTGTAATCATATTATACGATATATATATATACCTGCATCACGTAATGATTATCCTCTACCCACACACGTACGCGCGTGTATCATATATAACTATAATAAAAGTTTATTTCGCTCTTAACGAGTTTGTTTCGAATTTTAATTTCCAAACGGCATCTTCCTACGTAGAAATCACATATATAATAATAGCGTACAGTAATACATAATGTAATCTATCTATAGTCAGATATAGTTGTTAGTAGAGGTTTCGTTTTTATAGTTTTTATCGCCTTTGTAATTAATTAATTGTATATTGTGCCCACTGTTCCATTTGCATAAAAGTGAAATAGGTAGTATTTAATAAAAGTTTAGGGGACGAAAGAGAAACGCTTGAAAATAAATTTAAATAGATACCGAACAAAAGGAAACCGTATAATTGTATAATATAATATACCGCACTGCACTGTATAATCATTATACTATAATGCATATGATCATTAATAGGTCATTTTGAACTCAGATTCTTAGATTTGAGTATTTGAAATAATTTTATTGAATATTAAACTGCGTTTTTTCTTTATTTATTAAAAATTATTTTCACCGTTTGAAATGCCGACCAGCAACAATGATATCCCGGTGCTTCCGACAATCTGTAAATCATTATATAATAATATGTATAGGTATAGAAATATACGGTTACAATAGCGCCGAACTCAGGATTTTTTTGTGAAGCGAAATCTAGAATAATTGTTTACCCACTCACCCACCCAAAATGTTCAGCCGTCTTGTATGATATAAAAATACGAGTAAAAATACACACAGTGGCTTGGTGAGGCGCAGTCGTACTCTCGATCTGTGGAAATTCACTGAGCATACGCACCGACCGCATTTGCTAGCTCCCGGATGGGTGACTACCCGGGATTTTTAGCTTGCCCACGCATACACAAACACGTGTTACAATTCTATTAACTCAAAAACCTACAAACAAAAATATATAAAAAATAACCCCCACCGTACCACCCCACACCCAATGGCCTAATGTTGCCGCGGGTTGTAATAGTTAGTTTAACTTGAATTCATTAGAACTTGGTTTTCAACTGATCCTAGTTTAAGTGATTGGCAGTTTTTCAATCTCAAATTTGTTGCGGTACTTCGGTAGGACTATAGAAGACTTTACAAGATAATCTTGCCTGTTAAGAGGAGATAATCTGTGGTAATAAGTTGGTTCGTGTCGTTCGCCGTTCGTAACCAAAATTGACCCATAAAACGAAAAAATTGGAAAATAAATAGTTAAAATTATTTTTACTTGTACCTATTATCAGTGAATCTCGACAGTGTTAGTACGGTATTAGTTCAATAATACGGAGAAAAATCTGCAGCAGTGCCCACTGGCTAGCTGGCTAGCGAGTTGTTTCATTATTATCGTGTAGAGTGACACAGATCTCAAGGTATTGAGAAACTACCCTCCGTCATACGATAACGATTTTATTTATATGCAAACTAATACCTAAATATCGGCTACACACTTTATGGTTAGACAGTTAGTTGAAGACAGATGAGTATCAGGTTGAATACGTGAGTATAGATATACCTAAAATTCTGATAAATTGATAAATATTAGATTATTTTCAAACCATAATACTCAAATAATATACACCCAGGTTTGAACCATTATAGTAAAACGGGTCCTAATAAGGGTATCTCGTTATTTTTATTTTTTTCACTATCACACATAATGCATTAAAAATTGCAATAAATACATTTCCGTCTGTTGGTCTACCACTGTGGTGCGCCTATAATATCGTAAATATTAAGCTATTATTACTGTGGATGGTAAGCGGATTTCCACAACTCCATTGTGTACACACATCGCAATACGATATTGTGCAGAGGAAAAGAATAACATAAAACACACACACACATACAACAACAAGCTCGTGTGTTCGTATAAAATGCAAATACCGTACGAGAGGTGAATAACACGCGCTAGTGACCAGTCGTCATGTACGAGCTCGCGCACTGGCGGTCACGCGCTATTTGCGTTTTGTGCTCTTCGTACAACCATCGCCACACACTCCTAGCGCAGGTGAACGCGCTTACAATTCGAACTAACCGGACCTCTTAGACAAGTAGAAAACGGAGACCGACGTAGTTTTTCTGCTCCAACGTGTAAAGAAATATTTTTTATATTTGCATTGAAACGGGTTTTTTATTATTATTATTATTATTCTACCATTATTACGTTAAAAGTTTTAAATATACCGAGCAACGAAACCATTATTATAAATATAATAATAGGTATACGTTAACTACAATATAATATTATACGTGTCACCTGTGTATTACCTATATTGGTTATTACCATTGATTAGAATGTATGTATATTATTATATGTAGGAGGCAGATCATTATTGATTATCATTTGAATTACCGTGAATGAGGTAATACCGTTAATTAATATCATTAATGCCAAACATTAGAAGAACATTAGGCACTGTAAATATATAAATTTAACAACTATATGGCTAGTAAATCACCTTGTCATAGAGGTTTAATGTGTACTACTGCAGGACTAGTAGTCGGTAGACAATGTTGATAATTTTACTAGTAGCAATTTGAAAAGACGCTGCACAGTGCACAGAAAAATCTGTAGATAGCTGATATTTTGTTACAATGCTCTGTATATGCAATGTGATACTACTATGTTTACAAATGTTTACTTATAACTTATTACTATTCAACAAGAAGGACGTTATCGCCATTTTCGGTTTATCGCGATTTATACAATAGGTACTTACCTACTATAAATATTATGTATGATGGACGGTTATTTTTTACTTAATACTGTACGATTGTCGAAATATTATAGCCATTATAGGGCTCAAGAGTAAACTATTGTTAGAACTTTAAAAATTTACAATGCCTATCAGTTTTTATTTCAACAAGTTAACTCAATAAACATTTTTATCAGAATTATCAGATTATCGTCATTATCTACAAAATATTACTTATTTCTTAATGAAAATAATAATCATTAACGTTAATCCCTTAATTTTTGTTTTGATGGTAATATTCATTTTTTACAGTATTGCGCCCTCTAGCGGCTCTAGGGCTTTGGATGCCTCCATCCTCCTCCGAGAAAAATATACATTAGATTATACATCTTTATAACATTATATTGTTTTGTCACAAAGATATTAAAATTATGTAGATGGTTTTTTTTTTTCAAAATTGATTTTAATGTTATGTAATATAGAAATAACTGTAACACATAGATAGTTGTACATGATAAGGTATGTGGCAATCGTCTGGCAGTTTTTCGAAAATTGTTTTTAAATTTATAGATATTAATATATTATTGAGTAATGATTACGTCGGTTCGTCAGCCGTCCTTTGATCGATAACAACGATAACAATAATAATATGACTTTAGAGATTGCATTCTATGGCATGAGAATCTCGTTTACAGTTTAGTACTTTAGTCTATTCAATTTTGCTGTTGAAATTCAATTTCATTTGTTGGTATATTTGTTTTAATATAATAAATACTTATTTCGAAAAAAACACTCAAATGAGTCTGAAGCTGGTTAGATTTTAATTTGATAGGTACATGTTTAGCTATAAATGTGAATATAATCATAAAATAAAAAAAAATAAAAAAATAATTAAAAATTAGTTGTCATTCTATACATATGTGTAAAGAAAGCAGGTTAATTTAAAAGCCCTCTCCTAAACCAAATTCAATATTTCCATGGATACCAGAAAACTACATCGTGGTAACCGAAAATTATTTGGTAGCCTGTTTTCTCTGAAATCGCTTTTCCGTTAAAAAACGATGCAGCTTTCCCTCCTTCACCACCCAAACATTTTGTATTATTAAAAATGATACAATCGAAATGTTCTTAGTTATTATTTTATTACGTTAATATTGTTAGTATGCAAAAAAAGGAATTTTACAATGTTTACCCAGAATATTTTGATTTATTATATCATGTAATATTATTATATATCACGATTAATTTCGTTTTGAGTTTTCATGAAAATTATTAGTTATTATTTATCATATGTATGCACATACAAAAATATACAAACAACAATATACATTGTGTTGATTTGACGTAGTGTCTACAGTAAAAATATGATCAAACTACAATTATTTTTGATACGAATGTTTCAAATACTAAGTATAGCAATTTCACCTATTAAATACAATTGTAATTGTAAGAAGTATTCTTATTTATTTTGATGTGGTACTTAAAATTAATCTGAGAATAAAATTTCCTCAAAAAATACCCCGGAAAAAACCCTGACCGTAGAGGAGAAAATCCTCAGAATACAATATTACCCTCGCAGAATCTTTCACATGAAACTGATTGAATAAATATTTTTAAATCGTTTGCTGCATAATTATCTATTAATTAATATTAAATTAAAAATACATAATTTATGTAGGTGGTGGTGATGAAATACTTATGATTTAATTTAAATATATTATAAGTCCTACAATTATTTAAAATTAAGAATTAATAAACATCAAACTTTATATTAATTAAATTAAAAAAATAAACTACATTTAATGGTTAAATAAATTGTGTATACAGTTTAATTAATGTATATAATTTTAAAACATTTAAGATAATATTTTGTTTTTTATCATGATACACCTATAATTCAGTAAAAAAATTTAATCGAGTCTTATTATTTTTATAAACTCTAATAAATATAAAGTTTTACTAGATTCATTATTCAAAAAATTTAAAAATAAAATATTTTTATTAATATATTATTACATACTTATATAATATATACATTAATAAAAAAAAAATCAAATAATTGTTACCTACCTAATGTACTTAATGAATATGGTTAATTATTATTCAGTGAATTATTTAATTCGAAAAATGTATAGAATATTTATTTTTTAAATTAAAATCTGGTATAATTTTTTTCGTTTATCCCGGTTTGGAAGTGTTTTTATTGTTTGTATTTTATATTGATCAAATTATAGACTATATTACTTTACTAAAATTGCTTATTTATTATTGTGTTAATCAATCTGACGCAGACTGTCATACAATATTTATTTTTCTAAATCATGGGTAACAAATGCCCCAGATAATTATAATAATATTATACAACACATTACACGATTGGAATTTATCTGCAATCGGTTCCTACATAATGTAATTTGCATTTTTATATTTTCCCATTAATTCGAAGGGTGTTTTCAATTAGTCTCTGAAAACTTACCTATACCTGTGGTGAATATTGAATAGATTGTGTACCGTACAGTGGTCAATGATGATATAAATAAAAACGACGAAAATGTTGTTTAGAAGTATACCTCAATATGATTTTTCGATGGAACATCGGAATATAATATAGTTAAATTCATAATCTGCTTTCTGTTTTTATCTCATCTTTCGTGAAAGGTATACAAATGAGAGCATTTTTGGACCATGTACGTTTGCTGTCTACAAAATATACAATAATATTCACTATATATACAACATACTGCACAGACAACGTACCTTAGCTGTTTTATAAATTTGACTAAAAAGCCATAAAGCAAAGTAAAATTATCTACTCGAGGAAAAATAATTATTTACGTTTACATAACCTCATAACAATTTTAATATGTTTACCGTTTACCTATACAGGCTTACGACAACGAAGAAAAAAAAGGTATACCTAATATTAGTTCTGTACCTAATTATAAACATACATTAATGTTATTGAAACTTCGTTTAACTTAAATTTTTACAATAAAGTAATCAGTATATTATACATAAGCAATAAGCAATCACCGTAGCAAACTTTAGTAAAATTATTTTTATTTATTAATAATCAAGTAATGTGTGCATTATTAATAGAAAATCAGTTTTTAAAATTCAACCCATTGCAGATTTAACACGAATAAAATAAAACGAAATTAAAAAAAATTGAATGTCTATAAACAATAATATTCCGGATTTGAATTCTTAAATTATGGATCATGCAATAATGGACCGTGTAGAAGAATGCATTTAACGATGCATCGTACTATTACCAATAGTCTACCATTAAAAAATGGAACACCCGAACAGTATTAAAACACAAAAGCTGACCTGCAAAAAAATAACGCGTGTCTTATGTTTAAAATAAAAATAATAATCTCGGATTTTATAATATACATATAATACATATAATATTTGTAATATTGTTTGGCCCATTTGCAAACGAACCGGAAAATTGGTTTGGAAACCGTGGAGTGGACAAAGGAAATGACAGCACTTGCAGAGAATTCTGGTGGCCGAGGGCGAAGTATCCAAGGAATTCGACCGTACAATAATAATAACAATATCATAATAGTACCATAATATCATATACCGGACAGCGGGACCATTTTGCCACACTTTATGCTGTGCAAGCGTGCTCCGCCAAATCTCTTTCAATCAGGCGCTCAAAAACAGTTCGACCGGAAATATCCATTGAAATCCTATTCGGTAAACCACACGAATTCACGTCACTATATTTTACGTATACCTAATACGTAGCATAATATTATAATGTAAACCATTATGCGTTATTGACGCGAGTGGCGAGTCCGTGAATGTTTCAAATTAACGGCCATGATCGATAAAATGTATTTCCCTATACGTTCTGTGTATGTTATTTACACTATATATACCTACGTAGAGTAGTACCTATACCTATGTTAAGCTATAAGGAAAAATAATTTACAATTTTTTCACCACGTAGATTTTTGAACACCCAAAAATCATCTTTGAGTTAAATTCCATATTTCAAATCTCACCATTGAGAATACTTTTTTACGTGATTAATATTAAATAAATTTAAATTATAATTATCGTTTACACTGCAGTTTACGGAATTCTGAATTTTGATAAATATATGTAAACCAATGGTGGTTAGTATGTATGGCGATAAAAATATCTACGACATATTTTCTGAATAATACTATATCCCTTTATTTTATAATTTTGCACAGCGATGATTGCAGTATTGCATATTATTTTGGAATTAAATTTTGTATTTTGTATTAAATTGTTATACACATGCATGCATAATTATCAAAATTGCATGAAATTAAAATTGGATAGGATTGGTTTTTTTTCAAATAAACGGAAAGAATAAATTATAAATATAAATATGATATTTGTATTTATCATTTAATGGATAACATATACATATATATGAAATCATATACAGTCTCTGTTATAAATATGATAATTTTTCCATTTAATTAAAAATAATTATTTTTATACTTAATGGTCAATAGTAAAAATACATTGTGGTAAACATAAAAAAAACATAATTTTTGAAGTTGTTCAACAACCTGTAAAATCTTTTTAATTTGAAATAGCATTTTGGACTTGTAGCTTAAAAATTAGGTTAGATATAAATACAATATATTTTGTGTTGTTTTACCAGTTTGATAGATAATCGATCTGGTACGAAATGTATCTACACAAAATATGTCATACGCTTACAACATATATTTAAAAATAACATACTTTTAAAGAGTTTTTTCTGTGTTTATACACACATATCTATATAAATGTAATTATATAGGGTTTATGTAATTTCGGTCATAGTTAGTATAGTTACCGTATTCACCAGTGTAGTTCTGGCAATGATTTATTTTAGTATTTAAATATTACATTTTATACAACATAAATATTATATATAAATGATAAAATAATTCTAAATTGATGACTACATTGTTTGTACTTAGAATATAAAATTACCGAGATCGGGGCTCCATCTGTATGGCCGAAGTGAGGCTTTTGTATGCCGTGAATTTGAGTGTTTGGCTGGCACACGATACGTTTTAAGAGGATATTATATCCGCATGTGTTGTCTCCATCTTATACAAGTGCGTAACAGCAATTTTTACGCTCAGCAGATCACGTGTAGCTCTGTTAGTTTAAAATGTAGAGTGAATTGACCTCTTATAAAAATTAAAGGCAACATTATTATCGAGGGCTTCTCATGTGCTGTTTACTCGTATTATATTTTAGTATTAAAGTGAGTTATGCGTATTTTAAAATTGTAAATTGTATATCTTAAAATATTCATAACTCGTTTTAAAATTAAATATAATAAAAAGCCCAAGAGAAGCCCTCGATAATAATGTTGCCTTTAATTTTTATAAGAGGTTAATTCACTTTACATTTTAAACTAACAGAGCTACACGTGTTCTGCTGATCGTAAAAATTACCATGTTACGCACTTGTAAGACGCGCGGAGACAACAAATGTGGGTAGGACGTCCTCTTAACTACAATGATTAAGAGGACGTCGTACCCGTAGGTATGTGTTACCTCCGTCTTACATACGTATTACGTACGACATGTGTGGCACATTTTCGTTCACCAATTTAATTAGTGCAGTGCTTTTTAATTTTGATATTAGAGTAAATTGACTTATTATGAAATTTTAAGGTAAGATTATTATATAGGGCCCACGAAGGCTTTTATTGATATGATTATTTTTAAGTAAGTTATCAATGTTATGATCATTTTAAAATGTACAATTTCAAAAATATCATTACTTACTTAATAATAATAATAATAATATTAATATAATAGCCTACGTAGTGCCCTCGATAAATAATCTTACCCTTAGACTTAATAATTGATCAATTTACTCTAATATCAAAACTAACAGCACACTATTGAAACTTGTGAACGAAAATTTGTTATATCGTATTATGTGTGTAAGAAGAAGACAACACTTGCGGGTGTGACGTCCTCTTAATGAAACGGTTTTTATTTCATTATTCTTTCCCTTCCCCTCTGACCTTCCCATCGAATTACAAAAAATGGTTAGGTATATCTTATATATGACAAGAAATGACTATTAAAGATGTTTTCCACCATTTCTGTCCACTTCTCGTATGTTTTTAGTAACTGGTACGATATAATGTATAAACATTTAACGTAATATGTGTGTCTCGTGTGGGCAAAGGCGGCCTCCATAACGCCAAGCTTGTCTACGAGTTGCACAATAGATGCTGCGTAGTGCGTGGGCAGTCGATTGCGTTGTTGTTGCCGCGTCCGTCTCAACGATGACTGGACGATCGGTAGTTCTCTTTGTGACTTATTATTTTACTATTTTTCATGTTATTTTTTTAACATTATTTTTATTATTATTCCATTCATTCCGATGACCATCATACCATAGACATGCAGCACGATCACAATTTTATAACGTTTTCAGAACAGTGCCCTGTGCACGAGACGATGGATATAAATATATAATAATATACACTTCCGGGGTTGAGAGGCAGCCGGAGGGCACTGCTACGGAACAAAAAAAAATAAAAAAATACTTTGGAAAGTGTTGGCAGAGTATGCTCGATAAATTTCAATAATAATAATAAAAAAAAAAATAGTATTAATATTTTTTAAAAGACATTACTCAAATAATTTTTTCTCGTGGTGGTGTATTTGAGTATAATGAATGGGCAATGACACTTTGAAAAGTTTCAAAAAAATAATTAACGTAATATTTTTTTATTTTTTTGTTACGTTCTATCATACGTAGGTATACATGAATATAAACAAATTCCGTCATATTATAGTAACGTGTAACGAGTCCGGATGAGTTACATTCGCATTCCCTAAAGTCGCCGACGAGCTTTATTACATATAATATATCATATATGAAAGATATTACATGGGAATTGGCGTGTAATGAAATATGACACACCCACCATAATAATATTTCCATTTACAACAATTAAAATAAATGCAACCGGGCTTCTACAGTAACCTGTTTAAGCTGTTGACATAGTTGTATACTGTAGTATAAGGTAATAAACGTTAAAATATCGGCTTTAAAAAGTTTTAAATGTATATAGCAATAAATTTGAATGTAATACGACAACTATTGTCACGATGTTTTCGCTATAAAAATGTTTAATCTTATAAGTTACAATAACTATGCAAAAATACATCTTTGACCTACACTAGCACACTGCAACAGTGCAGTCAGACGACTTGATATAATAATGATATAACGATATAATAATGATATAACGATATAATACGGCCGTCCGTCCTACATCATTGATGATGACCTTATAAACGCTTCGATTCGAAATAAACTTCCCATTGTTCTTGGTGGCCAGCAAAGGCTGTCGAATGTTGATAAATTTCAATACGACTATTACGACTTATGACTAACGAGGTAGGTATAGCGATCGATGACAATGAAATTCGTTACTATTTCATGATAAGTAGAACTGTAGTGATATAACTTGATATACTTTGTATTAATTTTTTTATTGAGAACCAAAAAAATATTTTAGAAAAATAAGTATACCCTAACACAAAAAAATGTAATTCCTTGTATTAACCATAACATTGAATAATCATTCTGTAAATCCAGGTTATAGGATTTATCGTTATTTTTTTTCGGTTTGGTCGTCGGACCGCCGTTCAGAGAGCATGAGTAATATATATTGTTAGTGTTATGATTTATTATTATTATTATTATAATTGCGTCGGTTGGATTCAAAGATAGAAATTCCACCTCCGCTGATCTTTAGACCTACACGGGTTTCTAAATTCAGCGTCATCGTCATCATCACTGTTTACAATATAACATACGCGTGACCTGCAGTCACCTGGTTCTGTTGCTGCCCACGACTGAATTGTCAAACAAATGTGCTTCGTCGATATAATGATATAACTATGTATGTCAAAAAAATGATGCATAAAAAATTGAATAAAAATCGCTAACATACAAAAAAAATATTGTTTCTAATAAATGCTTTTAAAATAAGAAAATGCTGCTAAAAATCACTTTAAATGTGAAAATTAGTTCAAAACTACTTAAATTATCACTTTGACAAGATTAAAAAAATCATAGTACTTTACTAAATAATTAGAAAACTAAAAATAAAATCGGCATGATTGACTAAGTTTTTGTGTTATAATTCTGAATAAAAGGTTACATGCATATCTTCTGTACCACACTACAGGAACTTAAATTTAGTTTGAGCTAAATATTAGTGTATTATAATTAGCATATTTTTTACATTAAATATTTTCGATATTTTTGAGTTATAATATAATATGTTTTGAGTTCTGTTAAAATATTTTTGTTTCTCAATTAAAAGTAGGCTTACAAATATCGAAAATAATTTTTTTATATGCTTTTAAAGTTTAAATGTTGAAAAAAAATAATAAATCCATAACGTAAATAATTTATATGATTCACTCCTTTTGCACATATTATTTATCTTTAAACTTAAAATTAAAACTTGTATTTCAGTAACCTAATCAATGATAAATTTAAACACTACTTTTTTAAGTGATGGATTTTTTTGATTTTTCTTTTATCGCAGAATATTTTATTTTCATATTACAAAAAAATAAAAAGAACACTTGAAGTTTTTTTATTTTAACCTTTATAATATAGCTACTTCAAACAGTCAACTTAAATTGTGCTTTCTGGTTGTTACTTGTTAGTTTGTTTTTTTTATTTTTTTTTATCAAAAAGACACCAACTGACAAATAGGTAGATACTTTGAGAAGAAATAATTTTGGGCAGCCACTACACAATTGCTTTATATGTCTAAAATGTCTAGTTGAATTTTTAATGATTTTTTCACCCGATACTGTTTACCTATATACCTACTTTACAAATATTAAAATGAAACACGAAGCCTCAAATTTGTCTTTATAAATTCGCGTAAAAATAATTTAATAGTACGACACCCTTAAATACAAACGTCAATGAGACATTGCAAATATATGGATTGTAATGATTAATAAAGCACAAATAGCCAATAGGTACCTATTATTACCACGGTTCTTAAATCTTAAACTTTACATATTAATATAAACCGATCTCTGACGATCGTTGTTCCTGAAAACGACTTGACACTACGTTTTCATAACAAAAAAAACATGTTTAATTAAAAAAGACCGTCCTTGAATTTCAGCACAATGCTGTGAGATCATCGTTTTGCACGGTGACCATTAATTTTATGTATTTTTCGACTCAAGTGGCTATAGTTGATTGTGTAACGAAACAAACGAGGTACAATTATTATTAGTGATGGTCGCGTCCAATTGGGACCTTAATGTCGTAATTTTTCTTGGACGGTTCCAAGACAAATAACCAAAGAATTGCTGTCGTTAATTTCTTAGCAATTAAACGAGAGCCACATCCCTTGTGTATCGTATATTATAATATCACTAAGATGCAAGTTAATCAGGTACTGATATAAATTGCTACGTATGTCATCTTCTAGCCAACATTTAAAACATCCTAATAATTCATTAAGTTTATCACTTTTGAATCGCGTAAACAGAATTACCCGGGAAATAGGAACTTAAATATTTTCATTTTCTTCTTCATGGTTTTTATTGAGTATAAAAATATGTTATTATACACGGAACTTTATTGAACCACTCGTGAGTCGTGAAACGTGAATAGCCATTTTACGTAGTATGGTGATTGGAAATATATTTTATTACGACCATAACGTATTTTCTTTTTTTATGTGCTATTCGATTTTATAACAAAGAAATCAACTTTATTTATTTCGTTCCCTTTCAGTATTAGGTATAAATGTATTTAACTATTTTTTTTTTTTATTCGACTTTGAATCGGTACAATATTCGTTAAAAATACAATTGATTTAAAATGATTTTACAGTAAGAATTTTTTCTTGGTTATTGGCTATTGCATAATAAGTAATATTTACGATAAAATGAAAAAAAATCTATTTAAAAACTGATAAGGGATGTGCTGCAGGTTGAATTTGCAGTTCACTTTTTTTAAATGCCACTTTTTTCAACAAACCTTCAAGCCCCGCCTTAAAATAATACTGAATTACGTCTCATAATTATTATGGTCCCGTGAACTCCGAGACCAGTTTATCGACAGCGATAACCGTTCCGTGTTGTGCGGTTATAACGGTGGTAATGCAAGTGCTCGCCATATTATATTATATGTATAACACCTGTTGTATATACCTGGATCAATCTACTGTTTCGCCGATTATATAGGTAACATGATATAAATATTTCTATATCTAATATTAGACCATTAGAGTTTAAAAATAAACAATGCAATAATATTTTTAATTTTAAATTTAGTGTAAAATATAGCTTTTAAGAATGTAATAGATATTTTCAAAATAAATTTTACAAAACCCACAAAATACAATGCTTACAAACATGAAATAACAAAAAAAAGTATGAATAATTTAATCATAAATTATAATAGGTATACTGTTTATATATATATATATATATATATATATTATATAATAATGGATTACATTTTAGGATTTATAAATAAAGACGTACCCAACTTGCGTATGTGATTAACAACTTATTAATATATTTTATGGTATACGTGATATTTTAATTGTTATGCAACTAAGTATAGTTATTAGTACCTATACTTATTATTAATATTTTTCTTTATACGAATCCACGAATAATGTAACATTTATCATATAATATTTTACCATTACAGAAATAATGTTTTAATACCTCTTATAAGTCTTATTTATTATTTATTGCACGAAATATAATATTTTCGAGATGGAGAACAAAAATATTAAAAGCATATCGATTGGGGGTTGACTGTGATTATATTGTGTAAATTTATGTAAAAGAAAAATGTAAGTTTGATTAAATCTGCACCTCAGGTACTACAGTAAGAAAATAGTATAGCGTTTTTCTTTTTCTTTTGCGTTTCAGACTTTCAGAGACGTCTTTAGAATATACAATATACAAAGGTACCTATACAGAAATACAGAATGTATCCCTAAGTTATACATTGAAATTACATTTAAACACGTCATATCATCGTAATACAATTTTCGTAAAATAAGTTCGAATAATTTTGTTCTTAAACAAATCGATTTGTAGAAACATTTTCCGGTGGTACATTTTAATATTTTGTCAAACGTGAATTACCGTGATTTTGTCGTAGTATAATTATATTAAACTGCCTTTTTAGTATAGTTAACACTTTCACATTGTATGCTTTTTTATACATTTTTATGAGCTGATATTTTTTTTTTTCACTCATAATTAAACATTTCATTAATGCACATTTCTTGACTTTCTCACTTTTAATTATGATGGTTTGATTCGATCAAATTTATTCGAAAAGGTAGTTTAATTATAATTATTTGCGAATTTGAAGTGTATTAATTGTGATACGGTACTACTGTAGATTCACTAAAATTAAACATTTTAAATTTTTAACTATGTCCGATTACTTTTTTATTATTTTCAATATTATCGATAGTGTAATTTTTCTGTTATTTAATAACCTATCATGATATGAATATCATAATTCCGTAATTACAAACTTTTCTATAATAATGTCACGTTTCATCAGAAATGTGGTCATGTAGGAATAACTGATGTAAGACTGTTATGGTTTTCACCGTTATTGTGAGATACCTAGTGGAAAGATCGATAAAATTTAATAGGACAACTAAAGCGGTCAAAAAATATAACATAACATTTATATGGTGAGTGTAAAGTTGTTTGATTTTTTTTATAGATATTTTGTCAAGACATAAATATAGGTACTAGAAATTTCTATTAAAAACTTGTTTATCGTTTATTTAGGTTTTATAATTTATTTACAATTTTAGAGAAGGAACCGATTAGATTGAGAACCAACCAAGTTTTATTGTAATACATTTTTAACTTGCCAAATAGTTACGGTTTTTGACGTTAACAGTAAAGATTAATATTATAAATTAGATTAACAGCAATCGTCTTTGCTCAGATGCAAACACTGCTCGTTTGTACACATTGTTAAAAGCTTGTTTAAGTTAGAAATTCATAAAAATTTTCTTTTTAAATCTAAGATTTGAAAATTTAATACAAGATTCCTTAAAAGTTTGTCAATCTTAGTAAATTAGGTAGGTTCATTAAAAAAAAAAAAAAAACAAAACAAAATAAAATATAATTATAGGAAAAATAATAAGTTTGTCAATATAAATGTACTGTTAAATGTTTTCTTACCTTTCATTAAATCAATAAAAATAAATTTAAAGTTCGCTTCAATGCACATTTCCGCGTGGAATAACTCGAATAGAAACTACCATTGTATTCCTCCTACCTATTTATTGATTTCTTGTGAAATATAGAGATTCAATAAATGTGAAAAAACATGTACAATAATAAAATAATTAGAAAATTAAAGTCTTTATCAACTATAATTATAAATAATCATAAGAGACAGAGAGGGATTATAAAAAGAAAAATATTTTTTTTTACGCATACTTACCTATAGTAATTTTTATTTGTATAATATATAATATATTATAACTTATTTATACAAATTTGTACATTTTAAATTCTCTCAATTACTCACCAATTATTGTAATTATATATTATTGTAGTGCATATACATATTTAAAATTAATCATCACTTATCTAGAATGAGAATTCCAAAAAAAAACATATATCATACCTTTGGTCTCTTGAAGTTCATAGTTATAAGTTTTAAATGTACATGCATATAATATTACATGCAATTTCAATTATAGGTATTAAATTGGAGGCTGAAAATTTTTGAATAATTGTGTGCGTTAGACATGTGTCATGCACATTCACTTACGATATTTGCATTTTAAACGTTCATGTTGCGTTCATGTAGATACAATAAAATATTATTTTTAAATATTGCCTTTTGTTTTATATTTTATATTTTTATGTTTTATTCACTTCTGGTTAACAAGGAATATGATATAAACAAATTTACTACGATGCGTTAAAGTATTCCATGAAATAATTCAAAGCGATGATTTACGTGCACTATATGTAATTACTCAGCTGGATAATTGGGTAGGTGATATCCTTTAATTATCTAGCTACTTATCTATTGTCATTGATATTTGCATAATAATATTAATTTTAATGACTTCCGCCGAGTAAACATTGATTGTAGGACTAGCGTTTTTCGTCGAGCGTTTCTCGTCCGATGTTCATTGTTTGCTTACGCCAAATATAATAATTAAATTAACTATTGTAATAATAATAATGGTGATAATATTTTAAAATATATTTGCTACAACATTACTTTATTGCAGTGTACTATTATTTTAATCGTAATATTTACATGGGCGTCTGGTTCTTAACTATAATAAAAAACCGCTCAATCGTGATCGTGTCTAAATCTAAAAAAAATATAATATTAACAACAATTTGTACTTCTAGAAATTGATGGAAAGTTTGGACAAAGTTACGTTACGTATGTGTTTAATTAATGCGATGCCAGCACAGTCCACAATATAGCCCACCTATATTCGTCCAAAAATCAAGTTAGGTATCAACACAAGTGCAATGTCTGTACAGATAATAATTCTAATGATGGAAAATTATTTATTTTTTATTAACTATTTTTATTTAGTTATTGATAATAGTTATACCATAGCGTACGGTGTGTCAGTTCTTACTTTCGGGTTGTTTGTTATTTGAATAGTGTATTTCATATATATATTTTTTTAGTATAATAAACCTACACAAGTTTTTCATAGTCAGCATAATAGTTGTATTTAGCAACAGCATGTTGCCTTTAGAAAACTCATTAGTGAAACTTTCATCTCTTTAATTGCACCTACTTTAAATTATAATAATAGTCGCGAATCGTGACACCATTTTCTTTTGAAACCACATGGAGAATTCAGTCATATAGTTATTAAAACAAACATACCTACCTACAAGCAGGTTTTAGTGGCTAAGTAGTGAATTTGTGATTTAAGTGTTTTATACACAAATCATAGCGTAGTTTAAATAAATATTTTGTATGAAAAAAAATCAATTTGCTTTTGTCACCTACACTTTATTAGCTTATCTTCACTCAATCCTACATTGGATTATCCACATGAACCCATATGGCAAAGGTTGTAACACGAATGGGTAAAGAATATAACTTTATGTATGCGCAAGACATTCAATTTAAGAATGACATTTTTTATCATTATTATTATTATTAACACCATATTCAAAAGAGTTTATATGTTTAGTGAGAGTATATATATATACAGAATATACTACATTTAACTCATTTTAGTAGGTACATAAAAGAGTGTATAGGTACTATAGGTACGTATACTGAGAAATAAAAAATTTAACTGTTGATATAATGTTTTGCTGGGAGTCAAACTAATATTTTCCATGAAACGGCGTCGACATTCGAGTGATAGTACCTAATTAAATAACATATCATTATGAAATGTGCAAAAAAACAAATATATGAACCGCCGTAGTCAGGAGTCGAGATATAATTGTTGTTTTTTGTTCACGGGTTCGGGTCACACGGAATCGATGACGATGAATATTCCGCACAACCTCCGATGAACCTCACAGTGCAAACGACTAGCATAAGTAATCGCGGGATGCAGTTCAATAATATCGTTCCACTTCCGAGTACGCTTCCGTGGCAGTAGCAAAACGGTTGACAGTAGCGACAAAAATTTTTATACTCTCTATTGATTTTTAGCATATAATAAAATATCGGGCTGGACTTAAACTTTTATCGAATAATATACATTTTGTTCCCCGTTTTAGTTTTATGATATTTTCATTTAACAAACTCTTTAATTGCACCTCCTAAATCTGTACTTAAATGGTTCAATTTGCCGATCAAATTTAGATTTCGAGATTTCACAGTTTAAAAGAAATATTTTACTTCCCGCCTAGGTGGCAAAAAAATATACACCACGCTCGAAATCTAACACTCGTCCTACAATGTGAAACTCGACAATTATGTTTGTCTTTTTTTCCTTTCGTTTTTTTTCACTTTTATTTCATTCACCGTTTCAATGAAAAAAAGTAATAATAAAATAATGCGAAAGCGATAAAACTATCGACATTTTCGTCCGTGCTGGGTGAAAAAATAAATACATATTTTATCACCTAGTCATCTCATCGTTCGCTGGGGGTTACAGCATATCCTTTTTCCCACAGTAAATTTTCTACTCAACTAGACCATGAATCCCGTGTAAGCCAGCTCGCACGGAATAAAAATAATAAAATGATTATTGTCCAAATGCATCTGTCCGTATGTAGCATATTGAAGTTGGAGCTATGATGTATGATAAAATATGTAGTTGCTTTACCACAAGTAATATCTGTGATATAATATTACTCGCAGCTAGTTCGGATTTTTGTGTTTTTTTACATATCATTATTACTATTATACTGTGCTTGTGTGTGTTGCGTGTCTGATCGATAAACTATCGAAGTTAGATACCTCTACTAGGTATATCTATAGTATATAAATTACATGAAATTAAATTATTAATAGATTATGAAATACTTCTATATTGGAGTAGAGTTGTAATGTCTATTATAAGTTCAAAATATTTAAAATGAAACGCGTACTTAATACTTCTTAATTATTGACAAAAAATAGTTAACTCGACTGGCACGAAGGTTCTTGGGACTCGGTGACAGGATACATCTAAAAACGTTCCGTAGGCTACGGTGTTCCCTTCCTACGTGATATTTACGTGATTAATGATTATAATGATACCTAATTAATATTAAATTAAATATATATTATTTGCAGAAGCTGCTGCATTTCATTTTAAAATAAATGCAAGATGCTACTTTACTTTAATCTCGCAATATTTATATTGTTTGTATCATATAATTTAGTATGCATGTATATTGTATACATGTATTGATGATATTTATTTAGTATAATACATGTAATAGTATAAAATACAATAAGGTTTATTTTAAGTGTAAGCTGCGGCTTGATGGGTGTAATATAAATTATATGGAAAATATTTCAACTTCGAATATACACTTTAAAAATGTGTCTTGCGCGTACAATCATTGCTTAAACCTTAAACTTAAAGGCTCAAGTTACATCTTATAACTTATAAGTATATATTTTGTCATATTTTAAAATACTTAACCATAATTGAAATTAGAAAAAAAGTAATGTAAAATAGGACATGCTAAAATTGTATATGGTTGTGGGTAGGTTTTCATACTATATAGGTTTGGACATATATCTAGCCTTGGACGCCATTTACCTTGCAGATTTTAGCTGAATGATAAGTAATCTCTGATAAGCGCGATGCCATAATTACTATCCTTATAATTATTCTATTGTTATCGTGTGTTCTGCGAGGGCAGATTGGCACGACAATCGGTTTAATAGTCGAGCTTTTTTATCAACGAATTGTTGTCATCGCCATGTTTTATTTGAATACAATTGTTTATTATATATATATTTTATTTTTTCACAGAATGAAACCGAACATGTGTGTAACGTTACTCTGGTGTTTGGCATTCACCGTGTCGGCCTTCGGACAAACAGATGTTAATAGGTATGTAATCCCAATACGAAAAATATTCATATACACTACATAGAATAAGCAATACAATTGGGAAGACTATTCATAAAAGTCTTAAGGGTCCCACTACTCCCACTCGTATAATGTAGATAACTATAAAGTATAATTTTTCTACAAAATAAATGAAATCAAACAAAATTAAGTAAGATGATTTAACCGTTAATAAGTCTTGAATTATAGTTGTTATATCTTGTAATTTTTGACATTGTTCTTTTTTCACTTTGTTCTTTAATTAGTGAAAGAATTATTTTAGGGGTGAAGGGAGGCTATGCCACCAGATTTTTTAGTCAATATAAATGATGTTAAATCACAAATAGTATGTGCTGCATTGTCAGAGATTTTTGACTCCCTCCCCCTATATTTCTACGGGCGCCCATAATATTTTATCAATGAATCAACCTATAAATCGTTTTCAATTTAACTGTTTCCATAAAAGAAAAATGCATTTACAAATAAGTACATCTATTGCCGTAATGGTAACATCAATAAGGAACTCATCGTCTTCTGAGCGTAGTTACGTAAATTTGTATGCGTTTCCTCGTCCCACATATATACCTACATTGAATACAAATCTGAAAGTTCAACGTTATTGTACTTATCGTCAAACATTCTAACATTGAACGCATTATATGCACTGTTTATCAGTAATATAAATTTATGTATTCACTTAGCCTCCGGTTCCGAAATATCTTTAACTCGTATAAGAATAATGGAATCGCTATCCATGACTTAAATGAAATATTCGTAGCGTATTGAAATATAACAATAGTTAGAACCCTGTATTCATTTCATAATAATAAAAGTAATTTTGGAAAAAAAAATAAAAGACATCACATTTATTATGTATAGTATAATATAATATACAATATAAAGTTTAGTGTTTATACTATTTATTTAGATACCTATAGAATATATTTAAAAATGAGTATTATATCTATCCATAATGAAGAATTGGATATATTAGAATTTAGTGTCATTGATCATTGATATTAACAATCATTGATAATATGTATTATAATAGACCCGTCATCGTGTATGTTCGACAATGCATAATAGTTATTATATAAAAAAAAAAACTATATTTATGAAAACATTTAAATTGTTTAAATAAGAACAAATATATTAATGTAGACATATTCATGTAAAAAGTTTAATGTATATAATATGCACGTCTCTTAAAAACTCAGTGTTATTTTGATAAGTATTTTCAATACTTTTAATTAATACTATTTTTTTAATTGAAAATTCTGTTTTGGATTAATTATTTAATCATATAATCGTTCTCAATCTGTATTTTTGATGAATTGTTATGAAATTATTTGAAATGTAGGACCACATTTTTGATAGATCCAAAAATTTACATTTTCTTCATCCTGTTTACGCAAACTATTGTTACTAATGTTACTGAACATAAATTAATATTTATTACTAATAAACATTAGTTAATGTTACTAACTAATAATATGTTAACATAATATATGTTGACATTATGGTCTTAACAGTCTTAAAGTCACCGCAGATCTATTACAAAAATAAAAGTAATACAAGTGCGCTTAACTGGTAAATATTGAAATAAAACACATACATTATTATATTAATTGTAATTCTACTAAATGGATTTCTATTTCTATTATTCTTTGAAAGTGAAACGTTTTGGGGTATATTAAATTATTATTATTAGGTACTTTGTTTTTTTATTTAAATGTTGCAGTGATTACAATTAGTTTCAACAATTATTTAATATAATATAAAGGTTGCTTACAATAAAAATAAATATGCGTTAAATTATATTCTTGTATATTTAATTACTTTATGTTTTTCCATCTAATTATCTCTACAATTTTAGTTGTGAGCATTTTTTAACGGTATTTAATTGGAATTGCTTATTTGCGCAATATTAAAAAAAAAATACATGAATCTTATTAACTTTATATAATTAAAACCTAAAATGTTTACAAGTAATATTTTTCTTAATATTGTTGAACTATTTCTACTAAATACAAATCCCCGTAGTTTTATTTCGATGGTTGTAATGATACGATGACGTCAGTTTTATACAGATATTGACACCATTGTGATTGACTATTTATCGATTTAACTATTAAAACGTAACATAAGTTAACAAAATAACAAAGAAAACGCTATCTTAACCATATTTTTTGAAAAATTATAATTCTTATTATTTGATTATAATATGAAAAATGCTTTTAAAATATTACCCTACCCCTTTTTCTGTGGGCGTAACGTTGCCCAATTGACCTATTGTATTTAGATTTTACCAACGTTATATCATAATAACGCCGTTTACCAGCAAAGCGAGGAAGTATGTTTTTAATTAACTGAAAATGTTTGTTAATTATAATTGCCTCGGGACGGTAAATACAACAATAATAACTTTAACCATATACCTGACCAAACCTTGCAAATTGTCATTTAGAGTGGCTAAATGACTATTTTGGCATCGTTTGTTTTAGTTAACGGGAATATTCCGCATAATTTTTAAACTAAGGTCAAAATTGACCAGAAAACATATTTATGCACATTTTGGTATTGACATCGAACTAAACATAATTTAGTCATAGCAGTACGGTCAGTACGTAGTACATACCCTGGCTATTTATCTGGGATATTATTTATCATTATACTACTAATCTGGATTCGAAAAAATTAAACCAGAACATGTGGGTGCCGAATTCGTAAAAAACAACGATCATTTTCTTTCTATTCTTTAACAATGTCGACCTACTAAGTTATTAATTTGGGGTATTGAATTCGTTATAGAATAAATGTCTTATTATTCGTAAACAAGTGCGACAACAATAATATATCGTGTCTTATATTTTATTGCCTTCGTTATACCTAATATAGCACTATAATTTGTTAACTAGTAAAATGTTATTGTTTTTCACTGGTTTTATGTATAAAAATAAACTCGAAGCTATTGACATAAATTGTCATGACGGCTTGAATTGAAACGAGAATAAAATGTATGAGTACTGTCGACAATATTCGAAATTCGTATTAAGGTTTCAAATTTGATTTACGTAACATTTCGATAATATAATGTTTTTTCTTTATATACATATATCTTACTATTATAGATTATATAATATTATATTATATACATTTAAAATGTTTTGCAAATAATTTTCACTGTTTAAAATCGTGTATGAGAGTTATTTAAAAATTGTGTTTATTATTAACTTAAAACCCAATTATTCAAATACCCCTTACACAGATATTATTACATACCTAATGTGCCATCAAAATAGACTTTAATTTAAATTATACCTGAAAATGTAGGTATAAAATATTAATGAATGACATACCTACGAATATGAATAAATTGTAATTTCTGCCCAGATTTCATGACAATCTGTGGTTTTTTTAAAATTATCACTGCATAATTATTTTATTTTATTTGTGTATTTATTTTTATTGTATTACAATTTAATTCAAAATTAAATTGTTCACTTGGAATAATTGAATATAGTTTTATATTGGTGATTTAAATTATTTTAAATCCATAAACAATTTAAATAAAATACCTACCTTATTCATCACTCTAAATTAATTCCTGCGTTGTGATCATTGTTAAAACGTATTACTTTAACTATAATATGTCTTCATAAATAGGCACCTACGTTTAAAATGCTTCACTTTAAATGTAAATTATTTGTAAAGATTATCTAAAAAAATGTTTAATTTTAAATTAATATAGAGCAATGGAATGACAATAGTACATAAAAACAAAAAAAAATGAAAATAAAAATTTATATAATCTTATCACGATAGTGTCTCGATAATCTCTTATTCAATTATAATTTAATAGAAAATAAATCAATTGACCTACTTCTCTAATGTGTTTAGCTGGCTAAGCGAGTATATTATTTGTATTCCTACAAATTAAATGCGAATCGTTACTTTCAATTTTTAATTATTTGCATTTTAATTAAATTTTTGCATGGCGTAATTTATTGTTTAACAACAGACTAGCATTTCATGGATTACATTTAGAAGATTATTTTTGGATTGAAGCTAAAACTGTGCTTTGTTCTAAAAATAAATAGAATGAACAATATCTGTAAAAAAATGGAATAGATAAAGTACAAAAGTATAAAACTTGTTTTCCTTAGAAACGTATGTCCAGGTATATAATGTATTTAAGCTATTTTGCTATAAACATAAATATAAATATTACAATAAAATACTTTATAACAAATAATGCTTATAATAATTATTATGTTTTGAAAAACGATAAGCACCCAGTGTTGAAAAATGCCGTTTTTCTATGCACCTTTAGAAAATCTCATGTGTAGCACGATAAGTGCACGGTTTCTCTTTGGATGGATCTTACAGGAATAAGATGTCAAAAATAAATAGTTTATTATTCAAATTTACCAATTTCTTCAATATCAAAATAATTTAAAAATTGGTGTGTAGTTATAAACTCATATTTTTATAAAAATGTATAAGTTATACTTGAAGTTAATTCAAACATATATTATTTGTAGGGACTTCACAGTGATATTTTAAAAATATTTAGGTTATTTTTAAGCTATTTATATTCCAAATACCATTCTGCAGGACAGTATAGTACCTATCGCCTTATAAGGAAGTTAATAACGGCTATATGAAATAATATTGTAGTAATCACTAATCAATAATCATTATTATATAGGTATTACTTATATGATTTGTTTTCGATAAAACGTATTTCAAACTATTAATAAAAAAATTAATTACTAATAGTAATATAAATATATAATAAAGTATTCTTAATGAATAATATATAGGCTGACTGCCTTCTGTATTCGTTTTTCGTTCCAATGAACTATCATTAAATTCCAGTTAATAGCACATCCATTATTAATTCTCAATAATGATTAGGGTCACTCAACACTTATTATACAACAGTGACTTACCCAATTTTCCTGATTTATATTTAATATTTTGGAAATTTATAACTGTTGTATATAGATCCAAAATTTAAAATTCACTATACTATATAAAATATATTAAATTATTTGTTTTCGTGTTTCTCGAAAATCTGAGATGGATTACCCCAATTTAAATTGTTAATTTTATGTAAATATTTCTCGTTTTGAATCATTAATTTTCATTAATTGATTATTCTTATAGTTTGCTAAGTCTTAAAGTTTGAATATAATTAAAGTCTTAATGTAAATTAGTAGATTAATAAATATGGGGTAGAATAAGTAGCAAACAATAAAGAGAATGAAAAGAGGACAAACGATCCATCCTAATAAACGAGCTCTTTTACTTTTGATTTCTGAAATTACATCTGAAACTCATATGTTCATATAAAGGATCGATATACGTAGTGTTCTGATTTCTGCATGATGTTACGTATATAAAAAATATCATAGAAACCAATCAAAGCAAGATGTATATAGAAAAACCAAATACATAGTCACAGCTATACCATTTGTTTAGTTACCTAATGCGATCATTAAATTTGTTCAGTTGACACAATTTTATTGTAATAAGAATAATTGCTTAAAACGTTTAGAACTTGTGATAACTAGGGCCCGGAATTTGATTATCTAAAAATATATTTAAAAAATGCATAAAATGGTGTAAAAATGTTAAAAAATTTTGTTTAACTAAATAAAACTATATATTTAAAAATATTACTTTCAGTAAAATTTCTTTTTTTCGAATTTTTATCGTTTTTTTGACAAAAAAAAAAAAAAGATAATGAACGGTGATAATCGACAAGCTAATGAAAACTGCATAATATGTAACTTTCAACAAGAAAAATGCGAATATGTATGAAAAAGTGCAAAAAATGAATAAAATGTACAAAAAATACTAAAAAATGACTGCAAATAATAAAATTCCCTAAAAATTCAAAAAATGCAAAATATAAATTTTTCTATTAAATTCTATATTTCATGAATCAAAATTCTGTATTAACGAGCATTGAATGTGAGCATTAGAAAAAAAGGTGCAAATGCATCAATTTCTGGGCTCTAGTGATGACATAAAAATATATTATTACATAATTCCTGCAGTTATAATATATTTATGGGGGACGAGGTGGCCGAGTAGTCTACCTCGTCGGCTGTGGCTCAGCCGGACCGGGTTCGATCCTCCACCATCGGGCGGCATTTTTCTCCGGGCAAGTCACGGAGTCCGAAGAACAAGTGCCGCCATCCCCCACTCCGGGGCATGGCAGAAACCTACGGGTGTCCCAATAGAAATTCTGCCAAAACTCTCATTCACGTGTAAAACCAACCTACAGTTCCATAAAAACCTACAGTACTATCCCCTTCCCAATGGCCTTAGTTGCCGTGGGATAATTTAAAAAAAAAATGTATATATATATTTATATATCATCATGGTTGGCTCTTGGCTAGGTCAATTCTTAATTGGAATCATTATACTCAATATGAACTTGGTATATGAACTCTATAGTGTATCCAACCATAATACAAGATTGATCACGTTCTTAGGTTGTAATAACAATCGTCAATCATATCAACATAGTTGTATAAATCGTTAATAGTATAAATAAGTACATTACTGTATAGGTATAAATGTATAATTGTAGGCATATTACAGTAGTACTTATCTCTTACACCCTAAAACATATTTTTTAAAGTGTTAGGACGAATTTAAGTTCCTACACACACGAGTATAAAAATGTCATGTATAAGTTCCTACACGGTAAAAAAGGTGTTTATGATAGTTCCTACTTGGCGGTCGGCGGTAAAATAATTTAATAGTTAATATGTAAGTTCATACACAGAAAAAAAGTTCAAATGTCAGTAAGTACCTATACAAGTACTTTGGTATATTATGGATTAGGAAGTGTTTATATTTATTATTAAACTATTATATTTCATATTATATTAAAATCTGTACTTATTTAAACTGATTATAATGCGTTTAAAAAAGTAATAAAATTGGCATAGGTACCTAAATATCTAATACATTTCATGATGAATAGTTAATTATTATCATTATAATAATAATGTCTTTAAAAAAATGATTAACATTTTTTTAAATTAATTAATTAATGTAATAATAAACATGCTATCGTCATACACTATTAAGTTTATAGGCACCATCACGCATAGCGGTTTAAAAACTTTAAACAAGAACGGTTATATTTATTTACTTAATATAACCACTGAGTAATTTTTCCACCGTATAGGAACTAACATAGGTAACTTATTATTACCATGTTGGAACTTACACTTCTAATTTTTATATGCGTGTAGGAATTAATTCATCACGTTTGTATAGGAACTATAACAGAGTAAACCGGGTTAAATCCTCCCCCGTAAACCCATCATCCATGCGTTTATTTTAAATTCTCTTCCTCTCATGATTTGTATTTAATTGCCACTGAAATTGGTGTAAAACATATACTTATATAATATATTATTATTTTTCTCGTGATGCGTAGAATTACAGATTGTAATTTTAACGATGATTCGACGATTTTCGTCGTATCTGCAGCGAGTAAATACGTTTATCAGCCGTTACAACAAGTAGGTAGACAAGTAACTTTAGGGTACATAATATTGGGTTGTAGGTACTTATACGCATACATTATTTATTATTATATTTTTATCTCAAGTGTGTGGGCACTTAGTCAGTTATTCTTTCATAAAATTATGTACGCTACGCGTGCTCATCTACACTTTCATTTCGACAGATGCCGATCGACCGTAATATACCGTATACATTTGCAGTTGCTATGTATAATTATTATGGTACTTATATAGGTACATTGCTAACACGGTGTACCTACCTAGTGCTTGTTTCATACTTATTTTTTTATCTTCGCCCAAAGTTCAAATCGTCGTAAATTAGTCCTTTACACGATTGTATAATATTAGATATTATATACACTGCATGACCGCGAATCAAAATCATACAATATTTTTGTTGAACCCGATGTATCCCACGTGACGTGATGGCGCTACACCGGTAACATAATAATAATGTATTATAATTTTATAATATAATACTTCATATTATACGGATATTATACATCGTATATAGTGGATATGTATACACAGTGCAGTGCATGCAACAGAAATAATCATTAGCGTGCGCATTATTTGCAGAGTATGGAAAACAAAAAATTAATTTAAGTAATTAATTTTGTTCTAAAATATAAAAACTGCATTATTTTATAATCTTCTATAATTATTTGATTTAAAAAATACAAATAAAAGTCGACTGCACTGTATGATGTAGGTACGAGTAATTTTGTTAGTTCTTTCTGTTAAACTTCCTGTAAAGGTTTTGTTCGGCCAGAATGTAAATCGAAAATAACAACTAAACATTTTATCAACGAACCTCCGTCTTATTTTCAGTCTTATTTATGTATACGACACTCATTATTTTGGATCCAAAACTTCCATGTATACGATGTTTTTGGAAAGGAAATTTCATCAAACTTCAAACTTGATTTTCACGAGGGGAATGATAAAACGATTCAACATTTGTCATTGTAATTTATCACTAATTGTTTCTTAACGCGTGAAGAAATATTTTCCATTTTGATTGTTTCGTAGTAATTCGAAAAATAATGATCTCACATTGCCGAGACAATGTCAGTTGACGTATCATTGGCAAGAGATTTTTACTCCCTCCCACCTACATTGTCAAACAGTTATACAGCCCGTGAGTCACGCGCACGCCACGTATACCTCCTCAGTTTACAGGTTGTAGTATACTCATCCCAGGAGTTCCGGTTGCTCGTGCATAATATAACGAACTAAGTATTTTTACAGACGTTTCGACCTACTTGTCGGCGTCCCATTGTCGTCAACAATATTATTACTATTACAAGCGTACACAGTTCGAGGCCAACTTTCCAACGGGCACCGGAACACACTCACACACATACACGCACACTCGCACACATATTATATATACTCACCTGGCATAACAGTGTGCAATGTTATGCTCAGCCGATAGTTTGTCGTGTACAATACTATTTTACATTCAAACGCTACAAACTATAAGTATTAATTATATTGGTAACCAATCTGAAGAGGACTTATTTATAGTTATAAGGGAAAACGTTCCAAAGAATATCCTGAATTGATAACGTTGAATAAAATTCACAGCACTTCGGTTAAAATAATATTTTTTGTATTTGTTGCACGTGCGTACTTGGTCGTCCGGCTCTGTTATGCAGCGCGTTACTGCTTACCGGAACATTACATAATTATTAACTTTACAAAATGAGTATAACCGATAATAGTGCAATATGCATAGTTTAAGCTGACACATAAAACAATTCTCATAAATTTGACCGGTATTTTGAAAAAAATTTCAAATGACATCAGAAATTTCAAACTCTCTCATGACGTGTTCATAAATACGTTCCCGAAAGTGTTTGCTGCGAGACATATTCAATTATTCTACTATAGTATTATAAACATACAAATATTGTGAGGATTATTAATTAAACTGGTTAGCATAATTTTATTATGTTACGTCCTCTGAAAAGCAAAAAGTCAAAAGTTGCTCACAAATGTGCAGTTATTATTCACTTAAGCGAGGACTTTTTGTATTTCTCGAAAAAACGTCTCAAGTGTTTCTAAATGTGTGCGTGTCGTATACATTGTGTTTTAGAGTTTCATCGATTGGTTTTCGTCTATTTTATGAGCAAATACATTTAAGTCAAAGTATCGAGCACAGAACAAGCAGAAAAAAAATTACTCATTCGAAAAAAAATCAATGTTTTATTTTTTGTAAACATATTTGTTTGACAGAAATGTTGTTTATGATGTTTTTCATTTTTCCGTATAACACTTTCATTAAACATAATAAATTCGCAAAATAGATACACTGTGTGTCTGTGTTAACTATATCATGATGGTGTGTTTTTCAAGACGTTTGGATGTGACATAATCATAAAAACGTATATTATTTTTCATATTTTTCTAAAAGAGAAAAGTTTTCTCAGAAATATAACGCTTGAAAGCAGAAATAATTTCAGAAACTTTGTCGTCTTTTGATCGACCCAAATTTTACTCTACTATAGAAGCGACTGTATTTGATATTTGATATATATATAAAAAAAAACATAATTGGATTTTTATTTTCGTGTTGTTATTACCTAGCGCAGACATAAAACTGTGTTTTTAATTAATTCTATAATTGACTAAGTACAGTGTTGAGTTAAAAAAAAATATGTGTATTTATTTTGTTGTATTTTTACGTTTATATAAATATCCATACATAAATATTCATACTTTTTGGTGTGTTTTGTGATGTTTGTCGGTCAAAATCAAACGATTAAAAACCAAATAATAAACGTCATACGGAAACACTAAGTGTCCTTAATTTCCGGTTTTATTGTTTTAATACGTTATCAGAACAATGCCGTGGTGGCGTGGTGGTGGACCGTACACTGGAGAATATATTAGTATTATTATTGCTTTCTCTATCTGTTTTTTTTTATCACCTGACAGGCCAACTTAATTATTATAATACTTTGGCATAACTATCACGTACGCATAAACAAATAACAAATTTCGAAGAGATATTCTAACAATATCATTATTTTGACGGTTACATAACATATTATATCATTTTAATATACGTTGAATTAATCAGTATGATTCCACTCTTATAATATTCAATTAGTCCTCCCAAAGAATATTAGAAAATATAAATTCAGTACGTTTTGTATGAGTGTTTACGACAGAAGGATAATTGATTGTTTCATCAATTGAATTGTATGATTTAATTACGATAAAATCAGTACATTGCAGTGACTACTGCGTAATCGGTGGTGTCCTATAGGTAAAAACGAATTCTCCGGCACGTGATGTGTACACCGAAACTTTTTCTTGAAATAAAGAAACACACCCTTCACCGTTCCTCTGTGTGACGTCAGTGCACGTGAGAATTATAACATATGCTCTACCGAACAAATAACAATGATACACCATTATTTCAATTTTCGTATTACATTATCACAGTTGTTGGCGCTTTCATTGTCGGTGTGACTATTATTTTTTAAATTACCATCTCGATTTGTTCGAACACAATAAAAACCAACGCAGTAAGTACCAGTGTGGCAGTGTCCAAACGTTCTGGACATATTTTGCTTGATGTTTTGTTCTTAAGTATGCGTTACCGATATTTGAATGGTTTTTTTCATTATTTGAGATATAACTTTTCATCAAACTATCTCATTTGATTTTTCATCGATTTGTCTTCGACGCCTTAATTACGTTTTACTATAATATGTATTTTTAGTTGTGTGATTTTTTACCGTATTTTTTGTTTGGTAAAAACTTACGCATACAATAATACCGAAATATTATTCACTTTCGCCGCTTGATTTGAATTGATAAAATGCATATTATCTACATTTTACATATATACCTAATGATTATGATACATGGTTTTATTCAATTTTTATAACTATTTCGTAAAAGATTCCCTTGTGTTTTATTTACACTACGTCCCTTTAAGCTATAGAATGCCGAACGGTGAACGCTATTATGGCCTTTTTACTTGTTAAACTTAACGATTTCTTAACAATAAAAATTTATTTCCACGCTCAGATTCACACAATTCAGTCTTCGTTTTACTACGATTTCACAAACCAGTACCTATTTTTGCATAATATTTAAAAACATGATGAATGTCTAAACAAACGTTCATACCTACTAAATATTATCATCACTGTAGATTGTTCTCAATGTTTTCCCTATAATGGAGTACCTACTTTTAACTAAAATAATGTTTTTCAACAGTATTGGTCTTACAACATGCTATGATAGAGTTTCCAACTTTAAAATTGTGTAATGTAGGACAATTTTTTTCATTCACATTTTATACCATAGTCGCATAGTTTCAGTGTCATAACTGAATTTTTAAATGGGGAGGGAGGGGGAGAACTGGAGTCTGGATAAACCAAAAATAAAAATACCACCATTATGACAGTTGACAGTTTATACTTGTTATAACGTTATATGTATACATAACAGTTTAATAGTTAAATAAACATAGCATAGTTTAATAAACAATACTGTAATCAGTGTAATCATGTAATCAACAGAATTTAATATAATAATAACTAATAAATAATAAATAGCATATATTATTTAATTCGTAACAAACTTAAAAATTTCAGTAAATGCAACTATGTATCCAATGAAAACTTATACATTGAAAAATAATAAATGATAGTAACAATATTCTTCTTTCAACTAACTTAGAATTTTAGTAAATGCAAATAATGAAAACTTATACAATAAAAAATAATAAGCAAGACTTTTACAAACAACAATAGCCAATAATAACAAAAATAATCATTTGAAGGAATATTTATATTGACTCTTCTCCAACTTAATTAAATCTTTGTCCTTTTTTACTGACTTAGAAAATTCAAAACAGTCTTCTTTATAATTAAAATAAATTAATTGTTCAGATTTTATGAGAGCTGTTGAACACTTATTTCTCTCATCCCTCCATTTAATATTCATAACAGAAAATACTCTTTCAGTAAATGCACTACTTAAAGGTAGTATTAATAAAAATAAACCTAACCGATAATAATAATGTAAATATACTATATCAACCATATCACACAATCAGTGGTTTGCAACTTATGAATTTTAAATCCTGTCAATCCATGGGGGTCTAGGCCCGAAAACCCTCCCCTTGGGTACGCCCCTGTCATAGAGTCTATGATAATCTTCTACCACATCGATAATTAATATCATATTGACATATTGTGATAATAATATAAAGAACATTCAACGTCATTTCAATGTCTACTTTTGTAAAATGTAGGAATATAGGATTGTTCTACAAAAAGTTTAAAGCTTTGTAGGACGCGTAGGAAACATCTAAGTTCTAACAAATGTAGGACAGTCCTGCCCAATGTAGGACGGTTGGCGACCCTATATAATGATAGATCACCGTTGAAAAGTTAAGTAGAATTTTAGGTCATTACAAATAATTGTAGTATATGGATAGTATACATGTCATGTCGTCGATTATTTTTAAGAATTGAAGCAGAGCTATTATATACTAATTTAAATTTTACATAAAAATAAACTGCGAACAATTTTAATGGGTAACATAAACCTCGCTGTGACGCTCACTATCGCTGTTTAATATTTAAAAGATAAATTACACATTGGCCGGTCATAATATAATGATTATTGTATATCGCAGTCATCATGGTCGTCGTTATAGATTTATGTTGTTTTAATGAAAACACCAATCGAGTCGACGGAGGAAGTTTAATACGACGAATTTACAGTTGAGGCTTTATTCCGATTTGGTTATATTTATTATAATATGATATTAAGTACCTATATATGTAGCCAATATATTAGATGTCTGCAGTAACTATATTATCCACCATATATTATATTACAATGAAAACGAATAACGTGGAAATTTCTTATAGTGAGACTCGCCGTCTTGTCCGTGTAATATTTATACCTATATATATATACGAGAGGCTACTTAACGGGACTGTTAAATGTGCCTCCGGACAAACGTCGACAATAAATTGTGTATGTACCGTTTGACAGTGTATGAACACGACGTACCTAGGTATATATCTAAGGTTAAAGCACACACGCTCATATATACACGAAAACGACTGTCATGCATTTTGCAGACAACAGATACCGTAATGTACAAACGAAATAAAATTTGACCTTTATCGCTACGTGGAGGTATTTTTATACGATGCGTGAGTAATAACTTGTAATAAACAGATGATTAAAAAAAAAAATGTTACTATAGGTAACTATTGTAAATAAAAATATGTAAGCGCCTATAATACGTTTCCAGTATCAAAATATAATTTTTAAGTAATAGCGATAAAAAAAATCTAATTATATTGTATATTACGACGTTTATAATATTTGAACATCCATAATACGAGCATCTACAATTCTTTTAAATGTTCGCTTTACTTCAAGTTAACTTATAATCATAAATAAATAACTATGAAATCGTGATAATTTATTATGATCAGCGTTTATAGCATACCTAATTAAATATTCAATTATTTTATTTCATCTGTATAGCCAACTGATTACCGTGGTACATGCTATGTATGCGTGTTTATTAATTCAATATTAATAATAATTCAAATTTGGTTTTGAAACTATTTTCTTAACGTATTACTACTATTACATATATATAATGTATATAATATATTATGAGCTTCCTGTGTCTGCTATAGAACGTTGGTGGTGATACCTACAGGGTTTATCTAAGTTATAATTGTCGAATCGGGGGACGAGGTGGCCGAGTGGTCTACCTCGTCGGCTGTGGCTCAGCCGGACCGGGTTCGATCCTCCACCATCGGGCGGCATTTTTCTCCGGGCAAGTCACGGTGTCCGAAGAACAAGTGCCGCCATCCCCCACTCCGGGGCATGGCAGAAACCTACGGGTGCCCCAATAGAAATTCTGCCAAAAACTCTCACCCACGTGTAAAACTAACCTACAGTTCCATAAAAACCTACAGTACTACCCCCTTCCCAATGGCCTTAGTTGCCACGGGATAATTAAAAAAAAAAAAAAAAAATTGTTGAAACCTTATTCAGATACGCACGCCCTATACGGTACAACGTATAGACATATGGACAGTTCAAAGTCATTAAGTTCATAAATATATACATAATTTGTTTATTATAATAAACGAATAATTTTTTATTTATGTGTTATACAGCTCTTGAGTTTAACATTAAATTTTAATTGCAGCTAATATTGCATTTAGATTTTGCTGTAAATTCAAAATTACGCAATAATTTTGATCAATATTTTTTTCTAAACGAGCTTACAGCATAAAATATTTTACTCATTTATATTTTTATATTAGTGATTAGACGATTACCTATTTGAGTTACTTATCGAATAACGTCAATGCATTACTTCATTACGTCAATATTATTTGTACTTATTTATAATACCTTTATCGAAAATTTCAATGGAATTATTTTGTTTCTTATGGTTATAAGAAAATATGTCGACTTATCGAGTTTCGAGTTAACAAAATTCCTATGTATTATACTTTTATATATAAGTACATATTTATAATTTCTTGTAGCATATTTATATAGATTTATACCATACATAGGTACCTACATTATACATTTGGTAATTTTTGTTAAAATTGGAAACTGCGGAACATTATGCCACAATATTTCCACAATAAATAATTTAGTTTATCATAATAATAATTTAGTTTTTTTTTTTTTTTATCAAACCGTAAATAGTAGGGCTATATATTATCCTACTAATCGATGTGATAAATTCGGTGCCCACGCAGTAAATGCAAAATGTCTCTTTTTTTGTAGAAACCGACCTCTCATTGTCACAAGGGTTTTCGATAAAAAAAAAAAAATAAATGACCATTATTTCTTCAATTTATCAGTTATTGAACGACTCGTGATAAACAAAATTACCCCGTTTAAATACATGTTATATATAGCCAGTATATTATAAAAAAATACCCTCCATGCAATATTTTTTAATAAACTTTCAACCAATATATATATATGAGACATAAGGACCCACAAAAACGAGTTAAAAAGGGTGGTGGCACACGCATATTACGGTTATTTGTGTAAGCCCAACATACGTATACATCCAAAGTTCGGGCTAAAGTTAATTACATTAGCCAACCGACCGATGGCTTCGGAAAGGGATACGTATATATAGAGGTACATAAACCTATGTGTGTTATATACATGATCAAGTCCCTCTCGTGGCTGACCGCGTCGATTTCCACAACTCTTCACCGACTCCCTATTATGACCGACGGAGACACGATGATATTATTTAATATATATTATATTATATGATATATACCTTCACGGTACAGTAGTGTAAGGTAAGGTTAGTGAAATACCTAATACCGGAGAGTTGTTGTGCCTTGTGCAGTCACCTGTCTCTATATATATATATAATATAATAGCACTAATAGCTGATTATAGAAAGTGATTATTTTTCCAGTCAAAAACACTCATCATTTCAAAATATATTTAAAGTATATCACTATTATTTTTCTCAGCCTTTTATAATATCACATTTTATCTATCTATACAAATTTTTTGATTTTTAAATATATATATATATTTGTTTTTAATGAAGTCACCCGTAAAAGAATATTCTTTTATAAAATCTTGATTTATGATTGTAGCGAATATTGACGAATAGTTTTTTTTTATTGTTATTAATGTGCATTTAGAGGAGGCTTGATAAATGAAGGGGGTAGAATATCGTGGTATCCCGCAAAATTCAAATGTATTAATTAAAAGTTAAAATGTTGGGTTTACAATGAAAAATTAAAATTACAAACTTTGGTACTAGTATTATCCAATCAATCATCGAAACACGAATTTTTGTGTCGATTTCTGTGAATATTAATTATTCACCATCCAATCAATATAAAACATTAGCCTTCCAATTTTTACTTTCTAAGTTCTATAATATGATAATATCATACAAGTGATGAAAATTGTGATTTTTGCTCGGAAAATAAGTTAAAACTAGTATTGCATAATCTTAACCTTTTAGGTTATAGTAGCCAGATATAAAATACAAAAAATGAAAAAAACGGGACTTGGTGTTTTCAAACGAATAAACATCGATTTTAAAATAAATGCCTGAATATTTATGATGTTTTAATGTTAATTGAATAATGTAACTTACAAAAATTATACAATAATTTTTTTTGGATATATTTTGATCACAATTGTACAACTTATAAACACATTTTTTAGTATTTATTAGTATGAACTATTGTCCATTAATAATATAAAGGCAAATATTTTTCGTATATGTTTTAACATTGCCTTATTTCCCAACAGAAAATCATGTAACGCTGGGGGCTAACTGCATAATAAAACATAAAAATTATAAATATTTCATGGATACTAAGATCTAAGAATGAAATCATATACCTAACATATACAAATATGTATTGTACTATATTATTATGTCTTATCATTAGGGTTCGGAAGTTATAAGAGACGCATATTGTGTCCTGTATATGCTCTGGATTTATAACAGACCAAGGTAGAAATCTGAGCTATACAATCTCGATTTTAAAAATAAATATATTGCATATTTCGTTAATTTTAGTGAAAAAGTGCAAATTTTGTCGATTTTAATTGATTTTCGCATATTTGTATGCATATTGAATATTTTCTAAAAAATGTATTAATTTTAAATTATTTATTTCGTATTTAAAAAATAATTATAATATATTTGTTTAACTAATTTTTCAGTTCAATAACATCTCAAATGCCAACTGGACCATATTTTAGTTTTCAATAGTAAAATATTTTTAAACATAGGTTTTTAGATTTTTTTCATGTATATCAATAATAATAATTAATAAGAGAAACAAATAGAAACTTTTGATACTTAACCATTTTTGAAATACAGCACATTTTAAATCTTAAATAAATTTATTATAATTGATAAATCTGAGTTGATTGGTATATGGTGGTGTGTGGAAACCCACGTATCATATATTTCCCAATTTAGGTGCAAATCCGAAACAATATCAACGACTCCATCACTGGTATGTTTTCTTTTTCAGTGAAATCGATTCTACGATCCTATTGAAATATTTTATATATTATCATCACGCGTCTACGTCGCTCTGGTGCTTTCGTAATATACTAATATACATAATATTAGTTAATATAGTGGGCCCATGATATAATATTTAATGTTCGGCCGCCTTCCAAATGTTTGACTATTGTTTTGGAGTTTTACTGAGTGTCATTGTTACACCCGTGACTTCGTGAGTAATATGTATTATTAATATTATTATTATTATTATTATAATATACAACAATGCGTCACGACTTACGGTGGTTGTTGCGGTCGTTGTTTGTGACATCATTTTCAGAAAGCTATACCTATCGATTTCGTGTCCGCCACACAAGTTCTCATTTTTTTTCAACCCGTCAAACTCGGTCGGTTTACAATAATGAAGCACTCTAATATTTTATTGGACACGCATACAATAATTTATTAATCATTAATAAAATAGGAATTACCTCATCATTTCGATAGAAAGCCATAAAACTCCCACAGTCATAGATCGTAAAATTCGTTGAAATCTTGAACACGTTACCGTTCAAAATGAACCCTAAATATCGCAGACGGTATTCGGAGTGTAAAGTAATCATTAATAATCATCAGTAAATCGCTGACTTTTGTATCAATAATATTATCACGAAAAGTGCAAATAAGCCGAACAATAATAACTATTGTTTAGCTTTTATTATTATACACTCGGCTTGTGTGGTCGTCTTTATTACAGTTTTGTTGATTTTCTACTTACGTGCAACATCAGTGGCGTACCTAGGCTTTTCTTACGGGGGAGGGGGGAATATATTTTCAACCACTCGTAAAATAGAAAATTACTTAAAAAAGTAGTACGACAAATTTATCAATAGACAGACACGTGAATTAGGCTATTTTATAACTAAAATAAAACTGCAATACATAAAATGAGACATTTTATTTATTTGAATATAATATAATGCATGTTTATAATACAAAGTCCAATTTCCGGTTTTTCATATTAGAAAATCTTTCAATGATATCATCAACTGGTATACTGATTTCCTTGTAAATATGTAATAATGCAAGTCCGCATAAGCGCTCCTGGCCCATTTTTGAGCGTAGCCATGTTTTTAGTCTATAGCACATGCATAAAGCAAAATAATAAAAATATAAATAATTAAAAACATTAAATTAAAGATTTATAAGCAAATTATTATGAAGTATAGGGGATTGGTGATTAAAAAATAATATATTCTGTAAATATTCAACTAACAGAACTTTTTTTTTTTAAACAAGAATTAGAAAATATAATAGCATTAAGCATTCAATTACATTTTTAAAATAATGTTGGTTCCTACAAATATTTTAAAAACTCATCCAGCTATGTTATAATCAAAGTATTTTACGATAGAATACACTATCTAAACTAAAAATATAAGTATTAGAAGATAATAATATGTTACCGTCAAAATTATAAAAAAACTAAAAACAACTACCTAATAACAAAAGACACTTATTATACGGCGAATGCCCCCCCTCCCCCCACAGATACGCCAATGTGCAACATAACCTAGGTATATAATATTATTATAATTATTATTACATTGAACTGTTTGCAATAAAGCTGATAAATTATCGGCTTAATTATACGACCTTATTTACCATATCTAGAGGTATCATTTACGCAATATAATATTACTCTACCGGGATTTCCCCAGTAGCTGTACTAATAGACTATAATAGTCTATAATTATTGTTGTTTCTACGAAAACGGTTTTAGTCTAATCCCTTTTATCGAAACGATCTTCTACACGTTAATCGCTGTTAATCACGTTTTAATATCCAAGTCAATTGAGGTGCCTAGCTAATATGTATTTACCAAAGGTTTAATTTGTTGTAAACATTTCAATACGATTATGAATACACCATGTCCACACATAACAAAAATATTAATATTCGTTTAGAAAACGAGTAGTTACCTGGTTACCTCTGTCTCATACTATGTGGTTTGTGCAATAACACATAATAATATAATTCATGTTCGGAAAATGTATCAGTCCCACACACGCAAAATATTATTAATAATTAATATAGGAGGTATAGAAATAGATTGAAGTAGAATTATACATTGTTGCAACTTTCAATCATACATATTGTAATTTTAGTTGTATTTCAATATAAACCAACGGTTTAGAAATTTAAAAACTATTAATAGATAAATAAGCAATTAAAATTAAGATTTTATGTGTTTCAAAATAATGTTTAATGTGATCTACGATAAACTTATCACTTGTATATAGAATGGAAATTAAAGTTTTGTCTTAGAAATGTCCGTTAGGTACTTGCACAGCTCTTGCGAGAACGATCCGCAACGTGTATAATGTATTCTCATGGTAATAAATTACCAGCAGACGTTAGTATATTATAATAACACGTAGGTTAGTGCACGAGGTAGATTAGCAGTTTTTGAATCGAGAAATAATAAAATTGTAACATAGGAGATACTGAAAAAAAAACTACGACGATAACTGAAAACTGTGTACATACAAACCTAGTAAGTTTTATTTATGAATAATTAATAATAATTAGTTTTAATTTTCAAAACAATAGTTTTAACGTGTCAATTCGAAATATCATCGGTTTAACGTTCAGTATAATTTGAATATACTTATCAAATGTAAAATATTATAAAAATATGAAACTAAATTTGATGAAGCAAAAAACCATTACAGGTTTCTTCAAAAAATAATAATCTTTTATAATCATAATTTTAATTTGCTGAAATAGTTAATAATTATATATAAAGGTAATACTAAAAAAAAAATTACTATCATTAATTCGAATTTTTTTTTCTCTCTCGTTATTTCCAATCCTACTCAACAATTCGAACTCTCAGTAATTCGAAGTTTTTCAAGTCCCTTCAACGTTAAATTATCGAGAGTCGACTGTAAAATATAATATACCCAGGAATCAGATATATCCGTGTATACAGTAGTTACACCAAATTATTCATGTTTAACCAATGGTGATGAAAGACGATAACTGTGAATACCAATAACAATACGCAGTGGCATATTATATTCATAAATAAAACTTACTAGGTTTGTATGTACACAGTCTTCAGTCATCGTCGTAGGTTTTTTTTTCAGTATCTCCTATGTCACAATTATTTCTCGATTCAAAAACTGCTAATCTACCCCGTGCACTAACCTACGTGTTATTAGTGTTATTATAATATACTAACGTCTGCTGGTAATTTATTACCATGAGAATACATTATACACGTTGCGGATCGTTCTCGCAAGAGCTGTGCAAGTACCTAACGGAAATTTCCGCGTGATGAGAGGGGGTGCAGGGTGGGGTTCAAATGAGCGCGCATTGAGGGACGTGCACTATATATTATAGCCGCGTGCTCACCCGTCTCTTCGTCTGACACATTCTCGCGGATCGATCGTTGTCGTCGTCGGCTGCTGTTGCCGACTGAAAGCGTTTTTATTTTCGAAACGACTCTGTACCACCTCCATAATATTAAATACATATATGCATAGGAGGATCGAGTGAGCTAGGCGACGTTTTTCCAGGACACCCTGGAGCCTTTTATTTATTTCCCCTCACCCAAATATCAATCTTGTATACGCACGAGTCATGCAATTGAGGAAACGATAAAAAATAAATAAATAACTGGGGCGTAGAAATGCCCTAGAGAGTATTATTTTCTTTCTTTCGTTTATTTCCGTTGTTTTTTCTTTTACAACGATCGTTACAGCGACTAGAAAATCACTCAAAAATCATATTATTATTGTTATTATGATGATTTTGATATTACGACGATGTTACCGCAGCTACTATAAATAATAAATACAATATAGGTACTATTACAGTGTGTGTTGAGTCATCTCTTTCAGCAGTGTACATCAATACTGGAACAAAATTATATTCATACGTAAGTCATCTATAAAATACGTGCAGAATAACTATATACATGCCATCTTGCATCGTATTATGATTTATAAAATTAAATCATTTTTTTTCTTATTTTCTTAAAATACAACAAAAGTATAATGAGCTGCGTATGAATAGTAGATTATGAGCTACCTTTATAAGTGACCTTATTTGTCGATATTGAGAAATAAGGAAAAAAATTTCAAGAATAACAAATTAATTAAATGTATAGGAATATTTATTATATAATAATATTAACACACAACAAGTTTTGGAAAAAACTATACTTATAATAATTTGAAAATGAAAAAACGTAGAAATACCTATAAAGGTTAATTTAAAAAATAGTTAGGTTGTTATGTGCTATTTTGATAACATTATGCTTTTAAAATAATTGGGAAAACGGGTATACTGCTCTATTATTTTTACATTATGTATCGTGTAATAAATGTGTTAAATTTTAATTGAATGATAAAGCATTATAGTAATTTGTTTTATAAGTATTAATACAGTAGTACTAATTATACTTTTCAGAATTTTTTTTTGTTTTTTAAGGGGAAAATCGTATGGAGAATCTTCTATTAAATTTTTAAATTTACCTACAAATGAAAATTTTTTATGAATTTCTAAGTGAATAATAATTTACAATTTTTATCGATTTTAATGAATTTCCAAATTCTAACCTTGGACATGTTTATAAAAAATATAATAAATTAACGTACAGCTTTTTTTTTTTTTACACTAATAACAAATTTTAAGGAACCTTGTATTTTAAATTTTCGAGTCTTGACGCAATAAATCATTTATCGACCACTATTAAAAAATGAAAATTTTCTATCTATAGAATTATAATGATAAAGTGTTGGAAATCGTATAATGAATGGAAAAATGTGGATGCTTAAAGTATATAATATATACTATATACAGTTATTAGTTATTGTGTCATTCAAATAACTAAATCGATTTTGTCAATAAAACTATTTTTGCGTAAAATTTCTGCTTTTTCAATGTATATATTTTTTCATATTTTTTTCCACGCTTTTGAAAACCAGACAAGATGCTGAAGTAGAAAATCGAAGCGTTTTTACCATCCCAAAAGGTTAGGTGATCGCAGCACTTTTAGCTTGGCATAACAACAAGACAATAATTAAAATTCGGGGAAGATGTTCTATTATATATATATATATAGTAGCTGGTGTCAAGTTTTCTTCGTAATTGATTACATCACTGTAATGGATGTGTTAAATGTGATTTCAATGATAAATCGTTGTTTATGGAAACCGATACTAAGCGAAGCCCGCCTGTCAACCTATATTTTTAAGGATATTATATAACATATACATTAAATATTTTATGTCGCTACGTATTTGTAATTTATTTTTCTTTTAGTGGTATCATTGGATCAATTACATTTTGCTAAAAAACAAAATGTAGTAGTTATAAAGATGTTGAAGAAATTTTGTAGAATATTATGACGTGTTTAAATTAATATAAGTGATTAATGAAAACCGATGAACCATAGAACGGCGTGAGTTGTTTCATGATGCAAACAACTTAAAATGAATTTAAATATTTTGTAAATGTAAAAAGGAAATTACTATGTACGCTATGTAACTTTTCAATTTTCTACAATTAATCATTTTTGAATAGTATATAATAAAACAACAAAAATCGATCTAGGGTATTTTATTATGTACAATTCAATAACTTCAAACACTCATTAAATATGTATTCCAAACTTTTTTTTTAATTTTCAATAAAAAAAACTTATGATTAATCTTTTGAAGCTGTTAGGTGTTTAAAGTGTTATTTAAAGTGCATTTACAACTACAATACAATTTATACGTTATTGTAATTTTGAAGAATTTTGTAAAATTTTTAACTTAAATTGTTTTTTAAAAGAAAACTGTCACTAAATGTATTTTAATTTTTAAGTTTTGATTCATGTTAGAAGAGTAACTTAAATACAAAGTTTAATTACATTTTAGAGTTTTTTTTTTAAGTAAGTATAGAATTTTAATTTGTATGCATTTTTTCACCCAATACGAATACGTTCTTTAACTTTATGACTTTTCCCCAGAACTTTTCTTCGAGAATTCATTTCTGTTCCCTATTTGTTTTGTTGTGTTTTTTTTTAAATTTATTATTAGCTGATATTAATTTAGCAATTCTCTATACCATTTGCGCTTCAGGAATCTTGGAGGATTACCAGGAATTTCATTAGTTGATATAAGCTTTGGATCAAGGGGTTAGACTTTTATAAGAGTTCTATATATGTATATATAAGTAATCAGACATTTTTTTAATTAAATACTAAAGCAAAAATAGGAATCATCTTGTTCTGATGAGGAACCCTTTCTTTTTAAACACCCGCCAATTTTATATTAAATATTAATGATTTTAATTTCGTTGAAAAGTTTAATATTGTATTATAAATGTATTACCTTTATTATAAATTCAACAAAAATTTGTACATTTAATATGACAAATATCTTAAAGTGTTTAAGTAGTATTTATCATATTATAATATGAGTTAACGTATTTATATTATATTGTTATGTGGAATTCCATACAATTTTATAGATGTGCCTACCTATACATATATATGATAAATATTAAAATTTTTATCGATTTATTAAATATATACATGCACCTATTTTTTTTTTTTTTTATATTAAGCCTCGGCGTCAAAGGCCATTGGCGTTGGTTTACAATAGGTTACATAATATATATACAATTATTTACAGGTTATATACAATTTATAAGCTTGGACTTTATTATAAAAGTTATCAAATTATTAATATTGTGTAGGGCTTCTGATAAAATGTTGGATACACCTGCTTCCCGTTTGTCCGTTTCATATATGCGGCATTCGGATATGATGTGTATGCACCTATTGTTTATATTACATATTTGTATTATATAGTATAATATAATATTATATTATAATAAACAATGTTAGTTCTGTAACTAATATTATATACCTATACAGGTTATAAAAGTTTATAACAGAACTATATTAAAAAATTGATAAATTCAATTTATCAAGATTAAAAGTATAAAATGATGTATTATTGATGCTAAATTATATGTTTATGTATAAATGATCAAACGATAAATAAAACTTGTACGTAAAATTAATCATACACTATAGCTATATACTATTGTCCATAGTCATTTTTTTTTAGCTTTATTTTTAATTATTATAAAATAGGTTTTGAATTATTATTTATTATACTACATGGATTCCTACACGATGGTATTGGCAAATTCAATAAGCGTATTTATTGATTCTTAAAAATTCTTAATTATTTATAAACTTTCACATTTGGATAATGCCTATAGTATAATTGTTTGCCCCCAACTCTGCAAATATTGTTAAATTTTAAAAATGGTAACTGAATATAACAAGAGATTTTAACCAACGGAATAGTATCTCTCTTCGCATAAAATCTGAGACTAATCAAAGTGACTGCACTGAATTCAGAATAATAATGTATTATGTTAATTTTGCGTCACCGCTATAACTATATTCAACAATAATCAAATGAAACAATAATGTGAAATTTTAGGGAGACTACAGACAAACGAACTGATTTGGTTAATACTAAAATTTTTGTTTCCAATTCAAATAGAACACAATTTCATTTCATAATAATAATAATATATTGTACAAAATATATAGGTTCCCTATTTGAAGTTCTTTTCCTATACCCATGGAGTATACCTAATATGTAATAATATTATATTGTGTCACACGTAACACAAATTATGCCATTGTCATCAATCAAGGTCGGAAAAGTTGATATTTTAATTTTAATATAATAGTAGGTATACATGTTATAGTGTAACATAAAATATTATTTTGATTACCATGTTATTATCTGAATATTTATTATCGAAAATAATTTATTATTGTGGTCATTATTCGTATATTATTCCTATTCGTATTATTTAGCTGTACTGGGTCGAACCACTGAACAAAATAAACTTCTAATTCGTTTTTTTTTTTAAATTCTTTAACCGGTGGGCATTCCGTATAAGACATACAGGTAGTAGAATAATAGATAGATGCACACAAAATTATATTCGTGTCCATATCTGTAGTTTACGGTCGTGCGGGGCGGCATGATGACTATAATGACTGTATACCATATAGTCACCTCGACCTCGTCGATGACGGTTGTTCTGATGCGTCTGCAGTGCATTATTTAATAATATAGACGATCATCGCGCGCAACCGTACACACACACACACACACACACACACAAACAAACAAACTCAGATGAGTCGTCTCGAGTATTATTATCATACCTTACCTACATAGGCGCGCGCGTGCGCTCACACACAACTTACACAAGACGTATAATAATATTATATGGATACCGCATGTAGAAATTAGAAACTAGGATCGCACCATAGTCCGTAATCCCACTCGCATAAGTCTTAAAAAAAAAAAAAAACCATAATCATGATGCGGACAACGTCGATGATCGTACCTATATAAAATTATAATATAGTCATTAACGACGATGATGACGTCGACCGGGCACAGTACATAGTACATACACACACGACGTCACAAATGGGGAACGGTTTTGTATGTAATCAAAACAAAAATGTACCTAACATATTATGGAAGTATAATAATTAATAGACAAAAAACTATCAGAAGGTAAAAATGAACATTTTAGTGTTTAATTGGCACCTATAACAAATATATGAAAAAAAATAAAGAGAGAGAGAGAGAGAGATAGAGAGTACCTATCCACACTTCATGTAAATACATCAGTACATGCATATCAGAATGTGTCATGCGACTACTGATTTCATTTTGGAAGTAATAAGTTAATAATATAATTATAAAATATGAATTAGTATATCGTTACCCTTAGTATCTAAAAATATGACGAGGTTGCTATATAGTACGTAATTCTAATAAGAAAATTACAACAATACTTTACTATCTCGGCCTCAACATAATTACGTTCTCGGTGTTGTACAAATTTATATATTGGCCCCAGCTATAAGACATATACATGTCAATACATTAAATACTATTATATAAAAAAGTATGAATGCAAAATACAAAATAACATTACCACCGGAAAACATTAATTTTAGGTAATATTTTATTCGTATCCTATAATTATATGTATAGTAATAATTGCTCTATTGAATTATAAGTTCTTTTCAATGCTTAAATATTAAACATTTGGTACCTATGCATCACAAAATACTTTTAAATAACGACTAAATATGAATTTTCCACATCAACTGTTGCAATCAGTGCATATATTTTAAAGTTTACCTCCATTTCTCCATATATGAATTTTTATTTTTCAATTGTCGATTTGACCTAATTATAAATATATTTTTATTTTCCATAGTGCTTTTTGTATGTTTGTATGGTCGATAAAATTAAAATTCACTGAGATGAAATTAATTAATTTTGCATAGTAATTAAAGCATTTTTAATCACCATAGACATTGCTGTAATTTCATTAAATTTCAATTGGTGCAGAACTTTTATTGGTCTTAATAATCGTAAAGACAAATTAAATCATATAATTCAAAGTCGTTCTCTTCACTCACTTATAGATATCAAAATTAAACTCATCATAAACTGTATATTTTAAACACCGTATAACATTATAAATAAAAATACAATATTTGTATAAAAAAAATGTATTCTTTATTAAAATGTAGCTTATTATAGTCTATGATAAAGATGGGAACTTCTATAATCTTTATTCATATGTACGGTGGATAGAGCTATAGTTTATATCATGTGTGTTTGGTGCATGAAGCATAGTAGTAAGTTGACCCCAAAGTTTCTGTTGTGCCTGCGTCACAAATTAGATTTGACAGGACGAGAGGAAGACTGTCACGGCAATTAATGATACAAATTAATTTTTTAAACATTTTACAAAAAATAAAGGTAATTAAGAATTTAAATATAATTAATAAAATATTTTGTACTAAATAGAATTTAAAATAAGAGCTTAAATGACGTTAATTATAATGATGTTATCCTTATCATACTAATTACAAATCAGCTTTCACGCGCGCATGCACAGTAGTAACGTGGGGCAAGTTATCACGTTTCAAGAAAATAAATCATACATTTACCCTATATATATATATGATCTTAACCATAATTATTATTATATATATATATATGTAACGTTATTTTATTATTTATTCAGTTAAATTATCTTTTATCAAAAAAAAAAAAAAATCAATGAAAAAGTATTATATTTAATAGATTTAAATTTCAGCTTCATTTGAGTACAGTAGGCACTAAATAATTTTCGGGAGTCAAAATAATCATTTCCTTAAATAATAGTTTTGTTGACTGCTGTCCTGGCACCTCATCCGGCACGTGCCTCGTCCATAATAATTTGTATCAGAGCTATGAAGAAATATGAGAAGACATTTTTTCTTTTTAAAACTTTATATTATAGTATCAGTTATCACTTCTATGTATAATTCCTACGTAAAATATATACTGTCTGCGTTCGGGTGTGGCAAGCTTGCGTTTGTGGGTTGTTTGTCGGTCATGCTGATGACGGTCGACCGGATGTCTTAACGGGTAAATCAGAATATTCGGGTCAAAAAAAAATATGTATGTACATATATAATACATACGATGAGCGGGGATCTCCCTCGGTTAACTTGTATAATGGATCGAACCCTGTCACGTTTACATTGTATACGTTATATATATATATATACGGTGCGTGCATGCGATAACCTCCTCGAAAACCTTTGAACGTTCGTGTATATATATATATTCACCCGTCCCTGCAACAGCCGACTAGCCGTCATTTTCATGTGTCGACATTTTGTTCGCCCCATTACACGGCTTTCCCACTATATTATAATTTATAATATTATATGACCATCACTTTGTAATCGAATTACATCATAATATTCATAATAAAATAATATGACAACAGACGTCCTATTAAAAATATATGTTTTAATATGTATAGTGGGCGCGTCGAAAGATATTAATTATTATAATTTGAACACTGCCCATCCGGACTGTGGAGTACGGCCTATTTGAAGTATGTACGTATAATGTTTAGTTTAATTATATGTATTATGTATAGATTATATATAGTTCAAACAAGAACTAACATTTTTATGAATCATAATATTTGCATAGATATAATATATTCGTATCTTTGACCTACGCTTAAAGAAAAAAAAATATCTGTTAGAAATACATGCGACACTGTAACGCGTGTCGTTTCAGACTAGGCGGTGAAATTATTTTGTAATTAAACTACTAGCTGATATAAGTTATATTAATAGTTCTCAAACTGTGGTACGCGTGGGTACCACTAATGGTACGTCTAGTACGCGGAAGGCCACATGATGATAAAACGGAAAATTAAACATAAATTGTTTTACCTTGTATTACAACTGAAATAATTATTACAATATTATTTGTGAAATAATTTCATTTATTTACAACGTACCTACATTATTATGATGAGAAATACGTCAATAAATTAGATTATTATACGTTATAATAATTGTCAACATGCACCGCGCACGGAGATATACGTAGTAGTTAAATTCTGATTATTTTATTTTATATTTTCACTTAAAATTAAGTACCACTGAACAAGATATTTTATCCCTAATATCAAACCTACACATCCACGATTCTTACTAAACATTTGTTATTTAATTTATATTTTATTTTAAAACCACTAGTAAATTTGTAATAATAAATAAATAATAATTATATAATTGTAATATTTTACATGATTACTGTCTTAATATTTAAAATAAATGTATTTAATTTTGAAAATTGTACCGTTGTATTTGTAATCATTATAGTGGAACGCGAATGATTGACAATATATACGTACATAAGTAATAGACGAAAAAAAAGGTTTAAGAACCGCTTAGTGATATTAAGTATTGGAAAAAGGTCATGCCGGTCATGGTATCTATACCAGCTATATAATATATCCAAAGCCGTTTCCCCCTTGTTTGTTCACCCATAGTCATGTACGATATCACAACTATATACTAATTGATTTTGTAAAAAATAATGATACGTCGTCTGTACTGATATATATATTATATATAGTTGTAATTTATTAAATGTATGTTTTTAATTTTAAAAATTTAGCTTCAAGTCTCTTAAAATATGTCAATAACGCCACATGTCAAAACTTTTTCGTTAAAAAAATCACTCCGCTAAGATAATAGCTATACAAATATTAAACTAAGTATAAATTGTAGGGTCATTATTTTAAAATTATATAAGCACTTATAGTGACACTCTCGCAGAAATCTGATTAATCGCAATTTTCTTAGATATATCATATACCTAATGCTGATCCAGAATCTGAGTATTGAGGAGACATTTAAAAAATGTTTACTTTTTTTTTGTTACGGGGGGGGGGAGGGTAGCGTTCTACACCAGTTTCCCCTTGTTATCATATTGTCATAGTTATGTGTGGTTTCATGACACATTTTACTATTTTTTTTATTGAATTCTTGTATACATAGACATAATATGTTATCCCTGTGTGCACTCTTAAGAAAAAATAAGTGGTTCAAATTTAAACTAAACAACATACTTCAACAAGATAGGTATAATATATGTACAGAACCCATCTTACCGCCAAGAAGTTGGCGCGGGATTTACATACATCCAATATAATCCCTGAATGATTTTTTTATTTATTTGGCCTTTGTGAACGTCAACTCCTTGGGTTCAAAACGCATTATATGTACTTATATATATTTATACGCACAATCAAAAAAAAAATTCGGATAAAACGACTTATCGAATGGAAACGTTCCAATTACAAACACGGATAAAAACGACGGTTCTCAGCTGTCAGTATAAGTACAACTAGGATTTCCAAAATATACAAATGATAAGCCAAAATTTATCATTAATAATAAGCTAGTACTAGGTAGCATCGAAAAGTTTTTCATGAATTTATCCATTGAATTTATGTTTTAATATAATTTATTACTATTTTAACAGTGAAAAGTATTTATAGACTTCTAAAAATATTTAATGTAAATAAAATGTATGAAATATACAGGGCGATTTATCCTACTAAAACTATTTTATACTGACATTTATTATAACTTTATTAAGCAAACAATTTTTCCACAAATCAAATAATTTTGGCTTAAAATGTATTTAAATTTGTATACAATTCACATACCTACAGTTAAAAATGCATTTAAAAAAAAATCCCTTTGGATACGTTTGGTATCGTATCTATTTACAAGCGATACAAAATATTCGAAAATGCATTATGTGGAGAAAGGTATATTACGATAATTATTATACATTTATACATAGGTATAGGTATTAGGGGTACTATACGTTTGACTGTAGTGCTTGACTGACACGATGATGTTTAGTCGACGACGATGCTGCGTGTCTATATAACGTCACACTGTCTTTGATCGAGCCATTGTGTTATTCCGTCACTGGAAAGAATAAAATAATAACTGAAAGAAAAATATTTAGTTGAACCGAGTGGTTCAAAAAATGATACGATTTTAGTTATTATTGTTATGAAGCATGAAACGGACATGATTAAAATAGTACGTATATAGGTATAAACAACAGTGAACACAACTGGACAAACACACGTCATACCACACTTAATAGTATTTCGGCATCTATACGTAGTGTGTGTAATGTTGACCGTGACCGTTGGTCGGATAAAAAATTGTAGGGAGAAAAAAAAATGAAAAAACGTACGGAATACAATTTATAACATTGCGTCTATTTATATATGCATATATATATTTATGCACCTTAATTTTATATTTCGCTTATGTTTGTTTATGCACGTTTTATAGCTCTTATAAATCGTTCGCGTTGAGTGTGCTTACGTCAAATGAAAACATTTAATAAAACCGCAGAGGGTACAAGAAATCTCGTTTTATACTGATGGTGTGATTTTTTTAAGTATCTAATTAAACAAATCGCATTGTACTTATCCATGCGTACAAAATTGTTTCAGTAAATTATAATTGTATTTAATTAGAAATATTTCGGTGTGAGTACAAATAATAATATGATTATCCTAATATTTTAGTTTCATATAATTAATATAGTTTTAATAAATTAAATAATTTATATAATCAATATATTTTAAACTATCAAGAACCTTTATATACCCTCTGACGTATAACAATATAATATATATTATCTAATAATGCATAAAAGTGCATTGTACGTAAAAAGCCACATGCTGATCGGTACAATGTTCTGTGGTGTATTATACGTCTTCACGTCAAACTGTCAATGTTGTACAGAAGTTATTATAATATATTAATAATATTCTCAAGTAGACAATCCATTGTTCTGTGGTATACGTTACTTATTGAATATGATACTTCTGCTCCTCCGCTCTGCTCTTCAGTTCCCATCAATTGTGATTTTATTCGTTAACTTTATATTATGTACTCGCAGCTGTAGTTAGTGATGCCGTTCAATTTATATAATTCGTGAATACGTCCTTTGCTTTAACATATAGTAATTTGTCTATCCGATGATTATAGGGGTAAATATAAAAGGCAATAAGGTTTTAGTGGGACCTCACAACATCGGTATGAAATAAAACGTCCCATACTATTTTGGAGGTGATCTACCTGGCCAAAACCTACACTTCACCTCCAGCTCTAAGCCACGTAATATTTTCTAGGATCGAACGCATTAACAGGCATCACATCCAAAACGTGTAATATCGAAATCCGCGTATGATCTCATTATGTGTATACAATATATTTTCAAGCATAAGAATATCAGGGGTGATGTGAACCGAATGCCGGAAACGCCGTAAACAAAACACAGCCGGCAGCGTTCCCAAGAGTTTAGGAATTATTAAATTTTTGTTTTTTCTTCTTTCCCCTAATTCCCAGCCCGTCCACAGATAATTTTAACCCCGTTTCTCTCACACCACGTGACCACCACTCCCTAAAACCTGCTTTCCGCACCAATGCCGCCCGTGAGAACCGCACCAGAGCGGGACACTGCTTGATCCCATTGACTGAAGCACTCGGTGGCGTCATCTCCTATAATCCGACATGGGTTATGTACTTGTGTACCTATAATAACGTGACGACACGGGCCTTTGAAAGACCGGAAACGCGCCTGAAAACATGGCAAAACAATGCAGTGCAACCTTGTACCTCTGAATACATTGAAAGATTATTGGTGAGGGGAGAATAATAAATAAACGGCGTGTTTCTTGTGTATTGTTATCACCATCAAAGAAAAAAGGGGCGGTGGTTTCGTCGTACAGGTGTATTACGTGCAGGTCGCGTTTGCGGGTGAGTATTATACCTTTTATCTATAATACTATACACGCGGCAGGTATTATATTATTATCATCATCATCATTATTAGATTATAAATAACAATGCACCAGGCCATAGCCATTTAAATCTGTATAAATCACTAACTGTTTTCGTCCTGTACTGTGAAAATGAGTTAAACCCTTTGGTCCTCGCACATTCATCAACCACTCCCCACACACACACACACATGCGCACGCGTGCGCTGGTTCACCACAAGATATGAGTAAGCCGACACACAGACGTGTACTTAAGTTATATCGGATTTCACTATGGACGCTGAAGAACAAAATGATTTTTTTTCTTTACCGAGACAAAAATATTGTAATTTATTCATCATGATTTATCTTCGTAGCCCGTAATTACAATATTATATCACTCGGCTGGAAGTGAGCCTATACTTATCAATTATCATTATTCATTACACTTTATGACCATCTAATGTCAACCATTCGTGAAGTTCATCTTGATCGTTGGTTAAATCTGTTAGTAATATATCTAGTAATATATTATTGGAAATGTTTGAAAACGGCCGAATTACAATCAAGGGAGAAACGTGATATTTGTAACTGTAAAATTGCCATATAAGCTGAATAATAATTATTATATTTAGAATCATACAGAAATTTACCGATTTGATTAATCACATTTGTTTATGGTTTTTATCAAATTTATTTTATTTCAACTGTTTTTTTTTGCTCAGACCCTTACATAGAAGGTTAAAAATAGGGGTTCAACTCCTGCCTCCCTCGAAAATGTATCTATTATATCATGCTTGCAAAAACTCACATGAAAGTATCAAATTACTTTAATATCATATTATTATTAACTCGTAATCGTTCAAAACTGGGTTTTTCTCCGCATATTATTTATTCATTATATTGCTCATGTAGATTGGTTAATGATTCATATTTTTAATTACTGAGTTATAAAGCATGAGTATATATGTGTATATAGAAGTTGTGTTCGTGTATATAATAGTTATTATTACAATAGTGTTTATGGTGTGGTGGTGAATATACTACTGGCCTACATTTTACAGTGTTGCAATTGTCGATGAAAATGACGCATCGTTTATTCTGTAATGACAAAGCTGTTGCGTCAACACGGATTACGGAAGTTGATAGATTTTGTCAAGTCGCCTAATGTTTTACGAGATAGCCTCGTAGATAAAATCATTCTTGTTAGAAAAGTGTACTATTAGGAAATACGGATATGGGGGTAAAAAAATCAAAACAATAATATACCTATTCTTTTGATTCATACCATCACACGACATTACACGTCCACAAATGTATACGGTACCTATTACCTATTTAATATTTTTTTGTGACCGAGTTCATTTCCATAATTAAAACCATGATTCTACTATTCACTAATTGTTGATAAAATATTATCTATACTCCTTTTCTCTCGTCAAAGTATAAGATGTAGACATACTATTCTGAGAAATTAAAAAATCCTTAGAATAGCTCCTGCGAGTTGTTGCTATAGTTAAAGAAATGTGAGCCAACGGCAACGGTAGTATATATAAACGTCAATAAATTGTTTGTCAAATAACTGCTACGCGTGACAAGAATCATTCGGACTGGTTAATAAATCAAATTTTCACCAACATTTTTTACTTAAACATTTTTTTTTTTTTTAATTGAAAACTATAGCCTTTTAGTTTATTTCCTAAATAAAACCGTTTTTTTTTCATATTTTTTTGTAATCATAATTTCGTGATGCAATAAGTGCCAAGTAAAGTGCGCATTGGTAATAAAAGTTCTAACGAGGGACTATTTTGTAACTTACTTTTAATTATTATTTTAATATAATATATATATATTTTTTAATCATAATTTTGCTTAAAATGGCATTATAAATTTAAATCCCTTTCATCAACCTCTTAAAAATTTATGTTCTTCCGGACTCTATGATGTCATCTTCATCTGCGCTCTAATCGCCTCGTTGTGTATAATTTTGTTGTGAAAATCGTGTACAACCATCATATTATACATATTTAATTCATTCATTTTAGAGTTTCCATTATATCGAAGCAAGTACGTTTATTTGATCGGTGAACGATATATCGGAAGGGTGAGTACTCGGCGTGATTCGCACTGTTCGCAGACATACGGAAGTAGGTATAATGGTATGGCAGTTGATTCTATCCCGTGTTTGATTTGCACTAGAATTACAGGTTTGTTGTACATGATACATGATTCGTAATCGAATTTGAATTATAAGTGATTTAATTGACGCGCAACTGACGTTGCGATATCGGTGAACACTCGTGGGCGGTCGAGTCTATCGTGAACACTTAGGTATGATATAATATTAATATAATATTATTACACTCATCCACTGCCACTGTGCAGTTGAGACCACTGACATGCGAATAAATAATGTTCAACACATTAGTGGTACGTAAAGACGCGTTTCCGATAATACTTACACCGTTCGAATGCCGCCGTTTAATCGTTTTCCGGTTAAGACAGCGTAATTAATAATATATTTCTGCTAAATATATTTATACTCTACCCACATGCATGCCCCAATTTAATCATACAGGGTAATAAAATAACGATCCAAATGGATGTGGTGAGTGAGAAAACCAAAAATGGACGCCTCAGACAAAACCTTCCACGAATTCATTACGCCCGCGCTTTGTATAATACATAATTCAACTGGATCAATAGAAAGTCAAAATCACGGAGGTCATTTTAATGTACTTCGATGAAAACACGTATTTGATTTGAACAATATTTCATTCATATGGTTTGAGTCACACATTATCCATAAATCATTCGACATTTCGAGATATACGTACCTACTGCACGCTTTACCACCTTTAAGAATTTTTTTCCTTGAAATATTATTACGATGAGATTGTTACCTAGTTACATTTATTTCGGATTTCAGATCATATTTCTGTGTTATATTATCGAGAGTTAAGACCATAATAATATTATATGACTAAACGAGATAATAACTAAACCGGAAAACATAGATATCCCTATAATCACGAAGGCACGTAAAACGATTTAAAAAAATATTATTTTTAGTGACAGGCTTATGTGTATCGAATTTGGGATAATATTTCTATACTACGCTGTTTACATGACTATACGAGATAATAATTAAATGGGAAATCATGGGCGAAACATAGGTATCGTGTTATCGCCGGGGAGACGCACTATTTGTATAATATTATACATATTTTAATCTATCATAGTTTAGTTCATAAATCTTAGGTACCATTAGTTTGTTGAAGTATAGTTACCTATACCTTGTTTAACTCACTTCGTGTAAGAAAAACATATAACGCAGTTCGAGAATTCCTCAAAAGCCCGAGCTCACTGACACAGCTTTATGTAGAGTTTAAGACAAGCGTATATATAGTTACAAATAATATCAATAATTAAAAATAAATATTTTCGCGCCAATACGATTTCGATCACACGTATTGTACAGGATCAACGTCCTCGTTATTTTGTTTGTGGGATTTTCTCTTCGACACGCGAACTCGGGGCTACACAATCACAATAGTATGTAATAAATAGTTGCTATGTATTATTGTATTGTGTTTATTGTTTATTATGTATGTACCTATGATGGCGATGATAATATTAATAATGTAGGAGCTCGCGACAATGATAAAAAAATAATAATCGTTTTAGGCTATTCATTCTGGTCGCACTCATTAAACCGCGGCACATTGTGTACGTTTTTTTCGTTGTGTACATCAATAAAACGACAAATTAATATAAAATTTCATTGTTGCCCTCCTCCCTTCTTGTGAATAAGCCTGCGTGCCAAATAATTACGACTGGTAAAAGTGGTTTTTTAATTTATTATTCTTATTATCATTATAAGTTCACCAGCCGCGTCGTCGATTGCTATCTAAAGTTAACGCGATAAAATACAATTTAAATGTTATATTATTGACGATTATAGGTTAGGTATATAATGATGAAATATAATTTTCGATGATGTTTGAGCGGATGACATCGTTGTGGTCGATAAGTGGATCAGATGGACTTCATTTCATAATATTTTAATGTCAATTTAAATTTTGATACAGTGGGTAGGTATTTGAAAGTTATTTAGTACCTAGCAAATATGTTTTAGCGATGACCAGCGCCTTTTTGTACCTATATTAAATGATTAGAATGCTTGTGTAGTTATGTCTAAGATTAATAGTTTCGAGTTTTTTAGTGCAGACTGATGTGCATAAGCCATTGTATATAATTTCAAGTTTCTCTAAATCAATTAATTACTGTACAGATTTAAATGTATTGATTATTTAATTTAAAAAAAACATATTTCCTATTATAGAGATTGAACTATTAATTTAATATTTTATTATTATTTGATTTGATATTTCAATTAAAAAACTTAAAGTTTTCATGTAAATTGAAATGGATATTAAATTGTTTTTAGACTATATTTCGATAAATCGTTTTGTCAAACCCTCAAAAATATTATTCTCTACAATTTTTATACTAGATTATTTTACTCTCAAATTACTCAAATAGTCAAATGTTATACAATAAACAACGATTTTGTGTGAATGTGATTTGTCTATGATACGCGTGTACCAGAAAACAAAAACAAATATTGCGCTGACATCCTCTTAAGAAACATAAATATACTGTTTTTGCGGAAAGTAAAAAGACGAACAATAAATTATAGATAAAAGTTTACAATTGTACTGTCACACTATTTGGATGTATTTATTTTTAATTTTTAAATTAAATATAAAATAAATTTAATAAATAATGTTGGTGTTGCAGCGCTTGTTAATATCTGTGAATACTGAAATATCGATAAATTGTATGAACAATGTACCTATATAGTTAAGTCTGGACCAGGTGGGTTTAGGGTAGGGGGTGAACTATAGTAAGTAATCAAATGTTTTGGAATAAATAAACTTATATTATATTGTTACGTCAGTTAGAAACTCAATAGTAATAAAATCATTTATACTTTTAATAAATAAATTGCTAATATTATAGTTGTAGCTTAAAATTCTGAGCAAAGTGGAAAATATATATTGTGACAATGTGTGTTTTTTTGTTGTTTGGTATAAGTTTTGATTGTTATAGTTTTTTTCTAACAAAAGTCTTAAAAGTTTAAGAAAATTGTAAAACTTAAGGTATGTTTATGCAATTTAAACTTGTGATATCTGTTTTGTTTACTTTTTATTTGTTGTTTCAAAAATAACATTTTACCAACTATTTATTAAAATATTTTGATGAAAATCAGGATCATTTGAATGTGATATTTCTATCTTATAGACTATAGTTCTACAATTTGCTATTGCTAAGACCTACAGATTCATTTCAACTTTAATACGAAATTAATGTTATTTCAAACGAGATAAATTAAACGGATTTATTACTATTTCGTAATAGTATATGTACCTATCTATTTATTATAAATTATAATCATATTCGAATATTTTAGATAAAATGTTTTCATTTCATTTTCATAAGTATAAAAGCTTGTAAATTACAATATGTATGGTATTGCAGGTTTCGGTGAAATGAGAATATTCTGAAATTACATTTATTGAATTTACATTAAATTATTATACGAGCGCGCTGCTATAGCACTTGTTATATTCTATGTAAGAAAAACTAAAAGTTTTGTTTTCATTATAAGATATCGAAATTGTTTAAAGTTAATACAATAAAAACAACTTAGACTTTAACAACGCGCAAAAATTATATCATCGCATTACATTGCAAAAATATAAGTATCCACTCTATACGCTTGGTTTGATAGAACCACTAGTAACCAGGGGTACGACATTCCCTATCTTTTTATGTTAAATAAATGGGTGACCTTGGATGCCGCCAAGTGCCGCCGTGTTGGCCAAAAAGTTTTGATAAGAAATTAAACAATTTTGATTCTTGATAACAAATTAATTTATTTTCATGATTTTGTAAGTATAATAATATACACAATAATTTTTGTTACATTTGAAACTTAAAAGTTAACAATTAACTTATAACAAAGAACAAACCTTAAAATTTACTTATAATGACAATTTTGTCATTTTACATTTACTATACATGTGGTTTATTGTAAACAAAAATCGGTACCAACTTCAAGGTGGAGCCTCCAGTAATTCGATCATAACTTCAAGGCCGAGCCTCCACTATGTTATCACACGGCAGAGTGTCGTTTCTTGTTTGTTCTTTGCTAGTAAATATGCCTAATTAAGTACATTTACTTAGTACCGTAGTCAAGAGGAGGGTACAGATGGGAAACTACTCTACCGAAATTTTTTTTGGGCCCTATTATCGTTGTGTAGTTTACAGGAAATGCTCATTAGAAGTTATATCATTAATACGATTAATTTGCTTCATTAAAATATCCTTTGGTTTTGGCTATCCCTTGTCTGAAATGTCAACTATGGTTTGTTTTATTAAGTTTTATATGTTTGATAAAAGTTTTGAGATTGTTATACTTGTCATTACTGCAGCAATACAATTTGAATAAAATAAGAACTGTTGTGTCTATACAACACTCATAGATTCGATATATCAAGACCGATTACTTTATAAATTAACACATTAATCTGTGTGTTTACAACATTGGTATATTAAATGTATACAATATAGGTAGTTGCCCTAATTAAACAGCCGAAAGAAAAAATTACATATTGTGTAAAAAACACTTTATGAACGAAGTGGTCTAAAGTTATAGGCGTTTAGCTCGTTTAGGTATTTGGTATTCCAGCATTGCAGCAAAAAATTTAAAAAACCCTGGCTACAGAACTGATATTATAACTTATTAGGAAGTAATTGTTTATAGGTATATAGTTATGTTTAAGGCTATGCGAGCGTAATAGGTAACGTTTCTGACTTTCTGAGACGAAATATTTACCGTCCAGTTACGAAAATATCTGATCTGTGGACACATGTTTCGAGATGCATTACCCACAGATCGAAATCATTTAAACTATAAATTCACTGTAAATAACACTATGAAACGTCTTTGTCTGACAACCTGAAATCTGTTCGAGTGTAGGTCAACACGTGAGTCAATTATATGCATGTTAAAAAGTTGTAAGTTAAGACTTGCATTTGAGAATTGCATACTTAATTATAACTATTAACTATATTATAGGCTTATAGTTACTCAACTTAATGAGTTTTTAACACAACTTAACGAACTAGTGTATTTTTATGTTAGAAATGAATCCATACCCACAACAGTCAGTAGATATTTATAGAAAAAAACAATTATTTTGAGGAGAACCGTCTTTCAGAGGTTATCCGCGTCGTTATATAATGCCTAGATGGAGTTTACTATTTATAATATACAATTTATACAATAAATTAAATATATTATAATTTTTAAATTGAATAGGTACGTCATAAAGCATATTACACTTTTTTAAAACATTTGGTAGGTGTAGATCAAAACAATTCATTGAATAAAATTATAGCCATTTTTTTATTCTTATATCCAGCTAGAGCATAAAAGTATTCTATAAAACATGGTTTATGATAGGAATTATGACATAAATCTGATTAAAAAAATTACATAATGTATAAATCAATTGTATAGTATACCAACTACCAATACCTTAAATCTAAGCAGTATTTTTGAATTCGATAGCGCTGAAAATATTTAAAAAAAATATATTGTTAAAAAGTAGTTGATAAATTGTCATAACCTGTTTCAATTTTAAACAGTTTTATTAAAATGGTTATTATGGCAGAACAACTTTTAATTGATTGATCAGCTTAAGTGTTTGTTTGTCGTTGGTATTAAAAAGAAACTCACTCGATCAGAATTGGGTTTGTGTTTAGTAATGTGCTCTACAGCCCAGTACATCGTATGGTTTTATAGTAAACAAGACTGTATAGCGTCTGCATGAAATCGGATATCAACAGTGATGTATTTAATGTAGAGTTCGCTTGCAAATTAGTTTGTCGGCGTCCAATGAAGTCCGGCATCAAAAGCTCGCCCCGTCGATTTTTTTATGTCCCCAAACGTGCATGGATTAATATTTACGGTGACGATAAATGTATATGCCTATCTCCTATAGCTTCACATTAACCTCGTTGTCCTTTACATTTTAGTCACGTGATAGCACCGACCCGCGGATCAAAGGGTAGATTGTGGTTTTTTTTAATGTTTTTCACTCTCTCCGCACACCTTAATTTATATATCCACCGGAATAAATCTGTGGACCTAGAACCATACATTAATATTTAAAATTTAAATACTTAGTTTTACAAAAACTTTAGTGTTTTACTTACTTTTTCGATATTGTATACATGATGTTGTGTTGTGTGTACAAAAATAAATTAAAAACATTTTATGATTGACGCATACGCGAATAGTGTTGCGGTTGCCGATGATTATTATTTTTATTGATATTGTCACAGTGGTTGAGCGTTTTATCGTTTTACTCGTTGAAAAACGTTTAATCGTCCAGTAATTACGACGGAAAACTTAGTTACAGATATTTACTAATATGCGGACTCGTCATCCGCTTTGTTCTCATAATTTTAGAAAATAAATACATATTCGTTCGTTAATTACTAATAAATTTAGGCTTTTTACTCTGTTGTGGAATTTAATTTACTACGTCACTTACAAGAATAGCGGACAATTTCCCCCCAATATATTTTCGATGCGGACATTTTTCCCCCATTTTTTTTTTTTTAAGTTTATTATTGAATAATATAATATTATTTATTATTTAATAAGAAATTTTTTTTTTTCATAAATATAATCAATTTATACTATTTTTTATATTATAATTATACTATAATTAACTTTATACATTTATACTATAAATTACATTTTTTTTTTCATAAATATAATGAAACGTAAACAATTTGTAATTTGTATAAAAGTAAAAATGTAAAATAGATTAAAAATTTCATTTTTTTTTTTCATAAATATAATAACAATTGTATAACAAAATGTAAAAAAATTATATAAGTATAAAAGCCTAAAAATTTCGACATAAAAATGATATATTTTGTAAAAAACATTTAATTTCTGATTCTTTTTTTATATCTAAGCACATATTTTGTAATCGTTTTTCATATTTATTTTTTTTGTAAAAAACACCGTACTTGTTTTAATTTTTAATAATTTATTAATTGCCATTGAATTTGACTTTTGTAGTGCTTCAATGAACATCCAAATATTTGGATGCTGAGTTCTTACCAAAGTTTTAAATTTATTATTGAAACCTTCACTTATATTATTTGTTCTACCTGTGTTTTTCTTTATAGCATTATGTACATTCCATAAATAAGGAGGAAATAATATTATTTAATATAAAAATAATATTTTATTAAAAAATAAATAAATTATGCGTAGCTTTTTCAGTCTACATGAAAATTGCTTTGAATTAATTACATATCGTTACATCGAAGATGTTCAGAGTTATCAGTGTTTCGCAGTTTATTCATTTTAATGTGTAAATCCTCTTTGTCTCTACATTTTAAATTGCTTCTTACTAATTCTCGATGAATTATTCGGTTATCGTACTCTTCATGGGTATGCGTGTTTATAATTTTTAAAATGTTATATTTTATATTATTAACAAACCTAACTATATTATACAGCACTCACGGAACATTTTTCATTTGTACACCTAAAATTTATATTACTTGATTTTAACATTCGAAATTCTCTATGTTTATGCACTTTTTATCTCGACGCGTTTCAAAAACATCAGACATTTCAATATCCGCGTCACTAGTCAGTAGGGTGCTACTCCCATAATATGCGGACAACTGACATATTTCAAATTCACTTATGCGATCTACCTTGTAAGACGTAGATCGCATATTATACCTATATATATTGTAATACGCCATGTTTATATTTTCATATGGCAATGTTTCTTAGACAGTACCTATTTAATGAACCGTGCTCCCTTAAAAACGCAGTGGCATTCTCTTCACTCTTTGCGACATTCAAATAAAAATCTTTTAATTGTATAATGCTCACCATATACAGCAAACTACTAATTACTAATCATGTTTATCCTGTTATCATAAGCAACCTGTATATTATTGATAAGTAATATTAACTCCCTACCTTCATCACAAGCTACGCTTAAAGAAGGTAGGTATAAATTTAAGATATATTGTTGTATTGATGTTGATATTGTACAAAAAAAAAAAAAAAAAAAAAAAATATATATACAAAATATGAACGCAATACAACATAATATAGATGATCAATACGTAACTAACAAACTTATTAAATTCGTTATAATGTCACATAGTTACTGTAGGTAAGTTAGGTATATCAACAATTTTATCTTTTAATAACAATAAACATGGTTGGAAAATACAATATATGACATATATCAGATAATTTTATGTGACCAATTTTATTTTATTTTTTAGAGGATGTACCTACGTGTTTACGTATAATTATTTATGTACATTTTCTGCTACGATATGCGGTCTACATTTATAAAGGAGACCGCCTGCATTTGGTAATCCGCATATGAGAGCAGCACCGTCAGTTGTAGTTATAGACGTTGTAGTACTGCTTTCTGGCAAACGACTGTTTCAAAGTATATCATGTTTAATACACGTTGATTATTTATACGATATTGATTATTGATATGCTGGTAATTTGTACTGATAATTTTTACCGATAATCAATTACTATAGATTAGTTCATATTTAAAAATATAAAATATAATATTATATGTAAAAAATTTGGATTTTGCGCAAACGAGTAGCCGTTTTAAATAGAATCAGTAATTATTACCCATTTTGGAACGACGCGTAAATACTACACTAAGTGTGGGCGCTTAGCATTGATTCTTAACCTTTTTCAAATAACAATACATTAAATATTTTATAAGATTTTTGCAGAACACGGCCGTAAAATACAAAAGTATTTATATATATTTAAAAATTGTATAATAATAATGTATTATAAATTAAAGATAAGAAAGAAAACGTAGTGTTTAGATGAAAAATTCCGTTTTAATTTTGCTGATGCCATTGTGATATCAGAAAGATTTTCCTCACAAACCACGCAAAGGGGAATTTGATTGTCATTTTCGTCAACATAAGTGAATTCTAAGTTTTTCGTTCAGAAATTTGTCTATTTTGTGATATTGAAATAGTTTTTACATAGCAGTACAATTATTTACGTTTAATAATTTTTAGCTAGTTGCCGTTTAGTATATGACCGATGTAGAAGTTACTGCGTGTTACGTGTCATATTTAATGAAAATGATTAATTAAATCACTTAAAAATAATTAGTATATTTTTGTTCTTCAGAGTAAAAAATAAAAATTTCTTGTTCTAAATGACTAATAGGGTTTATAAAATAATCTCATAATATAAATGGCCAACCTATTAGATTGTTTATAGCATTTATATTAAAATTGAAACCAACCAATTTGTATACCCGTGTTGACTGTGAAAATGAGAAGAAAAGAGAATTTTTCATAATGATTTTCAGCATTTAAAATTTGCATCAAACCTTCAAAATACATATGTTATGATTTATATAACTATATTCAAAGAAAAGTAACTGAATGATATTAACGAAGATATTATGCTATTTCCCATTTTTCTTTAACATTCAGTTTAATTGTTCGATGCAACCCATCTGCGCCCATTTCACTTTTATTTATAACCCATTTGTGACCGATGCAATGAGGCATACTATGAACTACAAATTGAGACGAGTCTTTTCACAAACATTTTAATTCACAATTTTATACACCTAATTCTCCAATTACTAATGTTATTGAAAAATTAAAATTAATTTAACTATAAATGTATTTAAAATTTAAGGAAGTAAATAAAGGCGTAGTGAAACTTAGACAAAATGAAGAAAAGCTACGTACAGAATTGGCATGTACAACTTGGATAGAATACAAGATAAAAATTTAATCAGGGTACAATATATAAAAAAATGATTATCAATTTAGAGGGATTGATTTATGATGAAATAATTATTATAACAAACATTTTTTTTAAACATAAATGTGTAAAAAAAATCAAGAGTATTAATTTTCGTATTTGCCTAATTAAAAAAAAATTTAATATTTTTATTTTTATACCATTTTATGTCAGATGAATTTTGACTGCAGTAAATAAAACTTGAAAATATTTTAAATGATGTCCATCGTTTATAAAATCTGGCACTAATTTTTTTAATCACAACATTTTGTCAAAATTATAAGATTTACACTATAATGATTTAGACAATTATTATTTAAGTATTATAATCTACTAATTTTCTTAATCTTAGTATCTCTCAAAATATAAATAATCTATTTTATGCATCACACCGGCAACATTGTATGTGAAATGGGCGCATATGAGTTACAAATTTTCAGGTAGTATCTTATCTTTCGGGCGCATCTGTCCACATCCCTCAGTCATCAGGGTGCAAATGTGCTACTCTGGAGCGCAAATGGGGCGTAAATTGGATGTAGCCTTATTTTTAAACCGACAATAATAATATTATATTACCTTCCTCAACATTTAAATGACGTTCTAATGATTAATTTATTTGTTTAGCTTTTATACCATCGTTGGCCCGAAGATCTTGCGTCCAAATTCGGAATATCATGTAGCAGTGAGTACACAAGGAACAACATCACCAACCACGGTAGTCGTGGACGTTGGTGGAAAGCAAGATAGCGGAGGTGTTTTAAAAGTTACACAATTCGTCAAAGTCGATCCATTTTCGACGAGAATAGTTCGACTTGAAGTAAATATGCATTATTTTTTGCCTATATTCGTCGTTAATTATAGTAACGATCAGCTTTAAAATGAAGTACAAATTACTTTGAAAATGATTCATTATTTTTCTGTTAGATCGGGGACGTTGGCCCTGGTAATTACAATCTGACTGCTCGAGGTTCGGGTGGTTTAGAGTTTTTCAACACCACAACACTCGAATACGTTCACAAGAGTTATTCGGTATTCATACAAACTGATAAAGCTATCTATAAACCAGGACATAAAGTACAGTTTAGAGCAATTGTGTTGAATTACCATTTGAAACCGACAGTTACGGGAGCTTTGGACATTTATATTACGGTACATAGCAATGCCGCTGTCCTGGACCAATCGAACAATAATAACCGTCTATCGTTTATCTGTAGGATGGCCAAGGCAATCGTGTGAAACACTGGAGCAGAGCACTAACTACGCGGGGAGTTTTTTCTTCAGAACTTCAATTATCTGAGTCACCAGTGCTGGGTGATTGGAACATTGTCGTTACCGTACTGGATCAAGTATTTCAAAAATCATTCTTGGTGGCCGAATACGTTTTACCCAAGTTTGAAGTGACAATCGAAGTACCTGAACACACTACGTTTAAGCAATCTGTTGTGTCTGCTACCATTCACGCTAAGTATGTATAAATTATGAGAGTATTGTTGGTGTTGTGCAATAATTAGAGTCTTATTGTTGTCTATTGGTTACACACATTATATTATCACGTTTCAGATACACGTACGGTAAGCCCGTTAAAGGAGAGGCAACTGTTTCAGTGTACCCAGAATACTACAGTGATCTCATACAACCTATATACCAAAACCCGTTAAGAAAAGTCGTACCGATTAATGGCAAAACGGTTGTACAATTTGATGTCGTTAAAGATCTTAAGTTCGTTTCAGATTTGTTAAATAGATCTTTATAATAGAAAATTACTAAAACTGTATAAATTACTTTTTAGTCTAAACGACGAATTCAAACGAATTATCACTTTCGATGTCACTGTCGAAGAAGCTCTCACGGGCAGGTCTCAGAATACATCGGCTAACGTTATGTTTCATAACCACAAATACAAAATGGATCTCATCAGAACGTCAGAATACTTCAAGCCCGGACTCAAATATACGGCTTTCGTGAGTTGTATTTTACATATGTTGTTCTCGTTTGAAAATATGCGATTTAATTATACATGTTTTCAATTTTAGATAAAAATTAGTAATCACGATGGCACTCCAGTATACGATGACAGAAATCCAGTCAAAGTTTGGCACGGATTCTCACACGAGACCGAAAACTTAGATGAAAACAAACTCATGTTACCTAGAAATGGTTTGATTCCATTAATCTACTATCCGCAAATCAATGCATCAGTAATCGTTATTGAGGTGAGTTATTTATTTTTTTTTGCGATAAAATTCATGCTGCATATTATCCACAGTTTTGAAGACATAGCGTTTTAATTTCATGCTAAAAATAAAAGAAACGAAAAATAAGGATCCTTATTTCTACAAACTATCTTTTAAAAGATTCTGTCGATATTTTATTACATACTGATTATAAACATACATTATATTTTACTTATTATAAGTTGATTTATTTATTTTGACACTATTAAATTTGGAGTAAAAATCAAACATTTTAGTGGATAGTCCTAACTCTTTAATTTGCAAACAAAACTACAAAAGAAAATATTATTAAAATTGCTTATAATTATAGGATTTTGGTTATTCTTCTATTTGTTATTAATAATGAAATAGTAAAAATTGTTAACCAATATATTTATTTTCATATTTATTAAAACCTACAAATTGATTATTTCATAATTTGAAATTATTTTTGTATTCAGAATAGAAATACAATAAAGGTTGCTTAAAAGTGTAATATTCATATCATAAATATTATGTGTGGCCTGGGTTTACTTTGATAGACCCTTACCCTTTTCTGAGATGGATACAAATCAGATATTTTTACTGTAGTGAAATTTAGATACAGTCACTGAAAATATAACGGATGAATAAAACTGATTTTGTTAAAAGAACCAAATTTTTCTAACGACGATTCACTTATGATTTTAGGCGGAGTACTTAAACCAGAGAGAATCGTTATCGACGATCTTACCAGCCCACTCAACCAGTAATACGTTTGTGCAAGCTACCGTTCTGACTGAACGCCCTACGGTAAGACTGACAGTATAACTATCTTGGGACTTGGGCATTATTATAGTGTAGGTACATTTCAACTACTTGAGTATATTTCACGATATTGAAATTTCGGTGCTCGGTGTTCATTTCAATTTATTATGATCAAGTTTATGGCAATAAATTGGGCACTTATCGAATTACTCACTGTATTTAGATACCTATAATAGTTACATACATACAAATCTCTGGAGTTTCAATAATCATAATTAATCAACAATATAAATGTATATTTAATTATGTAGATTATAGGTAGTGAATATAATATCCTATAATATAATCATCATTATAAACCTAACCTGTCTGTGTATAGAAAATATAATTGCTATTGGCATGTATATGTCTTATGGCTGGAGTCATTCTATAGTTTAATTTCCCAACCTATGGTTCGCGAGACATTGTGAGGTGTTCCGCGAGCTATACTTACAAAATGTAAAAATATTTTAATAATTTAATTTTCCTTTGAGGCATAACACTAATTATTGACAATCGTGTATAGTACGTCGTTTATTTATAAATTCATATTGTTATATATCTATAAAATTCTAAAATATGTGAAAAAAATTAATTCTTATTTGTAAGAAAAATAAGGTATAAAATTGAGGTGGTCCATGACGTATCGAAAGTTCTCCTAGTGGTCCGTAGTATCAAAAAGGTTGGGAACCAGTGTTCTATGCATTTGGGTGACACAGCGTTACCATGACGTTATTAACTCAGCTTAAATATCTACCAAAATTAATGTTATTAAGTTATTTTAAGGGCTTATATTTAATTCGATGAGACGATGGGTTCTGTGACAAATTGTATATCTAGATACAAGATATTTCCATATTTTATATTTCGATATGATGGAGCTATGTACTTAAACTTTAATTTATTAGTCGTGTCGTTCATGACATTTTGCTTGCTCATGAATATTTTTATACCTATATAAAACTTTTTTTCTTAATGTCCATGTTAGTTATAACTTGTTGTTATAACTTCACGGTTATACCTTAATTTAACTTTATATTTTTCGAATTATTTTTCAAATTTTAACGTTATTACATTTGTTTTAAGTTTTGAGTGTCTTGAAAATCAAAATTTAATTTCTGGTTACTATTTAGTACAAATATATATAATAATTGTATCGTGTATCTTTTGAAGAAATAAAATACATGATACCAGTATACAGTATAAAATGTATCATGGTGTATAATACAGTTTTATCTTTAACACAGTTCAACACTGTTTACATATTACACCCAGCTCCCATAATATCATTACGAATTAGTCATTTTGCGTTTAGGTCAACAAAGATGTGGAAATACAAGTGAACTCAACGGAGAGTCTGCAGTATATAACTTACCAAGTTCTTGGTAGAGGTGATGTAATCGTAGCTAGTACCGTACAGATTCCTAACGCGGGCCAGCACACAGCCGTTATCCGATTCTTGGCCACGTATGCCATGGCACCTACCGCCCACGTGATTGTACAGTTCGTTAAGGATGACGGCGAGGTAGTCGCCGACGCCATTGACGTCGAACTCGATGGAGTGTTGCAAAACTATGTGAGTACCCCTCCTTAGTGCGACTTTCGAATATTTTATTATTATATTATTGTTATTTACCCACGACTTACCCCTACCCCTACCTCTTCCTGTTTTCATACGCTTTTGTTCTAGATTAACGTGGATGTGAGTCGTGAAGAGGTGGAGCCTGACACCTCGGTAGACATAAATTTCGAATCCAAACCGAATTCGTATATAGGCGTTACTGGAATCGACCAAAGCGTTCTATTACTAAAGACCGGTAACGACATATCACACGTGAGTCAACCATCAACATTGACAACTGATCGATCACATTCGACTGTTTATAATTATTTCTTTTTAATTTCATAAAAATATATTTTTTCTCCTTCTTTGTTACTAGGACAACGTATTAGACGAACTTAGAACTTACGACAACGGTGAACATTCCAATTACATGCCATATCTCAGAGAATCATTAGATAGACGATCAATGTTTTGGTGGCCGGGTTCGTATACCGCTCACCAAGCGTTCGATGTAAGTGTTATTTTTTATCCCTCCCTATCACATCGCCGCGGCAATTAAGAGAGTGAATTAATGTTGTTTAAATTTATATTTGTCTAGAAATCTGGAGCGACCATATTGACCAACGCTTTCGTCAATGATTATAATCCTTGGGGTAAGTGATTTAATGTTTAATCACTATAGGTACTATGTATAAAATAAAATAAAATATGTATGTGAAAGTCACGAAATAAAACGAAAATGTTTATCCCCATAAACAAAATCATGACTAATACAGATCGTCTTACGAATCCTAGTGCTTCACTAAGTTCCTACACGAGATTTAGCAGGTAAAAATTACCCCTAGATATGTATACGTAAATTCCTACACAAAAATAATACACTAGTACATAAGTTCCTGCACGAAAAAAATGTATGTATAATAAATAATAATAATATGTTAATTGTCACACAAATAAAAATTATAATTTTGTAGCGTTATTTTTTTGAAGTTATCTGATATTTTGCTATCGACATAATATTGTTCTTCTTTGCTTTTTTTTTATTTTTTTAGGGGGTATGTACATTGAATTTGATGTTTTTATTATTATTTATACATTTGCTTGAAACATTTTTAAAACTTCAATTATTTTGAATATATTAAGATGAAGATGTTAAAATTTTTAGTTGAATTCGCAGTGGAAAATTACACAAGTATTTGTAGTTAGACTTCTATCTGAACCAGCAATAACCTAAAAACTAGAGAGAAAGTACTATTATTATCTATGTTGTTAGTCATTAATTGATCTCAAAGTTCATTTATTCTATTATTTTCTGGTTTTGTAATAATTAAACTTCCTACGAAACAATCTATTCTATTTATAAACGTCGGTATATTTTTGTTAGCGTTGGAACTTATATACTAGTATTATTTTTTTCTTGGAGGAACTTACATACTGATATATTTTTATTCATGTAGGAATTTACACCTGTAACCGCTTATCTGCTATGTTTCGTGTGAGAACATCTCTAGTTCCGAATCCTATACGCATGGAACCCGTCTGAAAATTTTCATAACATATTTTTAATTATGATAATGTTATAGTGATGGTTGAATCTCGATTTATTGCATATGTCAAAATCAAAATTAATTAGTAGCTTTAATAATAATATTAAAATAATTTTCTATATGTGAGACCACTGGAAAATGTATAAAACAAAATACACAATTATAATTCAAATGTATATCTTTTGTGAATTTATGAACACCTATACTTCATATTAATTGATTGACTTGCATTAAAAATTAAAAATTCAAAGTTAATGTAAAGCCTTACTTAATGACTTAACCAAATACAATTTTATTTTCTTAAATACTTTTAATTTTTACATAATTTTCTCAGTGGTTGATCAATATTCATTGTGACTGTTTGAGCTTAAAGAACCCGACATCGGTCACTTAAGACGAATACAATAAATCTAATATGCTTTTGATGTATCCACTAGTTTAACGTATTAATAACAATAATAATTTAGCTTTTAAATAAAATAACTCTAGAGTCTAGACACGAAAATGTAGGTTTTTTTGACAGAATTTGTTGTATACCATGATATCCTATGTCATATCTACACACGCACACATTTATATACTCGTATATTATATTCATTTATGGATACTTAAATTTGGTTTTTACATGTTAAAACCTAATAAAAATGTGTTATATTTATATGGCCCGTACTTTTAATACTATTTGGATGAGACAACTCACAACTGTGATGAAATTCAAGGAATGGACACAAAAGTTCTTGTACATTTGAGTTGATTTCAGTGCACAAAATTTTTTATCAACAACAACTGAAGGTGGTATTGTATGATTCTTAAAACTATGTTCATTGAAACGACTTGAAATCATTGGAATTTGAGGTTTACCAAAATATTCTATCCAAACTTAAAAAACTTCAAATACCATTCGAAAATCGTAACTGTTCATGCCCTATCCCTTTTATTGTTAAGACGATACCAAACCAATTAGTAGTATTATGTACGAAATGTACCTATATAAGTTTATTATACACTATCAACAGTCTAATCATTTGAATAACGGTAAAATAATAATTGTATGTATTACCTAATATTAACTCATGGTGTAATGGGGATCGTGTATAGTTTACTACAGGTCAAATGTGATGGATGACCAGGAAATGATGCCGATACCATCCACTGTTTCCGAAACATCTTCTAGCATCAAAGTGCGGAAGAACTTCCCCGAAACGTGGCTATGGGAGTCTACCGAATCTGGGTAAATAGTTGTGACTAATCAAAGGGTGCTTGCATACTAACGCTTGGAACGTACTGTTGATGTAATATTTGCTCATATTATATCTGTTGCTTGTATATGAATTTAACCGGTAGAGGTATATGTGTGTGCATACAACACTTAACAAACCATTTAAATGCGAATTGTTTAGTTGTGAAAATCACAAGGCTGTGGAGCAAATTACTTTTTTTTAGAACTTAATCACTTAAAATTATCTCCATATTGTTTGAATAATTAGTCATTTCAATTAATTCTTAATAATATTGATCTTCAGGAAATTTAAATTCAATTAAATGTGTAGCCAATCAATATAAATATACGTTTAGTTTCATTGATTAAAATATAAATAAACTTTAAAATTTGTTTACACCGGACATTTATTACAGTAAAATAAACTTTTTGGGGTAAGCTATGCATATTGACTCGCTGAGTCAACGGATATTTTGGCTGTAACTTTAAATTTATATTATAAATTGTATACAGCTTCCTTTATAGTTTGATTTATATCTAGCCTGGGAAAAATGGCTAATGGTTTACTTTTTTACTGTACAGGAAAGGTGCCTTTAACACTAAAATAATTCCTCTTATTTCTCTTCCAATTCCTATTTTGTTAAGTAAAATATTGAATGTAAGGAAAGATTTATTTAAGAGAGTAAAATATTTTGTAAGTGTCGTTTATAGTCGATACAATATAAAGCCCGATCAACCTGACTTGTTTTCTTTAAATACATTATACAAGTGAGGGTGTCCTTCCGTCCATTGTTCACCCGTCCTATTATATGCAGCGTGTTTGTATCTTCCATTTGCAATACATTTACGACGCCAGTGATGATATTTTTAAATGAGATATTTCTAGAGAACATTTTTAACGATAATTAATAATAAGACAAATTCAGCAGTATACAAATAAAATTGATTATTAGACAGATTCACGTTAAGACTAAAGAATTAATATTCTTCAAATTTATATTTTCCTGGAAAAAAATTACCTATTGTGCTCTTAAAAATATTATAACAGTTAATTATTTCTATAAATAAAATATATTTATTTAATTATTGCTATTCATTTAAGAATCAAAATGGACAAGGTCGTCTGTCGCTGGTTTGTTTTTGTTATTCAATCCCTCCACATTGTTCCTAAACGGACGCCCTTTACTTTTTATCCCTCAAACACACCTCTCTTAATGTCCGCTTGTCTGGCTTGAAGTATTATGTACGTTTTCGTGTGTTTGTTGTATACAGTGGCACCAATCGGCCAAAGTCCAAAATTAGTGGTTCAGATCCAGATGCCTGTTCAACCGGTTGTGAAACCGTACATCGGGCCAGGCGCCGTTGTACAACCAGTGACGCGGCCGCCATTAGCCGGCCCGTACGCGTTCTCCCGCATACCAGCACCAGTGTGGAACAAGCCACGTGTCTTCCTAACACATGCCCTTCAGGATACTTGGCTATTCACTAATTTATCCACATGGTATGAACTCGGGGAAGAGGGAATAGGGTTATTGTCATTAATAACTCCAGGTTCATCAATCTCGTTTACCTGGGGAGTAAGCTAAGTAAAGCGCTCTACAACCATTCTTTAAACGATGAATCCTAGATATTTCTCTGATAGTTTTTACCTGATTTCTCACTGAAAAAATTTCTTCCCCCGAGATACCACTAAGCGCTATTAGATAAATCAACTGCATGTAAGTCTCTCAAGTTTATAATGGAAAAGAAAACATCTGAAGATTTATTGGAGACTATCCACACGTTATCAACTCAAGTAGTATAAGGTCTCATGCTTGTTTATGTCCATGTTTATTCTATAATTAATTCTAATAATACTCATGGTATTCTTTTAAACTTGTATATTTTTAGTATGTTAACCTATAGTTTTTTTATATCGTTATAATAGTTCAAACAATATTATCAAACGCAGAATTAATAAAAACACATAGAAATTTCAATAACCTTTAAAGACAATGAATTTTGAAAAGGATTAAAACATATGTTTAAAAAAATAAATAAATATATGTCTATTTTTAATGTTATTTAGTAATTTCGTTCAGATTTTAGACGTTTTGATTCGTTCGGCATTGAGAGGGTTTACTATTAAGAATACGTTTTACCCTATATCGGTTAAAAAAGTATCTGGACCTAAGTGTCCAATGGTGAAGGTTTTATTGTGTAATCGAATACATACCGTCGCTTTTTAGAATATATTATTGTCAATCTATATTGTTGTCTATGAGCTTTTGCGCACGCTTTACTTTTCGAACTTCTTAAGAATAAAGTCTTGATCGAGTGTTAGGTACATATAGGGTGAGTGATGTAGCATACTGGCGATGTCGCGTGCTTCATAATAGATACGATTTTTAAACATGGTCGGTTGGTTCGCTATTGCCCTCTCCTTATCCATATTATTATGTGTAATTCGTAAGTACTTATCGTACTCTATGGCCCTACAGCTAATGTTACTATAGCTTGCATTCACTGTCATTGTTAAGTACCTATATCAAGTGGTTCTATAAATTAAAATGTTAGAATTGCTCTGCTTTAATCGCTTAATATATTTTAATTGGACATATGTAATGAACAAAAAGTAAAATATTCATCATAATACGTTGTTTTCGTAGCTTCAATAATATGATTCCGTATTCCCATTCATTTAAAGTTATATTATGTTAATAAGTTCATTTGAAATAACGTTGTTTAATTGACAAATTTAAATTTATTACTATCTATAATAATATTAATAATAAATTAAACATAAGAATATAAACTACAGATATATGAAAATACTAGATAGCCGACTTTGGTATTATTATTGTCACCAATAAATTGGCCGCCATCCTTTCAAATAGGTGAATGTTTATATTTTATAGTATTGATAAGAAACAATATTATAACAATTATGTCAACATTTAAACATAATAGTATTTTATCACTTATCATATTAGCATAGGCGTAAATTGTGGGGGGAGCACTTAGGGGGACTTAGTCCCCCCCCCACACACACAACAAAATGTATAGGCCCCCTAATTTCTATAGTTTTCTTTCAATTTCAATTTTTTGTTAAAAAAATTAATTAATTAATTAAAAAAAATAATGTCATAATTCCTAAACAGGAAGCCGATAGGTATATGATTATATTATGAACGCTTATGTTATAGATTTTGTATTCAAATAAAATTAGAAAAGATTGATCTAATATTTATTATTTCAAAACGACAACGATAACAGGTTATGTAATAATATGTTTATGCGAAGTTCGAAGTATCTTGATTTACTATGCCTTAGTATCACTTATCAGTAAAATCACAATATTTTATAATAATATGTTTGTAAGAACCCAATACAAATAATAAGCTGTTACGATTACGATAACTGAAGTCTTTATATAGCATGCAACGACGGTAAACGGTGAACACCGCTAGAACTAATCAGTTATTCAATTATAGTAAATAGTTGAGCAGCCGATGTTTTTTTCTGTGGTAAAAGTTTAATATGTAAACAATCACCTCTTAGATGATGATTGGCGGCCATTTTATCGGAGAGATTATAATACGTATGGGCCATATCAGTCAGCTATCTCGTATTTTTATATATCTGTGGTATAAAATGTTTCGTCTTTTTCATGATAAAATGATGCCTATCTTTTATTACCAGTGAATAGTTATGTTGAAACAAATCGGTTATGATTGTTGTTAGAGCAATTTTAGAGATAAAACACATATGAAAACGTAAACTAAAACTTAATATCACATCTGTTTACAAAAAGACAATTGTGATTTTGGAAAATTTAATACAATATTATAATGAAATCAATTCCATGTAATAAATACGTATATGAAATACTCTCAAAACTGTTGTTATATCAAATTTTAATGATAAATATTTTAGCTATAAAACTTCACTGGGAGCAGAGATGACATATGATCTATTCTAGTTGATAACATTAATGCTCTTTTTATACAATTTCATAACTTTGAACAAACCAATAATGATAATTACGTGGGAACACATTATTTTGAATTAATGTTAAAATACATTAACATTTTTATATTTATCATTAAAACTGATACATTGTTATAATAATTTCATTATTACTGATACATCTTCATAATTCAATGCAATAGATGTTACAATATTGTTGTCATTAAATAGTTTATAAAATGTTATAAATTTCTTTTTAAAATATTGGTGCTACGAAACAAGCGGTTATTATTCAATATTTACGTCTCGGGGTATTTAGTGTTGTAAATCTATTGTTAACTATCATTTATTGATTAGTTAAATTATTCACTTAGAACATTTTAACTGATAACTAACTTGTGTGATATTAAAGGCAAGACGGACGAGTTTCTTTGAAATCTACGGTGCCGGATACGATCACGTCATGGGTGATCACTGCGTTCTCAGTCGACTCACTCTACGGACTCGGTCTTCTTGATTCGCCCAAAAAGGTAAATCGATTTAAAAAATGCATTAAACATCTATAAAGTGTTGTATTTATGGGTAATACATTTCAAAGATTATTGATCAGAATTTTAATAGTCGGTAAAAAATAGTTTTTAAACCGTGTTTGTATAATGCCTAAATATTTGTTTTATTTATATAAAAAAAAGAGGAATATCATTATTATTTTAATCTTAAAAACAATTAACTGTTTTATGCTGTATAATAGTTCAGTTTGTTTAATATTACTACTATCGGTTTAATATACCTATATAGTATGCAATCAAATTTTATTTAGCTTGTGATTTTAACGGAATAGACAAAAAAAAGATAAAAATTAACATGTGTAGTGTATTTTTTTTTAAATATTTTATAATGAAAATAATTTTTAAGTGGTAACGATTGTTATTTTATAGCTTAAAGTATTTAGACCATTTTTCATTTCCGTCGACTTGCCATACTCAGTGAGAAGAGGTGAGTATGTTTCCATACCGGTAGTGGTGTTTAATTACCTCAACAAAGATGTCACGGCTGACGTGACTTTAGAAAATATTGGTCAGTTCGACTTTGCTGAAACCTCCAATGATGTCCGAGATTCAAGTAATTAATAATAAATGGATAGTGTAACTAAAATATAATATGTACACCACCTTATTAATTTAAACACTTATTGTTTTCCTTTTGAATAATAGAATTGGAATTGTACAAACGGAAATCTTTAACTATCAAATCTAATAGTGGAAGCCCAACATCGTTCCTAATACAAACCAAAGATTTAGGTTACATAAGCATTAAGTTGACCGCTACCAGTAAATTGGCTGGTGATGCTATAGAAAAGAAGTTGTTAGTGAAGGTATGATTTCATTCAATGATCTGTGAACAATGGCTTAAAACAGTTATTTTCGTATAATATCATTAATAATATCTGCTTTACCCGTCTCTTTAGCCTGAAGGAGAAACCATTTATAAAAACAAAGCAATCTTTGTCGATCTCAGGAAAGAATCATCGTTTGAAAAAAACATTACTTTAGAAATTCCCAACAACATTGTACCAGACTCTGAATTCATTGAAATCGGAGCTGTTGGTATGTTACTTGTCTAAAAATAATTTGTTCATTCTATTTAAAAATTGTTTTCTTTTATGACAGGTGATATTTTGGGACCAAGCACAATGAATTTAGCATCTTTGATCCAAATGCCATTTGGATGTGGTGAACAAAACATGTTGAATTTTGTACCTAATATCGTCATTCTGGATTACTTGAAAGTAAGTGTTAGCTATTATTTATAAACCAATAAATCTGATTAACAGTGATCTAGTCACAATTTATATCACGAGCGTTTTAAATTCAAAATATTCAATGTTGATAACTTGTTTTCACGCACATCTAGAACACGAAACAATTGACGACTGCAGTTGAAACAAAATCGTTGAAATATATGGAAACTGGGTACCAACAAGAATTAACGTACCGTAGATCAGACGGTTCTTTTAGTGCTTTCGGATCAGCAGATGCCAGTGGCAGCACGTGGTATGTGTACCTTATTTATTATATAATATTGGTTATACAATAGACGATAGGCACCCTCGATTTCGTTAAATACACGAATGATCGAGTAAAGTATAATTTTCTTTTTTAATTTATAAATATTTTTCCAGGTTGACCGCTTATGTTGTCAAATCATTCAGACAGGCAATGTCATACATACCAATTGAAGAAAAAATCATAATCGAAGGCCTACAGTGGTTATCTAATAATCAGGCGAACAATGGTAGTTTCCCGGAAGTGGGCTATGTAAGTCACAGTGACATACAGGGAGGATCCTCCAAAGGACTAGCGCTCACCGCCTACACACTTATAGCATTTTTGGAAAACCAAAAGGCCACTCCAGTTTACCGAAATACAATTAATAGAGCCGTAGAATATGTAGTAAGAAACTTACCGGGAGTAGAAGATCCGTACGCAATCGCCATATGCTCGTACGCATTACACTTGGCCGATCATCCGGAGAAAAACGTAGCTTTTAACCTACTTGAATTGAAAGCTAATACTGCTGGTAAGTCTTGCAGTTGTAACTTATTTCGAAACTTTTTTAAATAATTCATTTCAACGAAAATCTAAAATAATAACTATTCTGTCCGCTGGATGAAGAATATAATTTTAAATTCAACGAACTTGGTTTGATGACTTTCCTGGTTACGGCTATAATGCTTTATGTAATATTTATTTATTTTTTATTGTAATAAAATAAAAATATGATTTACAGATGGGAAAAAATGGTGGAAACGAATGGATCGTGCTAACGATAAAAAAAATCCATGGGTCCAAGAGCCTAATTCAGTTGACGTAGAAATGACTGCATATGCCTTGTTGACCTATTTACAAAGAGAACTTGTAGAAGATGGTTTGCCGATACTACATTGGTTGGTGTCTCAACAGAACGATCAAGGAGGGTTCGCTTCTAGCCAGGTATCTATTTTAGGTTACACAGTTGAATATTAATCGAGGATTAATTAGATTTGGAGTGATAACTGGAATGCGATAGTGTTAAACAATTCAAAATTAGGTGGCAATATCTTATATAATTAAATTCTTCTCATATTATGAATTATATAGACCAACTTGTCGACAACATGTCAATCAATACATCATTGTTAATTGAAATATTGATATCAAGTTTTATGGTGAGATTTCCCTTGTCTAAATATTATTTCTTTGTCATTAGTTATTTGAATCAATTCAGATTTCACTCTCTGGAGTAGTTTCATTATACCTCAGTGACCTTTTTAATCCATAATTTTATGGAAACTCTTGAAGGATAACCAGAAGGAAATATTTCTAGTACGCTATTCTTATAGCTTCTATAATATATAAGCATATTACAACGACTTTACGTCCTATTTTTTAGAAGAATAACAATTGGTACAAAGTACATGTACCTATTGGAAATCACTAAATCATAAAAATATCATACTAGGAACTTATAAACATTTGTATATGAGCCTTTTCCTACTATTATTTAAGTATTTAGTTAAAAATTTTAATAAATTATAATTAACTATTTGTATTCGTTTAGGACACGGTGATAACGTTGTATGCTCTTTCTCAAATGGCCGAGCGAATTACTCCTGGTACTTTAAAGTTATCTGCCACATTTTCTTATATGAGAAATGGACAATCTGAACTAAAAGTAACCAAAGATAACGCTATGGTGTTGCAGTTGATTGAAGTGAGTATTGTTTCTGAAATTAATGTATATGAGTGTTTATGATAAATAATATTGTATGCAATTTATAGAACAACGTTAAAGTATTTTTTTCAAAGCATTAATTGAATTTTATTTATTTATTTCGTTTATTTCAAAGATTGATCCATAAAAAAATATTTTTATTTTTTATACAAGTGCATAAATTCTGTAAAACCAAATCATATGATCAACAGTTAAAAGAAATCATCTAGATTTGAATTTTAGTTACTTACATTAAACAATTAAAATAAAATTTAAACACAAATGCCAAATATTTGCTTATTATTTATTTTTATGCATCTATGTAAAATGTATATAAACTTATTTTAATTAACACTTGTTGTTTCAATGGTAAATAGAATATATTCTAAATTGCTTACTTACTATCCAGGTAACGAATATGAAACTAATTATATTTGTTTGCATTTAAAACTCAAAATTAAAATATCAGAAAAAAATAGTTTTTACGATAAAAATAAATTACATTGTCTTTCTACCTTAATTTATTTTGACTCCTTTATTTATGCCATAGCTTCCTAAACGTACTCGTACGTTGAACGTGACAGCCACCGGTACTGGATTCGCCGTTATCAAAGTATCTTACAGATACAATGTAAATGTTACTGGCGCTTGGCCACTATTTTCACTGGATCCGCAAGTGGATAAGAACTCGAACGCCAATCACCTTCAACTTTCTGTTTGTTCTGGGTAAATTTTTTTTTTTAATTTTATAAAATGGCTGACCATTTAACTGAATATTATATAGGCCTGCATTGGATCTAAAAACATTTCCCACCCATGTAGGTTGCCTGTTTGAGATTTGTCATGGAATAAATAACAAAACTTAGCTGCACCATATGCAATAATGTTTTAATCATAAAAAGTGAGGCAACACGTAACGAGCGGGTTTGATGATGTATGTTAGGAAGATAAAAGATTTTACAATTTGTTTGAATTAGAAGTTTTAGTTTAATAAACCGAAAGAGAATATGACATTAATTTTAGTGGAGAAAGTGGAGGTCTGTACGAGTGCATACGGTGATAGAAGACCTGGTTTACGTGTACCGGGCAGATACTGAAAATTGTCGATGCGTCTGGTGGACCTCACTGTCGGGAATCAGTGGTAATCACTCAGTGATCTATTGGACATGAGTGCTCGGCTCTTCTCGATAGTAGTAATTTTCGAGTAGGGCGTCGACTAGTTGGTCCTCAGGGTGGGGACGTTGTCGGAGAAGAACTATGATATGAACTCGAGTCTTACGCGGTGTTGTGATTGTTGAAGACAAATGCTTTGTCTTGCGGAGAGTATAAACGAGAAAGAACTGGCTGGACTTGGCACTACACGTCAGTGTAGACGCCATAGCATGTTAAACGCGGGCAGGTGTCACAATACACGGCAGATAAAAGAGAGTATTTTGATGGAGACCACCACAATAGTGGAGATACCAACGGCATATCAGTATATCACTGTTTTTTTTTTTTATGAGAGATAAGCACAGATATATATTAATACCAGATAGCCGTCTTCGAATACACCACCACAAAATAATGTGAAACACGACGCCATATGCAATGAAAACAACTCGATAAACAAACGTTATCAATATTAGACTAATCAATATAATTCATACTATTGTTATTAGAATATATCTGTGTATATTACTTGTTTCTGATTGGCCACTGAATTTTGCACTCGATCATCTCGTAAAATTAGCTAAGTATCTGATAACGTTTGTTTACCGAGAGTATTCTTTGCATATTTCTATCACTGATAGCGAGAAGACAGCTATCTAGTATTAGTATATTATATCTGTGGTTACAAGTTTATAAAATAATTCTATCCATGAAAAATCATGGAAAAGAACATCAACATTCTTAAAATAGTCGAATCTGTAGGAGAGGACAATTTCGCAATTAAATGTATATATAAAACGCGCTCTATATATTCAATTCAATAATATGTATTATTTAACTAAATAAATACCATGTTATTTTTTAAATTTATATCTATATAACAATCAACTTATTCGCTCCCAACATGTAATGGATTTTATTTTTGCAGTTTCCGAGGGGGCAATGACAGCAACATGGCAGTAATGGAAGTAACACTACCTTCGGGTTTCACCGTGGATAACGACGCGTTGCCCAGCCTCCGATTGTCCAACAACATCAAACGTATCGAGACCAAAGATGGAGATACCGTCGTCATGTTATACTTTGACAAGGTATAAAAAAATAATCAAACCAAATTTGAATATGTACATATTAAACAAATATGTGTTTTAAGTTGAAAAAATAGAATTCTTTAAATATTAATTAACATATTCATACAATTATATTTGGGGAAGACTGATTATATTCTTCTGTATACAAATATATATAGGTGTCAATTAAATTACATTTAAAAAATATATATTACCCAAAGTTTGACCACGGATAGATAATATGGTTGCCCGCCGGCCTACGAATTCAACATAAAAAAGTTGATCAAAACAAATCACTATCAAACAGCTAGATATTCCAGAAGTAGCGTTTACTCGTGATAGTTTTTATAAACTTAACAGATTTATCAGGCATTAGACGCTGAGAGATAAAAGAGTATATGTTATATTTTTGTTTTAGATTGAGTAATACCTAATTACTTGAATATTTTAACTATTTATATTTATTCAAATTTCATTCAAATTAACTTTATTAATTTAACTCGTTTTTAAAATAACATATCATGAAACAAAAATATCCGCTCTTGTAAAGTTAATGTTTTCCTATACAAATTCAATAGTAAATTTGCCTCATTATTAACTACATAAACTATAATAAGAATCTGCTAAGGGTACCTAGATTTGCTATACTACACGTCTGTAAGACTGATATAACATATACAAGGTACAATGTACATGCATGGTTCATATTAACATCTATGTCAGATTTGTTCAATTCGATTAGATAACCAAATTTTATTACACTTCAGATGATGGCTAAAGAATACTGTCCGACTATATCAGCGTTCCAAACACATAAAGTAGCCAATCAAAAGCCAGTGCCTGTCACCGTATACGATTATTACGATCAGTGTAAGTGAGAAAAATTTAACCTCTATTCGATGTATCCAACCAAAAATATTCTAAATTATTTTTTTTCTATCTAATAACATTCTACCTTGTTTGTACTTCAAGTTTTTTTTTATGTTTACCTACTACTTAATTTGTTTATTTATTTATATATTTTTACTTCGATTAGCGAGGCGTGCCAGAGTTTTCTACGCACCGAGAAGAGCGACTCCATGTGAAATATGTGAAGATTCCGACTGTAACAAAATATGTGTGCAAACCGATAACCCCAAATCCGGTGCTACGTCACAGTTCCGTAACAGTTTGCAGTTTACGTTCATCATCGCTTCAATTTCAAGCATCCTACTCGTTCAATATTTTAACTGATATGAAATGTACAAAAAAAACATATTTTTTTATATACGTTATATTCATATACAATATGCGTAATAATGAAGAAAGTAAATCGGTAGATTTTCACAATATTCCTATTTTGTCTACATATTTATATTATTTTTGATTGTTAAAAACTCAACACATATTTGTATGTACTTATGGATTCGCTTTGCATGCAATTTACTTAATATTATTTTTATTTAAGTTTTTAAATGTCCATTAACTTATTTATTTATAACACATTATTATTATTATTACAAACAAATATTAAATACAAACTTCTTGACATATAATATAGGTAAGCACTTGTGAAAAAAATATAATTATGATGATTTACATATCTCATAGAATGGCCAAAAACTATACCTACTGTTATACTGCATGCAACTCTAATCAAATACTCAACAAAAAAAATTAAAAAAATCCTTTATCATAAGTATTTTAATTTATAGAATTATTATTATTATTTTTAGTTTAATAACATTTAATTTGTATGACTACACGTGACCTAGGTACCTACCTAATACCAATCTGTATACACAATATTATTTCTATAGAAATGTGAATAGAAATTTATTTGGACAACAATTTACAGTAATATGTAAAATATGTATTAATAAATCTTACAATTTGTAAACCATTATGCATATTATATTCGCTGATTCCGAATGAAAATTAATTAAATAATTTTTATGTAGGATTTTTTTCATTAATATAAAGACTGAATGACAGATGTTATAATTACTATCGAAATAAACACCTTCAAATTTCTATAATCACGTAGGCAATCACTAAATCACTAACAATTATTATAACAGTTTTATTGTTTGTAAATACTAAATTGATATGGTACTTATAATAAATATATACATATTTATGAATAATCACATTTTTGTTATTATTTTTATTGACAAGTGAAGTTCTGACACAATATGTAAAAGTGTCTTATATAAAATGTATCTAAAAAATATGCACATGTAAAAATATAATACTTATACACATTAGGTGTGTCCAGACCTCATTCGCAGGTCATCCACAACAGTGGCATTTCTAGGGGATAAGGGGTTATGTGTTCGAAAATGATATGTTCGAATAAAATGTGTTCGAATGAAAAGTGTTCGAAAAAGCATATGTTCGGATGAATTTTTGTTCGAATAGTTAAACTCAGTCTTAAGAACAAGCATATTATATTAAAATATTATTTATATAGTGAAAAAAATTATTAAATGTATAGGTAAAAACAAGCATATTATATTAAAATATTATTTATTTATTTATTATTTATATAGTGAAAAAAATTATTAAATATATAGGTCTATGTATATCGTCAAATAAAATAAATAAATGTATATACGAGTATATTCAAGTTAAAAGTTTAAATTGTACGCAATGCCTCTTAAAAACTCAATGTTATTTTGATTACTATTTTTAAATCTTAAAACTAAATTTTTAATTCTTTCTTCGTGTTGTTGTCGGGATATCTTTATTTTTTTTGCAATTCTGCCTTGTATAAATTGTTCAATTAAGCTTTCGTTCTCGTTCTGCATTTTTTGAAGAAGTGTTATGAATTTATAAGCACCTGGATGTTTCGATATCAACCTATACAATATTATGATATGAAATATAAAATGTATACATTATCTATCAATTTTAAAATTACCTATTTAAACGACTATGCCAAGATTCAGTGATATTAATAGTCCATGGCAATTCATTTTCAACTCGTTGTGCTACTGACCATAATTCTGGCGGATATAACGGGGGTCGTACTTGTGGATTTCGTCCGCGGAGTCTCACTGATCTACCAGTAACATACGTTGTTTCGAAGTAATCTATTAATTTTTGTTCTCTTTCATCATTCGAAAGTTCAGTTTTAAGCTGTTTCCAACTTTCATTGACCTAAATAAATAAAATAAAATATATTTATTAGGAAAATATGCGAAAATGTGTTGTTAATGATATTAACAATAATGCTGGGCATTCAAATTCGTGGTGTATACGTACTTTGGAAACTGGAAGGAAAGCCAATGCTGGTAAATGTCGACAAAGTAAGTTGAAGTTTTGATCTTCTATATACTTGGTCATTAATCCTTCCTTTTGTATGTGACGATAAATATTTTGCGAAAAGTGAAAAAAAACACGCAGAATGCATTGCAAATGGAAAAACATCATTTATGGCATTTATAGCAGAAATTTCAAAATCAGTAATAATTTCAAGATCCGTTTTATCTTTAAAATTAATACGATGTTCAATAGCAAAATCATTAAGTGCTGTAAACATAAGTTTATACGAATTTTCAGTTTGATTTGTCATAAGGGTAAACACTAATGGTAAACATATCTGGTCGTTTCCTCTCTTAATAGATCCATGAATTGTGTACAATTGTTTGAAGAAACTAGGACAAGACTTATATGTTCCATCTGCAAGCCAAAACTCTGATTCTCTTAAATACAAACAATTTTGAAATGTTGTAAAAATAATTATTCTATTGTTGTCATCGTAAATTTCCTTGATTAAAAATTCTTGACCAGAAATTGTTTTTTTTAATTCAATAGGAGGGTTAAAATTTTCAATACAAGCAGGTTCGATTAATTTACCTTTTCTATGTCTTTTATTAAGTTGTTTTGATGCATTTTTGCTAATTTGTGAAGAGACAACAGAAGGAACTCCAATTATTTGCTCCTGATAAATTTTGTGTGGATTATCTTGAGATTGCAATGAAGCAGTTTTGATTTTATTTTTAATTATTTTGCATTCATTTTTTATAGGATTCGGCGCGTGTGAATGATCCATTAATATGTACGACTCGTCTTTAATATGTTCATTGTTTTTAATAATTGTTCGAAATTTAGCACCACATTTTTTGACACAGATCTAATAGTACACATTTTCATTATCCCGTTTACGAAAATTATTTTTATTAAACATAAATTCATACTCATTAACTAATAACATATTTTTATTATGTATAGTAGATATTAATTTTATAGTACACGTCGACATATTCGTTCGCAATATTTCATTCGGCCAGACAATCGAAAATATACTACAGCAGTAGGTAAATTACAGTCGGTACCTATTTTACAGAAACCCATATTATGATAAAGCTTACGATAATATAACGTGTAGATAAAATTTATTGCTCTATATCAGATACTATATTAGGCCGGAGCCTGTTTCACATAAAGGCGTATCGTACGCCAGACGATATCGACGAGGGAAACGTGCCATAATGTTAATTGTTAAATTGTCTTAAATAACCGTCTTTCCCTGGTTAACGGTATAATAGTTGGAATACACTATAGATAATAGATATCTTAATATCTATAATTCCAAAATAATAAATACAAAGTTTTCGAACAAAAATTCATCCGAACATATGCTTTTTCGAACACTTTTCATTCGAACACATTTTATTCGAACATATCATTTTCGAACACGTAACCCGACACCTTTCTAGGGGATGGGGAAAACTGCCAATCCTCCCCCCTAAAAAAAAAATAATAAAAATTTCTGTTAAGATTGGGGGATATAGCCCCGAATCATACACATGATGAAAAACAAAAAATTTAATATGAAATTAGAAATTGAAAAAAAAAGGTTCATATTATGAATCAAAATGTACAATGTAAGTTTGATCAAAGTAGCAGGTCATGCCTGTGCATGACAGGAATGACCCGTGGACATACCTATGCTTATACATAACACATAATTAGTATTGGGATGGCAATTACGAATTTAGGACATTTGATGATCAATAATAGGACAGTTAGCTCCGAATATAAATGATAAGATCATTTAACTATCTAATATTTGTTTTGTATCGAGAAATTTTATACATATGTTTAAGCTTCTTGGTTTATTTTAATTTTACAATTTATTTGAATAGGTACCTGTGTTTAATTTTAAAATCTTCATCGAGATTATGCAGTTCATCATCTACAAAGTTTCAATAAATATATGCATACATGTGAATGACTGAATATAATTAAAAGTTGGAATTTATATTGTTCCAACTTTTTGATATATAATTAGTCCTATTATATCCTAATTGTGTTGCATTGTACACGTTCCATGAGCTCCTTTTGCAGGACATAACTTGCGTATTGTTAATAAATAAGGTTCGGGACTTTAAAATTGTCGAAATATGCCATCATAATCTTTAAAATATGATAAAAAATATGCAGCTAATATTTTATTTTGGTTTTTAAAACTCAAATAAATATTATAATTATCGTCCACCAGTTTGTAATAGACAGGTAACAATATCGTTCCCAGTTTTTCTACATTTTCTCCGGTTACAGTTGGTCGTTTTTTACGTTTTATTTTTCAACTGTTCTATAAAAAGTGCTTGCGTAGACCAGTGTCGTTTTTGAGTAGGTCTGCTCAAAACGTTCCCTCTAAGGGCAATTTTTTTGTCTTTGTTGAAATACACAGCCGCCGGTTATTTAAAAATTTTATCGTCTGGTTTGGTTTGATTCGGCCGTGCTATCTCCGGCCCCATTAATTACCTAACCCCACGCGATACGGGCCACGTACATACGAAATATACACTGTGTGGCTAGTAGCATTTATAAATGACGCGATCACTTATACACCGTGAGTCAAGTGATTACCATTATTTCCAAATTATCCCTTAATTTACCTATTCCTTTATTATTGAATCTTACCTTTGTCGTCAAATCTGCATAATGTCTCCAACCCCAACAAAATCATCACAAATTAATACTATATCTGCTACTGTTAATAAATGATACCATGGATGATCTTCATCGCTCTATCACAGAGATTCGCAGTTCTCATATTGATATGCTTGGACAGTATAACACTACGAATTTGTCACAAAACTCTAAACTAGCTGAATCAAGCATTGATTTTCTTAAATCCAAAATCGTTGATAATAGGTCGGAAAATACTACTCATCGCAACGAAATTGCTACCCTCAATAACAGAATTCAAGTTTTGGAAAATTTTGCTAATGGTTCAAATAACATGCCTCAGCTGATTCAAGAATTGGCTAACCATGTGCTCGTAACATTATAGTACGTACATGGTCTCCAAGAGTCTTCGACGAAGACTCTTCGTCCAATGATCTTACAGCCTGAATGCATCCGATATTGAATTACTCGATGATAATATCCATCCGTGTAACTTAACTCGTTTCTTGATATTAACAATGCTGATTTTGACTCTATTATTGCTATAGCATTAGCTGACAATAACTGGTCTACTAATTTTAACTTACACCCTGCTGATTTATCTGCCACAAGGTTACAGGCATCTATTATTGACGCCATTCAACGGTTCGTTCCACTTAAATCATTTCGTAGATCAACCTTTCCATCATGGGTTTCTCTCGTTCTCAAATCTCTTCTTAAAAAAAAAAACCCGCTCATAAAAAATCCAAAATAACTGTCTCGTTACATGAGTACAACTCGTTCTCCAATCTACGTTCTCAATGTAAAGCTGTATCTAAATCATGTTTAAGGACTCACATCAATGTTGCTCAGTCTCAACTTACCTTTAGCCCACGTGGTGTTTGGTATTTCATAAATAAGAGACGTGACTTGTCTTCGATTCCTAACCATGGATATTTGATTGATATCTCTGCTAATGGTTCCGACATTGCTTCTTCTTTTTTCGCCTCTACCTATAAACAGCCATCAGCTGCCCCTAATTCAGCTCTAATGAATATTAAAATTCAACTGTTCTCCTTCTTACCTTCCTATTTATCTATTTCCATTGAGGAAGTTTCTGATGCTCTCAAGACGTTATCTAATGTCCGTTGGGTGGGCCCTGATGATATTCCAGCTTCTTTGCTTTTTAAATGTCGTGAGGTACTCTGTTCTCCGCTTTGCAATATGTTAAGTTGTTCAATATCTTATCAAGTAAATTTAAGGTTTCTTCTGGCGTTCCGCAAGGTGGACATTTTTCGCCACTGCTATTTAATATTTTTGTTAATTCAATATTTAGCAATGTCCCGTCGGTCTGTTTACTTCTTTTTGCTGACGATGCTAAGCTGTTCTCCAGGATATCTTCCAGTACTGATTGCGACGTCCTTCAATCATCATTCAATAATTTTATTAACTGCTGTCAGGCTATTGGCCTTAACTCTAAACTTTGATAAGTGTAACGTGTAAGATCATATCATTCTCCAGATCACGGATTCCAGTGGATCACGTATATACCTATAATGACTCACCCCTAACTCGAGTATCTGAAGTAAAGGATCTAGGTATAATATATACTTCCTCACTTTCCTTCAGACCTCATATTGATTATATCACTTGTAAAGCCTTACGTATTTTAGGATTCATACGTCACCACACTAAACACTTCAACTCAACACCTTGTATTATAACCCTTTATTCTGATCTTATACGTTCAATTCTCGATTATGGGTCAGCCATTTGGAATCCTTATCTTAAAACGGAAACAAAACTTATTGAACGAGTTCAGAATCTTTTCCTTAGCTATGCAGGCTTCTTATTAAACATTGAACACCCCTAACATTCATACCAACCTGTCATGGACAGCCAATACTAGATCAACCGATTCTTTTCACATCCCAACTTCCCGTTCAGACTTTTTATCTAATGATCCTTTGGTTAGGCTATGCGCAGTTTAAATAATAATAATTTTAATATATGGCCTTAAATTTTTACGATATGATATTTTCACGACACTGATCACGATAAAATAACCACGAAGAAATAGTCGCAATAAAATACTACACGATTAACAAGCATGTGATAAAACGTCAACGCTAATATTTCGAGGGATAAATTTATGTGCGATGAACCGTCGCGAAATCAGAGGAATCACTATTGAAACATGTCTGGAAAATGACCGACTTATTCTACTCAACACCGAAGTATACACTAGACACGACTTAACAAATAAATCGCTTTCCGCACAATGCACATTGCACATAGAACTATTGATAACCAATAGCGCCACAAATCGAATGGCGAGTTCTCAATGAATACAATAAATTGTAGTGGCCATTGGTCCATATCCATAACTTTACTGGACCAAACACCAAAAGCACCACCACACACACACTGGGACCTAAAAAAAACCCAATTGGGAACTTTATGAAGATTTTATTAACCAAAACTTAATAGAAAATCCTATAAAAATGTATACTGAATCTCAATTTGGCCAAACACAAATAAATTCCATAATAATACAATTCTTAAAAATTATAATAGACACCGCGAATATAACTATTGGAAAAACAAACACCACTCACAGAAGGAAAAAAGTCCCAGGGCGGAACGAAGAATACAAAAAAGCAATAAAAAAAAATAGAAAAAATAAAATTAATAATATAAATAATAATATAACTATAAATAAAATTGTCTAAAAAAATTTAAAAAAAAAACTAAATCACTAGCATACCACAAAAACCTAAAAAAAAACTTGATCAGAATCTAGATACATAATAACAAAATACAAAATCGAATCTTACCAAAAATAAACAAACTCAATTAACCCGAACACCTGTTAAACAGAAAAATTCAAAGTAATTAAAAGGACAAACTCATCAACCTCTTCTACTATTCTCAAACAAAATTATATATAACTTTCATCTCCTACAGACATAAGTGACGCATGTGCACAATTTTTCATGAAAAACAGTTGTGATTCTAATTTTGATCCAGACTATATATCACAAACAAAACCATGAGAATTCATCATAAACGAACTCAACAACAACTTTCACCATCAATACAGTCAACTTAACATTCCTTTCAACGAAAAAGAACTACAAAACGCCATGTTGAACTGCAAAAGCAAAAGCCCTGGCCGAATTACATAGACTATCGTTAGTCTAAAATTTATCCTCTAATGGTATAACCCAATTATTTAAAATAACGGTGTATTCCCCGATCAGTAGCGTAACGCACAATATCTCTTCTAAACATATTAGGTAAAATAATGGAAAAAATTGTAAATAAACGCCTTATTTGGCACTTGGAGACAACAAACTTTTTCACTGAAAAACAATGTGGCTTTTGTCGAAATCATTCTACAATAGACACCCTCGTAAAACTTCACACTGAAAAAAATAACGCAAAAAAACAGCAAACAACAACTCTGTTATATCGCTCTAGAGTCTAGACCAGTGGTTCTCCAACTTATTTTTTTCGCGTACCACTGAAGTATATTATCAATCAGTCGCGTACCACTGATGATTAAAAACAGAACAATACAAAGTTTTCATAGTAAACTTTACATACAAATTGAGATATGATTTAAAATTTAAATTTTACATAACAAATTTTCAATGAGAACCATGGATTAGTAGATTTGATATTAGCGATTAAATATCAAATTCAGTGTTACTTAATTTTAAGCGTAAATTTGGTTCGAGATTCAGTTTGTTTCGAAACTTGTTTTTTACTTCGATCATTGAGGAGAATCCAGTTTCGCAAAGAAAAGTGGTTGTGAATGGTAATCAAAATAACAATACTTTTGTAGACAGCAACGAATATTCGTTTTTAATCTTTATCCAAAACTCACCCAATTCCTATTTAATAAATTCCATTTTCAAACTTTCATCACATGACAATTCTATCAAAGGCTCTTTTTCATTGTTTGTCATTGTCTTAGGAATATCATCCAAATCCAAAATTAATGGGTTTCTTATCCAAAAAAATCAGAATAATCTTCTTTAAAATATTCTTCAAACGTTGTTTTTAGCATTTTACAATGGTTTTTTTTTATGTTTTTTATGAGATCAGCTTCCACTTGAAGTTCATGTTCTGACACATATTGTTCCAAATTAGGAAAAGCCTGTAGGTTTTTATTCGAAATATTATTACTCATCATTTCAATTACCTTAATAAATGCCTTAATTTTGTCATTCATTGAATATCTGTTTATTGATTTACCTAGTAAACTTAAATTTAATACATTGAGATGATTGAAAATGTCTGATAAGTATGCCAACGTTGTTATCCACAAGTTATCTGTCAATTTATCTTTGAGTTCAAAATTAGCCTCTCCTAGGAATAACTGAACCTCAGAATGTAATTCAAATAACCTGCTAAGCATTTTTCCTCGAGATAGCCATCTCACTTCCGTATGTAAAAGCAATTGAATGTGATCACTTCCCATTTCGGAACACAGTTTTGTAAATAAACGAGGCTGGGGAGCCTGAGATTTAATAAAATTTATAATGATTTTTATTTTTAAATCCTGGAGTACTAGTTTAAATTATTATGGCATACGCTTTAGTACTAAAGCTTTCCTATGGATACTGCAATGTATGAAAGTAAAATTTTCTGTGACTAATTTTATTTTAGTCGCAACCATAGACAAATAAAACAACTAGATAGCCGTCTGTGAATTACATTCCCATGAGAACGTTGAAGTCGGGTCGCCATCAGAATCCGACTGGCAATTGGAGCTTTCAGAACAATTCTTAACTATGCATAAGAAATACCGCTACGACTCCAAAGAGATCAAGACACACTAAGATATATCATTAAAAGGAAAAGCACACCCAACCACATTGGACACAAGACCATTTTCAACAACCATATCACACTACCAATAAATATAGAACACAATAAATCTTCCATGATACGGGATATATTTAACAAATTACAACGATAAATTAATATTCATACCTCAGTTGTAAATAAAATTACATTCCAAGTTATACCACCCTGGAAATGGGAACTTAAACTAAACATTGATCTTCTCGAATTCAATAAAAACGAAACATAATCCAAAATTCATCTCTCTTTTTAAAAATACGATTCAGCAATCATTCTCCAACTTACAACAAAAATATACACCGTTGCATCCAAAGCCGAATATGGAGTAGGGCGTAGTTTTAGACGACAAATCATTCAACATAAACTTCCAATAATAACCAGCATTTTCTATGCCGAAAACTATGCCATCTATGAAGGGGTAAAACAAGCAAACACCTTAGAATCAAGTGATAAACTCATAATCAGCGGCTCTCTTAGCACCTTGCTAGCTCTGAAAAATATGTTGCTGTCAAAGTTCTCACATTTATCATTTTTGATAGCTAGGCATTGGCATTATTATGCATGCCGTCATGATTTTGAGTTTTTTGAAGGATCTTTCAAATTTTCTTTTGAAGTATGGATTTTTATAAATTATAACAATCTCAAAGGTCAAACCTGTTATCCGTATGACGCATCCCTAACCTCTAGAAATAGATGAATCTAATATGAATTTGTGCAATGGTGAGTTAAATTCATTGTATACTATTTGTGGTTATATGATACATAGCATAAAACAAAAGTCAAAACTTTGTAGCTTTGGCTTATCAAGTGTAGGTTCTAATAAAAGTATAAATGCTGCATTTGCCAAACTCACCAAATTAAAAAGATATAAAAAAGGATGTCTATTTTTTTTGTAATGAAATCACATTTAATATGTTTTTGAGTTATGAATGTATTTTCAGAAAATACTATTTTATTATTAAAGATCAAAATTGTAATATTAAACAACTTTTAATCAGTAAAATGAAAGAAATTGTTAATGTTTAGATTCCAAATTGTCATAAGCTACATGACTTTATAATGAGTAGATATGTTTTATTTCGTTCAAAGATTGTTGGAAAAACAAAATTAAATTAGCTAAAAAAATATGGGAGTGAATCTGTAACTAATAATTTGTGATTATGTTAAATTTTAATTAATTATTTTTGCTTTATTATTCTGCTTTAATCTTTTAACTTTTTTGTAAAGCTATTTTTTATGTTTAAAATTTAAATTTATATAGCTTTTTAATGAAATTGAGTATGCAGCCTTACTTTTTAATTTTATATTTAATGGGTATTGTTTACTTTATTTAAAATGCAATTTATTTTATATTCTCATTTAAAACATGATATTGAATACTGCTTATAATAATTTATATAATATGTTCTTTTTGTTAAAGAATAATTCGTTTTTAATAAATCATGCTTGCAAAATGATACTCTTCAGGTACCATTTTTGATATTGTATTTAAATGCTTTAACATCATTATGCAAGGGTATAAACAAAATTTACAATTGAGTTTAAAGATTATTATACTTTAATTTTCTATTTTACACTATTTTCTCAGTTGTGGTATTTCATTATAGGTAATCTATAATATGTTAAGATGTATGTAATAGTTAATAATTGTAATAATTAATAATCTAAAACATATATTGTTTCAAATGGTATTTAAACAATTAATTGCTTTTATTTATTTTTAGTGGATCAACTCCAGAGTGAAATAGATTAATAAATAATATCCATTGATATAATTTATGAAAATACAGTTTCCATTCAAGTATCCAACTGTAACTGTTAATTAGGTACTCATTCAATTCCATTGGATGTAGTAATAATAACTGTGAATGATATTTAATAGTATCGTAATATCATGTACCTATCACTATTAACTAGAATAATATACCTATATATAATAATTAATATTATTACTGTATTAGTTACCTACTATAGTAGTTTATGAGTAAGTATTTATTCTTATTAGTAAACATTAAACCATTAAAGCATTACATTTTACTATACAAATTTAGATAAACAATAATTTATTCCTCATCATGAAAAGTAATTAAACAACAGAAAATATTGAAAATATATTTATAAGTTAGATCAAAATAAAATATCACTGAGAAAGTTCTAAAAACAATCTATGAAATACAATATCATATAATATCAAGTATGAGCTATTCGTTTATTAGCATACTAATGGCGGACAATTATCTTATCAGTTCATATGGCCACACTCTATCTATCAAGTATCAAGGCACTCTAGTATTCTGTAAAGCAAATGCGAATGTTGAGCGGTGAAGTGGAAGTGCAGTCATTGTCGTCATCGGTGGCCGAGGCTGACCACTGAAAAACGGAACAATGCCTACGTCACAGTACATGGCTGGGTGGAGGGTGGATGCGTGACCCGGCTAAAAACAGGTATTTTGCTGACATCTTTGGATATTATTATTACATAAAATATATTTAAAATTATAATGTTTATAATTATTAATTTCATTTATTATCATTAATAGTTACCTAATAAAACAAGTAACTATTATAATAAGTTAAAAGTGCGATATATCGTATAATTCGATAAAAGTGCTTTACTGCTACTTAGTTAGATCTATTGTAGAATATGGCTCCATTTTACGGGACCCATAGACAACCTCTAGCTCCCTCCAACTATACCGTGTGCGAATACGATTCTTATCATTCGCTGCCTATGTACTTAATATAGATCATGTCCCTCATGACTACTTCCCGGTGCTCACTGAACTACACCTAACTTCACTGGTTGATAGAAGAGCATCTGCTAATCTATCATTTTTACGTAAGCTCTTGGAGGGATTAATTAAAATTAATGAATCTTTCGGATTAAATAACTTGGATTGTGTTTAAGTTATCATAAAACTAAAAACGCTACGACATAGATAAAGTTCTATTTTGTATGTATATTATGAAAATTTGGCAAACCTACTATGAATATTGGCCTCATTAAGTTGTCCCGGGCAAAACCATTTTTACGGTTAAATTATGGCTGGTGTAGCATCCTCTTAAGCAATATACGTAAATGTTAGATTAATTGTTTTCGATATCGAACTTTTAGAACGAACTATAGTTGGTTCTTCGCGAACACTGAAATTAAAAATGCCTAAGAACCAGAAGTTAAGTCTTTTTCAAAGTGATTGGAAAACAAAACAACAGAATTAAGTGTGAATTGAATGCATTTGAATAATTGGTGTAGGTAAGGACTGAATTTCAACTCCCAACATATTTAATCGGTTTCGATTGGTATAGACTTTAAAGTGATTCAGTCAACCAAATCATATTACTCACAACTTGTAGTTATATTTTATAATAAAACAAAATGTTTAAAATTCACAATAAATTTTATTTAGAAATCGACCCCAGATAGTCAACATACAATTATCAAAATGACTGGTAGTTGATGCGCTTTCGTTGAGCAGCGCAAAGCTCGTCGTCGATGCGTAACGTGTTTCGTTTGTAGGTCAACTGCACGTCAATACGGGCGGATGACTGTTGGAGCCGTCGCTGGCACACCGTTGTATCAACGATCATTTTTTGAAGACTCTGCACATTGTGTTCTAATTCAGCCATTTCTTCGTTCAGCTTTACTTCCAGCTCGTCTCTACACAGTTCGATACCCTCCCTGCGTGTACGGTTCAAAAGACGAGTATGTACTAGCGCTATATATGCTTCTTTGTCATCCACGGCGTCTCTAAGTTTTTCGATCGTTCCTTGTACTTCCTGTACGTTCTTGATAGTCTATTAATTAAATCGCCTTTACATGTAAAATGTTTACCCAGAATCCTCATTTACACTAATAACATGGATAAATCATTGTAGGTATGTAATTTGATTACTTCACTGGCTATATTATTTTTTTACATATTTAATTTAGTGGTATCAAACCTCAATAAAAAAGGTATATTAATATGTGTATGTGATACCTAGGTCCTCTAATGTGTGGTTATATAAACTAGTTCTGGTAATTTTTTTTAACTATTGTGGAATACTATAGGAATGTTTTCAATTTAAATCGTGGTAAGAATTGTGGCGTAGGTATCCTACCATATTTTCTATTGTGCCACATTAGTAACGTTTGGATCTGCGTCAGGTTATATTCTAACGTTACAAGTCCTTCTGACGCATGTGCTAGGACTTAAAAAATACCAATTCTTATCATGATTAAATTTTAAATAAATAAATAACAAATAATAATAAAAACTAAAACAACATGACATGCAATAATTAACACAAATATAAAACAATAATGTAATAAACATAATATACTGATAGAAAGTCATGGTCATTGGTCAATAATATCTTAAATATAAGTAAGTATGATCAAATTTACCTTCACTTACTAATTAATACATCATATAGGCTAATAAGTATAGTCACATTCGCAACCATGACTGATATAGAAATCATTGATAAGAAAGTATGTCGTTAAAATATTAAGTTTTACCGCAGAACAATATAGAAGCGAAACTCGATCAGCTGATGGGGTCTTGTTTACCTATGATCTGAAGTCTGAACCTCCTAAAAACATGAAAACGTCTACCGCATCAACATGATGTTTGAGCCAAGGTCACCCGTATTTTGTAAACATTTATTACCTCGTAGGTGAGGAACGCTGCGTAAGGTCGACTTGTTTACCAATAACAATTCAGTATTTCACGCTCACCAGGAGATAGTGTTCATGGCCAGAATCACCCGATTCGACCAATACACGGAGTTTCTTTGGCCTGGTTTTACGTAGCCGTGATAAGAACTTGGAAAGTTGGGATTAATTATTTACCTACGTAGATTATATTCGATGGAAGAGCCATGAAGACTAGAATAAGGAGACCAAACTTCGCTTCTGATAACGTCCCGAGATGAGTCGCACGATTAAACAGCCACAGGTGGCACTGCATACACTAAGGTTGCTACTTTAACCGACATAGTATAGGGATTTTTCATGTTTTTTTGCGTTTTTTGTAAAATGTATGCATTATTTCTAACCATAACTCATTATAAATTTTATAGTTCGTAAAATTACGTATTCATGCATGTGCATATGTGTATATTACATTTTTTCCTACATCAATAATTGATACCCATAAAAATACAATGAATGCAATCAGGCGCGGATTCAGTAGGGGGCGGGGGGGCGCCCCCCCCCCCTCGTAAGCTGTGTTTTGTTTAGGAAAAATGCCCAGTAAAAAGATTTAAAACTAATTTTAATACGTTGAGTGCCGTGGTCGACGGGTAGTAGACAATTTTCAATATTTGTATAGGCTTATTTTTGGCCTTATAATTTACTCGGTTATCAGAGCATTCTTGGAATTAGCGATAACGATAGTCGATGGACAACGCCACAGCGTTACCACGGTGCGGGCGGTGCGGCAAATAGCTATCAGTAATGAACAAAACATCTTCGCGTCGTGATATTTTCTTAAATATTTTTTCGTAATTTTATCTCATAGTTTTTACAGTCTCGTCCAATAACCGACTTGATTTATTTATCAAGTTTAGAATATTTTTTCAATTCAGTATACGCTTCGCCTGCATTTAACTCAAATAATATTACCATGTCCAAAATAAGTGCGGATTTCATGTTAAATTATTTTAAAAAAAATAAAAGTGACCCCAGCAAAATTATTGAAAATGATGTAACGAGTAAACCAAGTAAAGGTGATAAATCATCATCAAATAATGAGTATGAAAAAATATCTGCCGATGTTGACAATAGTTCTATCATAGATACTTTAAATAGTGTGGAACTGCAACCACGTGAATTAAGACAAGAAGTTAATTATGTTTATGATGTACTAGATATAGGCTTTGTTGTAAAATCAAAAACAATTATTACGGATTAAGTAAAAAAAGAATTATTAGAAAATCATTGGAAACCACCAAGTTGTTATAACTATCCTTTTTCTACACATAAAAAAAATGGTTATATTGAAAAAAGATATGTGAAAAAAGAGCATTTAGATAAATATAAATGGCTTGTTTTATCAAAATCAGAAGGAGGTTTATTTTGTATTTACTGTGCAATTTTTAATCACACGAAAACTGGCACTGAGTCAAATAACGTAATGCCCTTAAATGTCCTGTATCTCATCCTTTAATCAAATTCGCAAAATTACTTGGGAAAGATGGGTACCTCGAAACACATAGTAAAAATATTTATCACAAGAACTCCATTCAAGATGGAAAAGCATTTTTAAATAATTATTACAATCCTAAAAATGAAGTAATTAATATACTTAATAGTGCACGTCATCAACAAGTTCTAGAAAATAGGGCTAGATTAAAACCTATTATTGAAACCATAGCATTTCTAGGTCGACAGAATATTGCTATTAGAGGGCATCGTGATGATGGTAGTTTATTTGACGATTCTGATACTCCGTCGGAAAATAAAGGAAATTTCAGAGAGTTGTTAAATTTCAGAATATCAGCTGGAGACGAAACTTTAAAAAATCATCTTTTAACTACTCAATCTAGAGCTACATATATAAGTAAAACTATACAAAATGAACTAATATTTATCATGGGAAATTTAATTTTGAAAAAAGTTTTAGACAGAGTGAAACAATCTAAGTGTTACAGCGTTATTTTCGATGAAACAACCGATTTGTCAAAAATTTCTCAACTAGTTACAGTTATTCGGTATGTTTATGAAAATGAAGTATTTTAGGATTTTATTGGTTTTTTAGATTGCCACCAGGATAATTATAGTAATACTGGAAGAGAAGTTGAACCAAAAATCACCGGTGAATTAATTAGTAAATCAGTAATAAATATTTTAGATAAATTAACCACCTCTTGATAAATGTGTTGGAATAGCAACAGTCGGTTGTTCTGTCATGCTATTAGAAAAATATGGAGCTGTAAATATGTTAAGAGTAAAAATGAAAAACGCAATAAAATGTTCATGTTATAGTCATGCGCTAAATTTATCGATTATGAAAGGATATAAAATCAAATTCATAAGAAACGCTTTTGGTTTGATAAAAGAAGTTATACATTTTTTTCAGTTCTTCAGCTAAAAAAAAATTTGTTTTGAAAAAAACTTTGAATTCCTCATTGCACTCTGTATGTGAAACTAGGTGGGTAGAAAAACACGATTGTATATTACAGTTCTCTTCAGGACTAGGTTCAATAATTGATGCTTTAGATGTAATATTAGACTGGGATGATATTAGCACCGCATCTAAGGCATCTTGTTTATCTAAGTCAGTAACTACTCCTGAGTTTCTTTTAACGCTAAATATTGTTTCTGAAATGTTTATGAACATCACTAATCGCTAAATTGTTACAATCTAAAAGTCGAGATAAATTATCAGCTACGACATTAATTAAATCTGTAATTTCCGTTTTGAAAAAGAAGCGTTTGAACAGTGATGAATGTTTCAATAAAATATTTGAAAACATAAGCTAGTCAATTTAGGACTACCAGACATAAATATGCCAAGATTAACAAGCTCGATGAAAAATAGAGAAAATCCTCAAGTTGAAACACCTGAAAAATACTATAAAATTGTCCTTTTTATTCCTTTTTTGGATGAATTATTAGCTGATTTAGAATCAAGATTTGACGAAGCTTCACTATCAGTATACGATCTTGATGTAGTCCTGCCGAATATAATTGATAAAAAAGATATTTTTAACGATAAGACTAAAATAGAAAAAAAGATTTTAAACGTGGTTAATCAATTTGGTGATGTACGAGTAGTATCAAATTATTTAAATGTATCTCATGATATATTTGAAAAACGCATAACTGGAGAATTAACACTTTGGCACGAATATTGGCTCAACGAAAAGCAACTACCTGTGACTCATATTGATGCTTTAAAACGTTGTGACTACGACTGTTTTCCTGAAATCAATATTCTATTAAATATACTTGTGACATTACCAGCGACCACTGCATCAGCAGAACGCAATTTTTCATCTCTGAGGCGGATAAAGACATGGATGAGAACAAGAATTTCGGAAGATCGATTGAATGGACTGGCTTTACTACATGCTCATCGTGATATAACAATAAACTCTGAGGATGTAATTGATGTATTTGCAAAATCTAATAGAATTTTGTAATTTAAATTTAGTGACTATGTACGTTTTTTCTTTTTAATATTTATATTCATGACTCATGTTTTAGTTTTAAGTTCACTATTTGGAATTTATCAATTGATTATAAAGTTGTATTAACCATAACTGTTTCGTGTAAGTTATTTTTGAACACAAATATGTGCGCTTGCCCACATATTATATTTTATTAGATATTTTATTTTGTATGTCAAATATTCGCCCCCCCCCTCCCTAATCTCGGACTAGATCCGCGCCTGAATGCAATCATGGCCATTACTAGTATTAAATAATATTAAATATTTTAGTGATAAACCGCAATGCACATTGCACAGGGTACAAACTACAACTACATTATGTTAATCTTTTAACAATTTTTGATATTTGATAGTGATAAAGAATAGACTATAATATAATAGTATGATTATTTATAAAATAGTAAAAAAATTTTTAATGAAATATACACATATGCACATGTATGAATGCGTAATTTTACGAACTAAAAAATCTATAATGGGTCATGATTTGAAATAATCCATATATTTTACAAAAAACGCAAATAACATGAATAATCCCTATACTACGCGGGTTAAAGTAGCAACCTTAGCGCACGCGGCGCCACTTGTGGCCGTTTAATCTTGCAACTCGTTTCGGTACGTTTTTTCATGAGGTCGGCCGTACTAGTTTGGTCTCCTTATTCTAATCTTCATGCGAAGAGTCATACCAATATATGACTTTGTATTAGATTTGATGCCAAAATGAATGAAAAGCTATAAACTTGGTTATTACTCCACATGCGTGAATGACCGACAACTCTAAACTTAAATCACGTGTATGCAAACATACAGTTAGGGTTCTAGCTTCATGCATAGATCATGTATTCATTATGGCAACAAGAATTAGCTTCCGTCGTACATGATTTAACTCAGAAATATAATTTTTTCAACGTACCGATTTCTGATATAATTACAAAAAAAATTTTCAGCCATTTCAGGTTCATTTTTATTCAGCTATTTTCCATTCCAGATTTAAGTTTTCAACGTAGATCTAATCGTTACTATTATATCCACAGAAATGGCGAAAACAACGCATGGTGGAGTATTTTTACAAAAAAAAAAAAGGAACGCTTCCCAGCAATAATGGATTTGACTGGTTTATCATAAAATAACGCTATCATATTGTTATCATTAGAATTTTATTTATTTTATAACATTTTATTTTTTTCATTCTGCTGCTAATTAGTTATATGTATACCATAAATACAACTTTTTTTACTATAAATTGTTTAAATGATATTACCTAAGAAACTAAAGAGAAAATAGACTTGAATAGTTTTGATTGAGTTTAAAATGTTTTGTTCAAAAAGGTGTTGTTTTAAATAATTTGTAACTATTCATTTTTTATAAAGTTACCTTAACCAGAGTTGACATCAAAATAAAATGATTTATAATATAATGTCTAATAAATTATCATTAATTTTTTTTTAAACAATAGTATAGTAGTGTAATTCAATGTTTTTTTCTACCTGGGAAATGTGAAAATATCTGGAAAGGCAGGGAATTTTAAATTTCAATATTAACATATTCATTGTTTTGGCTATCAATTCAATCACAAATAGCATTTGTTTCATTTACAGTTGGCTTATTAATATCATTTTTATGCAATCTTCATTTTCTTGTAGAGTATAAACTCATTTGACCAGTAATTTTTTTTTCGGATATTAACATTTTCAACAGTATTAAGATGGAGTTTTTTTGTTTTGTTTAATATATTTATAATATCATCCAATTTTTTATTAAGCAACATGTCTTCCTCCTCATTAACTTTGCTTGTAGCACATAGGCTACAGATAATCTATACTTTGTTAGTAATTTTTCGACTTATTCCAGGTGTACTAAGTGTTGTACATTTCATTGAAGGCTGAGAAATCATCTCTATCAATTTTTCTTGTTCTCCAATAATTGTATCTTCCAAATAAAATCTATTACTGCTGTCATTGGGTAGTTTGTTTAATGATTGTGCATAGGCATGTATGTGTTTACAAATATTTAGTTTAATTACATTGTCTATACATTCACATGTAAATGTATGTATCCAAATATTACATACTGAACATTTCAATCAGGATTCATTGCATGTTTTATCAGCTCTGGTAACACAATATTTTTCAGAGGGATTTGTTAACGAATTTACTATCCATGATTGTTAACCTAAGGATCTGAATTTTCTCTCATCAAATCGACTCACTGCTTTTATGGCTTTCGTGAATTTTTCTTCTTTTAGAATTTGATGTATTTTTTGCTACCTTGATGAGTCTTTTAAACATACTGTCACGAGCTAACTTCATCAGTGCATTAATTTTTTTATCGATACGCTTACATTTTTTACTATCCAAGTAAATATGTTTCAAAACCTTATAGTACGATTCTAAGTACATGTTTATGTTAATGCCGAGTCTCAAATGATAACAATATGCCCAGACTTCTGATCGTTTAGAGTAATGTTGTACAAAATATGATCCAAAGGCTTTAGTATCTTTGTCTTCTAATAAATCATTTATAAATTGATCTAGAGAAATTTTAAACTCATCAATAGATATCATTTGTTACAACACTCTCAAGTTTTTGTAAATGAACGATTTTTTTTCCAGATCCTCCACTAATCTTATTCAAATTATCTCTCCAATTTCTATCAACATGCCAAGTACATAAGAGTCTTTGATCAGCAGGTCCCATGACAACAACCCAAACGTTCTAAAATGCTGGTGAATCATCTGACATAAATACTTTGGATTTTATGATGCCAACCTTAGTTTTAATTTGATTAAAAATAATGTAAATATAGTTTCATGTACTCTATTTGAAAAACAAAATGCGACAGAGCATCCTGTTCCCTATTCATCCACTGTCATGATGATGTATAGCTGAATGTCATAAGCATTAGTACTATATGTTCCATCGATACAAATTTTATTGGGACCAAACTTCAGTATTTGTTTTGTTGAAATTTTATTATTGTAATCAAAGCAAATTTTTTTTTCTCTAAAATATTATCATATTTATCTTGTGCTTTATAGTAAAGGATAGGAAAATCTTCTTTAAGCTGACTTTTCAGTTCATTGGCCCATAGGTCAACACTGATTGCATCATTTTTATGTCTTCTTAAAATTAATGTTGAAGTTACGAGATATATTAAATAAATCTTAACGTTCAAGAAGAAGTATTCGTTGATTGGTATCCTCAATAATTTCACCTTCACGAATAAAATCCAAAATATGCTCCCAAGTAACACCTTCATTCAACTTAGCTGAAATAATTTTTAATACCAATGCATTTTATACATGAATTTAATGAATAATAATAATAACTTATATATTTAGTTGCGCATATAAATGGAGTGATAGAAACTATAAGCACAACCCATTACAAAAAAAAATTCTGCGTGTGCTTCTGTATATATTTATATTTAATACAAATAAATAATATTAATTAGGTAAATAAGCTAATATTAAAAATACAACATGAATATTAGATTTGTTCTTTGATAAAGTTACAAATTGTATTATACAGCATGATTCAAGCATGTTAACCCCTGTTTTATTCTTAGTAATGGAATTAATTCTGATTTATAGAATTTTTAAATATACTCACTAAATAAATGTTGCAGATTTAATTTATCAAATGAATAATGACAAACTGCAATACAATCACAATTAACTAAAATATGAAATTAATAACAAATAAACACTGTTAATTAATTAAGGGTAACAATAATAATTATTAAAACAATTTTTTTGAATAATTGAGTCCAGACCCCCATTTTTTTTCGTAAGAACGCATCGGACGACTGTTTATTAGAACTAATATTAGAACTTGTACCTGGCATTACATAACTCAACTCTTAGTTGGTGTTTCTTATGGACCAGTACTTGGTTTTATTAAACACTAATCCATTATAAATAAACGTAGCTGATGTGTTCCGTCAAGTTAAATCGTGGCAAATAATTTCCCAAGATATTCCTCCTGTATTTAGATTTTAGATATTTATACTTACATGAGAAAATAAAACGCGTGTACGATCGTGGCCGAAAGCGATGAATCCGAGTTTGTTTTATTTTAATGCGTTTGGTCACGATCGAATGCTAAAATAATTATACTATGCATTTCCAATATACATTTAAGAAGTTTCAAATGTCCATAATGCAAAAATTTAATAATGTTCATTTAAAATTAAAAATACGTGATTTAAACGCACCCGTGTGTAATCATAGTGCGCCAGTGTTTTTAAAATTGAAGACCTTGGGGCAACAACGAGACATGTCCATGTTTTGGTCAAAATCACATTTTCACGTAATAAAATAGGAAAAAAAATCTGAATCAAATGGTGCAACAATCGGATATGTCCGACTGTTATATATGGAGTTATAATATAAATAGACTTGTCTTGTTGTTTTTTTTTTTGTGCAACAACAAGATATGTCCGGACAAGTCTGGTTGTTGCTCCAAATACTGGTAGAACTGTAAAACATCGTGTTTATCAATAAATTAATGATTATAGATACCGCTTTGATAATGAAAATCAATAAATTATTCATATTATTTACTTGTAGTAATGTAATTAAAAAAAAAAAAATTGTATACAAACTATACAACAGTAGTCACAAGTCATTAACATTCTTTGTTGTTATTGTTAATTGTTATTTGATGTTTATGTTATTAATTAATTAATAAGAGTGAATTTAAATTTAATAAATGTAATGAGTATTTCAAGTATAAGTGGTTCCAGTATAGATGATTTCTTTAATGACCCAGACTATGGAAATCTAAATTCTCCTATTGAAGTGTCGGATTTCGAAGATAATTTTGAGTATGAAAAATATGACTACTTCAACAAACAATCATCACCCACGGATAATATTTTAGCATATGATACTGACTTTGATGAAAATATTGACAGTGAAAATTTCGGCAGTGTTCAAGTGATTTATGATTCAACAGAAGGAGATGAGGTACATTAGCCCAAAGGTAAGAAAAAATACAAAAAAAAGAAACTTGGAAACGTAATATTTCAAAAAAATAGTAGAGCACTAGGGCATGAACATACTAGTATACGTGGTAAACATGTAATACCCAGGTCTCTAGGTCCTGATTATAAAAGCAGAAGCAAATGTTTTACCAAAGTGAACAGTTCAGAGAGAGATGTGATTTTAGAAAATTTTAATAAAATTGGCCATAAAGATAAACAAGACACATACATAGTTGGGTTAATCAAACTTCAAGCAATTAGTAGAAATAGGGCCAGAAAAAATAGCAAACCAAAAAAAATATCTTGCTTTTATAAATTTCGGATTGGTAATGTGGAACAATGTGTGTTCAAAAAAGCATTTTGTTCAATACTTGGAATTGGAAAAAGTAGAGTAGAACGAATTGTAAAATTAATGCAAAATAATGTTCCTTCACCTGTAGATAAACGCGGAAAACATAATAATAGTAGCAATAAAAAAATCTGATATAGTCATGTTTCAAATTGAATCACATATTGAAAGCTTCCCTGCTCGACAGTCACATTATAGTCGTAGTAAAAATGAAAATGTCAAATATATAACACCAGATTTAAATATAACTAAAATGTATGAGCTATATATGCTTAAATATGAACCTGATACTTGGAAAAGTATTCAAGATAAAATTGAAGGAGTAAAACCAATTGTTTCATATGATTTGTATCATAAACACTTTTTAACAAACTACAACTTGTCATTTGGGTATCCTCGCTCTGAAACATGTCAGACATGTGACCGTTTGCAAAATTGTATGACAACATCAGTCGATGAAGTAGCTAAAACAAATTTTGAAACTGAAAAAAAACTTCATTTAATGAAAGCTGAGGTTTTTTATTCGGATATCAAACAAAAAACATTAGAAGCAAAAGAAGAGTCTAGTAAATTAGAAGTACCTACTCACTTTTGACTTCCAACAAAATTTACCATTACCCCATGTTCCTTGTGGGGATGATTTTTTATAAAAGCTATGGGTTTACAACCTATGTTTTAGCTCAGGAAGAACAGGTATGACATATTTTTTTTATATGACGAAGCGACTGCTAGGAAAGATCAAAATGAAGTCATTAGTTTTCTTCACCATTATTTATCCGAGATAATGGATAATTTAGTGGACACAGTTTACATTTTCACTGACAACTGTAGTTCTCAAAATAAAAACTATGCTCTGGTACAATACTTATATACTTAAGTAACAACAGAAAACTTGTTTGGATTGAAAACTATAATACATCGCTATCCTGAACCGGGCAATCGTTTTCTTCCATGTGATAGGGCATTTTGTTTAACAGAGAAAAGAAGGAGAAAGCTTTAACATGTATTTTTACCTGACACTTACAGAGAACTTGTTAAAAGCACTTGTAAAACATTTTCAGTAATCGATGTAAAGCAAGATATGATATTAAATTTTGCAGAACATTTCAAACAACTGTTTAAAAAAATTGTTACTAATAGAAACAAAGAAAAATTTTCTATTCTATCATATGGGTTCATGGAGTAGGTATACAAAACAAGGGTTAAATGCCAGTGTATCAGTTCATTCAACAGCCAAAGAAAATCCTCAATATATGTGGTATTACATAGCACTTACATCAATAACTGACAATGATTTCATAGATTCTGAAGAAGATTAAAGTTCAACCTAGTTAATGTTTTAATGTAAATTGATACATGTTGATTTTTTTTGTAAAATATGTTCAAAATATTAACCTAGTTAAAAGACAGACACAGTATAGTACATATTGAATATTTTGTTTATTAAGTACTTATAATACTATATTATTATACCATTTTTATAAGTTTTGACTGTTATTTTTTATTCACATACTATGCCTAATCAAAGACTGACTCTGTGTGATATAATTTAAATATTTTCTTTATTGATTATAATACTATATTATTATACTATTTTATAAATTAAAGTTTATAATAAGTTTTTTATTGTTGTTTTGAATTTATTATAATACTATATTATTAAAATAAGTTTTTTAAGTTTTTGATTCTTATTTTTTATTCACATACTATGGCCTTATTAAAAGACTGACTCAGTAAGATAAAATTTGAATATTTTGTTTGTTAAGTATAATACCTACTAGGTATATTATTATACATTTATACTATTTCATAAATATGGGCTTATAATAAGTTTTTTTGTTGTTATTTTGTATTCACATCTATACCTAGTCAAAAGACTAACTAAGCATAATAGCCTATATTGTTTTGTTTATTAGTTATAAATTGAATGTTATTTTGTATTTAGATACTATATCAAGTCAAAAGACTGACCCAGTTTATTATATTTTGTTTATTAATTATACCCTAAATTATTTTAAAAAGTCTTTGATTGTTATTTTGTATTTACATAATATCCCAGATAATATACCTACCTAACTTTTTGGCTTTTGCTGTATTTTTATTGTGTTATGTATTATTTTTAAATGGTGATCAAAAGTAAAACTATACATTTTACAAAAATCATTAGAAAATGTATAATAATATGATGTTATGACTTATTAGGTATAATAAATATTAATGTATGATAATTAATAACGGTGCAACAACAAGATAGGTATATCCAAACCATATTTAACATTACAGTGCAACAACAAGACATATTATCCAAAAAATATTAAATTACAGTGCAACAATAAGATATGTCCAAACAATATTGCATTACGGTGCAACAATAAGATATGTCCAAACAAGTTTTTATTGCTTCTTTAAATTATTATTATAAGTTAAGCATTATCTATAAGTGCATAAGTTGTATGTACCCTAAAACTTAAATCTACTATTTTTTTTAAAATTCTAAATTTTTTTTTTGAATTTATAATGTTTTTTTTTTTTGTTTTCTGCATAAAAAAAAGGACATGTCTGGTTATTGCCCCAAGGTCTTCAATTGCTACGATACGAATAAACGTACGCGTGCATAATTCGTTATGATAGGCATATGATTATACATATAATATTTCATACAATTTTAATAACTATTCATTATTGTAAAAACTATATTAAATCTAACTTTAAAATAATCGTATATTTACGAAAGACATCGTAGACATGCGTCATTAGACACCAAGGTTCAAAGTGAAATAAATATTAAGCTTTAGCAATCAACTATTAAGAAAAAAAATAGCAATCATTATATCAGTAATTCATTTTTAGATAAGGAGTTAGTGCCGCAACAACCAACGAAGTTTGTCGCATTAATTTGTTACTATTATAATGTATTTATAGATACGGCGAATGTTATACTATTTGGGTTTTTCATGAAACATAGTTAATTATCTCAATAATTATAATTTATGTTGTAAATAATAGTTATTCGTATAAATGAATTTATTTTTACTAAAAAGTTCTAATTTTCAAATAAAATGATAAATAACAAATTTAATATGAGAATTTCATTAAATTCTGCGACCCGGTATTAAATTTTCATGGCCCGGTAGTGAGTTGTGACCCACTATTTGGGAAACGCTGCTCTATTCTCTTATCAAACTTCAATCGACCAATCTCTTGAGCATGCCCACAGTGCGTTTTCCAGTATTTTACTTGGACTGAAGCAACTCCTTTAGTTTCTAATATTGTTGTTTCAAGTTTTGACGGACAAGTTTTACCAATTTTATTGCTTCCCATTAACTTCAATAATCTTAAATAATTTCTTGATTTTCGATAATTTAATAAGCGATGACAAAAATAATATTGTTTAAAAACTCTATTAAACAATTGTTTTGCACCAGTATCTACTACGTACATTAAAACTGTTTCGTTTTCTATTTTTTGCTTTCATGTTTCTATCATAACATGAGACGCATATTGAGTCACTATAATAGTATAATGTACCTTTGAAATTATCAAAAGTATCTCTTCCAGCTCAACTGTAATGCTGTGTTTAACACACAAGTGTTCTCTTAATTTAAGAGATGTAAATAAGTTTTCCTCGCATTTGTCATAAGGACATATTATTCTTGTATATTTTCCATTTGTAGAATTATGGTGAAATGTTTTCATGTGTTGAGATAAACACTTTTTATTTGCAAATTTACTATCACAAATATGACATTGAGACATTTTTGGTTTTTCACTTAAATCTCCAATTTTGTGAATGTTTCGGCAAAGAGTATACATATTCTTTTTGAATGTAAATGTTGCTTCACAATCTGGACATTTAATTACAATTTTCTCCATATTGACCCTGTTATTAATATCCAAAAAAAAAAAACAAAAATTACTGGCCAAATACCCTTATACTCAACAAGAAAACAAAGAATGTATAATTGAAACACATGCTATTCGTGATGGAATTGATAGCGAAAACAATGAATATTTTAATATACATTTGAATATTTGATCATGGTTACCTATGATTTGAGTGTGTAAGAAACATAATTGTTTTATAAATCAAACATTTTAAAGAGATAATAAGAATATTAAGATCTTTAACTACATTCTTGTAAAAAAAACTTCATTTTTCTAGTAATTAATATAATAGGGTCTCGATAATCCGAACCAGATTGGTCTAGGTATCTCTTACTTGTCAGAGTTCCATCGTAAAAGTAAGGACCTAGTATTCTACAACATAAAAGCCCACACTAGACATTCATTCCCCACACATGCTGAAAGTGTAAATCATTTGTCCAATAAGAATTATGATCTGACTAACAGCGGTTATATTGTTTGTTGATCACACCATTATCAGTGAATATTGATTTATTGATACAACAAACAATTGATTATTATTATTATTAACTATTTAAAAATAGTGGTTCTTCTTGAATTTGAACTATTAAACATGCAATAAATGTAAGTCTTCTATCGGAATCACCGGGTGTTAAATATTGTATTATGTTAGCTCGATATGCGTGAAATTTGTGTTTTTTTAAAATTGTATAGCTTTTCCCATAGAAACGCCGACTTCTCTAACCAAATGTCTAACAGAAGAACGAGGATTTATTAGAATGTATGCTTAAATCTGTAATTCTTCATTTTCATTAGTTTCATGATCTCTTGGTCTCCTAATGCGGTGGTGGTTAGCAATAGCTGAAAGTTCTTCCTTTTCTCAAAGATTTATAACTATTAGTAAAAAATAATTGTGTGGTGGATGATATCTCTCTGGATATCGTTCAGCATAAAGTGCTACTGTGTTACGTGCATTTTGATGATATTCTCCAAAAAATGAATATTATATCGGTTTTTTCAGAATAGTTTTTTACTGCTGTAAAGAAAATAATGTGCTACACGTGAGTTCCGAATCACGTTTGACAATCAATTTTAGGAAGGTATCATATCTTATTTACTCCGGTTAATAATCTAACATTCATTATAACACTATCAAAAACAAATTAAGATAATAGTAGTAGATAATTTAGTAGTTTCAATAAAAATAAATTGTTATAATAATGCCTATAAATGTGTGATTAAGATAGAGCGTTGAAAAATGCGATATTTACGAATTAACTAATTTAAAACTTTATAAACTACCAAGAAAAGATTACTCCAAAGTTAATTAACAAAAAATATTATAATGTGCTGGATTTAAGCTTTTGGATACTATCATAGTAATGGTGAAAAATCAAGGAAGTACTGCACATTTAGCACACTGTTTGGTAATTTTAAGTTTTTAACGTTAGCATTTGGATTGAGTGTAACACCAAAACTCTTTAGGAAATAAAATGAGAAATACTTTGGGGATATAGAGGGTGTAATCATCTATTTCTATGGCATGCTAATTTCCACAGATTCAATAGAACAGCATGCACAGTTAATGAATAAGGTAATACATAGAGTGAGAAAATATAATATAAATTTAAATATATCTAAATTATAATATAGGTAAATAGAAGTTAAATTTGTAGGATTAAAGTTCAATGAGAAAGGCACGAGTCTTGATAGCGAGAGTTGTAGTGATAAAAAAGTTTAAAAAAATCCTAGTAATAAAAAATAGTTACAGCAAAGTAGGTTTTGTAAATTATTTAAGACGATTTATACCAAATGTATCAGAAATAATTAAGCCAATAAGAAATGTATTTAAAAATGATTCAGTGTGGAACTGGACGAAAGGGCACAAACAAATATTAGATATAATTAAAAGTTTAATTAGTGAAAATTCTTTACTAGTACATTTTAATGTAACTGGTTTATTACCAGTTCAAACAAAATGTGATGTTTCTAAAAATGCTATTGCATATTGTTTGCTACAAGAGAGTAACTCTGTATGGTTTGTATCGAGGTCGTTAACAGAAACTGAGCAGGTGTATGCTATTATTGAAAAATATTTGCTAGCAAACCTTAACAGTAAAAAAGTTTCACTATTACATATATGGGCACAATGAAATGAAAATATATAACTGACCACCCACCATTAGTCTCAATAATAAAAAAAAATTGTGAAAATTTAGAATAACAGGTTAAAAAGAATAAAATTAAACCTTATGAATTAGAGTATTTACCTGTAAGTTATATGTATATTGCAACCTGTTGACAAGAAATATTATTTATAAAGAAGGAAAAGATGGTGAGTCGTTGATAAATTTAATACACATAGTAAAAGTATCAGAAATAAAGTACAGTACAGAAAAACTAAGTGAGATTGGAGACTAATAACGATGCAATATTAAAAAGATTGATAGAATATTAAGTAAATGGACGGTCAAATCAACTATGAAAAGAGACTGATATAAATCATTACTATAAAATAAAAGTGATATAGACAATTGAAGATGGATTGGTGTACTTTTATAAAAAGGCGGTAATACCCAAAGTATTGAGAGGTGAAATGTTATGGAGAATACAAGTCATCAAGGAATAGAAAAAACAAAACAATTAGCTAAACAGCATGTATATTTGCAAGGTAATATATTATTATTATTATTATTATATCAGAAATAGCTAATTTAGTGTTAACATATCTAGTTTGTAACAAATATAATAAAAGTAACAAGAAAACGGAATTAATGAGTCATGAAATACCAAAAATACCATTTGATAAAGTAGGAGTGTTTATAGCATAATTGGGTGCAAAAGATAATTTAATTATGGTAGACTATTTTTCAAGAAGGGTAGAAGTAAGCAAACTAAAATGGAAAACTGCAAAGAAATTATTAAAAAGTGTAAAAAAATATTTGCAAGATTGGGTATATCTAGTATCTTAATAGCTGATAATATGTCGTTTAATAGCCATCAGTTTAGAATGTTTAGATTATTTGCTAAAGAGTTGGAAATTGAAATAGATAATTCAAGCCCAAACAATCCAGTCAGTAATGAGTTAGTAGAGAAATATGTTGGCAATATAAAAAGAAAAATATGATATATGAAAAATTGAAAATAATGAAAAAAAGTGGTGAAACAAATAGTGAAATAGAGGATTTTCTACTAAAATACAGAAATATTCTTTTAGCTAATATCGGTTTGTCACCTGAAAATCTAATGCAAAATATGATTTTAAGGACAAAATTACCTATAAAAGATATACTACTTTAAGTATGAATATATATTAGATAGTTTGGTTTTAATTCATATTACACGCACACACACACACACACACACACACACACACACACACACATATATATATATATATATTACTACCTTATATGGTTGATGTAAAAGTGTATAGTGTGTAATGCTGGGACAAATAAATCTTCCATAATGAAGTGTGGCATATCTGGAGAGTGTTAATTAAATAATTTAAAAAGTAAAAAGGAGATAAACAACGATTCTTTAAAAAGTGGGTAATCAAATTTCCATGCTAGAGTTAGATTATTTGAACATGTTTTTAATTTATCGTACAAACTCTCAATTAAAAAGTGGCCAGCTAGAAAAAACGAAAATAAGACGATAATAACAGAGACCAAACTGAGATACAAATACAACATTTAAAGAAGAAATTGGTCATCAAGTTGACTCCCCTTAGACCGAATTTGGTAACATGAACGATGGCAATACATCTAGAAGATATTTTGCCAATCCAGATGTATCTTCAAGTATTACTGAAATAGATAAACAGAATGAAAAATTATATTAAAAGAAATTTCTAGTGGTCACTGCATAAAAGTGGAAAAGATTGAAGAGTACGAGGTGTAGCTATTTAAAAACGGGATTTCCTTCCGATAAGAGTGCATTCAACTCTCTTGCGAGTAATTATATCGTAGTTATTATCTGCACAAGCCAACACATCAAATAATATCAGTTTTACCTCTCTTTAGTTAATTAGTTCACATTCAGGCGTTATTTAAAGTGGACAATATCGTACAAAACTGCCGGAATAATATGACTTATTTAAAAATCGAACAGCGTGATAATTTAAAATTCCTCGTTAAATTAAAAAAATCACCCACAGAATGTCTAAAGATGTTAACTGAGTTGTACAGGAAGGACACGATGAGACGTACTCGAGTTTTAGAATGGCATAAAATATTTAATGAGTAGCGACAAAATTGACAAAATTATCCGAAATCACCATCGTCTCAGTATTCGTATGATTGCAGGTATGATAAATATAGACAAGGAAACAGTTCGACAAATTTTACACAACAATTTAAACATGATAAAAGTCTATGCCAAAATGGTACCAAAAAATCTGAGTCAAGACCAGAAAGACAACCGTAAAAACATTTGATCTGATATCCTGCAAATTATAAATGAGCAACCAAATTTATTGAAAATGTCATCATGTGTGATGAAACTTGGATTTTCCAGTATGATCCAGAAACAAAAAGTCAATCAATGCACTGGAAGACTCCTATCTCGCCAAGAATCAAGAAAGCTCGAATGATCAAGTCCAAATGGAAGTAGATGCTTATCTTTTTTTTTTATTTAAAGGGCATAATTATGATCGAATGGGTACCTCAAGGCCAAACAGTTTATCAAAAATGTTATATTGAGGAACTTATTGAGGTCAGAGAAAGAGTTAGGAAAAAATGCCAGGTTTGTGGAAGGACAATGCGTGGATTCTGCATCAAGACAATGCGCCTGCACACAATGCTTTTTCTAATACCTAAGCAGTTTTTAACCAATAAACGGATTTCAGTACTCAAGCATCCTCCATATTCGCTAGATTTAGCACCATGTGACTTTATCTATTTCTAAAAATAAACACTGCGTTGAAGGGGACTCACTTTTGATCCGTGGAAGAGGTGAAGACTAAAGCGGCAGACCTACTTAAGACTTGACATCTGAAGAATTGCAACACTGCTTCGAACAATGGAGAACACGCATGGAATAGTGTATAGTAATGAGTGGGGAGTATAATATAGAAGGGGATCACATTTAAGAATTGCGATTATACAAATAATCATTTTTAAAACAAAAATCCCGTTATTAAATAGCCATACCTCATATATCATATATACGGCAAAACTTTATGCGAATTTTTTAGTCGGCACACATTATCACCCATATTAAAAAACATTTAATCCACGGGGTTATAGACATAGAACATGCTATAGAGCCTATTGATAAATTCTCTGAAGAAGCCATTGAAGCAAGAAATAAATATTTTAGGTTATATAGAGAAAATTATTCAAGAAAATGTTCTATACTCCAGCCCAAGAGAGATCAGTACCTTGCGCATACAAAATGACTGATAGCGATAATAAAGGCTCTCATTTCCCCCACCAAGTGCTGTAACAGATGCGCGTTGGGACAAATATACTGGCATCGTCACTAGGTATTTCATTAATATATTGAAGAAAATGTATAACACATACATGCCACAAGTAGAAAATAACAAATTATTTTAAATATTATGTTATAGTGTAGACAATTTTAATACATAGAAAAACGTCACAAATTTACAATACAAATCGTTTGAAATTGAAAAAAAAAATAGTCACAAAATATAAAAATTAATCTGAGAAATCGGAAAAAGTATTTCCTGTAATTTGCATAACATGCAATGTTTCTTGATTAAACAATTCATTAGTATCGTTTTCGACGCTGCATAATTTATCCTTTTCATTGACTGTGTGATTAACAAAATTTTACCACATTTTTAGTATTACGACTTTGATGCCATCAATCAGTCATTTTCGTACATAGTTAATTTTGAAAGTCGTGTTATTGTTTTTCACAATTGATGACGCCAACTTTGTTGGATTCAGTTCACAATGCTAAGAAAGAAGACGCTATACCATTTTATTAGACTTTAAAGCTTCTTCATCAATGACATATATTTGTCGTGAAGAGGTTTAATTTCCTGTACCTTTTCCATCAATATATGTTTCACCAACGGAGTATCCACAATACAACTTTTAGAAGTTAACTTAATTTTTGTATTTTCGATGGTTTTGAATCCGGAATTTTTTGATATTGATGTTTAATTTAATCGATCTGCGGTTATTGGAAAAAAAATTGAAAATTTAAGCGTAAAGTCAATCTCAGGAACTAAAATATAATTTTATTAAAAATTCTTACCTTTCTATTTAGATTGCTTTTAATGAACGAACATAACAATTCCTAGTTCTCATTTTAAATAACATGTTTGTCAGATTCATTTCTATCGATGGATTCATTGGCATTCGTTTTTTAAATATAACCAAATCGCAAATAAAATAATACAAAATTACCATGTAAATATTAGATTTAAAGGGCTTCTCGCTAGTCACTATAGCATTATAACATTACAGTCTGTATACAGTTTTTTTATAAACCACTGTTAATGTCGTTAATGTTGCCAATCTTTACCGGAACATACTGGACTGTCACTGAAACGCTGTCGGTGGGCCGATGAGTATAGAGGATGCGCGGAATCGGACGAGTATAGGTCGTCCTAAATGTAGTACTGATCTCTCTAGAAGCGGAGTATAGAAAGACTTATATTAGTGATTCTTTGAAGAGATTTTTGGATTCTGAACGAAGTAAAGAAAAGAGTAACGAAAAAAACAGGAATTTTACGCATAATCAGATTTCGATAAGATTGATTTTTTATTTTGCTATGACTAAAAAACAAACTATTGTAACCACATGAAATTTTCACCAAATGTGTAGATTAGCGTTATCTATTTACAATAACATTTTCAAAATATATTGACTTTTGTAAGCTATTTATATACAATTGAAATTTCGATTTTCGAAGTTTTTTTTTAAGCGCCTATAAAAAAAATTCGACTATTCAAAAAATCTTTGAAATGTAATACAAGGATTATTATAAGTAGTATTTATCGTAGTAAAAAAAAAAATCGAAATTGATAGTCTCAATTTTTATTTATGAGCATCTAAAGTTCAAATGATTACGAAATATGTCAAAATTGCGAACATCTTCATAGAATTATAGAGTTTAAAATTCATAAAATTGTTGTAATTTATACCTAAGGTTAAAATATCCAACAAAAGGTTCTCCACAATTCTGTCTTTAAGTTACTGTAAAATAAAATCCAGAGTCGATATAGAAAACATTTTGTGAGTATATAAAAATATATTATATTTTAAATATAGGTAATATAAAATATCCTAGAGTTCTAGACCGACAAATCATTTTTGTTCAGAATCGTTTTTCGTATGATACCTGATATTGCACTCAAATTTAACACATCCATTATAGTGAACAACTTTCCATCTTTACTATACATCAGAGTGATACCCAATTACTCACTTTTATTAAATTTAGATCGACTTTTGAGTGTATTAGATAAAAAAAAAGCGAGTCTTTCCAAGTGAAACTTTTAAACTTTATATCCTAAACAACTAACAAAAAATTTTAACGAAGAAGATAGTAAAAAAAAGCAATGAAATGGATCTTAATTGATGTGTAAGATTTACCATAGAAATGATCAACGTGTTTTTGTAAAAATGATAAATTATATTCTATTACTTTTTTTTTTTTTATTTCCGCTTTATAAATCCATAAAATAATTTCGGCCAGCTTTTTTGTAATAATACTACACTGTGTAAGAGAAATAAAGTGGCTATGTTAATTCAATGTTTAGTGAACGTTCATGCAACCCGGTACCTATATTACTTTTGAACTAACCTCTAACCTCCGATAACGCCTTCGTAGTTATATTAAAATTTTAAAAAAACAACCCACCTCCCCCCCAATAAAGCTCAATTGGAATAAATTTAACAATACATTGTAACAATGTTATTAACATTGCACACATACTTCGTCTTTTTGTTTGCTTAATTTCTCAATCACTGCTAAATATTCTTGCACCCGTGATTTAAATGCTAGTTCGACTTCATCTGATTGACACACCAAGTCATTGATAATTTTAGATAAACACTTGTCAAAATATGCACGAATAGGTCGACCGTCTATTAGCACTTTACTAGCCGCCATTATAATGTTTGTAGTGAATTGATCCCATTTTCTGAACGAAATCTCTCTGTATACAGATAATTTATGTAAATTATAATATAATAATGCAATCAATGCTTACCGATACATAGGGGAGGGTGGACTGTGTCATCTGAAGAAATTTAGTTTATTAGATAGGTAGGTACGTATAAACTTATTAGAAATTTAAAATATCTCCTTAAACTCTCGCTGAAAATTAAGTTTTTTTTCATAAGAAATTTACAATCTGTACGTAGGGCACAATAAGTAAATATAATACAAGTAAAAATATATAGAGATTACAACAAATAAATATTAAATAAACATTTTGCATTAATTTATACATAGAAGGAACATGGTACGTTTGAGAAAAGCAGCCACCCATTAGTGACCCTATCATTTGATAGTATATAATATATATATATTTTTTTTTTTTGTTTTTTTATTCTTTATTTTTTTTTTTTTTTTTTGAAAGTGAAATTACAGAAATGCTTATAATGATAATAAATTTAAAGTTGAAAAATATCAGTACAAATATATTTAGTATATTTAGGTATATTTTACATATTAATTTGACGGCGTTAAGTAAGCTTTTTTCCCATAACAAACACCAGACTGTTAAGTTGCAGATATATTGCACTATATATTCTGCATCATGCCTAGGTATGAACAAAACCAATAATCAATGGCGTTCTAATGGTAAAGGGTAAAATTAAAATTAAATTTCAAAATTTAAATCCTAAGAACAAGCCTTTTAGTAATAGCGGAAATCGATAGGTTCACAATTAGTCGGTTCGTTATTCGAATAACTGAGGCATATCTGTCCTTCCTATCCAGTCAAAATCATGACCATTGTTGAACCAGATGAAGTGTTTACCTACTATTTATGCAATAAGAAAAAATCCAAAAGGGAAAGTAAGTTATATGTTTTTATTGATTTATTATGACAGATCAGCACAAAATTTTAAAGGTATTCGTATAGTATGTGACTTACCAAGTGAAATCGAGTTTAATGTGCGATTATGTGTCTATCATGAGTGACTTCGTACTTATCTTAATAATTGCATTTTGAATTTTGATTTTATTTCACCAATTAGTTATAGCAGTTTTATAAAATAATTATAATATGGGTTGAGCACACGGTCTGTGTGACCGGTCTGGTAACATACCTACTAAACGGATACCATTTAAAATATTCGTCATCATGTGCTCAGACACATTTTGCAATGGCACATCCACAGGCCTAGGTTTTTTTTTAAAATTTTTATGTTTACCTCACTTTATTTTCTAATACTAACAAATAAATAACTTCATAAAAAAAAAATCATCAATTAACTATCAAGTTAATAGCTAATTAAAATGTTTAGGCCAGGGTTTTCTAAAATTTAACGATTATTGTTTTACGGTAATCGATAACCTCAATAAATACCATATTTTTCAAATATTACTGTAATTTATTATTCTTTTAACAAAATAATAATTGGAATATTATACAAATTAGGAATACGACAAAATACATTTATAATTAAATATAATAATAAATTAAATGCTAAAAAAAGTACAAGTTACATTTATTTTTTTTATTTTTTTTTTTGTATGGTAAAGTTCATAGCATGGTACAGCAAATAGTTCCACTACGCATTCCTTACAAAATTATTTTGTATCTTTTCTTTTTTTGTTTGTACTGCATACAACACATCTTCTCCTGGCAAATTTTCCTTGTTCTGTGGTTGGAACTTCAGATATAAAATGTTTTTTTTTTACCTTGTATTAGATCATCATTTTTTTTACTAAATAATTTTGGACTCTTTACAGTGGACTTGTACTTATCTATAATAAATTTACCTTATAAGTGTCAACTGGAAGTCTGCTAGAGGTGGATTCTTTCCTGTTACTTGTTTGTATGCTGAGTATGAATTCAGCAGAGACTTATCTATCAAATGAAAATACACATTTTTGTACCATTTTATGGTCTTCCGTACACACTCTCAGAAGAGAGTTCAATTTTTGGAGTATGTAGAGAGTCGTCAAAAATATATGTATTATTAATATGCAAAATATACTCTGATGAAGACTCCAGATGTGCCATATAATGATCTGTATATCAACCTGATAAAAGCAACAGGTATCTGGTATAGGTTATTGATTCAATAACAGGAAAATGAACACCGTGACTTCTTCAAACACAAATCGAGTAAAAACATCGCTTATCATTAAGCTTGATTTTTTGGAAAGCAAATGGACTTTGGCAAGAGGTGCATTAAATTTGGTTGTGGCGTGAACTTACTACAATAAACAAAATATTATTTGAAGTAAATGAAGATAAGAAAAAAAGATAAAAAAAAGTTGGATTTAATCTTGACAGAGGGATGATTTGATTGTTTGGCGCCCCAAATATTTATACTATATCCGTATGTATCGTAATGAAGGTCGGAGGATATACCATTTTCATGAGACATGGTTGAACGCTGGTGATTATGTTGACCAGGTGTGGATTGATAAATCCGTATGGTCTAAACAAGATGCATCCAACAAGGGTCTTACAATCAGACCGACAAACCCAACTGGTAAGTGGAAAGTTTGATTGTGTTACAAAGCGGTTCACACAAAAGATTACTCACGGATGGGCTATTATGTTTTGAAATTTACGATGAAATGAATGGCAGCAATGTCAAAGAGTGGTATCAATTGTTATCAATTCTACCTCGGCTTAATCCTTATTCTATAACTGATATGGTCACAATGTACCGTACCAAACCAAAAACTTTCTTTATTCGAATTTGAGGAAAGCCGTAATATTGGAGTGGTTTAATTCCAAAGGAATCATACTCGACGGGTCGTTGAATTCTGAAATATTGAACCACTTGAGAAATCGTATGTTATCAACAACTTGGCTAGCGATACAAGAGTACAAGACATACCATACACTAATTACCACCGTACCACTGCGAATTCAATTCAATTAATCACAGGCGGTGGTGAAACAAAAAAATATTATTATTATAAATTTTACTGGAGTTACACATCAACAAGAATCGTTCAAATAGTTATCATTGTAGCCAGTGCCGTGCCTAGCAAAATCAGCGCCCGGTGCCAAGAATCATTTCTAGCGCCCCACCCCCTCTAACAAATATTTGTATACATATAAAAACATTAGGGAAGAGCCGGAGATAGAATCGTCAGATTTACCTTATTTTTCACATTAAACATTTTTATCGACATGTACATTGTACAAACACTTCTAAAGAATAGATGATAATTAAACAGGGAGAGAGCTTTTTTTGAATATTATTGACAAATGTAATAGTATTCATAATTATTGTACATTTTATTTGAACTTCGAAATTCACCAAATGTGTATATATAATGTAATAATTATCACTTATAAGTATGAAATAGTAAAAACATGTTATAAGTATTAAAAATGTATATTATATTAATTCTTAATAAAATATTACTAAACTTTTGAATGGATTTATAGTAAATAGTCTTAATAAAATACTATAATAATTAAGTTTTTAAAATATAATAAGTACTTGACTTGATTTTCATAAACTTATTTTTCGAGATTTGACCGATGCGAAGTTTTCAATAACATCATCAGAATTGATAGTCTGTGTCATTTTATTTTCTATTGACAATTTGACAGTATAGTAAGATTTGATAATCTTTCTTTGTCATGTTTAAACGAAGATATGTTTTGATTTGTTTAAGTTTACTGAATGATCTTTCCCCAGATGCAACAGTTACAGAAAAAGTTAGTGATAGTCTGTAAGCGATAACTAAATTTGGATACACTGAGCTTAGTTCATATGTTTTATGCAATTTAATATGTCTAAATAAGTTGCAATTTTTAAATTAGGTATTATTGCTTCTCCTTGATACTTAAAACATTCAATTTCATTCAGTAATTCACTATTCAGATCTGAACTATATTTTAAAACTAGATCAGCAGCGTGTTTATTAAGATCTTCAATTGACTTTCCTTATGAAAGATATGCACTATGACGTGAACACAACGTCTGAACACTAGATATCATGGGTTCAAAATAAAATCGTACAACTCGTTCCACTCGTTCCAGTCGTTGTTATATGTCGCAGTCTATGTTATTAAATTAATTTTATTAAGTAACAATAATAATAATATATTATAATTATATATATATATATATATTATATATATCGCGATCAGCGACGTCGTCATTTCGGGGAAAAAATAAATACTAACGCTAAAAATAAATAAAAATAAAAACACTATATTTGTCAACCGGTAAACAATTAAGGCAATGCTAATTATGTCGAGATAGTGTGTTCGACGAGAAAAAAGAATATGAATTAATATTAAGTATTTTAGTATTACTTAGATTATAAAAATGCTTTTGGTACCCCTGTTGCACCCCCCCTAGGCACGGCCCTGATTGTATCGTCGTCGTAGAACATATGGAACCAGTCGTGCACCGTTTGTCAGTGGGTCATCGTAGTGGGGAAACTTTTATAAGCGTGGATAAGCGTGGGGATGCGCGAAAATGGACCGATTTTGGTCAATGTGCTGCGCGTTCTCTTACTGAACAAACTATAGTTACTGTTTTATAGGGATATGCGATTCTTCTCTGCGGTTTTTTAACAGTGCTTATTTTAGTTTAGTATTCTAACGCTTGTTGACCATATTGTGGTTGCGTAAACTAATTGGTAATTTTATTGGTGTTTATTTTCATTGATGAATATTGCTGGGATAAACAAACAAATTATGTACAGTGAAAATACAGGTAAAATGATAACTCGTCGAGAATAGTTAAAAACTTTGGGAAACGAGCTCGATAAACCTTACATGGTAAGACGTCTCGAAGAGCTATGTTATCATTACTCCTCCGGCAACAAATAATACAAATGACTGGATGCATATCACAAAAAAATAAAGAATGTTCTAATCAAGATGTTTCAACAAATGATAAACGAATTCGATGTAATATTTGTCCAATAAGAAAATCGATTAAAAAGGTTAATTATGAAAAAATATTTTTATATTATAACTAAAATATACAAGTACAGGTCAGTTGTTCGTTATGTGAGGTAAATATACGAGTATGTAACGAATATACTACTTCTATTCGTATTCGAATGATGAGTTATAATTTTTAAAATTGTTATTATTTAAACAGATTTTGTTATGAAACAGTGATTTGTTCAATTTTATATCATTTATATATATTTTTTTCAATCAAAAATGATTTATTTTTAATTTGTTGCATTGAAAATTTGTATGAAATTTGCTCTTAAACAATATAATTGTTGAAGATTATAACTAGATAAACACTTTTACATATGTTTTACTATTCAAAGTTCATTAAATTATTCACAGTCTACAAAACGATATAATGTCAGAGTAACACTAATACAATACTAATCACGTTACAAAATATGGCGATACAATGATTGATTATAGAAATCCTAGGTTCTTATAACAGTGTTATCAATAAAGCTGAATAATACTCACGCCGGTTTGATTATGCTTTTGTCGTTCAAAACCGACAACTCAATACTGTTTTCATTGAGCTTCTCGTTGTACTCTTCGATTTTCAATGTATTTTCTTTACAGTGTAAATCCTGAGTCAAGTTGTAAACGAACTCCCTCAACTTCCTTATCTGCACCTTAACTTTTTCTACCAAATCTACGAGTTGACTGTTTACGACCTTTATTAGCTCACGTTCTTTTAACAGTTCTTTCTCTACGTCGTCGAACACTAAGTCTATCCCCTGCCGACAATTTCTAAAGAAAAACGATGGATAAAATTATACTTTAAGAGAGCGATGTAACTATATATTGCATTATTTTAGCAAGTTCACCTAAGTTTAAGACACTGGTCAATGGCGTCGAGCGCGTCACCGACTAGCTGTTTCTTGGCATTTTCAATACGGGTCTGATAGCCTAAGAGCAACCGAATCTCTTCATTTACACCGCATTTTTGTTTTTCTAGCTCCCTGCACTTGTACTCTATATCTTTGACTTTCACTTTGGATTGATGATCGATCTCTAGCTTATTTTTCGCCACGGCGTCTTTAGCTTGATCGACTAGCCGGTCAGCTTCGAGTGTCAACCGTTGGGCCAACTCTTGTTGTTCTTCGGATGCCATAATTTCCAGTTCACCTTTATGTCGCCATTCTGCAGGCGTATGATAATCAGAACTCTTAACTTTATGATCATTTTTACAGTTCATACTTATTATTTTAATCAAATGTGGTAACAAAAAAAAAAAATAGTTGAATTTATATCACTTTTTAATATTTGTGAAACGTTTTGGTATATAAACAACAAAAGATACTATATAAAAGTTACTATAGTTATAACAATGTTATTTCATGTTTGTTTTTCTAATGTCTTGTAAGTTTTATCTTGGTGGAAAGTTATTTTTTACAAATATCACAATTAAATTGTATTTAATATAAAATTCTTAAACCCATAAAAATCATATGAAAATGTTTCAGTACCTACATTACACTTCATATCTATCACCAAAAGCAATAAATTACATATTACCAATTACCTGTTTAACATGTCATAAGACCAGAGTTTATCAACATTTTAACCTCAAGGATATTTATTAAATTTCTTATTGGGTATTAACAATATAATTCACATACAGTAGGGTCTCAATAATCCTAACACAGGCTAATCCGAAAGACGCGGTAATCCGAACACGCTTGAGAATATATATATATTTTCCGGTAATAACATTTTTCGATTATGTGGGACAAGGCATACCAAACCATAATAGGAACCAGTGTACAAAAAAATCAATATTTTAAATAGTGAAGTTCATAATTATACTCATAATATTATATTAATATTTTTTATATATTCATTGTCTTTTGAAATTACAAAGAAATTTTTGTTAATATTAGTCAATTTTTGATGAAAATAGAAAAAGACTGATATTATGCCATATTAAAGAGTTATCATAAAATTATCATCAAAAATCATTTAATGTGCCTTCATAAGATAATCCAAAGAGGTTCGAACATATTACTATTTATAATTATGGAGGAATAACGCTGTCCCATCTTACCTCATATACTCATCTTGCCCCGAGTTCCCCTACCTATTACTTTATTATTCAGATCAAGATGTTCATGTACATATTTATTAAGGAAAAAGTAAGCTTTGTTTATAGATTTTCTCTTTAGAATCCCAAATTATTTATTAAAGAAGAATGTGTTTTTGTTTAGAAATTATGTAATTCTATTTTTAATATATTTTTCAAAGATTTTTGACAAGTTTAAGAATAAGGATATTGGTCTATAGTTATTACACAATAGTGAACCTCCTTGATTATTTATATGAACAACATTTACATGAAATGCATTTTTTTAAATAAGTTGGATATATACCAGAAGACATGGATAAATTAAATAATGTTATTAGTGGAAGGGATAAACTATCAGCAGTATTCTTAAGTATAAATTTAGTAATTTTATATTCAACGAATATATAATGGTTTTTAATCATTTTTTTTATATTTTATTATTTCGACACGAGTAATTGGTGTTAGAAAAATAGAATTTTTTATATGGCATTTAAATATTATAATATTTTATTTATATTTAGGCACACCAAGGACTACAAGGTATCGGATATCGACCAATTCAGAGTACTCAGAAACAAGCACCTGAAACTGGTAGCTGGTGAAAAATCTCTGCTGCTTGGGGGGTGTAAAAACCCTACGGACCAGTGGCGTGGTGAATTACTTTTTGAGCAGGGGCCAAATACAAAATAGCAACTTACCCACCCACTTAAAATTAATATTTACACAAAATTCAAATGTAGAGGGTAATCTTATATTTATTAAAAAAAAAAAAATAGTATACTAACCCATCTAATAACCAACTGGAGCCAAGGCCCTTGGAAAACCCCCTCACCACGCAGGGCCGGATTGGTTAGGCGAGCTACGAGAAAATCTCGATGGGCCGCTTAAAGTTAGGGCCGATAGTGTCAGAGTGTGGGTGAAAACAAATACATGTTAGGATAAGTAAATAAGTTCGTAACGATTTTAGGCGTAATAAACCATTAAAAAATAATAGAGACCCAAATTTTGGGACAGTGAACATGTAAATGGGCCGCTTAGAAGTGAAAATCTCGATGGGCTAATATATACCAATCCGGCCCTGTCACCACGTCACTGCTACGGACCGCAGAGGCGACTGGCTATTCCAAGTCACTTAGACATGCCAACCTGACCGCAAGGAAAAGGCCGCGGGCCGGTGCCTCCGTCTGAAGGGTGACGAGCACATGCTCATATACCTTTCTTACGGAGGGTAGGACTCGGTCCAAAATCGGAACAATATGTACAGTAGGCTAAGAGCGGCATCGTCTGCAGGCTGGGGTCTCCGGTACGATTGGATCTGCGCCGGGACAAATCCCAACGTAACATAGTATAATAAGCAACGTCATTCTCTATCGATTACTCTTACTCATTTATTGAAACGATTATTTTTTACTATACAAAACAGAAATTTAGATTTAGACATAAGCGCCAAAAAGTGTAAATTAATTAATATAATAAGCCTTTCTGTTAAATAAAAACTTTGCTTACTACTTCCCTATCAGGTGTAATCCTAACAGAAGTAATGGAAAACCTTCTATTCATTTTGAATCATGTCATAAAAAATTCCGTGATTAAAAAACGATTGCTTATGTCTGGAAAAAAATTAATTGATAGAGCTAGAGAAACTGAATACTCCAATATCCAAAATCCCAAATATTAGGGTGGCGTCCAATTAGTGAGCAGTGTTGAATGGAATGATTCCAAGTAATTGTTAGTCCGGTGATCTTGACCAAAAACGCTTAAGCGCCTTGAACCAATTTGCAAAAACCAATGATCGTGAATATAGTCACCCAGGAAACGACTCATAACCTCACTGATGTCAGGAAATTGTAAGGTGTACTCTACAATCTTTTGAAAACCATCCACCATACAAAAATTAGGTCATGCGGGATTACCCCTTTCAGCTGGTAGATGAGGCAATTCTAATACCTGAAATATAAAATAAAATTTGAAATACAACAATGTTTACTTGTAAATCAAATTTCAAAACTCAAATTTACCATTCTAAAAATACGAGCTGCCACTTCATTTCTCTTCACCAAATTCAAAACACCATTAACTTTTCGGTGACAATATCTAACAACTGACTGTAACATTCATATAAATTTAAATAAATAATATTAGGTTTATGTGGCAGGTGTGATCATAAAAATTTTTTCTGTATTACCTGTGTATAATGGAACCAACAGCAGAGCAAATCACTATTTGGAAACATTCATAAGAGCACGCTTATAATCAGTTTCAAAACGGATTTTATCATAATTCAGAGGTAGAATATTGCGTATGGCAGTGAATAACGCAGAGTATGTTTCTTCTGTTTCACTCCCCAAAAGGACATAGACCATTGGAAATGCTTACATTGTAAAAACAATATATTAAAATATTATGACAACAGTAATATACTAAAAACGAATATCAACAGAATAAATTGCTTACTACACTTTTGTATAGCACTTGAAATGTCAGAAAACTTCGCTAGTCTCCTGGCACTTGAGGAAGTGTCTTGTATGTACCATCTATTCCAATCATCTCTACTGTAGCTAACTCTTGACAATATCTGTCAATTGCAGAAATGTTTGCAAATATAACTCCTACGCTTACTCCATTTACAATCATTCTTGATTGAAAAATGCTGTAGAAGGAATTTGAAATGTAGAAGCCTAATTTAGATTTCGGGGATCCCTCAACATTTTTGATAGTTCATGGATGTCCTGAGGCGATTCTGGGCGCCTTGATTGTCTCAACCTTTTCGCTCTCGATTGTGTCTGGAGGAATGTATAGTTTATGGCAGCTATGTCAAGCTATAACACACAAAGGCAGTTTTTTAAGAATGCATCACATTCAAAATTAGTTGACTGTATGTTACAGCAACGGTTAAATTAATTGTTAATTTTAGTTATTTAGAAGGATATTGCAAATAATATAAATACAGAATAAGTGTTAGATAAGTACAGCACAATAAAAAAAGGAAAATAGTACACAATATAAAATGTAGGTATGTTATTTGTAGCTTTTAAAGTATTATATTATTATAATAATAATTAGATTATTAAATTTGTCAGTGTAATAACATATGAGCTGTTATTGTACAAAGTATAAATGAATAATACTGTTAAACTTGTGTTACAAAAACGTGTCATTTAGGTCTATAGTTGCGCCAATAGCTGCGTTTAGACCAAGAGGATTAAGGACAGTTTTGGAACGCGCCGTTCCATCTTTTGTATTTTAAACCTTGCGTGTAAATACTAGAAAATGATTTAGCAAATGATTTAGGAAATTACACGGTTTTTAGTAGATGACAAATGCATGTGATGGCTTGTGCGTCTAAACGCTTCACAGGCATTTGTTTCTTCCAAACGACTAATATAGAAAGGAAAGGCTATCATTTACATTTATGGAAGCGTTTAGACACACATTCCATCCTCAAAGACAATTTGCTAATTAATTAGGTCATTTGACCCTCGTTATCCTGATATATCGTAGGGGTGGTATTAACCCCTAAAATTCCACCTAGTATTATATTTTTTGCAGCTAGTATAATATATAGGTACACCGTACACAGGCCCGTATTTAGGGGGGGGGCACGGGTAGGCAAATGCCCGGGGGCGCCATGTCTTAGGGGCGGCAAAATATTTTAGAGAAATTAATTATAAAAATGTAATGAAAAAAAAAAATAATTGCATTTTATTTAATATTTTTGTAGTTTGTATTTTAGAAAAATGTTATGAATCACTGTCTATAGCGGTATTATTGCTATGGACTAAGATATGTAATATAAATTATAATATAATATATAAAATATAAATAGTATATCTTAGTCCGTGATTACTGCCTACAATCGACAAAATATTAATAATAATAGCTGGATGATAAAATATTCAAAAAATATTTTTAGAAATTGGTTTAGGTACTATTTTACCCCATAGGCATGCGCAGGCCTTTTTTCCAGGGTATGCAGAAGGTTGCCACTGGTGCCATGGTGGATACAGGGGGGATGAGGGAGATCCCCCTTTTAAGTGCCACTGTATCTGGCCTTGACTGGCACCCCCTGAAATTTATTTTTGGTACCTATATGTACAATTCTAGTAAAATATATACATAAATATTGAAATGTTTTACTGTTTAATTCAAAAAATTTTTTACTAAAACTCAAATATAAATACAAAATAAAAATAACATATAACTCAAAATAGTTAGAATCAGATACCTATATCATACAACTTGTAAAAATAAACAAAATAAATTTAATAAAAATTATAATTTATTAATTATAATATTTCGTATAATAGATTATTATAAACATGGATTAAAATATATAACACTTTTAATTTGAAAAATGGTCTTTGATATGTGTGAGGCTCTGTGTTTGTTCAGGCCGTTCAGGGTATGCAGCCGCATATCCTGCATACCCCCTGCGCACGCCTATGTTTTACCCAATAAACCAAAACGATGATAATTTTATAGTGATATCGATATTTGCATCGTGAATTGTGATACTATCAGTATGTTTTTAATAATACTTATATGTATACTATTATACTGTATGAAAGTTAAATGAATTTATGCATTGATGATTGTCGATTGATGTAATATTTATACTATATTGTATAATGAGGTAAGTTTTATTATTTTTACCTATGCTATACGGTTTAAACTATTTACAGTTGTTTATAGTTTAGTATAAATAATAATCACCTAGATATTATTCACAAATTTTGTTAGTTAAAATTGCACAATACAATAAAAAATAACTCATGAGTTTAATTATAGTGACATAATTTAAGATTTCGCCAATAATCAAGCAAGGAAAAAATTATATTAAAAAAAAAAGGAAATTGTATGTTTAAATGTTTTATGTTCTAATTTGTTCATTAAAAAAAGTATTAAACGATTTACATTAAGTAGTGTTATATTATTATTTATTGTAGTGGGGGGGGGGGGGCATAAATTATATGCCCGGGGGCGCCAAATTTTTAAATACGGGCCTGACCGTACACCTTTATATCAATGAAATGTGAGTAATTAACTAGTTAAGAAATTAATATTTTTTAACATAAATTTGTAACAAAAAATGTAATGATGGTTTTATTTACTGTAATCTTCTGGTATTAATAAATAGTTGAATATTAGTTGTGTAATGAATATGTAATTATTTAATTCTATACAATTAATGAAAAGTCATATATAAGTCAGGTATACATAGGTACCAAATTCCAAGAGCCTAACTAAAATAATGTCGCGGTAAATGAATATAATATGATATCGTCAATCGTCATGTGTAGGACAACATAGGTAGTCAGTGGCGTATCCAGGGGGGGGGGGGCTAAGAGGGCTTCAGCCCCTCCCCCCCCCCATTGGCCGTGTTATGGAATAAATAATATATAATCTCAGTGGGGCCCAGTATTCATATGTATATATAAAATTAAATTAAATTAAATACATAAATAATAACTAGGTTCCGGATTTCAATGCAAAGTGCATATTTTTTTGGTTGATCTTACACAATGCTTTCTAAGTACATAATTCGTTTCATGTAACGAGGGTTTGAAAGCTACAAATTTTATTTTGCATTTTTAGCATCATTGGGTCATTTTGTTGGTTTTAATGCATATTTGTTCAATAATTCAATATAGATATAAAACTTAGCCTATTCAAAATATTATCTAAAAATAAATTATTTTCTTGATATTTAAAAAGGTTCATCGGGTTTTTCCATACACATTGTCAATTTTTTTTTAATAAAATAATAAATTAATAATGTAAAAATAATTATTATGTCTCATTTATAAATTACAATTTGTATAAAAAAAATATATGGTATTTTTAAGGTCATTTTTGAGGTAAAATGCATTTTTTAAGGGCATTTTTGGCTATTTTAGAGCATATTTGTATGGTTTTAAGTGCATTTAAATCCGGGCCCTAATAATAACATTTTGTATTATAAAACAGTTTCTATTTCTTACTATATAAATATATCAATAATATATTATGTATGTGTTATAAAAAGTATATAATAATAAAATATTACTGTTAACTACTATAACTATTGAAACTAGTTTTGTTTAGCTCTCCCCATTAAAAAATCCTGGGTACGCCACTGTAGGTAGTAACAACATTAGTAAGTGCCATCTCTTTGTCACATCTTTCTCTCACAGGCAACACTGATTTTTGAGCATTCTAGTCATCATACATGATTAGTAAATTGCTTATTATTTTTTTCCCGCCAATTACATTTCCATTATCAACATTATATCTATTGTTTAGTTTGTTCATAACAATCATAAGCATAACTAAATGAAATTATCACAAATACTAAAGTAAAACTTCATGTGCATATTTGTTAATTTCAAATTTGTTTATTGTTATATGAATTTAAAATTTTTAGTTTTAACTGAAGTAGTGAAGTGCGTGGTTTTTAGCGACTTGTTTACTGTTTTAATTGTATACTAACTATAATAATAGTTATGTTGGATATTCGCAACTGGTCGAAAGAATTTTTGACCGAGTTTATAAGTATATACAGAGAGCAACCATGTCTGTGGAAGATTAAAGACAAGAAGGTTTATACTAATAGAAATTTGAAAAATATGGCCTATGAAAAATTGGCCAACTTTGCACAAACTGTGTATCCTGATGCAAACAAGACATGGGTTGTACAAAGAGTACAAAGTCTACGTGGTTCATTTAGGAAAGAATTTAATAAATGGAATGAAACAAGAAATAAAACTGGTTCATCCACTGACAGTGTACACGTACCATCACTCTGGTATTATAATCAACTTTTGTTTACGAAAGAACAAGAGACTCCCGAGGAGAGCATTTCCAACTTAAGTGATGATGAAAATAATGATGCTATGTCTACAAATATACATGATTCAACTCTTACGGAGGAAGTCAACAAACAGTTAAACAGTGGAATGCCTGCACAGGTATGTAATGTATTTAAAAAAATGATTAAATAATTATTAAAAAAAACCTTTAAAATCAATTCCATATTAGGTAGGTAATACCCACCTAACCATATAAATAATTCAAAAATAAATAAATATAAATTGTGTACTTTCTTCAGTATAATATTTATTGGTGAAAAGTATACATAAGTTATTCAATAAATTATATTATGCCTACTGAATGATGGTTCTAATACCTATATTATATTATATGGTTCCTAAACGTATTCTTATTAACCACCTTTACTATGCTTTTCCCTTTTGCAACATTTCTTCTTGCCAATCTACTTTCCCTTTTTCATTATAAAATTGTTTATAATTATTCCGATTAATTTTTGCATCACAATGAGCATTTCGTTGTACAAATTTTTGAATTTCAGTGATATCAGCTGCTTCATTTCTCCAATCGCCGTTATTTATAATTTCATGTGTATTCATATCTTCTTTGTCAAATGTATTATTTGAAGCATAAGAGTTACTTGTTTTTCGCAAAAAATTGTGCAGGGCACAAATTGCTAGAACAACTTTTTTTATATTATCTGGTGACATATTTATAGCTGTATGTAGAACTCTAAATCGACTTGTTAAAAGTCCAAATGCATTTTCTACTACATTCCTGCCTCTAGCCAATCTATAATTGAATATCCGTTCTTCATGTGTAACTCCACTTCCTGGGTACGGCTTTAACACATGGTTATGTAATGCAAATGCATCATCAGCTAAGAATGAAAAGTTCAAGTTTTCTTCAGTTTCATAATTATTAGGCAAATCTAATGTCCCAGCCAATAATTTTTTGTAGAATGTAGTATGTTCGATTACTCCTCCATCAGAACATCTACCATTTTTCCCAATATCAACATAGATAAACTCGTAATTAGAGTTAACCAATGCCATCAACACCACACTATAAAAGCCCTTATAGTTGTAAAAATGGGCTCCTGAATCTTTCGGTGGTATAATCCGCACATGCTTCCCATCAAGAGCACCTCCACAGTTGATGACCTGCCATTGATCTTTGAACCCTTTACTGATTGATAGCCATTCATTTTTATTTTTTGGAAACTAAAAATTAAACAATAAAAAAGGTTTTCAGTACTATTTTATTTTTTTTGAAAATTTTTAATTGTCTCTTGTTATTAGATTTTTGTACTCCTTTAAATGATCTTTATATATTTGCTTTAGTTTAATTAAGTCTCCTTAATATGCTGTTATATAATGTAATTTATATTTTTTAATTATCGTTTTCCAATAGAATACTTTTATCTAACATTTAATATTTTTAATAACCTGTACTCACAGCACAAGCTCTGCTTTTTGGGAGTACTGCAATATTGTTTAATTTTCATATAATTTCAAAGTTATAATTTGCTTATAATGTACCTATATTTTATTATTTTGTTTTAATATGTAAAGATATGTTATTGTTGCAATAAAGTTATTATTATTATTAATCCTAATTATTGTTTGTAGTAGATCTGGGTACCAATTAAACCAATTATTTGAAATGAATACCTAATTGTTTTTTTTTCTTATCAAGGAAACTTTTGATTCATCAAAACAAAATATCACCACTGTACCATCAAAAAAAAGAAAAAAAGATGAAAGTCTAAATTTTGCAAAAACCATTACAGAAGCAATTAATAGTTGCAAAGATATCGATGAATTTGAGGCTTTAGGAATTTGTGTTGCTGCTAAAACTCGCAAAATGACTCAAGTTCAATATCTTATTGCTGAATCGTTGATTAACACAGTACTGTCTAAAGGACTGTTAAATACTTTGACACCAGACATTGGACTACAAAATAATATAAGTATGAATTTTTTTGTTTCATTAATTTGATTAGTGTTTTTAACTATTTGAGTAATTGTATTTAAATATTTTAATAGTATTTTAAATATTTTTTGAATGTATTTGTATCTGTTTTCAAATATGATTTTAAAAGTATTTCTATAAAACTAGTCACAATGCTATATTCTTATATTTAATTACAATATTGTTATTTAATTTACAGATCATTCAAACAATCATTATTATTTTCCAAATACTCCTTCTACAAATGAAATCACTACCTATCCTGTCATTAACCCTGCTACATCTGTATCCAGACATTCCAGACCCACCTCTCCTTTAAGCTACACTTATTCTGCTTCTTCTATGGACGTTATAAATTTTACTGAAACTAAGGTTGCTGATGAATCTATGGTAAATAATATGCCAAATTTACAGTGGAATTATGATGATGCAAAAATTACCGATGAATCTGCTCTTGATTTTTCCAACTCTTGTTCTTATATTAACATGTAATTTGATCAGAAGTATGATATTTTAATGTTATTTCTTTGTTACTCATGATAACTATGTTCTAGTCTATACATACTGTTATACTTACAGAAATTGTTTTTTATTTTTCAACTCAACAAGTGATTTGTATTTATTTTTTTGTTTTTTTGTGATAATTATGTTAAATAAATAATATTATTTTACATTTCTTTTTTATTAATAATTTATATATTATGTTATAATTACAAAGATTGTATTTAGTTTAAATTATTCCAAGTTTAAAGGTTTATGGTGAATAACATACAGTACACTTATTACTTACATAAATTGTTTTTTTATTTTTCAACACAACAAGTGATTTATATTTATTTTTTTGTTATTTATGATAATTATGTTAAATAAATACTATTATTTTACATTTCTTTTTTATTAATAATTTATATATTATGTTATAATTACAAAGAATGTATTTAGTTTAAATTATTCCAAGTTTAAAGGTTTATGGTGAATAACATACAGTACACTTATTACTTACATAAATTGTTTTTTTATTTTTCAACACAACAAGTGATTTATATTTATTTTTTTGTTATTTATGATAATTATGTTAAATAAATACTATTATTTTACATTTCTTTTTTATTAATAATTTATATATTATGTTATAATTACAAAGAATGTATTTAGTTTAAATTATTCCAAGTTTAAAGGTTTATGGTGAATAACATACAGTACACTTATTACTTACATAAATTGTTTTTTTTATTTTTCAACACAACAAGTGATTTATATTTATTTTTTTGTTATTTATGATAATTATATTAAATAAATACTATTATTTTACATTTCTTTTTTATTAATAATTTATATATTATGTTATAATTACAAAGAATGTATTTAGTTTAAATTATTCCAAGTTTAAAGGTTTATGGTGAATAACATACAGTACACTTATTACTTACATATTAAATTGTTTTTTTATTTTTCAACACAACAAGTGATTTATATTTATTTTTTTGTTATTTATGATAACCATGTTAAATAAATATTATTTTATGTAATTTACATTTATTTTTAATAATATTCTATGTCAAGAGTAATAATTACTGGGCACATTTATTAATTAAAAAAAGTTTCTCTTCATACCTATGTAGGTATCTTAAAAATTTAAATTGTAATAATGTGTAGGTGGTACAAGACTCAAAATGTTGAATAGTAAATGAGACATTTTTTTTTATGATGAACAATCACATTATTGTGTTCAACAGCTCTTTATGTAGTTTAAATAATTTATCTTCACTATATTTATAGCTATTTTTATTTTATACTAAATCAACTTTAAGGTTCTGGGTTGGTACCAACTATGAATAGATTATAAACGTATTGGTGTAAAATTATCAATAACTATAAATTACTAAAAAAAAAAATTATGATGCTGTTATTTATACAATACTTACAGTAAGGTAATCCTTTTTCAAAACTTTAAAAATTGCATCACAAGTCTCAGGTATTATTTCACATAAGCTGCTAGCTGATATGGCAGTTGGAAATTTTAGTCTTTGGTAAGACATACCAGTAACTAAGAATGTTAGTGTTGCTAACAATCTTTGTTCTGGAGGAATACTTTCCCTCATGATGGTATCCTCTTTTTGTATCAATGGGCCAACTAAACCTAGGCAGATAATTATAAATTGTATTTAATTATTGAACAACACTAAAATGTAAAAAAAAAAATTAGAAAATATATTATACTTAGTAAGAAATCAAATGTTGTTCCATCAATTCTTAAATAATTTTTGAAATCTTCAGGGTTATTATTTCTAAGTTCATTAATTAATGGTAAGTGACCAAATTTTGTCTTATCTGACAGCCAACTCTTCATCCAAATTGATCTTGGAGATCGTGCTTTTACCATATTCATATGTATATAGTAAACAGCAGCATATCCTACTAATTGTTTTTTTCTTCTTAAAGAGGACATTTTTAAACACTAAGTAGGTACGATAAACACGTTTTTTCAAATATTAGTAGTGTACAGGTGCTGTGGTACGTGTTAACTGTAGTTGCTTGAACGGTGGAGTGGTCAAAGTTTTAAAATGACTAAAGGACATGATAGATCGTGTACAATCGTTTGTAAATACTGTTTACACGCACAGTTTTGTCATGTCGCGTTCCAAATGATCACTCCAACCCGCGTGATGGAATTTTTCATTTTAATTAGGAAATGATTAGCATGTACAATCCACCACGTGAAAAAACTTGCACGGTCCAATCACGCGTGATAGTCATTTGGTTAATTTTTAATTACCAAATGATGGAATGGGACGTTCCATCCTTTTAATATCACGCATGATGGAACGGCGCGTTCCAAAACTGTCCTTAATCCTCTTGGTCTAAACGCAGCTAATGGGTAAAAACTCAAATGTAGTGAACCATCTATGGGTAATTAATATGAACACTCAGATAGGTACATTAAACACAATTCTTTTACAAGCCTATAATTAAAGTAAAAACTAAAAAAATACAAGTTTGACTTGCGTTAACAATTTAACATGCTGAACCAAGCAGCCGAGCCAACGGCCAGCCATCGAACAGTAGCGGGAAACGTAAAATGAGTAACCATTTGCCGTTAATTATTAATCAAGGGTCATTCAAAATTTCGACCGTCGGATAAATTACGGATAAATAATGTATCTGGTCTTGAACGACTTGAACCAGGGTGAGAATGAGAAATTCATATACTCAAAAATCGTACTGAAATATTTACAAAGCCTGATGGTTGGTATTAATTTGTATTTTTTTATTTGAGGTTAGAGTTCGAACTCTTGATTAAGATTATCAGCTATAATTTCTTATCAAGGGGTCCAACTCTTATCACAAGGACCTAACTGTACGTCTGTACCACAGACTTCTATACTATCTAGATAAGGTACTCTTATAATATTTACATTGTTGTCAGTGAAGCCCGCACGGAGACGACCGCCATTTTGCTGGTTGGCAAAACATTGGTTGGCATACACAAAATGTATAAGAAATAAAATAAAATTATAAATTTTTTTATAGGTGAAATATAACAATAATGACAAAATGACCTATATAAAATAATTTTGTTTTGTTACAAACAACAAGTCTAGAAATAATAAAATACAATACAACATTAATTAATTTTTACCATAAATACATATATAATATTTCATACTATTTGCCAACCAAGAAAATGGCGGAACCCGGCTTCAACTAATGTCTGAAGTTACTTATCTAGTTTATATAGAAGTCTGTGGTCTGTACTAGTGCTGGACATTGGCTTGCCTAATCCGGATCACGGATTGAAATACAGAATTCGGATTGGCGGATTCAATCCGTTTTAACCGGATTATCGAATTCAATCCGTTTTTCGGATTTACGGATTGAATCGGTAAATCCTAGTAACGGGTTTAATTTATAAAGCTGAATTAATAATTTAAAAATAATGTTTATGAACAATCAACAAAGTACAGACATCATGATATTATGTATGATAATATAATATAGTATCTACTATAATTAACATATAATATATTTGTTTGTTATATTAATTATTAATTAAGTTAATTACTAATTCAATAATAATTATTGTATCAACTATCAATCTATATTCTTTTTTTTATTTCTATGTAAATTGATTATTTATCACATGCTAATTCATATTAGATCATTATATTTTCCAAAAAGGTGTTTAATACTTTAATGTTGATTTATAATAAAATAAACAAATAACTACCCCATACAATGATGAAAATATAACTAGTAACTAGTAAGTAGTAAGTACTAAGTAGTAACTAAATAAAAATCACATGGTTAATTTGAAAAACTATTTTTTATTTAATTTTTTTACATAGAAAATGTTACATTATAAAAAAAAACCAAATATTATTTTAATTTTGCTGCTTTGTGTTATGAGAAAGAAAGATTAACCATTTGGCCGTTTTACCTGATAAACAATTTCTTTTTGCTGTTATAATATTTACTGCGTTAAGGTACACAATACAAATGTTTAATTACCTGTGCTGCCAGCTGTGTTAAACGATTTCCCGCAAGCATTGCAAATTGATAGGCTCTTTCCAGTTTCGTCCACAATCTTCTTAAAATTCTGCCAAATTTTCGACATTTTAAAATAATCTGAATTGGTATCATAATCCGGATTGATAATTTTTAATCCGTAATCCGGATAAACAGATTAATGACGATTGTTTCAAACCGGATTGATCCGGATTGGTAATCCGGATATGGATTTATCCGGATTTGATGTCCAGCACTAGTCTGTACCCATCCCATAGAGCAGGGGTCGGGAACCTGCGGCTCTTTAACATGCAACGTGCGGCTCTTTGGATAATTATCAAAAACAGAAAACAGAAATAATCAATAAAATAAAGGATATTCCGTTGTCGGCAACTACTGTTCGTGATAGAGCTGAAATTATATTGAGAGTTAGAATGGCTGAAAATATCACAGAACAACAGTTTTCCGATCTGAAATCGTCACTTGTATTTTCCTTAGCTTGTGATGAATCATGTGACGTTAAAATTATCGCTCAACTCACTTTAATGGGACGGTATGTTTCGTCTACGGGTGTTCATGAAGAATTACTGGGTTTACTACCACTCAAAGGACAAACTCGAGGAGAGGACATTTGTGCTGCAATTACAGAATTTTGTAAAGATCAATTTAGATAAGCTGATATCTCTTTGCACTGATGGATCACCAAATATGGTTGGTAAATATAAAGGATTTGTTACTCTTTTTGGCCAAAATGTGAAACATGAACTACTATATTTTCATTGTATTGTTCACCAAGAAGCTTTATGTGCTCAAACATTTCCAGTTGAAATTAACCAAGTCATGGCACTAGTAGTGAAAATTATCAACAAAATCATAGCTTCACCTCTGAACCATAGACAGTTTCGTTCATTATTTGATGCAGTTAATGCCCGATACAAGGATCTTCTAATGTTCAATAATGTACGTTGGTTATCGAGAGGGGCTGTTTTGAAGTGCTTTACAGATTGTTTCGAACCCATAAAAGATTTTTTAACGAATAAAGGCATCAACTACCCCGAATTGAGCGATGATATGTGGCTACAAAAATTGTATTTTGCTGTAGATTTGACTTCATCTCTAAATCACTTAAATAAAAAGCTTCAAGGTAAGGGAAATACAGCACATACACTACTGGAAACTGTTCTTTCTTTCGAACAACAACTTCAGCTTTTTTCAGAAGATATTGGCAGCGGAAATCTTGATCATTTTGAATCTTTGAAAGAGTACACGGAAAGCTCAGGTTGTATTATTGATTTGGAGTATTTTAAATCGGCCATTCAATCCATGAAAAATTCGTTTAGAAGACGTTTTGAAGATTTTCGAAAATATAAATCTACGTTGAAGTTCTTGACATCACCACTCATAGTGGAGACTGGACAAATTAATTTTCCATCGTTTCCACATGTCAACAAAAGACTATTTTCATTGCAATTAATAGAACTAAAAACCAAAGATCTTTGGTCTACAAAATTTGAGAATTTGAAAACGGATATTGAAAATCTGGAAAGGGAAAAAGGATTTATAGCTGCGAACCATAAATGGACGGAACTCGCTAAATGTCAAAAAGAAGAGCAAGTTATATTTGACGTATGGAACAGTCTTCCCGAAAGTTTCAGCCAATTAAAAATTGTCGCTTTCGGAATTTTGACCATTTTTGGATCTACTTACATTTGTGAGCAAACATTTTCAAATATGAACTTTATTAAGAATAAATTAAGAAATCAACTGAATGATATCAGCCTTGATGCTTGTTTGAAGTTGAAAACTACAGATAATTCTCCAGAATTGAATAAGCTGTCTGGAGAAATTCAGTGTCAAAAATCCCACTAATATTAAATAGATACGTTATTTTGTGTTTTATTGTGTTTAATTTATATAATATTATATTTGTATAAACAATAATAATAATAATAATAATAATGAATTAATTAAATAAAGTTTTTCTATATTTTCTAAATTTAAGACGTATTATACCTTTTATGTTTTTATTTTATTGCCTACTAAAAAAAGGTTGTTCAAACCTGTGCGGCTCCCTGGATATCATAGTTTTGTATTTTTTTTTTAAAAGAATGGCTCTTTCCTACAAAAAGATTCCCGACCCCTGCCATAGAGTAATATCACGAAGACTAGAGATAAGGAGGCCAAACTAGTGATGTGCTAAAAAAATCGATTCTGCAAAGAATCGATTTATTCATATCGAAAAATCGATTTTTTGAATCAATTCTTGGACGGACCGATTCGATTTGATAAGAATCGGCAATTTTTTTCCATAGACGTATAATAGAATATACCAGGAATGATACGAAATATGTGAGGCGAACATGACTTTATAAAACTGCGGTTTTATCAAAGAGATTATAACTTTAATCACACTTTAACCGCACATTGTCTGTCTCTCTCGCACATATGTCTATGTTTTTTTCCCTCGTTTATCGCTACCGACGCTACCAGCCATCTTTTCGTTCTCTACGTTCTCGTACTTCGTACTGTTTTGACGTTCGTACCTCCGATCCGAAGTCAGACTTACGTTTTTATAGTTCGCACTTGAAATTTAGTGAAACTTCGTAGAGTGTAGTTTGTACCTCCGAAGTCGCACCACGCACGTGGTATACTGGTATTTCGTGAATCGTTTTTGCAGTTCGCACAATCGCACATGATGTCGTCGAAACCTAGGAGTGTGGTTTGGGAATATTTTGAAAAAACGTCTAATGTAAAAGTTGTGACATGCAAATTATGTCACGCTTCAGTAAAGTCATGTGGTAACACAACAAATATACGCAACCACATTAAAAGAAATCATCCTTCAATTAAACAAAGCAAGGGTGCTGTTGTCAGTAAGGTACGTCGAATATCTCAGTCAGTGGCATCAACTAGTTCCGCAGAACCACAAGAAGAAAATATCGACGATCCTGATGTAATGACAGGCCAAACTATGCTGGCCGCCTGCACAAAAATTGGTTCTATAAAACATCGCAGACTAATTTCTTTCACCAGTCTGCGTGGCGGTCAAATCCGAGGCTGACTTGGAGTATAATTAACCCGTATTAGATAGGGATATACTTGACTTTATTACCTTTAAAAAATTACAATTAAAAAACTTAAAATGGTATTTAAATTAGAATTTCACCATCGTATTCAGCGCAAATTTATCTTTAAGAATAAATTACAAAAAAACTAATATTCTGTATTTACGTTATACATTTTATTTTAAATTAAGTATTTTAATTATTTATAGACATACTGGTGCATTTTATTATTTTATAGCAGTAGATTCATATTTACGATATCGATTGATTCACCAAATTGAGGAAATATTGATAAAAAAGTTGCACTTAAAGTTTACGATATTTTTACGTGTTAAGTTAATTGTTAATTATGAAATTAAATTAAGTTTTACATAAAAATATTTAAAAATGAGTCGAAATTATAATGCCCCTGGTTGTTCAACTGGCAATTCTAAACACAAAAAATATAATCTGTTAAATGGAATTCAATGGAAAAACAGGAAAAAATCCAAACTGTAATAAATACCTAATATGAATAATATGTACCTAATACCTAATATGTACCTAATACCTACTGTTACATTTTTACCCATTTTTACTATTTGTATGTACATTTATTACGTAAATTTAGAACATTAATATTATTTTTGTAATTTAATCTTAAAGATAAATTTGCGCTGAATACGATGGTGAAATTCTAATTTAATTACCATTTTTAGTTTTTTAATTATAATTTTTTAAAGGTAATAAAGTCGAGTATGTCCCTATCTAATACGGGTTAATTTTACTCCAATCCAGCCTCGCATTTGACCGCCACGCAGACTGGTGGTGAAATTAGTCTGCGATGTTTTACGGAACGGTTTTTGTGGTAGAGTTTGGCCTCCTTATCTCTAGTCTTCGTGAGTAATATAGAGATGGCGTTTTGAAATAAATTGAAGCGACAAATGCCTCCTGTATACAGTGTGACCTTGTTTTGCGAAAAAAATATGGTGCAATTATAATTTTATTGTTTTTCCATTTGGATGGTTCTTAGTTATACTTGAAATTATGATTTTAATAAAATATAGGTATGTTTATTGTCCATAATACATTTATAACACAAATATTATTAAATGTATTAATAATAATAATGTTATTAATTTTATGAAAAATATCACTTATATTATTTAACTTATAAAATGAAATATCTTCAATTGTTGAATTGTTATTCCTTGTTCTGCCATAAACAAAACAACTAGGCATTTTGCTGAAGATAATATAATATGAATAAATTAAAAATCGAAAAACAAAAAATGAAAAATTTAGAATTAATAATTATCATAGAATAGGTTAAAAATACTCCATGATAATTACAATATCATATAAAAATTGTAATGATTTGCAGCGCGATCTACAAGATAAGACTATTGTAAACTGCCTCCTCGATGGTTTTAATTTGATTCTACTGTCGATATGTCGCATCCATTTAGTGAAATTTATCCATTTAGTGAAAAGACTTTTTATTACACTATATGGACAATTTTTTAACCTCTTCATGAAGTGGATGAAATACATTTTATCCACATTGTGTAAAATTACTATACCTAATTGGGTTTTAAATAAATATAAAAGTTGCTTGTTATAATTTGTAACTCGTACATTGTAATTGTATAAACTAGTTTTTCAGTCGATCTGATAATTTCAAGATAAGATATAAAATGACTGTATAGATATATAGTAATATACAGATGTACATTGTACAGATAGCGTATGATCCCGTTGACAATTTTATTGTCTGCCAGCCTGTCTTAGGTATACCTGCAGTTGTTGGTAGTTATTGACTTACTAATACGTTATTTTATAAAATAATAAAATATGGAAAAAGTATTATTTTATGAAAAGTTGCAAGAATATTATGTTACGAAGCCGAAGAAAAAACCTTTTAGTCAAGAGGAACAAATTCAAATGATCACCGAGATTGAAGCTGCTAAAACTAAAACGTAAGAATTTATATAATTAAATAAATACTACAATGACAATTTACTGTGCATAAAAACCATACCAACATTACAAAATATGAGAGAAGAGAAATAACACGAATATAATTTATTAAACGTATGTGCTATAAATATAAAAAAATTAATATCCGTATAATTTTATATTTATTGTGTAAATTAATAATATAATGTAACTTATATAACGTATATTGTAATAATATCATTATTATTATTACTTTATCTATATTATATTGTATTATATCTTATTGTGAATAGGCCAATATTATCAAACTTTTTGGTAAGAACATTATATATTCTCTCGTTGGGTTTTTACGATATTTTAATTTTTAAGTGAATTAAAATTATGAGAATTTTGAAATATTTAAATATTTTTCATACTCATAATTTTTTTGGTATTTTTAATGTTTTTTTAAAAAGTGATCACATACATAAAATAATTAATAAAACTGAATACATTCTTACGATCTTACGCTCAGCTCAGATTCTAAAACGTAATATCTATGTAATTTTTATACACAGTAATTTTTTATAATTATTATACTAGTATTTATTTACTTCAACGTTAAAAAATATGCTTAATTGAACTGATAAAAATTATAAATGAAATTATATACTTTTTATCATTAGATGTACGAAAACACGCCGAGAGTATTATTTACTCGCAACATATACAGTGTTTAAAGTTGCGGGCCAAAAGTTTTTGATATACAAACCTACAGAAAACGAAGAAAATATTAGGTAATACAATGACAATATTATTTCATAAAAAAATATAATTCTTAATAACTTAAATTTTATTTATAGGTATATAGTAAGCTATGAAGATTTATATGACAAAATAAAAAGCTTTCATATAAATACTGGGCATGGTGGAAATGTCAAACTTCGAATGGCAATACAAAAAGAGTACTACATTCCGAGACCAGCTATCGAAATTTTTTTAACAGTATGTCAAACTTGTATCTGTAAGAAGTCAATGAACCGCAAACTCGTTATTAAACCTATTACATCAAATGATTTTAACGAAAGAGGACAAGTGGACCTAATTGATTTTCAGTCTGTCCCAGATGGAAAGTATAAATGGATACTTAACTATCAGGATCACAATACAAAATGTATATCCCTCCGTCCTATGGAAAGTAAAAGGGCTATAGAAGTAAGAAGTTAGTACTAAATTGCTAAGTATTTTTCTAACATTTGGAGCGCCAAGTATTTTACAAAGTGATAATGGCCGAGAGTTTGTTAACTTTGTAATCGATGAATTAAAACAACTTTGGCCGGAGTGTGTTATTATACATGGACGTCCAAGGCATCCTCAGAGTCAAGGGAGTATTGAGCGGGCCAATCAAGACGTTGAACATATGTTAAGATCATGGATGCAAGACAATGTGTCCCAGAGATGGTCGGTCGGTCTTCAATTTGTTCAGTGGCAAAAAAATTGTTCATTTCACCGTACTATTGGTAGAAGCCCATATAACGCGTTATTTGGAAATGACCCAAAAGTTGGATTGACAAGTTCAAGACTTCCAAATAATTTTGTTCAAACTATTACAACTGAAGAAGAAATTGAAGAAATTGAAGAGATTTTACAATGTTCAACGGTTAATTATACATGTGATATATGTAAAATTGAAATAAATGAAATGGAAAATTAAGATGAAGCTGGATCTATTATGTGCAACTTATGTAGAAAAAAAGAACAGATTAAAATGCAACGAAAAAAAGCCTTTGATGGCATTAAAAAATTTGCTAAAAAATGTTGCAGGTAAATTTTTAAATAACACAATTTTAAAAATAAAATAAAAATATTTATAATTCTCTTTTATAGACTAGTTATGCAGCTGTTCTAGACCTTGAAGTTAATGATTGTGTGGTAATGGCTGTTCCAAAAGTCGAAAGAGGGCCTACAGATCCACCAAATATTATATGTTTAGTTGTTGAAAAAAAAATAAACTGTATAAGCTAGGAACTAAACATGGACGATTAAAGGATGGTATGGAGGAGATTGTTTAAAAAAATGTGAGACATTTTTAACGAGTGACGAGATTGTGTTGGACAAAGAGCTAACTGTTCGAGAAACTGTGTCAGTCATAACAGGGGGACAAGGTTTTTCTTCTTGTTCATGTAAATCGAAAAGCCCATGTCAAACATCAAGATGTGCCTGTTTAAAACAAAAAAAATACTATTGTTACTTGTAAATTACTATGTTTATAAATGTCCATTAGCCCCTCCCGAAATAAAATTCTGGATACGCGCCTGGCAACATTGTTAACCAAACAATAGATATATTAAGCACCATAAATAAAAACATAAGAGAAAGCGATACAATAGCGATACGTTAGATTTAAATAATGGCCTATTAAATAGTAGATCTAAAAGAGGAATTCAATTTTTCTGGAATTTATATCACTTCTGTTATAATGTCGCCAACAGAAAAACAATTAAAAACTTTTTACACAAATGAAGAAATGTTAGACCAACAAATTTAAAAACGTTTTCGCATCAGACCATAAAGATCTAACAAACATAACTACAGAACTCAATAAATACACAAAAAATACTAAAAACAATATAAAATTAATAAAGGATAGTTTTTCAAAATTTATTAACGAAGAAAAAATAAATAACTTACAAGAAAAAACAAATCAGGAAAATATAATTCAAGGTACCTAATAAACTATATACAATTTAATATCAGTAATTCTAAAATTTACAAACAATGAAAGAGATACAAATATTCATTTACACTGTAAGCTACATAAAATTCCAGCAAGGATCATAAAATCAAAATGTGTTTGCAGTTTTTACGTGTACCTATATATTATTTCATATAACAAATTTTAATAAAAATGGAAGAAAAGAACGTATTTTATGAAAAGCTAGATTAATATTATAAATTGAAATCTAAAAAAAAAACCCGTTCCCTAAATATGCTCAATTACAGCTGATTGCTGAAATAGAAATAGCTAAAATCAAAACGTAAGTAATTTTGGACTTAAATAAAAATATACTTACTTAAATCAAATATAAATTTTAACACATTTAAACAACAACAAAAAACTACTCGATAATTGATACAAATTATAATATTTTTTATTATTATTTATTCTAACAGAGGTAAAAAAGATCGATGATAATACTATCTACATATGATGTATTAAGTATTGCAGAAGAAAAGTTTTTAATACACAAACAAAATGCAGCTGATGAAAAATAAGGAAAATTAATATAATATTTTAGCTAATATTAATTGAAACCAGTTTTTTCTGACTGCGCCACAAATGTGTAGTGGCGGCTCGTGAACCGTATAATGGGTTAGGCAGATATTTTCAAAATGTAAACACACCATAAGGCAATGGGAAATAATTTCCCACCAAAAAAATTAAAATCTTGAAGGTTCTGTTAAAATAATTCATCGGTAGAGTGCGTCAAAACAAATGTCAATATATCACTAAACACAGATAATTGTATATTATATTATATTATATATATATATATATTTATTATTATTAAATCTCTATTAAGCTATTTAGTATTTACTACACAATTTTAAATATTATTATTATTATTATTATTATTATTTTTTTTTTTTTTTTTTTTGGGGGGGGGGGGGGGGTTTATTTAAAAATGAGTTTTAAGTTAACATTTAAAATAATTCAATTTAATATTTAATATTAACCTTTAAAAATTTATAAATGATAAACCATACTCAATATTATCTGAAATATCAGAATAAAGTGGCGAAGTATGACGTACTATCATAATAATATTATACACGATAAAATACATTTTTTTTGTCAGTACATAATAATATTTAATAACATTAATAACAAAAAGATTTTGTATTTTAAAATGTATAATATATTATTGAGTATTTTAATATTCTTGAAGTCGATTGGAAATAACAATAATTATAGAATATGTCACTCATTTTTCTTTATAATACTAAGGTGAGGCTGAGCCTCACTTGCCTCCCTTGACGAGCCGCCACTGAAAGTGAGACATTACATGACATTTAGTTAGTTTTTAACTAATTTAAATCTAAACTCAATTTTAATTTCATATTCTAGGTATTGCGGGTTTTCTTTAAATATAAATGTGTTATGCCTTTTCAGAATTATTATTCAAGATTAAAAATATCATCTAAATATATACCTAAGAATTTTTTTCATGTCTAGAAAATAACATAAATGTATTTCTAAACAAAGGAATTAGTTTACACCTACTTACTTCATCAGACACTCTTAAATATCCGAGTTCACCACATGAATTAATAGGATTATTGTGATTTAATTTTAACTGAACTAATGCACAAAGTGGTGGATCTTTTTTTAAAAAGCTAACATATTTCCTTGTGTCCTTATTGTTTTTTTTTAAAGTATATTTAACGATGCTTGACATACAGTATTTATTTTACTAATTACTTAATTTGTATTGGTTTTACTTTTAGAAGCATGTTGATATAACCAATACATATGAAACACAACTCTGAATATAAAACAAATATGTTTATTTCAAATCTTAAAAGTTTTATAGGTAAGGAAAAATAGGTAGTGCAAACATAATTTATATAGATACAAAATGAGAATAATTATTATATAGAAAAATAACATATTATAGAATATATATATTTGGAATTCTTATGTATATTTTTTCACAATTTAATTTTGTGTTGATTTTCTTTACTCAATTAAAAAAAAAAATTTAAAAAAAAACTATAATATTTAATTAATAATTAATTAAATAGTAATGAATAATAATTTATTTTCAACCTGTTCACAGTATTGTAGATTTATATATAAATATAATAATTTTATTTGATAATTAATAAGATAATAATATTAATACCACCAGTAACACATTATTATAATAACTAGATATTTTATAAAATTTGAATATAATAAAATATTAAGTTTTAAAATTTGTTTTTCATTCCGTTTTAATGTGATACATTATAATTTCACCTGCTATTAATAAGCTTATTATTAATTACATTGCTTTTTAATTATTGACTTAATTGATATATTTTTATGTGTTAAAATAAATACAATGAATTTTGAGTGTAACAAATATATTGCTTGGACAAATGAAGTTATAAATTATATTACTTATAGGTATATTAATTTATGTTTGCAAAAATACAGCCACATTATTATTATAGCAGCCAGGTCAATCTGCAGTAGAATATTTCCGCAAATATATATATATTTCTCTCTTCAATTCAATAATAACGGATTTAGAAGAAACAATTTCTCCAGAGGTGCTGTCATTATTTCAGTTGGTGTGGGCTTTTCAAACTATTGCTCCTGAAATTTCTTTACCGCCTCAACCAATTATTACACGTTGACGTTGGGGTTCATAGTTGGACTCGGCGGTATATTATTGCGATTATTTTGATACATTTTTAGAGTTATGCAAACCTTTGATAAAAATGATGCAAGATCCGTTAATATTATAAAAACGTTGATGGAAGATCAAACCATAAAAAATGATTTAATTTTCATTAAAACGCACTTCAGATTTTTAGTGGATAAAATTACTAGCTTAGAAAAACAAGGCGTCCTATTGGCAGATTTTATTTTAATAGTCGAAGAAGTTATAGCTAAAATTTTTCAAGTCCCCGGAAATGTAGGAAAATCTATACAAACCAAACTTGATAGCTTTTATGATAAAAATCATGGACTGAAGAAATTGAATACAATTTCAAACATTTTGACAGGAAAAAATCATATTACTATTCAAGACATGGAAGAAAAACTAACTACGTCAGACCTACCCTATTTCAAATAATATGCTCCTGCCTCATCTATCGATGTAGAACGCCGTTTTTCGAAATTAAAAATGTTGTTATTGGATAACAGAAGAAAATTTACTTTTGATAATTTAAATAAAACATTGATTATCCAGTGCAATTCCCAATTACTAGGTATATTTTAAAATGATTTAATGCTTAGTTAGTACTTGGTTTCTAATATCCACCCATCTTTTTTATTTTCAGATTTACAAACAATCAACCAACAGTTCTTATTAAAGTTTTAATTTTAAGAATAATTATTTGATACCTATATATTTTCAATTTTTAATAATCAAAATAAGTTGTAAATAAAAATTTTTTGATGCACATTTTATATAATTTCTAAGCATATTTTTATACTTTTTAAGCATAATTGCATGCATATTTTTTAAATTTTTTGGAGCATAAACATCCGCTCCCTAATTATAACTCAGGTTCCTGTTTCATTTTTATAGAAACAACCTTTACTGGTCGTTTCAAATTTTCTATTAGTACATCAACACCCCAATTATCTTCATCATAATCTGGATTCTCATGCTCATTCAAATGCTTTAGCCAGACCACTTTTCTTCGCATTTTTTTATCACAATATTTGCACGGATAACACATGTTTTTTCCCATATAACTAGAAAATAAAAATGTTCAAGTTATTTAAAATTTTTTTTAAACTGTAATTGCAACTACTAAACAAAAATATTCATTTAATCTTACTTCAAATCTGCAATTGGAATATCTTCTTCTTTTGTAATGGGTAGCTTACAAATAGCAGCATGGCTTATAGCGGCAGCTTTACTTAATAGTGTTCTGGTACAAATTCTACATGCCCATACTGTACGGTAGTTGAAATGTGGTCGATCGTTATCACATCTGACCATAAACGGAGGGCAAAATGGTGTTTGCTGAGGTATGGCTTTAGGTCGCCTTCGGTACTTAACTCGTTTTACAAATTTTTCTTTTACATCTGGTTCTTCTTTAACATACGGCTCATCTTTGACAGTAAGTAATACGTTATGTGATTTCACATCCATGGTGTTTATTTTAAGTATTATATTGTATAAAGAAACAAATCTGAAAAAATTAAAATTATATAATACAGCACATTTGTAGGTTAATGAATCGATAAATTGTAATTTCTTATACTGCCCAATAGTAAGCAATTTATAGTTATTAAACATTCGATTAAAATTAGGAACTATATATTTAAATATTAGAACACTAAAGTAGTGAAGTGATAAATTCTTATTTAAAACACTTAGATAAAAAAATATTATATAGATGGGTATACCATAAGAAAGTAAGTACGAGATGATAATCACACAGATCCTCCCCTGCTGTCGGTTCAAACGGAAAAAAAAAAAAGTACGAGATGATAAACCTACTACATAATACAACATGTAAATACTATGTTAATATTTTTTTTTACATAGCTACACAATTAAAAAATTTGACTTAATTCTAAGTTCGTTGTATTTACTTACACAAAATTAGATCAATATATTTGTAGACAATTAAACCTGTACTAATTTAAATAAAATATGAATATTGTAAATAAGTTTCGAATTTACATTAAAGATCTCTTAAATATAAATCAAGACAATAACGTTCCGGAAGAAGTCCACCCGCTTCGTTATACAGTACAACCAGAGATCACTGAACCAGATGAAAATGAGATTAAAGTTAATCATTAAACTAATTATAAAAATGCTAAAGAACAACAAGGCACCTGGTGAAGACAACATAAATGCTGAACTAATTAAAATTTCGACCCCAAAAATGTTCTCGGAAATATGTACTTTAATCAAAGAAATCTGGAAAAAAGAACAAATCCCTCAGGATTGGAAAACGGCAATTATTTGCCCAATATATAAGAAAGGGGATACAATGGATACAAAAAACTATAGAGGGATAGCGCTATTAAATACCTGATATAAAATTTTATCTACCGCAATATTACACAGACTGGAGATATAAAGACATAATAGGAAAATATCAAACTGGATTCATAAAAGGGAAATCTACCACTGAACATATATTTACGATTAGACGAATTAGAAAAATATTTTGAATTTGGAAAAGAAGTGCACTTATGTTTTGTTGACTTTAGCCAAGCTTAAGACTGCATCAATAGAAACAAATTATGGAGAACCTTAGAAGAATTTGAAATACCTTCAAAATTAATCCAATTAATAAAAGAATGTAATTCCAACACCGCGTATAAAGTCTTAAATTCCGAAATGAATGATCTGAAAGTCTTGATGTGAATACGGGCCTGAGGCAAGGCGATGCTTTGTCGCCATTACTTTTTAATTTAGCCCTTGAAAAAGTGGTAAGGACAGTGCCAGTATATCAAGACGTGGAAATATTAGGGGAATACTCTATATTTGCTTATGCGGACGACATCGTCGTAATGGGTAATACACGCATCGAGGTAACCACAAAAACCGACGATCTACTTAAAGCTGCCAACAAGACTGTTAAGTTTTATATAAAATTAAATTAAATGGTTCGGTTTCTTTAAGTTGTCGCATCAATAATTTTTCAATTAACATTGTTGATAAGAGCTTAAACGTTGTTGGAAAGTAGTATTTCTCAAGTATGTCTTGATTCTTTTAAGGAAAGAAAAACTTCTTTCAACTGAAACGCTAGTGGATGGAGTAGTTGTTAAAAATTAATGCAAACCATTTATTGATTTTTAGCATAACTTCTTTTAATCCATCACTCTCAACGATTTTATCAGGACGTTTTGAATTCATATTACAGCCATTTTGCAGTACAAAGTTTAACCTATATGCTAAACAGTAAGTAAATATTGCATTGGGTGCAACATTTTTTATTCTCACTTGTAATCCTGTCAAATGCCTTGCCATTAGCTTCGTAATATTGGATAACTAAATTTTTCTCAATGTCAAACTTATTTAAAACAGAACTTATCAAGTTAAATAATCCCCTGGCTGTATGCTCATCACTAACCTTATGGAAACCTAGAAAACGGTAAACTAATTCTGAATTTTTATTAACAAATCTTAACCAGTCATCAGTTCATCAGTATCGTAGTGAGCGTGGCGCTCATTTCGTTACTAAATTGAGAACCACTTGTTTAAATATTATTTGATTCTTCTGATGCTATTTATACCTTCTAATGACGTGTTTCTAAATATAATTTAGTCTAATAAGTCTTATAATATAACACAATCATTAATTTTAATTATTTTAAATATTTATAATAAAGTAAAATGTTAAGTGTTCTCTGTAAAAAATACAAAAATAAGTAATTTAGTGCTGATTTCAATGTTCTGTTTCTAATTAAATAAATTATAATGAAAAACTAATTTGAGTTATAATAACAATGTCATCTATTCGAACAGAATAAAACATGCACTGTTTGATTTCTTCGGGTTCGAAGAAAGCCCACCTTGCCGTGGTGACTCCACACGGACGCACCTTTGGTCGATCGCTAAGAGGCATTAACCCTCGTTCGAGATGACCGAGCCTGAACCGTTCTAACATGTAAGCACGGACATGCAACCAACAATTTAACCGGCCGTCAGTCAGAGGGTACAAGGCCACCAGGGCAGCTCTCCTTAACAACTAACAAGAATACACCAGAAAACAGTTTCGGGGCCTCCCTAATAGGGAGGTTGGACTACGGAAAACCTAGATCCAACTGCTAGGAGCGATGCTCGACCTGAGGGTCGTTATCAAATGAAGGCATCAAAACAGTGTAAACCATATAATAATATTAACTTAACAACGGACGTACTTAGACTGAGGGATGGTGGTAACCCTAACATTCCACCAAATACAGAGGCTGGTGACAATGGTGCTATGGACATTGAGGCTTCCCATAAACCACATAGTCCTTGTACAAGCAGCAAAAAACGGGGCCCGACCAGCCCGGGTCCATCTTCTCGGATGGTCAAAAAGAAGACAGGCACGCAGACAGACAACTTGGCTGAAAAGCTGACGGTAGCAGCGGCTAACGGGATTTCTGAGCACACAACTGGGATCAGGAACCTGTAGACGGACGTGTGTCTGGAGAATAGCCGTCTACAGGGTGTAACCCAGTTTAAGGTCACAGAGCTAAGCAGTATCTTGGAAAAATTAACAAAAGTTCTGGCTGATAAGTCTGAGGAGATGGCTCAGCTAAAAAGGGCAAATAAGGATTATGCCAGTAATTGTGACGAAATTGAAATTCTCTGTAGGGAGAAATTGGAGCTTAAAGAGACGATAAAGACGCAAGGGAACGTGTCAGCGACCACATCCAAAGCGGCGCAACGACCTGCTACCTTGTCATACACAAGTGTTGCAAAAGAAAAACCCAGAGAGAATGAGGTCGCGGTGTCCGGAAGCAAGAAGCTTTCGGCACTGGACAAGTAGTGTCGTCAAGCAAAAACGAGCACCCACTTCGTCATCGACGTTCCAACAGACAGGACGATAGCGGAAGTGAAGGTAAACCGTGTCCAGGAAGCTGCCTAACCCAAGAGTAAAAACGATTGTCCAAGGGTTAACACTCGTGGTCTTGCGGGACGACAAAAGCACGTTCGAGGTTTTAAGTCTGGCCCCAAAATTTGGGACCATTTAATGTCAGGTCGAGAACAGGCAACATATAGCTGTCCAAGCGAGAAACATGTTTTCCTTGAGATTTATTTATGGTCATCGCAAAAGCTAAACAAATCGAAAATTGGAGCTTTTTAAATATTCTGACACTATCAGTGGAATACGTGGCAACAGGACAATATCTCTTTTAAATTTACACGTCAAAATTGTTGCTTCAAGGATATTTTCGGTCATTTTTTTTATGACTAAACGTGTGCCGTTACATAATTGAGGTGGGTTTAAATTACGTAGAATAATTTATGAACCAATTTTCAATTGAAGATTGTGTGGTGGCATTCCTAGCAAATCCAGAGATTTCAAAAATTCAGTTGGAAAATGTACGGCTTCGTTTTCATCAATAACTGTGTCGATTGATTTAAAAGACATCAAATCACCGGGCAAAATCTGTTGTATATGGAAGTTAATTTCGTTCCCATCAACGTTTCTTGCTGCCAAAATAGCACGATTACAGAGCCAATTGTGATCTAAATAATAATTCAATATATCCGGAAAGACACTCTCAATTAGTTCATTTCTCGTTTCAACAACAGTGTAGAAAATATCTGGTAATTTTATGTATTGTATATATTGATGCAACTCAATTTCACCATTTCCAATATCCAGCAATTTTTTAGAAAAAACTTGTGCCGATGGATCATTTTGCAATTGTACTCCCATATTCATAGTCAGTCGAAGTGTCTCAACACTTGTCCATAAAAACGATTGTTTTAAGCATGCGTTGATGTCATCGGAAAAAGTAGAGTGAGAGGAATAACTGGTAAAGTCTGCCGGAAATCACTGGACAGTAGTAAAACAGTACCACCGAAAACTTTATTGATGCCTTTCAAATCTTGCATAGTTCTATGAAATGCTTCAAGAGAATGTTTATGAGTCATAGTACACTCATCCAAAATTATTATTGCACTCTTTTGCAACACTGTAGCCATTCCGCTTTTTTTTTAATGTTACACATTGCGTTTGGTTTGTTATGAATGTTTAATGGCAACTTCAATGCTGAATGTGCTGTTCGTCCACCATCTAACAAAGTTGCAGCAATGCCTGACGATGCAATTGCCAAAGCAATTTTCTGTTGGGAACGTGTCTTTGCAAGAATTAATGATATTAAGAATGTCTTACCTGTTCCACTTGGTGCGACTGAGAAAAAATACCCACCTTGGTCAGCATCAACGGTCAGCATTATCCGATTACAAATATTTTTTTGTTCAGCTGTCAGTAATGGCTCATTATTCACAATGATTGTAGCTAAATCAACGTCATTGTACTGTTTATCTCGTTGCAAATCATTGTTAACCAAGTCGGCAGCCGGGCGATCAGGTGACGGCATTCCATAATGACCAAGTGGCAAATTTTAAATTAAAATACATAAATCTTCGATCACCACTAATGCTTCATTATACATCTCTGGTGTAAAATCCAAATTTGGACATCTATTTGTTCGTCTAATTCGATGCAGTATATCTTCAGTCATATAATTCTTATATTTTTCCCACAGAGTCGATGATTGTGTTGGAAAACATGTTGTTAAGATTATTGCAAACAGTTGACGAATATTATTCGGTGTGGATGTCAACGCTGCATCAGCAAGTGTCAAGTCCCAATGGTTATATGCTTCCAGTAGTTGCAACTCGCAACATGCACCTTGATATGTATTCAGTATAGAACACTCGATCGTTCACTGTTCGCAAATATTCGAAAGATGTTGGTCCGGGAATATTCACCAGCAATAAACGCAAAAAGAAGCATTCACGTTGTTTAAGATGTACAGTATAAAGTCGTCCTAATATCTTAGCTTTAAATATGCCTGGTATCGATGGATGTGGTTTCCCTTACTTACGTGGCACCCACTTTTTCCCTATTTTATTCCATGTAAAATAGCGTGGAAAATCGGTATATAATAATGTTTTTGCAAATTGGCCGAATACATCAATTTTTGACATAATGTAAATAATTCAGTTAGTGTCGTTTACGGTGTCTCAAATGCTCTTTGGAGAATATTATTTTCGGTTAGGTTTGATCGTTTTCAAGATGTACTGCAAGATGCTGGACAGAAGGTTCTCTTTCGTGTATGGGAAAACTGAAAATACGCCAGATTGCTTCGCTGCTGCTTATATATCTACCCATCTGGTATCTTGCTATTTCGTCATTTTTGTTTATATTTTGTATTTCAAATACGGCCAAATCACTACCTTTATTAACATGTTTACAATTGTACTTAATGGATTTGACGGAACTGCAAAACTCGAAATTAATATGAGCCTTATACGCTTTTGACAGCAATGATGAGTATGGAACTACCAACCGATTATCAGTTTTAACTTCATTTCTAGAATTCGTAATTCGCATTGTAAATGTGTGACCACCATTCTCAGGGTTTACATCATACATTAATTTTTTAATTAAATGTTTTCTTTAGAAAATCAATTTTGGTAATGATATCTGTAGTTTTTACCATTGATACATCTCCATCGATAATTTAAAAATGTTTTTTAGATCCACCAACTGATTTTAGACCCTAAACTTTAAATCCAGTTTTCAGAATACTTATAAAGTTATAACCATACACACATATTTAAAAACTTGATTATTAGTTGTCAAAGTATTTCCAAAGAAATTGACCAATACAAATGAATTTGTGGCAATTTGTGTAACCTCTTCTTCCATGTTTATATCAATTATATCATTTTCTGTTATATGAACATCTGAAGCTGAACTTCTTGGATTTTAGTTGAATCGTTTGTATCGGAGTCATCAGAAGAACTAAGACATTCGCCTTTAATACATTCATCATCAGCTTCAAGATTGTTTGTATCTTAATTTTCCATTATGTAATCCAAGTTAATTTTACTTTTATTTATTTATTTTTTTTATTTTTTTGAGTTCTTGACACTATTAATATTGCTTCTGTGATAGTGAGTTATATATGTCATTTTAGTTGCCCTTTCAGTAGTAAGTCTATTTCTATTTTTAGTGTGAATAGAGGAAAATGAGGAGAAACACTGCTCGGTAGCAGCAGATGTTGGAGGGGTACTCGGTATCTTTACACCTATGTTTTGTAGAGGGCTACTACGACAAAGACCTTTTCACCAGCTTATAGCTTTTGTAGACTTAGCAGAATCCCATATAAACTGATTTCCCCATTTTCCACTGCTGTGATATCTGGAATTTGAAAAACATTCCACAATGTTCGGGTCATTTTCTGAAAGCATGTTAATATAAGCATTTTTTTTCCATTTCAAATCCTGTACTTATAGGCAAATATTCTGTTTTTGAATCCAGCAGATGAGCTTCCATATGAATAGGTTTTATTGCATACTGCTTACGCTTTATCATTTGTGATGTAATAAAAGTTTTTTCAAGCTCTGCCAGCATTGCAGTACGCTCTAATACACTTTTAATTGCCAACTCAATATATTTAAAGCATGAATAACTTAAACTTATAATCAGGGCTAAGATTTGTATACAACAGCGTGTTTTTTTGCTACTTCTGATTATTGATTTTGTCTTTTTTCAGAAATGTCCACGAATCAACTTACGGTGAGATAAATGGCAGTGTTTTTATTTTGCATGTTTTTGCATATTTTAGATAAAATGCATATTAATGCATATATTGAATAAAATGAATATTATTGCATATTTCGATTATAAAAATGCAAAAAATGCATACTTTATAGTATATTTCGTAATTAATATTTATAATTTAATATAAATATTTCATATTTGATTCTAGCTCTGCTGATTAAAGTATAAAACTTGGTTTTTTTGTCAAACACAAATTTTATTTTTATAAATACAACCCTATGCTACAATAGGTATGCGATTAAAGATTGAATAGTTTGACGGAAAAAGATAAACACAATTAATAAAAGTATGTCGATCAATATAAAATCTAAGATAGAAATTAAAATGCATATTTTTGCGATTAATAAAAGTATGTCGATCAATATAAAATCTAAGATAGAAATTAAAATGCATATTTTTGCATATTTTGGTAAATAAAATACATATTTTACAATTTTTTATTGCATACAAATCCTAGCCCCACTTATAATAGATTCGTCATTGTCTATCCTTATTGCCCAAGTGACAATAGGACTTAAAATGCAAATTATGTGCTCAATGTACAACCAAAATTCAGGTTCCAATAGCGTACTTTTTAATTCTGTAACTAATACGTAATTCTGACCCTTCTGTTGAACAGATAATGTTTGAAGACAAGATTAATTACTAACAATTGAATTTAACATGCTTAAATGTGATCCCCATCAATTTTTAACAAGTAAACATAAATATTTCTTTAATTAATATTCTGGTGAGTTTTGAATGTTTCAGAAATGCACAATTTGATAATTTTGAAATAAATACTGTGAATTGTGGTACACATAATATTGAATATAATAACGAGGTGTTAGCAATTTCATTGATTATAAATACTATAGTATTTATTATCAATGGTTATACAGATAATTTTGAAGATGAGATGCTAAAAATTCCACTTGAAAATTTTGAAGTGAATACTGTGAGTTCTGATATAAATATTGAAGAAGACAATGAGATGTTAGAAATTCCACTGGCAAATGATATACCTGTATATTATGAATTTTTAACAGAGGACATTTTGAAACCAAACTATATAAATAACGAACATGAACAAATGGATGTTGAAAATATAAATGTGAACTATTTATAATCTGAAGCTAATGATACACGTATATAATATTAAGCCTCAACCAAACAAATGTAAAAGAAAAACTAGTCAAAGATGTAGAATAAATGGCCAAGAATACATAGGTTTTTAGAGAAAAGGAAATGTAGTTAGTCAAGATATACAACAACCAGCAAGAAGAATACAGCCAATATGTGAATTTAAATTTTATATTAAAGCAAAAAACCGTTTTTGTCAATCTTTTGATGAAAATCAAAGATTGGAAATATTTTTTAGATTTTGAGATTCACCATGGGATAACTTGACAATATATAACATAGTAACTAATGAATTAAATACGTAATTACTGGTACCATGAAAGCGAAGTAGATTTAGAGGCATCTGTATTCTGTATTTTCTACAATTATAATCAAGCACTTATTTAAAAAAATTACTGAAAAAATATCAATTATTATTTACTCTGATGATTGTGGCAATCAGAACAGAAATTGTATTCTTTCAAACGCTCTTCTTCAGTCTTTAACTCAAAGTATTGTTACAAAAAAAAAAATTCTTAATTAAAGATCAAACACAGATAGAATGCGATAGTGCACATTCTCTTAAAGAGAGGAGGAAAATCAAAAATAAAGATATTTTTTTGCCCTCTAATTATGTGCGATTAACTACAAAATCTCGATACAATCCTAATTCATTTGAGGAAATCCATTTAAAACATAGATATTTTTATAATTTTAAATATTTAAATACTTACACCTCTATAACACCTGGTATTGGGAAGGTAGAACCAGAAATTAAAGATATTCGTGAACTATTATATGACCCATTAACATCATGCATTTATTTCAAACTTTTATTTGATGACCCATTCTGTGAAATACCAAAAAAAGTATTGCCTAGAAGAAAAACATAAGAATCGATAAAGATCAATAAAAGCCGTTTTACAAAAAATCATTGAATTTGTCACAATAAAAATGGAATGACCAACAAAAACTCAAAAGAGTTTTATCGAACAATTACCCATTCATTTTACGACCATAGACGTATATAGGGGGGCAGAGGGGGCTTGGGCACCGGGAAGTTAAATTTTAGGGGCGGTACATTTTGGATAATATTTTGATATAATGAGGTAAGCTTTTTGGCTGATAAAAAAAAGTAGCATTTAAAATTCGATATGTCCATAATAGCATACATGTTGAACGGTTTTTAGAATTTCTTTCGAATACTAGTCATAAAGCGGAAAATGTAGAAAACGCAGTGTTTCGTGTTCTTGAATCTCATACACTTGACTTAACCAACTGAAGAGGACAGTCCTATGCGGTAAATATGGCGGGTGCTTATTCTGGACTTCAGACACGCATTAAAAATAAATGCCCATTAGCTCATTTTATACCTTGTTACGCGCATTCTTTTACTTAAATTGGAGAATGTGCGGTCGACTCTCGTAAAGCTGCCGTCGATTTTTTTTAGTTTAGGTATTTCAAAATCTTTACAATTTTTTAAGTATGTCTACTCATCGGTGGGAAAAATTAACAAATAATTTTACAAAATCTAAAAACGTATTAAAAAAACGTATCTGACACAAGATGGTTAGCCAGTTATGAAGCAAGTGAGAGTCTCAACAAAGATTGGAATAAAATTTGTCTAACCTTAACTGATATTAGTATAGACTGTAATGAAAAATCTAGAACAAGATGTGAAGCGAAAGGACCGCTTTAATGGCTACTTTATGGGGTGAGATTATGAAAAGGTTCCATTCGACTAGTAAACAATTACAATCAGTAAATATTGATTTGGCAACTGTTGTTTCTTTGTACAAAGCACTAATACTGTATATGTCTAGTATGAGTAACGTGACCATAATTTTTTTCCTTCAATGCGAGACACCTGTACATTTTAATAAGAAAACCATATAATTTTGCGTAAAATGACAATTTTTTTTATTGAATAAAAAAACATTAATTGTTTATATGAAAAATGCGAATATTATATTAATCATAATAGTCTCCCAACAATTATGGATTTTAGTGTTTCAGAGTTTATATAAAATATGTAGGTATACGTCATATACTGTTAACTGTATAGATAAAGTCAGGGGCGTCATTTGGGGGTTGGCAGGGTGTGCGGTTGCACCCCTTACTTTTAAAATGTTACAATTGGCCTGCGCCTTGCTGAAGCCTAAAATAATGCACGAGCCACGAATGCACAATTATTTATATGATTAAAATCAAATTGTAATAACCGGTCTATAATGTATGGAAATAATTGAATGCAGGATAATATACATATACTTATGTATATCTATTTTTATATGGCCTGGTGAAATTTCAAAATGGCCTGCTTGAAACTTCGCACACCCGAAAAAATCTGAAATGACGCCCCTAATACAGTATAAATGTATGATTGTGATATGTGATCAATAATTAATACCTACCACATGTCGACTTTTCTTAAAACGGGACATTTTTAGGTTCTTTGGGGACGGCGGGACACTTATATCGAAAGCGGGACGTATGGTCACGTTAAGTATGAGGGATATAAGTGATATTTATGAAAAAAAAGCAAGACTCAAATCAAAAAACAAAGAATATCAAGATAGAATTCAGCGAAAAAAAAAACGAAGATTAATGAATGATGAAACAAGTCAGAGTGACACTGAACTCGATGGTTGTTAAACTTTAAAAATAAAATCATTTTTGGTAATTATAGATAGACTTAATTGAGAACTGAGAAAATGAATAAATGTTTATGAACAAGTATGTGAACATTTTGATTTTTTGTTTAGTATTACTAATTTGACACCATCTGAAGTTTATTAAAATGCTGAAAATCTACAAAAGTATTACCACAACGATCTTGCCTCAATATTTTTAAGTGAATGTGTCCATTTCAGAAGTTTTTTATTGACATTACCAAGTCATGATTTACCTATTTCTGTACTTAAAATGTACCCTCTAATCATAAAAAATAACAATCAAGAATTGTATCCATATGTAGAAATAGCGTTAAGAATTTTTTTGTCGTGTCCTATATCTAACTGTTCTGCTGAGAGATATTTTTCAGTCCTACAAAAGGGTCAAATTTTATTTGAGATCAAGAACTACGGATGAAAGGCTAAATTCTTTGGCTGCTTTCACCATAGAGTCTGATATCACAAAGAACTTGGATTATGATGATATTATTGATACATTTTCCAATGAAAAAGCTTGGCGTGAACATTTTTAATTTTAACATATTTTTATACACATCAAGTTTTTTTTATGTAGTCACAACCTATTACATAGAATTTTTTTTTGTATAGTTAATAATAAATTTGGCTTAGGGAAAGTGGCATGCCCATTGCCCAGTGTACTTAGTAAGTACACTGCAATAGCCCTACTCTGACCTTAATTGGTTGGAGTAGACTGGTCCTCCAGGTTGGGGGTTTAGCGCAGGGCTAACAACCCTGACTTAGAAAAAAATATTGTTCAGGAACTAACAACAAACTTGCCTCGGAACCGTGGAGCTTTGGAAAATAAGAATGGAAAATGGAAAAATGGATTATCATTTGGAACATGAAACGTTCGCCTACTTTTTAAACCTGAGCAGTACAATACTTAGTTGAGGAGATAGAAAAATATAAACTAGGAGTGGTATACAAGAGATAAGGTGGGATGGTAAAGGAATGATAGAGATTCAGGATTTTCTACGGCGAATGTAATAAACATCGTCAATTTGGAACGGGCTTCGCAATATATAAAAACTTAGTACCTTCAGTAAGAGAATTCAAAAGCATTAATCCAAGAATATCAGTATTAACAATAGAAGCACTATATTTCAACATCTCATTCGTGAATGGGCATGCACCCACGGAAAAAAAACCGCAAGAGGAGAAGGGCGAGTTCTATGATAACCTGGAGCACACACTAAACGAAATTTCACGAAATAGAATTAGAATAGTTTTAGGGGACTTCAATACCAAGCTAGGGAAGGAGAACATATTTCGGTCAACGGTTGATATCCATAGCCTTCACGATGTAACTAGTGAGAATGGATTCAGGCTTATAGATTTTGCAAGTGGTGAAGGGCTTATTGTAAAGAGCACGATGTTCCCGCATAAAGATATTTATAAGGGTACATGGAAGGCACCAAATGGTAGTTATGTCAGTCAGATAGACCATGTTCTGATAAATACTAGGTTCAAAAATTGTATACATGATGTTAAAACCGTAAGAGGTGCTGACTGTGACTCAGACCATTATCTAGTTAAAGGAAAGCTGAAAGTTAAGCTCAAGAAACTAGTACATAGTAAAGGAACATTAGTGGATAGATTTGATGTGAATAAGTTAAAGAACATTAATATATGTGAACTTTTCAAGCAGCAATTACATGAAACAATGAACAGCTTAAGCTTAAACATAAATCAAGAAGAGACAATTGATACCAAATGGAAAATGTTAAAGGATACTAAAAACGGTTACAGACATGGTAATAGGAAAACAAAAGAGAACAAGGAAACCGTGGTTCAACAACTCCTGTAAGGAAGCATTTAATAGAAGAAAAGAAGCCAGGACTCAATTGCTCAACGATCCTACTAATAGAGAGAAAGCTATGGTATACAAAGAACGCCAAAAAGAAGCAAGTAATATATTTAGATATGAAAAACGGAAATATACAATGGATGTACTAGAAGAAGCCGAAATTGACCATAGAGGAAATAAGACTAGACAACTATACCAGAAGATAAATTCAATTAGAGGAAAATACAAAAAACATAATAAGTTCCTAAAAAATGACGATGGTTCTCTAGTAACAGAACAGGACAAAATACTTGAAAAATGGAAACACTATTTTGGACGATTACTTAACTGTGAAAACCCAGTGGAGACATTTGCATGGATGTCAACGGAACCTAATGACAATGAATGTCCGCCTCCAAGCAGAGATGAAATATTACAACAACTCAACAGGCTAAAAAACTATAAAACTCCTGGGGAGGACGGAATCCAAGAAGAAGTGCTAAAAAACCTAGATGAATTAACGATAAATAAAATACATAGTATTATAGAGAGCATTTGGCACGAAGAAAGACTTCCTAAAGACTGGGGCACCGCATTAATCTGCCCTATTCATAAAAAAAATGATCCACAAGAGTGTAGTAATTATAGGGGTATAACATTACTAGATACAACGTACAAAATTCTAGCATATTGTGTACTGGATAGAGTAAGACCTATAGCAGAGAATTTACTAGGTGACTACTAGGGAGGATTTAGGCCCAATAGATCCACAACAGATCAGATTTTCGTTATAAGACAGATCCTCCAAAAAAGCTGGGAATATAACAAGGATGTACACATATTGTTTGTGGACTTAAAAAAAACTTATGATTCTATTCATAGGGAAAACCCAGTAAATATACTCAAAGAATTCAGATTTCCAAGAAAAATCGTAAACCTCATTGGAGCTATATAGCATCAGCCAGACAGATATAAAAGTCAAGATAGCAAACACAATATCACAGCCCGTGGGAGTGACAACAGGTCACCGACAAGGCGATGCACTATCTCCAGTGCTGTTTAACTTAGTACTGGAAAAAATAGTTCGAGAAATGAACGTCTCTGAAGGAATTGAGCTAGGTCAGGTAAAAATAGGGCTCATAGCATACGCAGACGATATTGCTCTCTTAGGAGATAATATTGAGATGATAAAAAGTCTGGGAAAGAAACTTATAAAAACCGCGGAGAAAGTAGGTTTAACTATTAATGACGATAAGACAGAATATTTGGTTGTCAGTCGAAGTAACAGAAATTATAGACTAGAACAACATACTGAGCTAGAAGGACATAAATTTAAGAAAGTATCACAATTTAAATATCTAGGATCGATTATCACCCAAGATAATGAACTTAAGACAGAGGTGTCGTCAAGAATACAATTAGCTAACAAGGGATATTATAGATTAGAAAAAATACTAAAATCGAGGACACTCTCTAAAAATTTAAAAATAAGAATGTATATGACATTATTACGACCTATTGTCCTGTATGGCTCTGAGACGTGGGCATTGAGGAAAGCTGAAGAACAGAGACTAGGAGTTTTCGAGAGGAAAGTTTTAAGAAAAATTTATGAACCGGTCTTTGACAGTGGAACAAATGAATGGAGAAAGTTACATAATGATGAACTCAAAAGACAGTTTCAGAGACCTGACATAGTTAAAGAGATCACAAAAAGAAGACTCAGGTGGGGGGGGGGCATGCCTGGCGTAAGCAAGGATCCCTAGTTAGACGGGTAATAGAGAATGAACCAATAGGTAAAAGACCTCTAGGAAGACCCAGATTGAGGTGGGAAGACTGTGTTAAAAAGGACTTAAAAATGATAGATCCAGGAATCAGATGGAGAGAAGCTGCAGAGGATAGGGACAGATGGCAAGATTTGTATTTAGCGGTATGGTCTTAAGGGGCCGAACCCAAGAAGAAGAAAGAAGATAGTTAATAATAAATTAATAAAATACATATACCTACTATAATCATGTAATATGTACATCAATTAATGTATTTTTTATGTATACCTATAACATACCTTTCAAAATATGAGTGTAACGAAGAATGCGTTGGTTTCACTATGATATGTGTTTTTACAAATACACTTATTGTTATTACTGAAGAAATTTAGGTTGGGAAGGGGGCGTTTTTTTTTTTTTACCTGGGGCGCAAAATTCCTAAATACGTCTCTGTTTACGACACACTTAAACATTATAGTGAGCTAAAAACCAGAAAAGGTAAAGTCTAGTCCTCCATAGTATTTTAAATTAAAATATCATTTAATATTTTTTTAATATAGTATTGATCATAAATCTGACCCACATCATTTAATATAATATTTTATTGTTATAATCCAAAATGTTATTTTGATTTCTTAAGTTTTAATAATTTACTTTTGAGCTGTTAATTTAATTATGTTATGTTTTATTTTGATAAACATCATAATATTGTTTTGTATTTTAAACAATTATCATATTTTATAATTTGTTGTTACATAATATTGATCATAAGACTGATCTACATTACTTAATATAATTTTGTATTGCTATAATTTAAAATTTTATTTTAATTTCTTAAGTTGTATGTTTTAATAATATTTTACTTGTTCTGTTACTGCTGTTATTTTAAATAATAATTATTTTAATTTTCATAACATAATGATTTCTATAAAGACTGATCCACACTAATACTACAGTACTGCCTAGTATGTTTAAACATAAATTAATAGTTTATCGCTGAAATTAAATAAAGAGAATAATTTAATGCAAAATCAATGCAAATTAATGATATTTACCATTCAATATTGTTTAAATAATAATTATTAATATACAACTATGGTTAAAAATTTATCATTATACGAACAGCAAAATACCTCGTATATTTAACAGAAATACCATGTATCTAAATTACTATAATTACTGCAATATCACGTATCTCATCCAAATTGTGTACATAAAAAAATATATGGTTTATTTACACATATAACATTTTTTTAAAGTAGGTCAGAATTTCGGTGGTAGATGTTTGTCCATCGTCCCTTCGGTCCTCGGACAAGATAGTGTAATTTTACTGTATCCGATTTGAATGCAATAATTGCATTCACAAAAAACGATTCTGAGGGACAAGGGAATTTTTTTATTTAATTGTATTCGTTTCTATGATGATAATCGTCCGTAATCTATATATATCTATATATATAAAACTGAAATCAAGTAAAAGAGGAAATCTTTGTTACGGTTTGGCTTCGAAACTACTTATTGGATCGTCTTGCAATTTTTTTAAATTAAAGAGGACATCACAGAGAAGGTTTTGGGCATGAAAAATTTGAGAAAGTTCCCGGGTTAGAGGAATACGCCGAGGTGATGATGAAATTACAGTATCGCCATCTAGCCAGCAAAAAATGAGCAAAAAAAAAATATATAAATATTGTTCACAAAGAAGTATTATAACCTTAATATAAATATGTACAGAGATAATATATAAATAAATAAATAAAAAAGGTACATATATAAGAAAAAAGTAGTTTTTTCATTCTCATTTTTTTTATATAAAATAGTTGAATACCTCCCGGACGCATATTACCATTCTATACATTGTTTCACAACCGGGCTATCCTGATTGGCCGAATTTAAAATGCCCGCTATTTTTATGTATGATAATAATAATAATATCAAAATAATTATGTATGATAATAAAAAAATCAGAGATGTGAGACTGAAAAGTTTCTGAAATTTTCAAGTGAAACTTTTCATGAAATTTGAAAAGTTTCAAGGCTATTGAAATGAAAAGTATTAAAACTTTTCAATATCAAAAATTTAATTTCATAATCGTACGTATACAGTATACCTGCGTCCTGCATACACCAATAGATAGGTAATAGAACAATAGTTTTAATATCTATGATTGTAATTGTAAATTGTAATAGGTATTATGGTAGCACTGGTATTCGCTGTTAATATTGTTATGTGTTATCACAATAATTGTCTACAAATTGTTATTAAATTTGCTAGTTATACTTCTACAACTATGATAAATCTATTATCTAGTACATTTAGTAATAAATAATAATAAGATTTTATAGTTTACTGCCTTGTAATATTTAAATATTGAATTTGTTTTCTATGATTTACTGCCTTTGTTTATTCATCATGAATTCGAGACAAACCGATATTTTTAAATATTTTAATGAAAAAAACAGTAAATATCAGTGTAAATTTTGCAATTGGTCTACCTCAAAAAATGCAACAAGAATGTCAGATCACATTATTAAAAAATGTTGGAAGTGTCCAAAAGAAATTCGACAAGTTTATTTTGACACTAAAAACAAACAAAAAAAGTAAGTGATATTTACAATAAAATTGATTTTACTTTAAAGATTTAAGTGTTGTAAAAAACTTGTTAAATACCTACTCAAATAGGTACCTACCTATAATATAGCAACTTATAAATGTAATCAATTAATGGTACCTATTACCTATATAATATTATGGTACTTAAAAAAATTTGAATGTTTCAGTATTTTTTATGCATTTAAAATAATAAATCCTGAAAAAAAGTAGGCATATAAATATTCTTGATTTTTTTTTTTTCACTAGGCAAAATGACAATATTTGTACAATTATACACAATCCACATGAAGAGATTGATGATCCAAGTAATGGTTTTGAATGTTTTGATGCATCCCAACTATTCCAAGTCCAAGACAATTCTAAGTGTACTGACACGGACAACTTGGTATCATTACAGTCACAACAACAAAATATTTCTGCATCACAAACATTGTCTGATTTTAAGAATTGTTCAGCTAATAAAACATTTAAACACAATTCATCTTTGCTTAATTTTATTGATATTGTTAGCAAAGAAGATCAAGAAAAATTTGAGCTATCATTCGCTATGTTTGTCTTTGGAAATTGTCTACCATTAAATATCACTGAGAATCGCAGTACAATAGACCATTACAAAAGTATTCGCCCAGGGTTTATTTTGCCAAGTCGTCATAAATTATCCAACAAATTCCTTAATACACACTATGATAAACTGCTTCTTAACTTAAAAGAAAAAATTAATAAGTCATATAGTTAAAATATGTTGCTCTGTTTTTTTATTGACTTGTTAGTTAGTTACATACTTACATACCTACATTGGCTACATTGTAATGTTTACAAAGGTTTTTCATATTTTATAGTTTTATATAAGTACCTATTTAATATTGTTGAGACTGTTAAATAATAATATCTTAATCTATGCTAAGAACAGTTAATATTTAAGTTGGTTATAGACTTAAATAATTTTAAAAAAAATTAAAGGTGTATAAAAGTGTTAAGTCAAAAGTTTCAATTTTTTTGAAAAGTTTCATGAAAACATGAAAAGTTTCTGAAAAGTTTCAACAGGTCTGTGAAAACATGAAATTTTACATCTCTGAAAAAAATAAATATTATTTAACTTTAACCCTATAAGGCTATATATTGTAATTTACATTACCTATATAGTATATTATATAGACCATATTGTAGATTCAAGGGTCCATAGCATCTCTACTTTAAATCTTTAAACCATATGTTTTAGCATTATTTTATAACTTACCTTTTTTAAGTACAAGAGGTTATATGAGATGTAAAACAAATTAGGAATAACACAACTTTATATTATTTTTAGAGTTCTTCTACTATTTTATCCCAATTCAACCACAGAAGTGTAACTTAGTTATGAACAATCAATATAGTTTCATATTTCTAAGATCTAAAACAATGAAAAATAAGGTAAAAAAAAAGAGGTTATATGAGATGTAAAACAAATTAGGAATAACAAAACTTTATATTATTTATATTATGACTAATTGATATGAATAATAATTCATTATCATTATGACATTATATCAAATTGTCTAGTTATGCATTAAATTGAATTTTATAAAATATGTATCCTCAATCATTTACTAATAAAGTAAAAGAGGAGAAAGTAAATTATGTAGAAGTTCGAAGTAATTTAAATTCAGTTAATGATATTAAGCAGTGGGTGAATGAGTATGGAACTTTAACAAATACTCATTGGGTAGCAAGAAGCTCTATTCCAGCAGGGACTAAAATTTTGTGTTCATAAGTCAATAGAAACAATTATTAAGAAAAATATTTTATAAATTGTATTAGTTTCGTGTAGGTAGTATTAGTAATAGTAATGCATGGTATCAATTATAGTTGTATAGGTAGCACTGTCCAAGATTGTATAATGTACCTTTTATGTCCTATAAAATATAAATTAGAAACAGAATTCAAATTAGAATTATATACATGTTTATAACATTTATGCAGTCGCAATGGTTATTGATCAATAATATATATTATTATTATATATTATATATTATATATAATAAAAACTATACATTCTTATACAATACAAATTGTCTGGAACATGCTCATAAAATACTAAATATCTTCAGTACATATACTAAATACTCAACCAATATTAGTCAGTTTATCGACATTTTTAAATAAATTACTAATCAACATCAATTTTATAGGAAACTGAGTTTTTAATTTTTATGTAGGTAACTAATTAGAACGCACAATATTATAATATCTCAATGATACAATAAAATTGAAACATTGTTGTTAACTATAACATGATGCAGGACATGAGCAAACCCTATTCATTACCTCTTATTACACATTACTACCTAACTGACCTAATACCCATTTATATTGGTTTCTTGTGTAATATGCCTATCAGATTATTTTAAAAATACATTATTCATTGCTATTACTGTTACATTGTAGTTAAATATTTTCAAATTCATTCCATTTTGTTATTTTAACTATAAGTTATACAAAATAATGAAGTATATAGGTATTAAATTCAGCAGACAAGTAGTCAATGATATATTATACAATAGTTGAACAACATAATATATTAACTTATTCAAATTTCTGTATACAATATTATTTTCCTATGGTATGCATTTTTTTACTTTAAATAATAATAATAAATTATAATTTAAATAATATTTATCATAGAAAAAAGTATGTGTCACCAAAGTGGTTTCCAAAAGGTTCCCAAAGAAGAAAATAAGAAGGGAAACTCAAAAAATGCTATGTGTCAAGCGTATATATTATGTAGTATTAAACTCAGTACGCCATGGACAAAAAAAAACAGATAGTTATGTTAAGGGAAGATTTTATTTAGAGTTAAAATAATAACAGCATTATTTTTGTCTAGCTGTTTGTACACCAGTCTGTACAGAGTACAGACCTTTGGAAAAAGTGGGCCAGTAATAGTTTTAGGCAGAGTTAAAAAATTTGTTAGGTAATATTTTTTTAGTTTTTGGAATATTGAACACATTTTCCACAAAGTAGGTAACAATTAAATATATACTTTACGTAGGTATTAAATATTGCACCAAATACTTCTATTAAATATTTATATTAAAGCTGCAACTATTAAATTAAAACCATATTTTGTGCAACAACATTAATGAAATTCCGTTTAATAAAAAAACCTACATTTACCTATGTATAAATTTGTGTTAAACAATCGCAGTACTATTTATTGTTTATTGTTGGAAAAATGTACAATGACTATTCTAGTATTCTATGTATGTTTTTAAGTCAGTTAGTATTTAAATCAACATATAAAACCAATATTATAATTAATATTATATGTATACTCAATTTTATCAATTTTTTAAATATAAATTCAAGTATTATAATTGTATAGATTATTCTTTTAATTTCACAAATAAAGAACATTGTGATTTTGTAATAATTGGCTTTTTTGTAAAAAATACAAGCATTTACAAAAAAAATTGTTATACTTATTAAAATCAATTAAGTTTGTTAACATTTAAAATTATACTGTCTTCTATTATTTTTATTGCTCATAATAAAATAAAGAATAAAATCTTAATAAAAAATAAAGCTGTTAGGATGGAACCAGCTTAGAACAACCCGTGCACTGTTTAATACTTAAAGTATCTGCCTATTTACTACTATTTGTTTGTACACAAGAAAAATATAGAAGTACTTACGGAACATAATAATTCATATGTATAAACATATTTTTATGATTAGGAAGGTTTATTGACTTCTATAAAAATACACACAAATCATAGACATACTCTGCAGACTGCTGAGACATTAAGATTTTTACCAGCTGACAATAATCTGAAGAATACATTTATGGAGTATTTTAATAATGGTATGGGGATTATTGAATCTTCTAAGTACCATGAAAATATACTATCATTGAGGCATGATTTCAAGCAATAAGATTATGCCAATGGTTCACTAAATCCAACATACAGATGTATACAAAATTGGTATGAAACATGGCGACTAAATAACACGAAGTGGTACTGGATTAATCGAAGTAGATATTTATTAATAATAAATAATAATTTTTTTTAAGTTTTAATTATAAATGTATTAAAATTGATACATAGATAAATTATACATTACTAAAATACTATAGGTAGATAAATAAATAATCACTATACAATTTGTTTAATGTAGAAATTGATTGAAAAAAAACTTGTATATGAAAAAGATGGTATAATTGTTAATTTCAAACAAAATCCATTTGCTGTTGTAATTTTGACACCAATGATGAAAAGAGCACATCTATTAAAAACATCAAATAATATTGTATTTGTGGATAGCACATCAGCATGTGATCCTGAAAATCATACCATAACTTTTGTATTAGCGCCTTGTGCTGCAGGAGCTGTACCATTAGGAATTATAATCACTCGAGGTAATATAACTTTATATTTGATACAAACATAAGTTTAGATTGAAATTAATTTAATATTTGAATAGCTGTTTGTTAAAATAGGCCTATATAATAATATGTAACATATCATATTTAATGGTAGAATAACCAGATACCTAACTGGAAAAAAAAAAACAATTTTTTTCAGTTTTGTTTTTCCTGAAAAGTCATTAAATATTATGTACCTACACAAATGTTAACATTTTTAATGAACATCAGTTTAATTATTTCAATGGTTAAATAAATTATGATACAAATTATATTAATGAAATATCTAATTACATTTAAAAAAATATTTATATAGCCTCAATGAATACTAACCTATTCGGTTTACAAATTATTGATTTTTATAGGTCAAAGTTATGATGCATATAATGCTAGCTTTAGTTTATTAAAGGAAGCTCTTCCAAAAAATAAAAGTTTTGGTACTTCTGGATATCCTCAAATTTTTATGACAGATAATTCTTCTGCAGAAATTAATGATCTTCATAATAGTTGGCCAAATAGCAGACATTTATTGTGCATATTCCATGTACTTCAAGCAGTTTGGCGCTGGTTATGGGAAGCTAAAAATAGTATACCAAAAGAAAGTAGAAAAAATCTTATGCAAACTTTCCAAAAGACCTTGTATGCTGATACTGTTGAAAAAGCTGAACAAGCATATTTAAATACGATAAGTTCAAACTATGAAAATTGGAATAAATATATTAGCACATACTGGAAATTTCGATCAAAATGGTGTCTTGCTTGGAGGGATGCAACTATCAGTGGTCACCAAACAAATAACTTTTCTGGAATAACTGTTAGGATTTTCAAGGATATAGTTCTATCAAGAGTGAAGGCATATAATGTTATATCATTAATTGATTTTGCTTGTACAGTTTTGGAAGATTATTACTGTCGCAGATTTAGAGAATTTGCAAACTCAAGACTTTTTCTTGAGACACAATCTAAAAAAGCCAATACAATTAAAAAAGATGATGTAATTAAAATTTCAAAAATTGAATATAAAGTTACAACTTCTGATGATAAAACTTATGAAATAAATACAAGTGTAGGAATTTGCTCATGTTTTGAAGGACAATTTGGATCATTTTGTACTCACCAATGTGCTGTTTACTCGTATTATGATGTTGTATCAAAAAATTTCCTTCCAGTCACAGCAGAAGATAAATATAATATTTCAGTTCTTGCTCAAGGCGATAAATCTCTGCCAATGTCTTTCTTTGAATCCTTTTTACCCAATGATTCTTTTAAGCAATATACTAGTACTAATAATTATATAGAATCGACTATTGATGTTCAATCTAATACTGTGGAAGAAGATGAAACATTACCTGTCATCATTAATAATGATAATGCATCACAAAGCTTACAAACAACAGCAAGTGAGAATGTATCATTGAAAAACATAATTTCATTAATGACAGAATTAGATGAGAAATATTGTTCTTCTAAATCACGTCTAAAAATAATTGAGAGCCGTTTAAAAAAAATTACATCAGAAGGAATGTGGGAATCATTTTTACACACTGCAGGAGCGTCATCAGTACCACTTCGTAGAAGATCTGGAGCTACAATTAAAGTTCAACCCACATCAATTGCTAGGCGTCCATTAGCTTTAACAAGAGGTAGTAAACGTTTTCCAGCTGGACGTCCAGCAAAACAAGAAAAAATAATAAATAAAAGAAAGAGAAATCTAGGACACAATATCAAAAATAATTTTCCAAATGCAAAGTCACATGGGCATGGACATTAATATAAGACAAACATTATCTGTATAACTGGCATTTAAAAAAAAAAAATTAAATAATTCAGTACCTTATAAAAAAGTTAACTTAAGAATATATTGTCTATTTATAATATGTAATAGGAAATAGCGGAGGACATTTATTAGTATAATAAATTTTATCTAATTATTATTATCCCTATGAAAAGTTTTACTCAATCAAAATTATTTACCTATGTACTTTGAACATTACTTTAGAAAATTTATATGTACCTACAATAGATATCATCAATTACTAATTAGTCATATAGGCAACCAATTCCAATACACATACAAATTAATTTAGGTACCTATGTACAATATTATATACTTAAAATATTATATATTTTTCATTGTTTTAGATCTTAGAAATATGAAACTATATTGATTGTTCATAACTAAGTTACACTTCTGTGGTTGAATTGGGATAAAATAGTAGAAGAACTCTAAAAATAATATAAAGTTGTGTTATTCCTAATTTGTTTTACATCTCATATAACCTCTTGTACTTAAAAAAGGTAAGTTATAAAATAATGCTAAAACATATGGTTTAAAGATTTAAAGTAGAGATGCTATGGACCCTTGAATCTACAATATGGTCTATATAATATACTATATAGGTAATGTAAATTACAATATACAGTGAAACCTCTAAATACCGGACACTCGGTCGCTTAGATGTCGTCCGCTATTAAGAGGGGAAATACAGTGAGTACACATTTCACCGTCCCCAAAATTCCGTCCGTTATTTGGAGGTGTCCGCTATTGAGATATGTCCGTTAAAGGAGGTTTCACTGTATAGCCTTATAGGGTTAAAGTTAAATAATATTTATTTTTTTATTATCATACATAATTATTTTGATATTATTATTATTACTATCATACATAAAAAATAGCGGGCATTTTAAATTCGGCCAATCAGGATAGCCCGGTTGTGAAACAATGTATAGAATGGTAATATGCCTCCCGGCCTATTTTTTCCCTGGACAACGCCGGGTAATTCAGCTATCTATTTATATGTATAAAAATATACTGCTAGCATAATAAAGGATTTTGTATTAATTGATTATATTAATTCACCGTTAGTGGAATTAAGTAAAAATGGAAACTTATATATACATATAAATTTAGTACATTTAACGAGCAACGAAGTGCACGGGATCAGCTAGTTTTTTTATAAAATCGTGAAATCGTACATTTTTTCTCCTTTCATCGCTTTTATTTTGTGTACCGTTTCGAAAATCAAAAAATGATCTGTCTTAAGTAACAGCTCAAGAACATTACCTTTCAGAAAAAATGATACACTTGATACTTTTGAGCATAAACCTAAAAAAATTGTATATGTAAAATATATTATATATTATATTTTTATATGATTTAAAACAATAAAAAATAAAAAATCTGTACTAAGAGTACTTATTAGCTTTATTATGTATTGTTATATAAAAATAAAATGTCGCACGCATCTATTTTTTTTTTTTTTTTGGGAGGGAGGGGGCTAATTCAGATTACTTCCCATTAAAAAGATATAAGTCTATATGACACTGTTTATAACTCAGTATACTTCTTAGAAGAAATATTAAAACTAGTAATTATACAATACAAACTACAAAGACATTTTTATATTGAGTGATTTTAAGTAATTTTGGTTAAAGATATTTGATTATACGATTAGGGATTAAAGGACATAACTATTCAGATATTGAAAGAATTGAATATTTAAAAAAAAAATTCAATAAAAATTATTAATAAATTAGTAAGTAAAAATTTTTAAATTTTTAAATACATATCAAAAAAAGCAATTTATTAAAATATGTCGCAAATAATAAGTATTAAAACATTTAAAGAAAAATTAAATTGAAATGTTATATATGGATTGAAACTAGGAAAAATATTTTGGGTGATTGTATGAAAAATGTATGTTTTAGTTTTGATTTATATATAAATTATAAAATTAATATTCATAATATAACTAACTAGTGCCGCAATTCACAGAAGCAACCGAAGCAATGTTCCTGTAAAAACAAAACACTTGGTGTTGGTTCCAGGGCTCAGGGCTCCGCCATCATCATCGCATTATGTTCAAGTTAAAAGTTATTGAATAGGCACATTTATTTTTATAAGTAATAATTTATAAGCTTAAAACTATAATAATATTATAATATGTAACGTTATTATAGTGTTCAATAAGTTATTTTCAAGTATACAATTAGGATTTTAGAAATACAGTAGAAACCGCTTATTAGAAACACGGATAATTGATACAATCGCGTAATTGAAACAAAGTGTACCTGGACGGACAGGCCGTATATTAGAACATTGAAAATAAATCGGATTATAGAAACATTGCATCCGTTATTTGAAACAATTGGGCGAAGGTCAGTTGACATACACATCGGTTATCCATGCGATAACAAATGTAATTTAATCTTATATGTACTGTCGATAGTCGATACGTTTATATTTGGACGGTATTTTATCTTACGTACTATACGATGTCTACTTTCCTGTACGTATAGTTTGTTCAGCTTCGACGTGCGTACCTAAAGGCGATTAGCGTTTCGTTATTTCGTTTGTATTATAAAAATCTAAAAATGTCTAAACGCCAAGATTTAAGTGTTAAACAGAAGTGCGAGTTATTAAAATCATACGACATGCTTCCAGAAATTAGTTAACGGTATGCCGCAGCTCGTTTAAACGTTTCTCATTGCACATTAAATAGAATTTTAAAAATCGTTCGAATATTGAACGCGCAACAATGGACAATGAAAGTGGTAATCGGAAAAGAAAAAGAACTGGAAAAGAAGAAGTTGTAGACAAAGCGATAAAGTAATGGTTCTTAATAGTAAAAAAAAAATATTAATGGCCCACTTTTACGCTAAAAAGCAAAAGAACTGGCAAAGAAAATGGGGATGGACAATTTTGTTGCGACAGAAGTATGGTTTAAACGTTGGAAGAAATGGAGAACATCAGCTTCATTATAACATATGGAGAGCTAGGGGAAGCCGATTTTAGTGTGGCACAACTGTGGTTTAAAACTCATTGGACCGATTTGTTATCCCAATACTCACACTCTGATATTTTTAATGCGGACGAGACTGGGCTTTATTTTAGAGCTCTACCTGAACATATATATGCACACAAACTTAAAAAAGCCAAAGGGGCAAAAACAAGCTAAGAGCGACTCACAATTAGGTGTTGTGTGAATGCAGCATGAATGAGGAAAAACGGAAATTGATGGTAATAGATAAGAGTCAGAACCCACGGTGTTTCTAGGGAGCGAAAACATTACCAGTAGATTACAAGGCAAACAAAAACGCTTGGATGACTGCAGCAATTTTCAAAGATTGGCTGATTAATTGGGACAAAGAGCTTAATCGGAACATTTTATTACTCATTGATAATTTCCCAGCTCATATCATTGACTGCATAAACTTAAAACACATAACAGTTATCTTCTTACCAGCGAATAATACTTCAATCATTCGACCATGCGACCAAGCTATCATACGCACCTTCAAAGCATATTACAGATCAGCAATAAGGAAAAAAGTTCTAGCAGTGATTGATAATAGTCTACATGCATCTTGTTCTTTGCAAGCTAACGATATAGCAAAAAAATAACCATTCTTGATGCTATTCATCTAGCAAAAGAAGCATGGAATAAAGTAAGTGTGGAGACAATTCGAAATTGTTTTCGTCACGGTGGATTTAAAATAGATGACAAAACAGACGACGAGCACAAATATAGTTTGCTTGAAAAACCAGACGATTTCTCAGATGAACTTTATGAAGATTGGGTCGATATAGACTCACACCTCGATGTGGCAGAGATTCAAACCGACGAAGAAATTTGTAATGCGGCAAACAAAATGGGTCAATACTAATGATGAAGAAGAAAACAGCGAGGCACCCCTGGCACCCCATCAAACATGGAAATTGTAGAGGCTTAAATGTCCTTAAGAGAGTTGTTCAGCATCGTGTGGATGAAATAGGTTTAGAGCCGCATTATTTATATAAAAATATGGATATGGAGTTACATGACACAAAAAAATAAACTTCGATCGATAAATATTTTAAATAATATACATATACATACATAGTGTTAACATTTCGTAGTAATATTGTATGATCTATAGGTAGTACTAAATACTATTGCTAGATCCAAGTAAACAGTTGTACATTTATTTTTATTTTTGAATAAATCGTAAATGTAGCTTGATACTGTTTCAGTTACTTGTTCAGTACGTTTGCCAGGTCTAAAGCCAAATGAGTACACTATAAGAGTTTATTATATTCAAGGTAATGATTATCTTTTTTAGTAATTTTTTTAAAAGATTTAGCAAAATTTGGTGTTTGTGATATCGTGCAATAATTTTCAACATTGGATCTGTCACATTTTTTTGAGTATTGGTATTATCAAAGAAATATAAACATATTGGAATTGTAGATGTTCTATGTCTAAATTAAAAATGTGTGATAATGGTTTAGTAAATGAATTATTTAATTTGAGTATTTTTACTGAAATTCTATCGAATCCTAGAGAAGAATTATTTTTTAATACCTTTATTGCTTTTATAATTTATTCTTTATTGATTATGCTAAATTTATTAAATGAAATGTCTGTAGTATTTGAGGTTAGTTGTTCAGTATCTAAACAGTCTATGTTATGTATAGTTTATCTTATATGTTTTAATTTGTTATACATGTATTGTGCTGCATTTGTAGAGTACTCGTTAAAGCAATTTGATATTTCTTTTGATTTATTTAAATTTTGCAGGTTTTCAACAAATTTATTATTATTTTGGATATAAGAATTTTATAGAACGGTTTGTCGCATTTTTAATATTTGTCCAATTTACTTTAGAGTCAAGTCATTTCCAGCTTTTTCTAGTTCTGATTTATAATATTTAGTTTTAGCTTCCTCTATTGAGTTAGTTTATGTATTCCTATATTTTAAATTGTGCTATTCAAGTTTATCATTTAATGGATGTTTTTTAAGGTCTGGTGTAGTTTATTATAAAATTTTATCTCTATGGTGAATCAATATTATTAATAATAATAATTGCAGTTGTTACCCAGGATTTAATTTTTTTGGTTTTTAATGATATTTTATTTTTCTGTAGAAAAATTATTTTCTTTTTTTTTATATACCTATTTCAATAAATTTACTTGCGGCTGAATTTACATCAAAGTCGCTGAATACCAGTGACCAATCGTAATTCTTTAATAAACATGATAATTTGTAGTGATAAACTTATTTTATTATTTTTGGATTTGGTGGGTTGTTCCTGTTGAAGACAAGGTTGCTTATATTGGTAACTATATATAACTATATATAATGGTCAGTTAAAGATGTATGAACAACAAATACTTTAACAATTGTTAATGTATTAAATTTTAAAATTACATGATCTAAACAAGATCATCTTATTTTTTTTTTTTTTTTTTTGTTCTAGTTATACAGTTAATGATACTAATAAATCTAATAATATACTTCTAATAATAAAGCCATATTTGTTTAATAAATTGAGATAATTATTACCATCTATTCTATTATTAATTATATTGATTTTTAAGTCATATTTTACTATCATGAAATTACTTTTTTTGGCTTTTGCTTTATATAGAATAGTTTGTACAAATTCATCTAAAATAAAATTGATATCAATTTGGGGAGAAGATTTGTATATTCCATAGACCGTGAAGTTTGAATTTCTCTTTTTACAATTAATTTCTAGACTACACATAAATATAGTAATTAAGTCAGTTACTCATATATTTATGATTAAATTATTTATAAAAGCAATTATTCCATCATTTTGATTTGTGTATTTTGTAGTCTTGTGCATAGTATAATTTTGAATTTGAAATAGATTGTCATTTAGATTAAGTAAGTCTTGCCTAACTTTTATTAAAATTGTTATATCAAAAATAATTTTTGATTGTCAAACATTATGCAAAATTTTTATCAGCACTTTTTACATTGAGATGTATAATATTTAACAATTGAACTCTATTTAATATTTCATTTGTGTCTTCCCATATACTATTATAAGTAAATAATTAGTTTGAAAAATATGCATTATCAATCGTAAATTTACTTTTGTTTTTATTTTCATCAAAAAAAATTATAATGCTGTAATAGTATATTAAAAATTGAAAAGTAATGCATATTTTAAATAAGAGGTTAAATAATGTATGAGTGGGAATTCGTTGATTCATTGATATTATTAATTGTGTCTGATTTTTTTTGTACAGTATAATTCAGTAGTGTGAGTATAAATTAAAAAGGTCTTAATTAACATGTTCAGTGGTTTCTATTGACATGTACATAACCTAATTAATGAAATATTATTTTTTAATATTATGTTCTATTTAACATTTGAAAATAATTTATAAATATTTTTTCTGTAGTTATTGCCCAATTAAACCCAAAATGAAATAAATTTATTTTAATAGCTAAAGTATTACAGATTAAAACAATGCTTGGAAATAGAAATAATGCACAATATACGTCAATATATTATATAAAAATACTTTATAAAATTTTGATCATCGATACTTTTTATTCGTGTCTTTTTGGCCATTTCGTTTTTTCGTAGAATATTCTAACATTCTTTATACAGATATATCGGTACCCAAGTTCTTTTGCTTTTGATTTAGTCTTCCAAAGCAGCTTCCTATTGTAAGCTGTTAAACTATTAATTATATTCTTGATTCTTTGAATTCAATTTTTCCTTGTTTTTTAATGAATTTCTCTTTTTTTTTTTAAGAAGAATATTCGACTATTTGAGGTACTTCCATGTAACGATTTAATAATTCTTGATATACATTTTCAATATCAAAATGATTATTAACGTCTATTATTCCTGCAACATCATTAACTATTGTCTCAATATTTTCATTCTGTTCCTTTTTACACCACTTATTTCAACTAGACTCAATCTTTCGTTTTGTTGATTTTTATATCTAGATTTTGTATTAAACCATCTTTTTCTTTTAAAGTATTCTCGAGCTCTAATATCCTGTTACTTAGAGTTAAGAGAGTTTCGTTACTAGTTATCTGATTTTTAATGAGTTCATCTAATCTAGTGGTTATGGTTTTGGTATCTAAATCACTGTTCTTATAAATATTTGTGTCACTGTTACCGTTTGATTGTGATATATTTTTGATAGGTGTACCATCTCCTCTATTATGTTTAAACTTAACTGTACAATCAAATGCCGCCCTTTAGATTTCGTATGACCAAAGGATTCAATGTACATTTTGGAGTATTTCATGAGCAATACATTTGTACACATAGATCATTGAATACTAACCTCGTTTCTTGAAACAGCCACCTTGCATTTAAAACACAATGTCATACTTTGACAAATTAATTAACAAAACACAACTTAGCACAATGAAGATCAAACTAAACTGAATCATAAATAGGCACATTCAAAAAATCCCATATGCCATATGGTCTTGACTTACAATTATCAATTAAATAACTTAGTCCTAAAGCCCAGTTTTAAAACATTTAATATTAATTTTTTTAATGTATATTACTGCTATATATTGTTATATATCCATATATAGATTTAGGTATATTTTATCATTTTAATTATTAGCTAATATTATTATATTGAATATGATTCTGATTTTAATGAGAATAATAGTAATTTCAATTTAGTGATGGAAACAATTTTGGATACCACTGTTGTAAGCTTTAATTGTTTGACCACATTATTATCAAAATTAACTTCTGGTAATTATAATTATAATTAACTTCTTTATTTTCATTTTTATAATCATATATACTGAATAAAACCCATTCACAATCTCAAGAAGTTCCATCGCTGGATGGATTCTTCACTCAAGTCATCAGTCCCTTTTATTTTATTTTTATTCTATTTCTTATCAACACTTATACTCATTGTAAAAATATATTTACAGATTGTATAATAAAACTATTTTGTCAAGTAGAAAAATTAAAAGTAAATTTCATAGTCACTAAATAATAATTTATGTATATATTTATTTAAACCTTTATAAGATAAATAATCGATTACGACGTAAAGTAATGCTGTGTCAGTCGGTTATCGACATTCCACTCGACACTCAGTTACATCGGTTAGGTAGCTCAAAGATCTTTATCAAGACCCGACAATACTAAGTTGCTTTAAATATGCCACAATAACTTCGGTTGACGTCAAACGTTCGTTTTCAGTCTTTAAAAATATGTTAGCCGATAAACGACACAGCTTCACAGAAGAAAAACTTGAAATGCATATGATTATTCATTTTAATAATGAATAAAATTTTAAAAATAAATTAAGGGTTTCAGAAAATTCCCTTAATTTTTTTAATTAAGTATTTCAATAATTAATTATTATAAGTTTTACTGTAAATTTTAAATAAATAAAAATGTTTGCATATTTTTTACATATTTTCATGATTTTGACTGCATATTTTTTACATATTTTCATGATTTTAACTGCATATTTTTTGCATATTTTCATGATTTTAGCTACATATTATATGGCATAATTCGATACTTATAAGTGCATAAAAATCCACGCTCTATTTATAAGCAATAAGCATATTCTAATATAATATATACTGAGTATTTAATTAAAACTGTTACAAAAAAAACCTAATAGAGTAGTTATATTTTAATAACAAACACTGGATGGTAACTACACTTTCTTCACATAGAATTCTCAGGCTTTTTAAAATGAAAACAATTATTACCTTTAACTATACAACTATATGAGTTTTTGACTTATGAAAAAATATTGAGTACATAGTCTTAGCTTACCGCTTAAGGCCCCATTAATTGGATCTCCGTGACCTCAAAAATCCAAGTTGTGGCACTGTAAATAATATTATTGTTATGTATTAAATTTAATTATATCAAGGTATAATTTATAGACGCTGAGTAGTAGGTTGTCAGTAGTAATTGCCTATTGGTTAATCAATTGGAATTTTGAATGGTCAAGATAAAACCAACAACTATGCTGAAGTAACTAATAGAGGATTAAATGTCGTAATGGGAGTTTGACATCCTAGTTAGCGGTCTTTCATAAATTGTTTGCAAAAAGTACAAGCTGGGAGTTGACAAGTTGTATTTTCTATCGAACTATGAGAAGAAACGGTCCCAAAACTAATTAATACAATTTATTGATGGACATTTTAAAAATTGATCAGTTATATAACTAGTAACTAGCAATAAAACATCAATTTTGAGTGGAATCTCCAATTATTTAACTTCAGTTTTTAACATTTACACCTAGTATAAAAAAAATGAAGGTTAAAAGGGAAAACAATCATAGTCAAAAGAAAGAAAAAATCAAAATAATTATAGTACCTTTTGGTTAGTTACATAACAAATGGACACGTGAATCGAGTAATGGAAAATATATCACGGTAAATAATATAATATAGGTTTAAATATTAGCATCACAGGAAAAAAAAGATCAAACAACCTAGCTTTAAACACAATACTAAACATTTTAGAAACATTGACTATTATTGTTTTTCCCCGTAACCCTTAAAATAGAAAAAACTGTTTGAAATATTAATTTTTCTTACTAATATTTTTATTGATATTCTTCTTTTTACTTCCAATCATCCAAACAGAAATAACCATTTGTCCTCCAAGATCGTCAATTATAAATTGACAATTTTAATCTTATATTATTAGTACAAACTCGCTGTTGAATTTCGAATATATTGATTCCACTGGTTTTGTTTCAACTTCACAAGCTATTGATTCTGCTGAACCTTAAATTTAATATATGGTATATATTTTGTATAGATATTTACAATCACGATGTGTCGACCGAAATGATATATTTCAGTAGTATTATATTTAGTGTTTACCTTCTAAATGCTTCAGTATAAGACAAGACTAAAAAATTAAAATGTAAAATATTATAAAATTAGAACATAAATAATGAGAAAATTGTTTTATAGTCTCGGAAAACTGAGAAAACCAATCTAACAAAATGTCAATCAAAATTAATACTTTCAAACTGATAAGACACCTACAGATAATGTCGTTATAGATAGGAACAGTATTCTTATCCATATTGGTGGAAAACGGCCCACGATTATAGATATTATCACAGATTATACTGGTAACACAATTATTAATATTATGCAAAATAATACGAATTTGTGGTTATACCAGGAACGGCGCTAGGATTTGCGGGGCCCCGGGCAAAATAAATAACAGTCACATTACATATTATCCAAGCTAACTAATCTCTGAACAGTATCAAATATCATTTAAGAACTGCGGGGCCTTGATTATAATTTTAAAATCGCGGGGCCCTGGGCAACTGCCCCAATTGCCCCCCCCCCTCGCGCCGTCCCAGGGTTATACTAGCATTTTGTATTTTGGTTATGCAATATACAATATACTATGCCTAAATGCTGTGTACGTTTATGTGACCCAAAAAATAATAATATTTTACATTAGAATCACAAATAGCCAATAAAAAAATCTCTTATTTTTCAATTTTTGATACTTATTTAGTGAACTATATTGCGACTCGTGAAATCTATATCTATATCTATATACTGCTCAAATTTTTTCCATCAGAAACGCTTAATTTAAGTTCCTCATGCATTTTCATGACTGATCGGGAAGGGCAATTTTTGTCTGACAAGTTGTATAACCAATACTTATATCTTTAATCATGGTTGTAGCCGTTGTAGATATAAGAATATACTTTATAATTGTGATTTCGCGTTTAACTTGATTATACTTTTAATCAGACGTAGTTTTATGATTTTGGTTATTAGTCAAAGACTGACGAAAACTATGGGTTTGTTATTATTAGAGATTCTAGGAAATAGATAACTGGTAGATTTATTATTAAATTAAATATTTCTAGTTTTATTTTTATAAAGTGTACATTTTTGAACTTTATCAATTAATAATGTTTTAGCGGTCTTAGTAAAATTAATTATAATATATATTTTTTAATAATAATTATAATATTAGATACCAACATCTAACAATAATAATTTGCTATGGAAATCACCATCTTACCATTCTTACCTATTATATAAAATCAGTTAACTCAATTGAACAAGGAACATGTAAAAATGTGTTTCAATTTAATGCTTCGTCAAATTATAATTAAAAATAATGTTAGAAAAAGAAAAAGGTTAGTTTCAACATTTTTAAAAATAAAACAACATTATACGATTAATAATACTGCCAATAAATGTATAGATGCATACATTGAAAATGATTTTCATGGGTAAGTGATGTAAAATTGATTATTTAATTTAGTTTATTATTACATTTCATATGACTTACATAATTATATATTATTGTTTTTATATTTATAGAAATGTCCGAAGGACAGAAAAAAAGTATTTTTATAAAACTGGTATCAATATTTAGGGGGAACATGCACAAATGGATATATCTTATACTGAAGGTCATTAACCTTTGTCAATTGAAAAAAAAGTAAACCAATAATAGTTGCCAAGTGTAAAAAAATGTATTTTTAATTTATTTATGTAAATTGTTCAGTTGTTGAATTGTTATAGCTCTATGGTACTACACTAAAGAAGGAGCTATGTTCATCTCTGGTGAATTTTTCAACATTGCAAAATCTACTGTTAAAAAAGCTGTAGACCTAGTGGTAAATCAACTATTCAAATTCTCCTTTAAAATAATTGTTTAGCCTAAGAAATCGGACTTTGTAGAAATTGTAAAGGTTTTTCATGAAAAATCCAATTTTACAGGTAAATATTATCAAATTTAGTTCAAAATGTACAACATTTGATTCATTAATGTTCAATTATTGAAACTATTATAATGTAGGTGTTATCATCACTATTTACGTTATTGGTGAATGACATTTTACTGTGAAACCACCTGCAGATCAACAGGATAGCTACAGAGATAGAAATTTAAACAAATCAATTCTAATGCAAGGAATTTGTACTTTCAATAAAATATTCACAAATGTAAATGTAGGATTTCATGATAGGCTACATAATGCTAGGGTTTTTGTTAACAACGAAGTATACAAAAAAGTTGATGAAGAGGGGCAAGAAGAATTATTTTACAATAATAAATATAATTTGCTAGGAGATTCTGTGTACCCTAATCTTAGCTGGTTGATTGTTCCCTTTAAAGACTATGGAAATTTAAATAGCAGACAAAGAAAGTTTAATTACACACTAATCAAAACAAGAGTATGCATAGTCCAATGATCCAAATGATGAAAGACCTCTGACTCCAGCACATTTTTTGGTTTGTGATTCCATTCTCTTACCCATTGAGCAAGACAATGCTGATATACAAATGAACAAATTGCAAAGATGGAGCAGAGTGCAATCAAAAAAAAAAAAAAAAAGAATAACAATAATTACAGAGCACATGTTAGATAAGAATAAACTAATAAAAGAAAAAATTATCGGAAATAGCACGGCCACGTAATCGGCACCGCCGTCGCCCGTCGCCGTACCGAAAAATACCGTACATTCGATAAATACCGTATCTTTACTCGCCGTACCGAAAAATAGTGACTCACCGGTATACCGTAAATACCGCCAGCTCTAATAAAAATAATAAATGACATACCAAAATCATCAAAAGAAATTACAAGACTTTTAATATAATTTATTAAAAGTATTTATTTTATATATACAATATACATAGTATTTTATTTATAAGTTGAATACCTACCTGTACATTTAGAATAGGAGAATTTTTAACATTTTTTTTTTTAAATTTAAAATGACAAATATTGAATCTATATGTATAATGTATGTATTACATTATAATGACCATTTATTATCACATTTAAGATTTATTTAATTTAATTATGATAAATGAGTTTTGTAGTATGGTGATTGTGGGGTTGGCGACTTTCCAGGTGTAAATATATGAATTTTCACTAGTGATATTTACCTCCCAGGAAAATTTAACTAGGTCAAAATATACGGTTCCAGTGTAAGCTCCTCTCTAATTGAGCTAATTTGGTACTTAACTTGCAAGTTTAAAAAAAATGCAATATGAATTGCTTACAAAATTGAAAAGTTATATCATGCTAAAATAAAATAAAACGTTACTATGAAGTGTATCAAATACTAAAATGTATAACTAAATTATAGATTAAGTATCTATTGTTGAAATTGTATGAATTTTAACAAAAATAAATTTGGTTAAAACTTGTTCTCTTAATAAACCACAAAAAATATAACAAACAAAATATTTTAGTACATTTATTCATGGTATATTTTGTACATACAATTATAGTAATCAATATTCGAAATTTCAGTTATTTCTAGCAATAAACAATTTCATTAAAATAATCGCCTAAAAACTAATTTATAAAACGAGCATATAATAGTGTCAATATATAAACTAATTAATTTGGATATTAGTAACACTAAATTTATAATATTAAATAGCAGATTTAATACAATTACTTATTAAAATTATTGTTAAATCATAAACCCAAACCATGACAAAATCTTAGGTAATATTGTTTTGTACAGTAATTAAATGGTTTTTAAGACTAGAATTGTGAAAAAGTAGAAATTGAAAACCTCTAAACAAATGTCAATTCATAAAATAAGGTTACATTATATTATATGTAATAAATAAATAAAATATGCAAATAAATTGCATGGTACTAGTTAATATGAAAATTTTATTGTCAATGTGTTAGTGTTTAATTATAATAAATCCAATAATAGATTAAAATATTAATTGAAAATAAAAATAAAATAATCAGCAAACATTTTAGTATAGATAAATACTATTTTAATACAAAACAATTTATTAAATATTTATTATGTGTTAATTACATCTAATGTCTACATACAATGTATAAAATATGTTATTCATTTTTATACTTGGATTAAGATAATCTAAACATGTTATGTGTGTAAAGGGCATGTAGTAAATTTTATCATAAAATGTATCTGCACCACTAATAATGATCATATAATTGAAACTGTGTATGCACTATACATGTTTTATATAATGTTCTTTAACATAAAATGTTAATACCTATAGATTTTTTGTTAAATTAATGAATATATTAATTTTTGTTTATGAAAGAATTCAGTAAATCATTATGGTTGCATCAAACTTTAAATTGGAAAAGAAAATATAGAACAAAAGGACAAAAAATATTTAGACCAAGACTCAATTTTTAATCTTATAAATGCTACTTAATAATGACACAAATTTAAAAATTAATAATTTTTGTTTTGTCTGAAGCAACATTACGATATGGAATCAGAATATTATACTAAGTTAGACTTAAATATAAATTGCAAATAATTATAATCCAAGATCTATTCAATTAAAAATAAAATTTAACATATTATGTATTATTTACTCTATTTGAGAGCAATTTAAATAAGAATAATCTAAGAAGCCCCTGATTTTAATGTTTATATAGTTTCTATATAGTATGATATTGATAATTTAGACAAATACAAACAAGCATTTACTGAACTGTTGAAGGGTTTTCAAGGGTGCTAAATGACAAAGAAACATAATCCCATAAAATGTATTCATCAGTTCTAATAACAAATGACAAAAAAATCTTAGATTATTTATTAAAAATAAGTAATTAAGGTTTTCCCATAAAGGTTCAAATTAGTTTAATTATTTATTTCATAAGTTATTTATAAATTACATTATATTATATTATATTCATAAATTATTTCATAAAAAAAAAAAAAAACGATACTTTTTAATTTATTAAGCAGTGCTGCTAACTTTCAATAAGAGAATTAAAACATTTTTTAAGAATAGAAACGATTCAGCAGGAGTGAACAGAAGGATCCCAAAGCTTAAAAATAATGAAATTGTTGAAGATAAATTTGTTTTATAGGTTGATTGTGTTCTAAAATGTTGAACAAATTACTATAAATGGTTTTGGTCTGGAGACAGTCAATATAACACTGTAAATTAAATTAAATGAATTAATGCTAAATATGATTTGCTAATTACAATTTTGAAATGGTGTCATACAGTTCAAAAATAATTACTTCCAGTTAGGTACTTAGTTTTTTAAAATAATATACTCAATAAGTAACCCTGTACTCAAAATATGATCAAAGAAAGTGTCTTTCTGAATATTTATTAATATAACATAGCAATTATATAAAAATAGTTTTGTCATTAGAACAAAACTGCAGTAAATTATAATTTGTTAGTTTTACTTAATAAACATACTATGTAAAATAAAATACATATCAATATTATAAATACATAAAACAAAATGCTTTATAAAATTATAAATAATCTAAAATTAAAAATATTTTACAATTAGATAAAAAAATATATCTTTAGTTATTAGTTGAATAAATCACATAAAACTAATGTCACAACTACATTAATATCAGAAAGACACTAATACCTGCCCATTTCAAATATTCTTAATTTAATCACAAATTAAAATTAATCAAGTTAATTGTACAAGACAAAAAATCAAATTCGTTGGTTCATTTACTGGGTTTTACACATACATAACAAATATAAATGAGCAAAATGACGATATTTACAACAAATAGCAATTATTGTAATGACAAGTGTTCAAAGTTCATTAGTATAAAAGGGTTGGGGTTAGTGATTTTGAAATTCTATCATTTATTTTCAATTTGATTTTAATCACGAACAATTAATAATTTTAAAAGGACATAATACCTAACATGTCTTATAAATGTACATACCAAATTTTAATACAGCTGAATGCATTTTATGCTGTTAGTCTAAATATTATCTATTGAACAATTTAAAGTTCAAAATTTCAATTGTTTTTTTTTTTCATAATATATTAATTTTTAAGTATGTAAAATCATAAGACTAACATTTCTCATAACTCTTTTTAAACTTAACATTTAAAAAAAAATTTACTTTGTATTATGTTGTACAGTTACAGTGGACTATTTGATTATTTGATTTACTGTTTGTAAAAAAAATCTATAAAAAATTTATTGTAAAATTTCTTAAACCTACAAAAATAACAATGGCTTGATAAATTTATTTCACCGTGGATAATATATAACTTAAAATAATGCTTATTATTAGGGTTCGGAAGTTATAGAATCAAAAAAAGGCAAAATATGCATGAAAAATTATAAAATATGTGAAATATGCAAAAAAATGTATTTATTTATTTAAAGTGTTACTTATTTATTAATATACATAAAAAAAATTCTAAAAACATATATTTAAAAAAAAATTTATTATTTAAGACTCTTATACATAAAAAAATTAAAAATATGGCGCGTTTCCGGTCGGCGTTTGATATTTTATTGAACTGAAAAAATAGTTAAATAATATCACTATTTGTGAAATACGAAATAAATATAATATGTTGAATAATACTTGTTGAGTTTTTTCACGTTATTAGAGCTGTGTTATATAAAATTATTTAAAATAAATTGGTTAAGAATGAAAATAATGAATTTAAATATTAAATATTAAACATGCATACAAATATGCGAAAATCAATGAAAATCGACGAAATATGCATTTTTTCTCTTAAATTATCGAAATATGCAAAATATGCTTTTTTAATTTTCAATTTTAAACTCAACATTGTATAGCTCGGATTTCTAGCTAGGTCTGCTATAATTCGACAGCACACAGAACAATATGAAATTCCTATAACTTCCGAATCTACTTATTATATATATTATATAATTTTGGTATTTTTAACATTAAATGCATTTTAGTTTACAACCATAAATTTAAATAAATTTATATTGATATATATTTATTATTAATTAATCATTAACAGTGAATTGAATATTATTTATTCACATTATTTCACGAAAAAGCGTCATAAACAAATAATCCTTTGAACACTAGTCGCTTAAATGTTTAAAAGCCTGTATAATCATAATTATTGATTAATTATTACCATAAATAAAAATTAATCAAATAGCTTTAAAAAGTTTTCTACGCAACAGTGATAAAACTATAACGCTTTGAAAATTATTTAGAAATTGAAAATAAATATGATAATTTTTAATTGCTATCTGGGATTTTAAATGTAGAGTAAAAATACATTATAACATAATATACATAATGACATATTGATGGAAATATATAAAACAATAATGATTGGCCCACCATAACAAACATACGCATGTGATAAGTGTTAAATCAATTAATGCACTCCAAAGATCTGAGTCTCCTGGGTTTTTATTATTCATGAAATATGTTAAATATTACACACCAAAACTAAAAAAAATAACAAATGTTCATTTTGTAGCCATTATGCAAATGTTGTAATTATTTTCAATTCATTTCAAATAGGTTCAAGAACTACAGCAAGCAGCCAAATTTAAATTAAATCAAAAATGAAACATACAAAAATTGTATACTCTTCTAGCAGCAGGCTTTAAACATCCAATTATTAATAAAAAAAAGTACATGCTATACAAGCAACTGTAAAACATTCGTAAATCATTTTAAAAAAGTCTATAAATTATATAGTGCTATACCACTTATCTTGTTTTATACAGGGAAAAGTCTACAAAATATGTATGTTCATTGACGTGTTAATGATGAATATTAAAAGAATGCAAGTTAAAAAAATAAAATAAAAACTAGAGAATTCAAGACTAGATTTAAGATAAACATCTAAAAATAGATGAAAAATAAATGCAAAATAAATGAAACATTAATTTATGACCAGAATTGTTTAATAATATTATAGAAAATAAAGAAATGTTATTTGCTTATTTTTAAAGAACCTAAATTGGCCTCTATATTAATTCCAAAGAACATTCAAGAATCATGACAATGAATGCTTAATGGCTCTGAAGATTTTACATTAATTTTCAAAATTACTTTGTAAATTCCTTACTTAATATTATTGTCTTTTAAAAACTGTTATTGATATAATGGCATACAATACAAAACCATAACTTTTTTATAAATATAAATAGTAAATGTTTGAATTATGTAAGTAAATAAAATAAATAAATATTAATAGTATTTTTCTATTGAAGTAATTCATAAAATTCACAAAATTAAAACTAGAAAAAGAAATGGAAAGAAAAAAGAGATCCTTAAATGTTACTTCATCATTAGTTTTTGCAAGTTAATAATTTCAAAATAATGTTTATACAATTATTAGTGATTTTTATATCCATAAACTAATTTATTTATGTGTTAGTACACTAAAGTATTATTAAATAACACATTATACTTATAATAGTTTAACCTATCATATTAATAAAAAAAAAAATATGTATTATAAATTTAACTATCGTAACTAGATGATCCATGCTCACGATTTGGACTCGGTGGAGTGCTGGTATTACTACTATTGTTTGAAGCTACAGAATGCCTTGAGCTACCAATCTGATGATCCTATTAACAATTTTAGTAATTATAGTTAATTAATAATAATGTATGATTATCATGACCACTTACTTTATATTCATTTAAAGATGATATACTGCGATTCAATGAATGGGACATATTTGGTGGTAAATCTGTATCTGAATGATGATGTGAATAATTAGAACCAAAAGACTCTGGTGTTCTCGGAGGGAGTATTGTTTTCTTTTTAACATATGATCTTTTTGGAGTAGATCCTAAAATAAAATATAGAACAAAATATTACTACATTTTCTTTAAAACTGTGAACTTTATTTTTATTTAATACGTGCATTAAAATAAAATATTTCAATTTAGTCTATTGGAATTATGAAAATAATTTAAGAATTCTTAAATTGGTAGTTAATCATAGGGAAATTACTTAAACAAATTATATAAAAAGTAAAATTAACAACCATAATGATAAACACCAATTAAACTGTCATTTTATAATATTAAATTTATTAACTATAACTTATGGGATAATTTTCAATTTTATTTTTATTGGTTATACTATACTGCTATTAAATTAAATTACATATTATATGCATGTAAAAAATACTAAAAAATCTTATTTATTGGTTAGTTAAATTCTTAATGTATGCAACACATACAATTTAATGTTACAATACAGCTACATAGTAAATCATGCCAAGCTTACCAACAATTGGATGATAAATAGTTTTATTAATATCTGATCGTAATATTAAATGTTTACTTTCTTCAGGCGACTGACGAGTCATGTCAATCCCATATTTTGCTCTTGCCATTTTGAATTTGTCTAAATTACAATATTTTAATTGTAATAAATACAATTATATTGTTCATTAAATCCATTTAATACTTCATTGATAATTAAGATACAAAATTAACTGTAATTTTTTATTACTGAACAAGAATTTGTTTATTTGAGATTTATGTTTAATATTTTTGTAAAAATTTAAAAACCCACCATTTAGTATTATTTTTATTGATAATTAGATAAATTAAAATTATTATGATATTCATTATTATTCATTATAAATTATTTTAATTAACTTGACCAACCTTCATTAATACAAGTGTATAATTATTTAAATATTTTGTGTTATTTAGTTTAAAATTATATTGTAAATTATTATTGAAATCTTTCACAATTTATTACTCATTGGATATAAAAACCTTCATTTATAATAAATTAACAAATCATTGTTTGTTTACACATTAAGGTTAAGAATTAAAAAATAATAATTACCACTTAGTGTGGAATGTTGCTGTGATGGACTTCTTGAAACTTGAAATGAATGCTTACTAGTTGTAGAAGTAAATGGTTGAAGAGGCTAAAAATAAAATTGTAATTATTTTTTTATACTAACCAAATTGTATGATTAATATTAAGTAATTATTACTTTAGTTGGAGGCATAGAATCTGCAGTCTCAACTGTTGTAGGTAAATCAAGCAATCTTTGAATTTGTATACCATCTCCTGGTCCCATATGACTTATATGGTTAAAATTAGTAGGAGCTGATATTATTTTTGATCTACGATCAGGTCCTCGAATTGTTTTTTGCCCTTCACGCATTGAAAACCTTCTTCTGGTACGTGGGATAGACATACTACCAGACATATCTCTCCATCTGATATTGATTATTTCTCCTATAATTATAATAATAAAATCACTCAATTTGACAAATTAGAAAAATGTAATTTTATTTTAACATACTTTGGTGTACGTTGGACAAGTATATTATACATGGTAAATCATCAATATAACAGACAGTTAATGAACCTGTATTATTAATAGGATGGGAATTCCTTAAATTCAAAGTCTGAATCCAATCACCGCTATCAGCATTAAATATATTTATATGGGTTTCGCTATATATCAATAAATGACCATCACAATAACCTATGGAAATTCAAAAACAAATTTAGAATTAAGTATATATTAGATTAGATTAAATATGGAATAAAAAAACACCACTTACTGGCATCAATAAGATCACTAGGATACATTATTTCTCTGTCTCTTGATTTTCTACCTTGAGAATCTACAAAAATACCTAAAGATTGGAAAATGAGTAGAAATTCTCCTCTAGGAAGTTCAATTGCTTTTATAGCATCCATTGCAGAATATGATAAAAAACCCATCATGTGATTATCAGGATGTACCAAAGCTGAAACCGAATTATATTGCATGTATGGAAATTTTTACTAAATCAAAAAAAAAAAAATATTACAGATTGGATGATGATCTCCAGTTATATGGTATACACTGAAGCCAGAATGGTAGCCGACACATAACCGTCCATCAGTAAATACAGTTAAGCTTTGTGCTTGAGATGGTAGCATTATTTCTCTGAGTCTTCTATGTCTTAATTTAGTTCTAGTTACCTCATAAATAATCACCTGAGAAGTATTCTACAATGTAAATTAAAATTTTTTAATTTATTTTAGCATAAGTAAAATGACATCATACCACATATATTCACTCAGTCCAACACTTCACATAACAAATGTTACGTTGCAAGAATAATTAATGGCAAATTTAAAAGTAATAACATCATTCGAAGTATCTCATAGGTTTTCTTTTATATTTTACTCTTAAAACAAGTTATGAGCATTTTAAAGCAATAAAAAAAAAATTAATTAAATAATACTGAAAATAAAAAAATTAATTGGTTAAATAACCAGACTTTGATAAAAAAAAAAATGAACAAACCTAAAATATATTGCTATATAGATGTATTTCTATTTTAGTGTATCTTAGTTCATGGGCAGATTAGTGTCAGTGTACGTCGCATTCTGAACTAATTCTTTCGAAATGAATTAAAACTTGTCATAAATTGAATAAAAGCATATGATATTTTTTTTATTGTGGTTCTGACTATTCTCTAAACTTTCCTGTTGTCTTTAAAATTTTGATCAAAATCGGTGGAGTATTTTAAGCAAATGTACATAACACTTCATATACATAGATTATATAAAAGTTTGCGCCGCAGAAACAATGCGAAAGCAATTCCCACAGCGTCGTCAGTTAAAAATAAAAAAGATTATATAAAAATATAATTTCTATTTATGTAATTTCTAGTTGCCACAATAACTTTATTATATTCTATAATTAATGGTAATCCTAAATATACAAAACGCCAATCAACAGAATTCATCTAGGTGCCAAAATATATCACATAATCTGATGTAGAACTTAACCAAAAACCATTGGGAGGATTAACTGAACCTAATATATGAATATAAGTGATAGGTCTTGTGATCCTGATATTACCAATTGCTAACAAACATAGAATAATTTTTATACACACAAGAAATATTATACAAGATAAAATATATCAAATATTTTTAACTTTAAATTGCTCATAAATTGCTTAAAAATGAAATAACAACAACCTTCCTTTAAATTTGATAATAGGTCAAATTCACTTAAATATTAAAAATAATAGAGTAAAATCGATTATTCTTGACATACAATTTGCAATGTTATGTGTTAGTAAATGTGGAGTCAAAGCATGAGGGTATAACATCCTCTTAAGAATTTCACTACTTTACCTGTCGTTTTATAGCTATGCATAAACAATACTGAAGATTTGTCACGCCAGGATATTTCTTCATCAACCCAGTGCAGAATGTGATACAACTTTTACTTTCAACTACTTTCACCCATTCAACGTCATCGCCATCTAAAGCTCGCACAGGAATTAAACGAACCTGTCTTTGTTTACCAGATAACACTACAATAAGTTGCTCTTCTGCTATATAATCTATTTGAAAAATTTTCTTTGCTTCTCCAATTTTAGCAATTTCTAATATAGAGTTAACAGAAATGATGTAAATTGGTATATTTAAAGTCAAAAATAAAATTTATTTATATTCACAAAACAGTACACACCTAATTGATCTAAATCTATGCAGTACAAACCATCTTCTGTTCCTATTACTAAGCGATCAGGATCAATTATAGCACTAGCCATGACATTTTTGGTAATTGAAATTGTATTATCCACGAGTTCTTTTGCTTTAAATATCTGAATCAATAGAACAATAATGATTTTAGATAAAACTTTAACTAAAACAATGTTATTTGAATTCTTACTACCGTCGTATTGGGTAGATTATTCTTTTTCAATATTCTATGCAATTCACTTAAAGCAACGATCCACTTATTTTTTTCACTTTCTGTGTCAGCTAACATTAATGTTTGATTTTTGACTCCAGGTGGGTCTAAAAGTGAAGTAGTTATCTAGAAAAATTAACAAATTAAAAGATCAATCAATGGATTTATAAATAATTCAAAGATTGACAAAACACATACACGAAAGATACAAGGGATATCTTTTTTCCCTGCATGAATAACATCAGATTCTCTAACAGAAGAAACTGAAAATTCCGGATCACGCATATCTAACACTTGAGATACAGTTACTGCAGGTAAAGCATTTCGATCTTGCGATATGTCATACAAGAATAATTTGAAATCACATACTACCACAAACTGTCTCACCCATCCTTTTTTAACACCACCAGATCTTGGCACTTTAACGTAACCTTCGTAAGCAGTACCTATACCACGTGTGGGATCTATTCCTAATGGCCGTTTTGCTAAAATAATGATTACATATTTAATAAGTTTTTTTATAAATAATAAAAAATATAGATAAATACTTTGATCCGGTGGCACTGGACAAAGCAATGGCACTTTGTCTGAACAAATTGTATGGCACACAAATCCACACACCTCACATATCACACCTTGCCGAACAAGACCGACCATCAATGACGTGCAATGATTACATTTCGTTGGAGAAGAAAAAGTTCGAACAATAAACTGATGACATTTTCCTTTTTCAGAAATTAAATTGTTTGGATTCTAAAATACAAATATTAAACAGTAAAAATACATTAGGAATATCAATATTAACTAATAATATAAGCAACTCACTGTGTTATTGAAATCTGAAAAGCTAGACTTCCTGATTGACAATGCCTTATTATCATCAAAACTTCTGTCGTAACTATCAATACTATCATTTAAATTAGATTTATTGCTATTTCCAGCTGCAGATTCATTTAAAAAGTGATCTAAATAGGATAGCGGTGAACATGAAGATTGACCTAAAACTGTAAAAAATTTAATTTTATAACTAAAAATAATAATTATCTACATAGTAATTATAAACTAGATTTAGTAAAAATTAAAACATATTTAATTAACACAATAACTAAAAACTTTAACATACAAATATTATACAGCTCTATAGGGATGTATAATATTTAACATGAATTGAACATGTATAGATATAAAAATCCATAACAAATTTTAAGATAATTTAGTTTCAAGCTTGAACAATTAGATTTTTTTCCTGAGTTAAATATCTTAACTTGTGTTATGATATTAAAAATGTTATTGGATATTGTATTTATTGACAAATTATTTTAAATATATATATGAACTAAGAATAAAGTAGAAACAATTTATCTATTAATATTTTTTAAATGATAAACATAAAATGTATAGAATACTTAAGTAAATTACATTATATCAGCAGAAGTTAAGTTAAATATATTAAATTAATATAAAAATTAAATTAATAAATCTATATTTACTTTTATTACCCCTAATTTATTTATTGTTTTATTATGATGACTATTTAATCAAACAGTGATTAGATACTTATATAAAATGAATACAAACTACATTGCATACTATCAATAATCACACTACAACTTAACACATATTATACACAAGTCTAGCAATTACTTAAAATCAAAGATTACCTAAATTTAACATAAACATGAATTTCTCAATAAATAATTAGGTAACCTCCTCTAGTGGTGTTAATGAAACAGTTAGGTTAAGGTTTCACACATTATCTAATCATTACAAACCTATTGAGAAAAGAAGTTCTAGTCAGAAATAGTATTGAAACAAGATAATCACGAGCCCCCATACACAACTTGATATTCCAATAAACAAAGGCAACTTGCCTAATTAAATAAAACAAATTATTATAATCATTATAGTTATTATAGAAATTATTGTTACTGCATAAATATACCAATGATAAATTAATGCAGTTATAAGCATTAAAAATCAATATTAATATAATAGCCCTAAGACCAAAGTATCAATAGATTAAAATGTTAAGCCTTTTTAATTATATAATATATTATAAACAATAATGGGTACATAAATATGAGTATTATATTTTCAAGAAGAATATTTAGTTATTTTATAGTTCATTGAACTAAAAACCATTGACTTTTCTGTTGATGTTGGGGAACCTTTTTACAGTAGATTTGAGACAAATAATAAACTGAAAATACATTTTTTATCTATACCCATGAACCATGATTCGATCCCGCAACAGAAGTTTGAATATTATGTTAACCCATAAGCTTGACCTAGTTGTAGAAATGTTAAGGATGAAGTTTCAAATTCAACAATCCTGAGACAACTATATGCATAAACCATATCTCCTTTTCATGACACCCGATTACATCTGCTAAAATTGGTTACAATTAATGGTTTTATGTATACATACAAATATTTACTGATCAAAGTCTTATTTTAGAATTCTGTACCAGAATTTTTAATTAAAATATTAAAATGGACTTTATAAACTAAATATAAGAATGATGAATTGGGAGGGTAGTAATCAAGAAATTATTAAAATAATATATAGAACTATAAGTGTTCATCAAATATTTTATTGAATAACTAGCATAAAATATACGTTCAATTAAGTATGAATTCAATATTTTTTAAAAGTAAAATTATATATAATACAATACTGGATATTTTAACTAGACACAAAATATATGGTGCCATATGTAATAACTAACTAGTGTCTCACTAATATAACAATGTGATGAATACATTATTAATAAAATAATAAAATCTACACATATTAAAGTAATTAAAATAAAAAAAAAGAACATTATTTAAGACAGAACAAATTTATATATTTAAAGGGCTACTTTCACATGTATAGAATTTATAAGTTACCATACTCTGACACAGGCAATAGTTTAATACTTAATATTCTATACTAAAATAACAACTTACCTATTTGGCACACTTTTACAACTTTGATGCACACAGATTATTATTCATACAAAAGCTCGTTTGCACATAGTTTATACACATACAATAATATTATAATATTTGTTTTTTACAAGGATGGATTTAAGTTTGAATTGAGTAAAATAAATTGTGTAAAACGTAATCAGAGAAGTTTAATCAGGCAAAACAAAAGCTATTCAATTTTCAAGATATGGCAAGAAAGAAATATTTAGCCATTTACCAACCTAACAATTTTTAAATTAATGCATTCGTCATCATAAACTACTACTTTGTAATCACCGAATCCAAGAATAAAATAAATTAAATGTACAAGATACAATTTTACAGAAAAAACATTTCAATTCAAGTTATGAGCATATATTTTTGTCGACATGAAAGATTAAATTACAGATTAAGAATGTGGGTACATATACTTTCTTACATAGATAGTTATGTGCATCAACATAATATAAATGTTTACCTTTAAAAATTACAATAGGCACATAAATAAAATTTGTGTATATTTAAATAGTATACAACTGAGCAAATAATATCAGGAAATAGTAAAATAATTTATAGACATAAAAAAATTAATAAAATAATTAATTAACGATTAATTGAATAATAATTTGTGTTCAAACTTAGTTTTAAAAGTGAAATTTTAATTTGTGCATAAGCTATGTTGTAGCCTACTACACAGCTAACTCATCAGTTTTCCACTATCTGGTGTTTGATTTTTTTTAGAACAGATTTTAACTTAAATATTTTTACACTTCTAACTAAAATAAATAAACATTAAACTATATAATTGTGCGCTTTACTTAGTAAAAATTTTAATCTGAAATAAAGAAAGCACACCAAATTATAAACAGCCTAAACTAAAATTTAAAAAAAAAAGTATAGTATAACAGAACATCTAGGTAGATCTCAAGTTATTTTTAACTATATGACATAGAAATGTAATTAACACAAACCTACAAATATTTACTGGGAAAAAAATGTAAGCGTAAATATTAAATGTGCTGGAATACTTCACTATAAATGACACTACGATTAAATATTATCAAATGAATTTATCTTACAGGATTGTCTGGCATCTAGTTGATTTTGTAATTCTTTTATCATGTCATCTTTATCTTTCATATTATATACTAACGATTCATACCGCTGATGAAAATCTCTTAATTCCCTGAAAAAGTATGAAATGTGTGTTATCGAACAAGTGTGTTAATTTATTTAAAATTATCGAACATGAATTTTTATTTTGAATATCCAAAACAATGGATTTGCTTGTTAAAAATATGTTTCATAGCATCTAAATTCAAATATAAATTTTTACAACATTTTTTTTTTAAGCATTTTCTTTTGACACGTTTTGCTTATCATTCAAAATACAATTTGTACATACTTTTGCATTGCAATTAATTCTGAACGAGTCTTGCTTAACTCTTCACCTATTGATTGCTTAGCTTGAATTTCGGACTGCAATGAGCTTTGAAGATTTAAAAGTTCCATTTTATCGAGTTTTTGGCTTCTCCTATTTCTCCAACTATTATCCTGAAAAAAAAAACCCAATACATTTTTTAATAACAAAGATATCTAACTAAATATAGATGATATTAAGGTGTCTATATAAACAATATAAAACTGATAACGTGTTGTGACTGCTGTCTAAACAGAAGTTGATCAAAGACAAATAAGTAATAAAATATGAAATTTGTTAAGCAAAATACTCATTATGTTTAAATTATGTAATAAAATTGAGTTTTTATTTTCAGAACGATATGAGAAATATAAACTTAACATTTACAAATAAAAAAACAGCAATAAAATTATGTTTACATCAAAATAATAATTATTAGAAGTTAATTAAAATAATTAGAATATTGGTATTGTCAAAATGTTTGAAATTATAGGAGCATTTTATTTAAAAAAAAAATGAATCAAAATGTTATACATTAAATATTATTCTTACTAAAGCTGATTGACCATTATTATTTGGACACTGTTTTAAATACTCTAATTCTTCTTTCATTTTTGCTGCCAAAACCTGCAAATATCCTCTAGCATCTTTTTCGTCACTAATCCTAAAAAATTAATTTATAAAATAAAATACAGTAAATAAGGTATACATTTAATTATTTACCATTGAATGATGTCTGATATTTGAGATTCCAATTGATTAATAGTCTGTTTTTTTACATGTAATTCATCTTTTAATCTTTTATGTTCAAATTCAATGGTACGGATTACTTCATGACTCTCTTTTTTCTAAAATTTTTTATTTTACATAAAATAAAATATAGCTTTTATAAGTATTAGTATTTCTAATTAAATTTGTTTGAGTATTCAATTGTAGATATATAATTTATAATATAAATTATTTTAATAATTATCATATACAACATTTAACTAACTATAATAATCAAACATGTACACAATATATTATGTAGTTTAATGTAAGAAGAACAAATTAAAAAAGCATACTTCTTTTTCCAATGATTTTTGAATAACTTCATTTTCAAATATTTGATCTTTCAATTTGTTAGTATCCAAATTATATTTTGCTTGCTCCTTGCTGATATTTTCATTATATTCTACTTCTAACCGCTCAATCTCTCCTTTCAATCTAATTAAGAAATTTATATTTGTTCATTTATAGATCAACAAATTAATTTGTTATACATTTTGTAAAATTAAAATATTTATGGAAGTTAATAACGTAAATATATGTTAAAATTATTAAAAAGATAGTAAAACAATTTGTTATCAACTAATATTAAATAAATAATCAATAATAATTGTAATATATTATAATACAATAATAAAATAATATTAACATAATTTTTTTTCTAGAACCATAAATCAAATTACTGAAATTACTGAAACATACTGAAAAACGCTAATTACTAACTAGTTAATCTTTCAGTAAAATCAATTATGTTGGTTTGATTTAATATGAAAATTATACTTAAACTTTTAATGCTTGAATTTTACACCAAATATTAATGTTAGCACTTTCTATACTTAAAATTTTTTATAATAACATCCAGGGCTTAAATATTCATTGATTTTGATACATCAAAATTCTCAACAAAAAAATATCCGCTAAATAATTTATAGTAGAAAATTTGGGTTCTCATTTGAAAAGTAAAAGTTTATATTGCCACAGAACACAACTTAAGTGAAACAAAAAAATCTCAAGAATATGAAAATATAAATTTTGAGTATACTTAAAGATTTCTGAAAATAAGATTATGAACAACTTCATTAATAAAGAAAAAAGGGGGTGAGCATGCTTGGTGAATCACCCTGTTGTATATAGAAAACATGCATATTTTAAAGTTTAAACAAACATTATTAGTATTATGTTTGTTATAAATTATTATTATTATGATTTATATAATAAAAAAGAAGTTTCTCTGCTGTATAGTAGGTTATTAGTGTATCTCGTCATTGAATAGGTAGGTCACAGTAATATATGTGTTAAATTTGGATTCATTGAAAAATTCTTTCATATGAAAAACAATTCTGAGTGAAGATACGCCATGTTAGCCTCTATTTCAAAGGATATTTTATAATTTATCACTATTATTAATAGTGAATAATATTTCTATTAGTTATACAATAAATTAAACTTATTAATGCCAAAAAAGTCGCCTAAATTAGATTAGTAATTACATAATATTAACAAATAATCAATAGCCTATAATGGTGAGAATAGGTTATGTTTTTAATACCCTTACAAATATTGTGAAAATTTCATTATACATAGAAAATAATAACTATTACTTATAAAAGTAGCATGCTTTAAGTTTTTATAATTAATATTATTGAAATTGTAATAAAATAACAAAAATTATTCGAGGAGTAACCGTCATGATATGTTTAAATATCTAACTTTAATAGAGTATAAACTTCAATCATACATAAAAATTTGTGTAGCTTTAGGCTAAACTTTTTAATTTCCTGTAAAGAATACTTGTGAGAAATCTTCTACTAAACATTTAAGCCTTGGCTGTTATCCAAAAAAAATGTAAAGTATAGAAAGTGCTAACATAAATATTTGGAGTCAAATTCAATTATCGAAATTTCGAGTATAATTATTGTATTAAAACAAACATAATTGATTTTATTGAAAGATTAACTAGTTAGTAATTAGTGTTTTTCAGTATTTTTCAATAATTCCCCCCCCCCCATCCAAGCTATAATTTCTCACCAATGTATCAATTAGATATAGCATGCAACCATCAAAGTAAAAATTTGAAACTTCTAACTGTTTCTTGATATGACATTAAATAAAAAAAAACAATCATCATTATAAATACCAAATATCGTTTCAGCACTCAGAATATAAAAGTGTGTAAGCTACTTCACTTTAAATTAATCAAGAAAGTATAATAAGTAAATCAAAATCATCTAAAATTATATTATAAAACCGATTACCAACTCATTCTAAAAACGAGGTAAAAATGATACATTTTTAAAACGTTTAGATTTGAATATTGATTAAAACATTAAACAAGTAATACCATTTGACCATAAATTGTATTATGTATGGATAAAAAGATTTCATTTTTAATACACTAAACATTGGAACAGAATTTGATATATTTTAAATATAGATTGCGCTGCTGTGTAGTTCATTAAGCAAATTAAATTTTTTAAATATTATTTTAACTGATAAAAAAAAATAGTTCTATTATATAATACATTTTTTACTTCTAATTACAACAAATTGAACAGGTCAATAATTTACTGATTCTCAAATATATTTGTTTGTTAACTAATGTAATTGTTTTAAAATTTAAAATTCTTATTATAGTATATTAATTTCCACAGATGAGCATATCAAAAGGTGGAAGATCTTCAATCTATCAATCAAAATGTTAAGCAGTTTTATTTAAAAAAATAAGTTTTAAATCTAAAATATATTTTTTTATTTTTTAATAATCTAATATATATTTCATGCTTACGTTTTACAGTACATTTTTTCTTTTAATGTAAAAAAACTTACCGAATTATTTCTTGCATTGCTCTTTGATTTGCATTTTCATTAGTTTCAAAATTATTACTAGCAAATGACTGTGAATTTGATCTTTCAATTTCAACCTTATACTATAAATAATATTTGTATAATATAAAACAATTATCTTTAAATCATCCAATATTCAAAGAAATAGTTATAATTTATTTACTTGATGATACATTTCTTCATTTTTTTCACGCAGTTTACGTTCATTAATGGCTTCAGATATAGATTCCTCTAATCGACTCTCAAGTTCTCTACGAACTTTTTCTGAACGACGAACTTCTTGACGTAATATATCAATTTTGGACATGGCTTCTTCTAATTCTTCTTCTTTGTCTCTAACAAGCCTTGAGAGTTTTTGTTTGTGTTGCCTAAGTTCAGATAACCTGAAAAATTAAAACAATTTAAATCTACGATCCTCTGAAAACAATGTTCTACTTGAGAAGTAAAATTTATATAATAAAATCATTTTGGGTCCCCACATGAATATGTTCAGTGAAGCACATTATATTCTTGAAAAATTAAAAAACATACTTATTAGTTACATGACCATATTCAGTCATTGCATTGTTTTTTTGTCCCATGACATCCATCAATTCTATTTCTTGAGCTTTTAATTTTTCTTGTGTTTCTTGTTTTTCCTAAAAAAAATTATTAATTAAATTACACTAATTAATAAAATAATTTAAAAATAATATCAAATTTCAGGCAACCGACTTGGTGATCATTGGTGGTACAGAAAGTAAACAAAAAATAATGAACAATAGACTACCTCAAGTTTCAGAGCTCACCTCACTGTCATTTTTTTATACACTCCCAGACTTGTTAAGAGGACACTGCACCCGCATGTGTTGTCTCCGTCTTACAAGTGCGTAACATATAGAATTTTACGCTCAGCCGATCACGTTTAGCTCTGTTAGTTTAAAATTTAGAGTGAATTAACCTCAAATAAAAATTAAGGTAACATTATTTTCGAGGGTTTTGATAGGCTTTTTATCATATTTTAATTTTAATGCAAGTTATGAGTATTTTAAGATATACAAACAATTCACAATTTCGAAATACACATTACTCGCTTTAAAATTAAAATATGATAAAAAGCCTATGAGAAGCCGTCGAAAATAATGTTACCTTTAATTTTTATTTGATGTCAATTCAATGTCGATCAAGTTGGCACCGGCACTATACGCTAGGACTATAATTATAATATCAAAAAATGTCTATGAATTTGCTAGATTTTGATGGTTCGTTTTCAGAATTTGCGAGTACCTCATTTAATGTGTAAATCAAAATTCAAATATACCGGTGCCGACTTGACTCAGTACCGGGCACATTGTCAAATCGGCTCGAAAGTGGTATCAAAATATTGCTAGTGAATTGCTAGATTTTGCTAGGGGATTTTTGGAATTTGCTAGACTTTGGTTTCCCGGAAACCCAAAAAATTGATAATAGCCCAACACCGCACATTGTCCGATCGATGTCCGTCAAATAGGCAACGACACTTAGTGCTAGAACATCAAACCATATATAATATACGAGATGTGTAAATAAAGTAGAGATGTTACGAAGTGTTCGATTTTCGAACCGAACCAAACCGAACTCTGTGTGTTCGGTTCGGTTCGAAAACCGAACTGGAAATTCCAAATAATCGAACCGAACCAAATATCTAATAGTTCCGTTCGATAATCGAACCAGAGAAATAAAAATAAAAGTCGATGGAGTAACGGCTAAAATTATAAATTATTATTAAATAATTAATAATTAATAGATTACTATTAATTGTTTAATGTTTGCTTGTTTTAAATATTGATGTTTTTCGCTTTTTCTTATTCTTATCAGTTATCATAATATTAATAATTAAAAATTAAAAATCTCATGCACAATAATTATTAACTATTAAAGTACCTATTTAAAGTATTTAAGTAAATAGTTGTAAAATCTTTATTCAATAATTCTGAGGTATGGTGGCAAATGATAAATAAATAAATAAATAAATAAATATTAAATAAAACGATATCCAATTTAACTTTTAATGTTCGGTTCGAGTTCTATAAAATATTTGAAGAGTTCGGTTCGGTTCGGGTTCGATTAAAAGTGTGTAGGTTTGGATCTGTTTGAGTTCGTTAATTTAAAGAAAAGTTCGTTTCGGGTTCGGTTCGACCTTAAATATTATGGTTCGTAACATCTCTAAAATAAAGTAATAAGAGTATAAGACTGATAGCGTAGCTAGTTATGTGGCAGCACTAATGGCTTTCCGATTGAAAAGGTTTGTAGATAAATATGTAATGAACCTTCAGTACGAGTTTGAACTTTGTAGTGCCACATGTCGGTCTGTGGCAATTATATTAGTAAATCAATTATTTTTAATACGTTCCAATAATGGATGACGACAATTTGGCGGTAAATTTGGCAACACATGATGCGGGTGTAGTGTCCTCTTAATACATAAACTCAGATGATATAGCCTTGGTGTAAAAAAACATTTGACTCATGTGAGACAACTTAATAATGAATAAAAATTCCTAAAGAAAATCGACATATACTTTGATGAACAGGAACATAGCAAAAACCTCAAATATTTTAGGATAACCTTGAATAGAGCTTTAGCTTACAAGGAACACCTGATAAAGATTGCTACAAAATTGAAAACAAGGAACAATATTATTCAAAAATTGACAAACTCAGAATAGGAAGCGGATACCAATATCCTCAAAATATCAATATTAGCATTTTCACGATCGATAGTTGACTACTACTCACCAGTATGGCTATAAAGTTCCCACACAAATAAATTAGATACTCAACTTAACTGTTATAAGAATTGTCACTTGTCACTTAAATAGTTAAATCTTCTTCTAGGCAGTGGTTACCCGTCCTTAGTAATTTAAGTCCACCATATTTACATTGATAAAACTAACTATTACAAATAGGGAGTGGACTAAATGCTTTTCGAACACTCTCCTCTTAATACATAATGATATAAACACTGGCCCTAATGTAAGACTAAAATCCAAGAAACCGACTATGTATAATGTACGTAATATATACTATATACAATGTAAACACGAAATGGAATAATGAATGGAAAAAGAGCAATCCTCACAAACTCAACCTAATTAATAACCCAACAGAATAAGTACCAGGTTCTGACTTTCAAAGAAAAGAGATTTGGTAGTTAGTATTAAATATATTTTGTAGAGGTCACGTAAGGGCACGATACTTTCTCTGAGAATGGGGACTGAGACCCTTACGATTGATTTGTGATTGCGGACACAAAAATCAAACAGCATACAGTTGACTAAGGTAATGTTTGGCGACTACAGTCTAAAAGAAGGAATAAAAGAACTACGCGGAGCCACAATAGACACAGAAAAATGGCTGAATTCTCTGGACATACAAATTTAAAAGAAGACTTATTAGTTATTAGTGTTATTAGGTACTTACAATTTCTGTTACCATTTGTTTATTTATTCTACTTATTTACTTTATTTTTAAAATTCTATATTGTGAATGTTATATTAAAGCCAAATGAAATAACTAATGATAACTCTAATTATTATATGAAATTCAATGTAATAAAATTGTATAGTATTCAATTATATATTGTGATGTTCAAACGTCTTTCTATTTTAAAATTTAATATAAATACAGCATTATAAAATCATTTAATTTCAATTTATTGATGGTTTTATTTGTCCTTGATTATGTTAAATATTACAGCACTGCTATGATAAACTTTTAACCTACAGGTTATGTAATTTTTAAACAAAATGTATTCATCCCATTAACAAATTTGAATACACTAATTTTTTTAAAATAATTATTATCATACCTTTTCACAATATTTTATATCTTATTTGCTATTTGAGAAAAAATATACTTCACTTAAAAACTTGTAATTTTACATTACATATTAAAATAACAAAAATACAATAAGATTATAATCTATAATAAATTTGCCATACCTTTTGGAGTTCTTCTTTTTCCTGTTGAAACTTTTTTATAATGATATCCAATTCTTTTTCATCACCAAAAGAAGAGTTGTGAGTTTTTTGGTTTTCTTTATATTTCTTTAATTGATCTTCCGAATCTAAACATAATTAATTAAAATTAATATTTTTAAATTATGTTAATTCAATTTTTTTTATTTGTTTATGAAACAAAATTGTAAATAGAAAACAATAATTCACTTTAAGAAAATATGCTAATTTAAGTTTACAGTCTGGACTAAAAATTAAAAAATATTATAATTCTTAGTTTTAATTTAATTTTTGGAAATTATTTTACTCATTTATAAACACTTCCTCATCATCTTTTAAAATTAAATATAACAATAAAACAAACATAGATTACTCATAATTATAATATAGAAAGTTCTATTTTATATTATGTTAATTTAATTTAAGTTAACATATTCAAGATAAGCTATATAATATATTTAATTTTCTAGACCAATGATTTTCAACCGTTTTGAGTGCACGGCTCATTTAAATAAATTTAAATCACTCCAACACAAATTGTGATAATAATGAAATAATAAATTTTTATTTTTTACTGAGGACATCCTTTAATAATAATCAACGACACTGCTGGGAGCTGCATATTACACAATCTAAATATATTTATAAAAAAATTAATTAAAAAATAAATAAATAAAATGTTTTAAAGTGATTTATAGTATGTGTACATATACTGTTAGCTAATGAAGTCGTGTAATCAAAAATTTACCACTAGAAAATTCAATATTTTTTTTTTTTATTTGTCAATAACTTATCGATGTAAATTATCATGGATTATTTACGATCAACAGTAGGTATTTGTATGAAAGTAAATATGAATATATTAATGAACAAAACTAAAATTATAATGATTATTACTATCATTATTATTATAATTGTAGAATATACAACATTTATGCAACTATACAGAAATATTTAATGTGAAGGATGTGATACCCGCATGTGTTGTCTCAGTCTTAAAAGTGAGTAACATAGCAAATTGTATGCAAAGTAGATCACGTTTAACTCCGTTAGCTTAAAATTTAGAGTGAATTGGCCTCAAATAAAAATTAAAGGTAGTATTATTTGCAAGGGCTTTGATAGGCTTTTTATCATATTTTAATTTTAAAGCGAGTAATGTGTATTTCAAAATTGTAAATTGTTTGTATATCTTAAAATACTCATAACTTGCTTTACAATTCAAATATAATAAATAGCCTATCAAAGCCTTTGAAAATAATGTTACCTTAAATTTTTATTCGAGGTTGATTCACTCTAAATTTTAAACTAACGGAGCTAAACGTGACCGGCGGAGCGTAAAATTTGCTATGTTACGCACTTGTAAGACGGAGACAACACATGCGGGTATCACATCCTCTGAATATGCATTTTCATTCAAATATACAAAAATTTGACATTTGTAATAAAAATTATTTTAGGTAAATTATAGAAGACCAATAAGAAAAAAGAAATATGCATTTGCATATAAATCCAGACTCTAGTTATCACCTAGTTTTTGTATTTTATTTTCAAGTAACAAATAAAACTAAAATTAACTCAACGAATATATAATAAAAATATAATTATAATTCCCTAATATGCTCTTCAGTATTACTATTAGTACTAATTCTATTAAATTAAAAAATACTGATGAACCATGTTTAAATGTTAAATTGGAAAACAATTCAAATAATGTTATTTTAACCTTCTACTTCACTTTTTTCTTCTTGAGATCGCATTCTTTTAGTCGTTTTCCATGATGAAAGAGATTTTCCAATAGATCCAAGATCTGATACATAACTATTTTGAGTGAAAGTAAAACCAATAAAAGGTAAATGTAGAGCAGAAAATATAGGATTTGAAGGAGTAGGAGGAAAAATATCAGTTTTTATATCAATTTCTTCCACATCAAAATGACTGGTGTCAGTTGGACTAGATACTTCAGGAATATATGGTGCTACACTATCTCTAATAGTGTCCCAATCTACACCAATAAACCAATTATGTTCCTGGAAATTGAAATTGAAATTAAAAATGATTATTAAGAGTAATATTTTTTATAACCTTACTTTGAAGTCATTGATGCCAGTTTGACCTAGTCTTTGTTCAGCACTACAAATAAGTTTTTTCATCAAATCTTTTGCTTCTTCAGAAACTTGTACTTCTTGGTCATTAGGGAAATCAAAACAATTCTAGAATATGAATTGAACAAATATTATAATTACTTAATTACATTTTAACAATGTTGATAATATTGATATATTTTTGTTAATAACTGCATATGATCATAATAGGTAATATCATTAAATAAAAATATATTAAATATTAAATATCAAAGAAAAAAAATACTAAGTGAATTTGTATACGAGTAGGTAGGTAGATAATTTAATATATAAATGAAAATGTGAATAAATTAAACTGCAATACTAATATTCATGGAATTTAATTTACATAATATTAAAATAAATAATGCAAATATTCTACCTCTAAAATTTACTATTACCAGTTTTAAGTTTTTACAGTTCTTCAAAATGTTTATTTAATGCAACTGAAAGAGAAATAATAAGAAAAATTCTTTAATAATTGAATATTGGATACCTTGTGATTCATTATTTTAGCATAAGTATGTACGAGGGATTCAGCATAAAAGGGAGTTTCCCCATAAATCATTTCGTACATACAAACTCCCAATGACCACCAATCACATTCTCGTCCATAACAACCTTGTCCATCTTCAATAGCTTGTAATATTTCAGGAGATATATAATCTGGTGTACCAACAGCGACATTGCTTTCAACAAAACCATTTGAACCCACTTTTAAGCATGATCCAAAATCAGCCAAACGTATATGACCATTAGCATCCAATAAAACATTATCAGGTTTAATATCTCTGTAAATCAAACATATTAAAACATTAATAAATTCTTTATGTTGAGACAGTTAATTATTTTAATATCCAAACACATTAATTTATTTAAGTAGTCACTAATCTGTTGTAACTAAGATCCAATATTTTGATGTTGATAACTAAAAACATTATTTGTATGTTAAAATAACATTTTTTTTTTTTTTTAGGTCATTAATACATTTTAATAGGGTTTTAAATTTTTAATAGTATTTTTATTTTTATACTATAATCAAATATTAGTGTTGAAATATACAAAATTACATTGTACAATGATTTAAAAAATTTTATATAACAGTGAAACTTCCTTTAATTAATAGTGACCCTTCCTAATAGTAGACACGCTTTTAAATTCCCCGACAAAAATGTATGCACATATTAGGAGTTATAACCTCTTGATAAGTGGATAAGTGGACCCTCCTAATAGTGAATGAGAACACTAAAAACTGGTACCAAATTAAGAATTAACTCTCATAAATAGACACAATACACGTACATAACATTGCTAAGAGCGGAAAAAATTTAGACAAAAAATGTTTACAGATATTTTTAATTGTACATAAACATTTTTATACCAAATTTTAAATACATACATGTGTACATAATAAATAATAAATTAATATGTACCAAATACAATGTATGTTAGTATAATAATATATAACACTAATTCTTTATAGCGTCTCCCTATAGTGGACTTTAGTAATTTCTCGCAAAGGTCCATTATGTAGAGGTTTTCTCAATAGTGGACATTCCCCGTGGTTGTCCAATATATAGAGATTTCACTATATATTCTTAATGCATCTTAGAAATATACAATTTCTTTTGTTTATAATATATATATAGGAATTATAATTGAATAATATTTTTTGTAAAATGGATATAATGCTTCTTTTTTTTATAACAGATTTAAATGAGTTAAACTACTATACATAAGATATTAAGCAAATGAAACAAACATATAAATACAATTAAAAATTGGAGCCTAGGCACCTGGTTTAGTATGTAACATCCGGCAGAATGGATGAACTACCAACAACGTAAGAGCCCCAGGTTTCAATCTCCTAATTCAGGTATTCTCAAACTTTTATAAACAATGTAACCCTTTTTACAAATATTTTTTTTTTTGGGTACCAAAAAAGTTTGAGAATCCATGTCCTAAGTCCCAAAAGTCTCCATGGAGTACTTGACATTTGATAAGAACTGTAAAAGGTAAATGGCGATAACCTAACCTAACCTATTCCATAAACATGGCCTAAGTAAAACACAAGCCTGTGAGTGTGAGAGTGGTCAAGTGTAAGACACAATATTGATGATTTTCCTCATGACAATGGTTTTAAAGAAATGACTTCTTTTAAAAAATAATAGGATAAAATATTTGAAGTTCTGTGTTCAACAGTTACAAATTAATTATTTCAAATAGTTTAATAGTAGGTTTAAAAATATTATTAAATTATTATTTGTATTATTTGTATTATTTAGTTTATTTCATTATTTATTACTACATTATAACAAACATTTAACTTAACACATAATTAAGCTTAATAATTAAGTCTTTGCACAACTAAATAAAAACCTAGATAATATTTTATTTGCAAATTTTAAATGAGTTATTTTTTCTTTTTAAGAAAGGTAATTAGACATTATAAGGGAAAACTATGGTAGTATAATAACAGATACAAAAAGAAAGAGTAGAAGATGGATGGAATATGTACAAGAACTATTCTCTAAAAATATGCCAGAACAAAATAGCATTAGAATGGATGAACGATTTTATATAATGAAAGAAGTAACAAATATAATAAAGAGTACCAAACCAAGGAAAGCAGCAAGCCCCGATGAAGTACCTTCAGAATCGTTAAAATTGCTTGATGATGATGGCATAGATATGTTAGTTGATTTATTCAATACAATTTATGCATCAGCAAATATTCCGGAAAAATGGTTGACATCAACTTTTATTACATTACCCAAGAAAAATAACCCTAAAGAATGTTCAGACTATCGAACAATAAATAGCTCTTCTGAGCCATACCTTGAAATTATTTTTAAAGATCATACATCGAAGAATATACGCTAAATTGGAGAATGACATAAGTACGACGTAATTTGGGTTTAAACAAAGAATGGGCACCAGAGAGGTATTATTCAGTATAAATACCCTTATGCAAAAGTGCTTAGATGTCAATAGAAATATTTTTGCTTGTTTTATAGACTTTACTAAAGCATTCGATAACATACAGCATGATATATTAATAAAAATATAAAAGGATAATAATATTGACAGCCGTGATATAAGAATAATTTCAAATCTCAATTGGAATCAAACCACCAAATTTAAAGAGGACGATGAGTTCTCAGACGAAATAAAAATAAAAAATGGAGTATGACAAGGTTGTGTTTTGTCTCCCCTATTATTCAATATTTACAGTGAAGTAATTTTTGATGAAGCGATCCTCCACGAACATATTGGAGTTATAGTAAATGAGAAATTTGTTAACAACCTAAGATATGCCAATGACACCATCATTCTGGTGGGAACCATGACACATCTGCAAAGAAGCATGGACAGGCTGTACATTGCATGCAACAAATATGGACTTAAGATGAATGTTAAGAAAACTAAATTCATATTAATAACAAAAGACCAAACAGACACTCACAATAATGAATTCAAATTAATCTTAAACAATGCCATAATAGAAAGAGTGTAAAGAGTGTAGATACAAGTATCTTGAAACATGTATTCACAATAACGGGGATAACTCAAGAGAGATCTGGTGTCAAGTTGAAATAGCTAGATTGACGTTCTTTAAACTAAGGAAAAGTTTTTCAAACCAAGATCTACCATTGGATTTAATAGCTAGGATGTTAAAGTGCTACGTGTTTTCCACCTTGTTGTATGGAATGGAAGCTTGGATCCAAAAGAAAGCAGATGTTCAAAAAATCCAAGCATTTGAGATGTAGTGTTTCCGCAGGATTCTCAACATATCTTGCGTCGACAAAGTTATAAACACATAAGTTTTAAGAAGAATAGGCAAAGAACCAGAGATGATGAAGATTTTAATAACAATAATAAGTTGCAATATTTTGGACATTTGCTTAGAGGTGAAAAATATCAGCTGTTGCAGCTCATAATACAAGGAAAGATTTGCGGGAAGAGAAGCAGGGGAAGACCTAGAACGAGCTGGCTGCAACATTTAAGGGAGTGGTTACAATACAATACTAAAGAACTACTCAGTGCAGCCAAGGACAAAGAACATAAAGCCATGATGATTTCCAACCTTCAATAGATGAGAAACACAAAGAAGAAAAAATAATTTACAAATTTTTGGAAAATACTAGAAATGGCACTTGTGTTAACACAAATTACAACTATCTAGTAACCACTCTATTAAATACAGTAAATGGTATTTTTAAATTTTTATCACTATACATTATATCTTCATTAAACATTCATGAAACTCTACTTAGGTTTAATTTATTTCTATAAAAATGTTATTACTCACCTATGAACATAATGTAAATCATGAATTGAATTAATAGCTAATATCATTTCAGCAATATAAAATCTGGCCATATCTTCAGGAAGGCGATCAAAAAATTTGCTCAATAAAGTCAACAAGTCTCCTCCACAATAATAATCCATAACAAGGTACTGAAACAAGTTTGTAACAATAAACTTGATTTAAATTAATCATATGTCACATTATAAGTAAATTGTAAGTTATAACTTATAACTAAGCTTGCCAAAATAAAAACACTTCAAAATGTACTCTCGTGGACCATAAAAAACTTTGTATGCAAGTAATAATAGTAAAGAAGAGGCCTTTAAGTTATTAATTATTATTTTGTAATAAATTGGCATTCTGATCAATACATTTAGTATAGTATTATTTTAAGTATTATCATTCTATTTTTATACTTAGGTAATTAAGCATTAATATAATCTTAATTTTTAGAAATTGTTTTAAGATATCAGTGTGCAATTTTTTTACCTTTCTGGCTTAAGTATTAATTAATTATTTTTAGCATAAACAATTTTGAGTGATTTGTTATTAGAAGAAATATAATTAGACTATTATTAAACTTTAAGGTTATAGTACCTAGTGAATCTCAAAGGATTTTATTGACATTTTAAGTTTAGAATGAATTAAAATGGGTATAATTCATTTAAATTAAAAAATATTATCACAAAATTGGTTCTACTGATTACAAATTTGGTATGATATACAATATATTGCTATGTGATTTAGGAAGATAAATTACATTATGTGCTTACAAATTTTTAAAGACCTAATTTTCGGTCATAAATTTGTACAACATTGATATACTAATATACTAATCAGTAATCATTAGCAAAATGATTTAATAATTTGTACTTAATCTTAATATCTGTAAGAAACTAATAAATTAATAAAAATATAATAATTTAGTCATAAAGTATAAGCAATATTACATTACTTATAGCTGTATGTACAATGGTATATTATTTATTTTATATCATTCTATATAAAAAAAATTACCAAGTTTGTTTCATCTTGAAAAGCATAATGTAAGTTGGTTATCCATCTACGATCACCATATACCAAAACATCTCTTTCCTCCTAAAAAAAAATTAATAATATAAATATATAATATAATATAATTATATCTAATAAATTATAATGTATTATATTAAAACTATTAAGTTACTTGAAAACATGCAGTTTCAGCTCTTTTAAGCATCTCCCATTTATTAAGAATTTTCATAGCATAAACTTTATCTGTTCCTTTCATATGCACAACACACACTTCTCCAAAAGCTCCACGACCGATAACTTTGATGGTCTCAAAATCATCTCTAGTCAAACGCAATGACTTAACACACAATGCCACAGGTTTTACTATAATTATAAGTAAAACACATATGATTACTTTAATAGTATAAATTATTCAGTTTCTTTCTTTTCTTTTTCTATCATTCTACAATTCGTAGATAATATATAGTGTAATAAGCAAGTCATTATATTTATATTCAATACATAAAGAAAAAGACTTACGAGACATAGTTAAAGTACCAATCTAGTAATGGCACTTCGGCATCATGTTATGTTAATAATTAATAAATAGGAATCAATTAATAAAAATAAAATAATAGACCAAATATACGCTGGAAATTTTTTAGAACAAATAGTTATTGTTTAAAAATAATTAAATAGAAAATGTTATTTTAATTTAATCTTAAACAACTTTTTTTTGAATAATTAAACGTCAGTTTTCCACACAAAGAAAATGTTTGGTCAAATTTATTTACAGATTCCAGCTTTACATTTGTATTTAATATATAATATAAGAGATTATTTTATTAACTATTACACCTCACTTTAATGTAGATATGTAATCTTAAATTAAGTTGGTTTAAAAACACGATTAAACATTAATTATTTTAATAAATATATTTTTATTTTATATTTTAAATACTCACATAGATTTATTTTATCATATTACACTTATATGTTATACAAACAGTACATAAGTATTATTTTTAACAACATACATATATACTATAAAACATTTAAATTCATATTCATTTAATATTTTTAACCATTGTTTGATTATCAGTACTCCCTTGGTCACAATTAGTGTACATATACTGCATTCCACTGAATTGTTATATTAAGTTTTTTTTTTTTTAATAGCAATATATATAGTAATATTAATAATACTAATACATACCAAATTCTATAAAATCAGATACAGTCTTTTCTCTGCGTAAAGATGAATTATTACATTCATCATACAGTACAAGCAAAACATCTAAAAGAGTTTCAATACTGAAGCATTTTCCTTGTCCTTGTATTGGACCTCCTAAAAATAATGCTTCCAACTGTCTCAGCCGATTATCGCCTAAAAAAATATAATATGAAAAATATGTCATTAGTAAAAATATAAAATTGTACTATATTACCTGATAAAAGTTTTATATCAGTCACAACTTCCGACATTGCATTTCCGTGACTTGGCAGTTAAAATACCTAAAAATATTAATATTTATTTAAATTTTATTTATAATTGAAAATTGATAAGAAAATTGATTAATCTTTTAATGATAAAATGATATTCAACTCCAATATAATTAACTCTGGCAAATATTTAATGGTACGGAAACAAACAAGTAAACAAATAGTAGATAAGTTTAGTTAAGTTTATACAGGTGAAATATTAAAAACAAATATATCTAGTATAAGAAGTGTTTTAAAATACATGGGTACCTTATTATAAATATTATAGTAGGTATAATAAAAACTAATAAATATGAATAATAATATTTATAATTTTAAGATACTGTCTTATAACAATTATACATTTTATAATAAATAATTTATTATTATAATACATTTACAGATATGTAGCTTAAATGAAAACGAGATACAACATCCCTTTAAAATCCTAAGTCTGATTTCTAAAATTGAAATACACCTAATAGAATAAGTAAATAGACTTAAATCATCACTATTGATTTGTAAAGAGTGCTAAACCATCCATATAGCAGACCACTTCACCATCAGTTCAACAGTTTACAGTCAGTAAAATTATTGAATTTTATTGTTAGATGGTACAACATGACTTTTTTCCAATTCCGGCCATAGGCTTTGCAGGGGTCTATTGACCCTGGAGCTGCCACAAAAAAGTTAAATAAAAAAAAAACAGATTAACATTTTAGCATTGCAATTTACAAGCAATTTAAAGTATCCGGTGCCCTCATCTGCCCGGGGACTCTAGGCGCATGCCCCATGTGCTCGAAGGGTAAAAATGGTCCTGCTTTTGTGAAAATAATATTCTTTATTTTACCAAATAAATTATTGATTAAATATTTTAGCATATAGAAGAAAAGCAAAACTTACAATAATTGTAAGCTAAACTATAAATTAAAAATAACAAGAACAATATTTGTATTTTTCAGTTGTTGGTGTTTGAATATTAATTTTGAATTCAAAGAAATTTTTAGAGAAGCAATTTTTTTTTTTACAGTTTTCGCATATCTAAGTTAAATTGAATGTTAAAAGATCTGTTTTTCAATTAGGTATTAGGAAATAAGGGAATAATGTAAATAATTGAAACATGGTAAGTATGAAGATTTGAAAATTTTGATATGATAAAACAGTATGAACATTCTATATTAGAAGTTCTAGATACACAAATTTGAGAAGGTAGATAATGACATAACTAGTAACTTCAACTATGAAGAAGATTTGAGAATTTTAAAATGGCTAAAAAAAAGTTTTTGTTTATCTCATCATCAAAAGTTTCTTAAAATATATTCAACTCAATAAAAACAGACATTACTATTATAAAAAATATATATTGACAAAGATAGGTATCTTAATAATCTTATAATTACTTATAAATAAATTTAATTCTCGCTATTTTTATAACAACAGCTCCTTGTTAACAATATTTTAATTTTGGAAAATACAAAAATTAATTTTGATTATCAATAGATCAAAATCATGTAATATGACTTTTTGAATATTTATTCTGGTAGTTTAAAAGAGATAACTAAAGAACAGATTCTTAATGAAATTTCCTGTCTCAACAATTAAAATTATAATACAAAGGTTAAATTATGTTATATACAGGGTGATTCTTTTATCAAACAACACTCATTATTTAAAAAAGTATTGACTTTTTTCAATTTTTTTTTTTTTCAAAATTGTAGATTTACACTCTTCTTGAATTGTTTATTATTTTTATATTTTTCACCCTTATATTTATTATATACACCACCATCAACTTTTGATTTTCAAATGGTAACCTATACTTCAAATTTCATAATTTAATAAAGCTATTTTTTTAATTAATTATTACGTTAAAATTTTGAATTTAGCGCTAGTAGTTTATGAGTTATAGGTATTTAAAGTTTAGATTGGGAGAGTGGAGTGGTACGGGGTTACCCCGCAAAATGTTTGTCCACTACTCCGCTTGTCTAAACTTTAAATACTTATAACTCATAAACTACTAGTCCTAAATTCGATTTTTATGTATCAAAATTTTTAGAAAAATATTCTGCTTTGGAATATGAAATTAAAAAACTATGTTGCCATTCAAAAAAGTAAAAAACTTAAAAAATGATAAGGATAAAAAATATTAAAAAATATAATTTTTTAATAAAAGCGTTGGTTTTTTAACAACTTGAAACTATGTAAAACAATATTTTGAAAAAAGTCAATACTTTTATAAATAATGAGTGTTGTTTGATAAACGAATCACCCTGTATATGTAAATTATATAATATTGTGTAGGTATTATTATGTTACTTATATTTTAAATTTTTATAATTTATAATTATAATAATTTTTAATTATATTTTTGGAAACATTTATTTTTAAAGCTCATTCTGAAAAATGTTTATACTTATTATAATACACTAGGTACATTTTTCATTAGTATTAATAGTAATAGGTATATCAGATTCGCTAATAAACATTATTTATGTTTATGTCCTCGCCCTTTTACTAAAACCTAATTTAAATTCATTTGTTGTCCACAATCAGGTTTCATTAAATTCTAATATTAAATAAATATACTTTTTTTATAATCTTAAGAACTTATGAATCTAAAAATTACTTACTTTAATGATAAACCAATATTCATAATAAATGACAAGATATAAATAGGTAAGTGTTATTCTACAGCTTTCCAAATCAATTTCAAAGCATACATTCTAGATAACATAATAAAGTATCTGCCTGAATTTCAACATATTTATATTTACTTGTTGATAACTTAATGTAAAAATTAAGAGATAACCAATGTCAAAATAAAACACATAAAGTATAATTTAATGTAAAATAATATAATAACATTATGTCGGGTTAACTTGGTAAAATTTAAAATATAATATATTCCATATTTCCTAGTTCCTAGTATGGAAAAAAACAAAATTATTTATCAATGATTTATAAGGATGATGAAATAATGTGTTAACTCTATTTTTCAATAAAAATAATGTTTATTTAACATTCAAATATTGCTGAATTCCCAACTAACCAAAGATTCGATAGATAAAGGATGTCCACAAACTAATTTTATATTTCAATATATCTTGATTATTTTATAAGAATTAAGTTATAAATGCAAATTTTTGATAGTATGATCGAATATCACATACAAGGTGTAAAGATGTCTGATAAATATCTGTTCTTATAGGAATAATAGTGTTATGCGTTATCTGTGTAGTTAATTTAGAACGAGGTAAAAACAGGTCTTTTACTTGTTTATTTTGTAGTAGTATTTTGCACATAAAATGTGTTCAATTAAATCAAGATGATCTCTACTATTTAATTTATGTAAAAAAACTGTCCAAACTGAGTAAAAAATCTAAGATTTCTAAATCAGTCACTCGATCAAATAATACTTTTTAATCAGATATTAATTTGATCATAAAACAATTAAATGTCTTAAAATTTGAATAGACTAATCTGAAAAATCGCATCACCAACAAAATATGAATTAAGATTCTTTTGAACAAAAAAAACTTTTTTCTTAAATATTTGATATCAAAGACGACAGTATTCTTCTCCGTAACAATTTAAATAGTTTATCTGTTCATTCAACTTGAGACCCTTAAACTCAACCTCCTACTCCAGATGAAGACTCCTTTGAGGACTTCATTGACCGCCAAGCCTGCTCTAAAACATAATTTTATCAATGACCCTAATGAATCTAAAGATTCCAATAATTCATACACATCAACGATCAACTGTATTTTTAAAAAACTCGCTTTGCATATCATACCGATCACAACTCAGCAACTTGGCAAAGTTGATGGAAAGATATGCCCATTGAAAATTTCACAATATCACTAAATTCAACCTACAATGTTTTCAAGATCTAGGGTTCATCGAGAAAATTAAAAATCAGATCAAATTCTCAATGAGATTAAAATAACAAATGACAAGACTCCTAAACGAAGTTTCTATTTTCAAAATGTATGGAAGAAATTAAATAGCAGGCTTTCTAATGGTGATTCAAACCTAGCAAAAAAATATTTCAAAAGCATTACATCAATTATTAAAACTAGAGTTCAAAAAAACTAATAAACTTCGCTAAGTTTCAATGCTATTACCATAAATGTTAGAAGTCTAGTTTCAAAATTAAATACTTCTACTCCTCTACTCCAACTACTTAATTTCAGCCTATCTCTAATTTGTCTATTATCCCGAAATTCACATTTAATCTCATCAAAATTATCTAACATTTGTTTTTCATAACTTTCAAATCATCAATATGGATTTACTTCCAAACAATCTGTCTGTAATGAATTAGCAGTAGTAAAAACTATAATTGTTCATTCATTTGAAGCAAATGCACAAACTAATATTATATACATGAAGATTAGAGATAAGGAGACCAAACTCCGTATACAAAATATGGCCCGACAAAAGTCGCACGGTTATTCTGCCACCAGGAGCGCGTCGTTCGATTAGAAGGCTATGTTTTACCACATATTATAATATGTATTTTACTATAAATGTACGTTTTTTTTGTATTTGAATGAAATATAAAATATCATTCATTACTTATTACCTGCTTATATTAAAGTATACTTAAATATACAATTAAAGTTCAAAAGGTGTTTCCTGTAAAAAAAGTTTAAAATTCAAAATATTCTATAATGACTACGAGTTTAATGAAAAATGGTATGTATATAAATAATACATGAACTAAAGTTTTAATAATTTTCTACTACACTTGGTTTTTTCCTTTTTTTTTTTTTGAGTTTCATTGTAGTTTGAGCGTCTTACAATGAAATGCATACGTATTGTAATGAAAAAGCGTACAATACTTTTTGTCAAATCCATATTGTGTTCTTTACAACCAACAAATGGTAAAGATGCTGTGTCCATAAATTAGAGTTATAGAAAAAATTGTGTCTACATTTAACTCTTCAGAAATTAAAGTCTGTAATGTAATTTTTTTTAGTATTGAAATGAGAACAAAAAGACAATCTGACAGATGAATCAAATATCCTTTGGAACGCATGTCAATAAGTTTGTCTCTAGATGAAATAAGTTCGTTTTTTAAAGTTAAAAGACATCTTTGGCACTTGGTAAATCTGGTTGTTTTATGTATAATTATTGTATTTAAATAATCAAACAAACACAAAATAATAATAAAAATTATTTGAAACCTTATCATTGTATACATTGTCTATTTATAAATTTAATATTTTGATGAATTCAATAATAAATAATCATATGGAAATCATCCATGTCCATATGTTTAGTAACTAATTATAATAATATATTTGTTTTTTATTATTGAACCAATTTTAACCAATATCCCCCTAATTCTGTATACATGTTTTAGATCTGATCTAAATCATAAGGTAATAAATTATTTGCAAGGAATAATAAATCATGTTTAATTCGAAAAACATACATAATTCTTATTACAGTATAATACTACATGCTATGATATTGTAAAATGACTAAAATGTAGCCCTCTAATCGAACGGCGCTCCTGGTGGCAGAATAACCGTGTGACTTTTGTCGGGCCACTTTATAAACTGGCGACTCATAGGAGTTTGGTCTCCTTAACTCTAATCTTTTCATGATTATTATAATAATACTGATTTTTCTAAGGCATTTGACAAAATTAATCACGTAATTCTTATTAAAAAATAACAAACATTTAAATTCTCAGTTTGTTTACTAAATTGGTTTACTACCAAGACGTCACCAAATCGTTAAATATCTTGAGTTTACCTCTATACTCCGTGCCACGAGAGAAGGAACCCGTGTCCCGACCAAATAGCAACCGACTCCGCGCATCCCCCACTTATTTGACATATCGAAAGCGCGAACTGTAGAGGATAAAGTGGGGGAAATAGAGCTTAGTAACGCTAGCTGCCGTCAGTCTGCATGCGCGAAACGGGTTCCTTCTCTCGTGGCACGGAGTATATACATATAGTGATATACTTTTATATGTTTTTTCTGGTGTCCCTTAAAAATTTTTAAAAAAAACCTGTCATGTTTTCTTTTTAATACATTTATAAGTGATTTTCCTAATGTTATCACTAATTCTAATATCTTTTTCTTTGTCGATGACGCCAAATTAGAATAAATAATAAAACCTGAACAAGATGCTTCAAACTTACAATTATATTCTATTAATAACCTACTATTGTGGTGTGATACAAATCATATATGAAATATTAATCATAGGTATTTCATAATTTATGAAATTTTACTTGATAAAAAATCCCATCAACTTTCATTACTCAATTTCTGGCTTTAATATCAAGCTTGTTAATAAATTTAAAGATTTATGAATAATTTTAATCCTAAACTAAAATTTTTTCCTCAAACTGATATGATCAAGAATAAAGCTTTTCATAACATAGGGTTTATTAAACATACTTGTGATTCATTTGCCGACTCTATTCCCTTAAAAATCCAGACTCTCTCGTTCATTCCAATCTAGAATACTACCCTCTCATCTAGATAAATAACACATCAAAACAACATCTTAAACTAGAATCTATTCCAAATAACTTTCTACATTTTATCTCTTTGAAGTCCAACATCAATAAACCTCTCCATGGCACATATAATAATGTTTTAAATTTTCATAATATTTTTCTACTTTTAAAATTAATAGCCATAATACTAGAGATTCAAAACCTTTTTATCCGCTTTTTTCTACTAGAAATTATATTTTCAAATCTTCTGGTAAACTTCATATGACTGCATGTAATACTTAGGTATGTCTTTAATTATATTTAATTTTTTTTTTTTTTGTAATTATATTTGATTTGTATTATTTATTTACTTCTAAGTCTTCTTATAATATAAAATCTTTAATTAAGTAAGAACTATAATTTATTTGTATTATGTTTGTATTTACCACACACAATATTTATAATATTATGTTTTAGGACTCTGGTTCGGTTATTTTGAATAAGTAAATAAATAAATAAATAATGTCATAATATAAAGTATTTCCAATACTTAATATTAGATAATTAGGTAAAAGCAAAATTAAATTAAAACTAAAATAATAGGTATTAATAGAATATCCAGGGCTCCCAGTTTTTTTTTTAAATTGTATCTGTGACTCAAAAACTATTTTAATATTGACTGTTAAAATTAATAAAATCAAATTCAAAGTATAATTCATACAATGTAATAATTAGAGCAATGACTTTCAGGAATTTGCATAACTTTTCTGGTTAACTTTATTGTATGCAGAGTAAGCAGATACCTAGTACATTTCACGTTTGAAACCAAAAGCTCAAAATTTTTAATGAATGTTATTGCATAATTTAATTTTTTAGTGCATATTTTGAAGGTTTTTAGAAAATTATGTATTTTGATAAATATTTTTCATAAATAAAGGACAAAAATTATTATTATTTTCAACGGTTTCTATATAGTTTCTCATAAAGACGATAGAGACTTATTTTATCTAAATTGTGAATAGGAAAATTAAATTACAATAAAGTGATATAAAATTATTTGTTATTAAAGACCTATATATTATTACAATAATTATATCACAATTAGTAATGAATTGAGAATATAATTATGAATACCAAAAGAATTAAGTAATCAAAAATCTCCCAGTCAATCTGTACTTAAATGTAAAACAGCTTTTGACTTCAAAACCGCAGAAAATGATCTTATATTTATTAAAGCCTATTTTCTTGTGCTAATAACATCCATCAAATATTTAATAAAATTGCATATGTCTCTTGTTGATTCAATAAATTTAATTGAAAATACAATTGCTAAACTTAAAAATATACTTATGGAGAAAATGGAAATAAAAATTGATCAACTGCAAAAAATAAATATAGGCTAATCATAGAGAGATAATTAAACTATAGAGAGATCATTTTTCGATTTTCGAAATGATACTCGAAATAAAAGCGGTTAAAAGAGAAAAACGTACAATTTAACAATTTTGTAATATTAAATATTTATGGACGATTATCACCATAGAAACGAATAAAATTAAATAAAAAAGATTCCTTCGTCTGCTCAGAATTGTTTTTTATCGTATACGGTAAAATTACACTATCATGAGGACCAAAGGGACAATTCACCACTGAAATGCTGACCTACTTTTTTTCTATGATTTTTAAAGAATATTGGTGGAATATTTTCAAATTTTTAAGATAATATTGACATCTTATTTTGGCTATTTTAAAAGAATATAATTTCGGTCTCTATTTATTGTGTTCATTTTTGTATTTTTGTATAACAAATTATATGTAGTAAAATAATTATGTACCTAGTTTCTTGAACATTTGCTGCACGTGTATTACATTTTATTATACGTATATTACATTTTATTGAAATTTAATTTTTGTATTAACTTTAATCTATAATCAAATATCAATATACCAAAAGAAAATTCAACAAAAGCGTTTGCCTAATTTTGTAATCTAGTTTGGTGAATCTGTATTTTCAACGGATAATCTTATTTTAATTTTTAAAATCTGCAATGTGAAAGTAGCAAGTGAAAAACATTTTAATATCATACTATAACACCTAAAAACTGAAAAATACTCAGAAGTGCAACATCTTTAGAAAACAAAAAACAAATAATGTGCAACAATCAGTTACAAATTGTAACTAAAACTATCCGAAATCAATTCAAATTTATGTAAAACTTTGCTATCTATACCATTTTATAAACTAAAAAACATTTATTTTAAAAGTTATTTAGAAAAATATATGCAAAAAGATATGCCTGACAAATTGGTAATTCAAAAATATTATGTAAGCAATTGTTATAACAAGATAATGGATAAAATAAGGGCCACCGTCCAAAATAAAAAAATATGGGCCTCAATTAATGAGACTGCCGACGAAAATAGAAGATATGTAATAGTATGTATACTCCGGCCCACGAAAGATCAGTACTGCTTTTCAACCAAAACTCGTTTGATTCTATGCATTTCCCACATAGTACCACAATTATGGCACATAATATGGAAATTCTGTTACTACAGGTTATTCTGCATACTGGTGACGGTATTGATATCTCATGGGCCTGATTATAGCTAATATAATAATTGGTATACTACTATACTATAAATTGATTGTCTTGGAAAAATTATGTTGTTGATATCCGAGGTGTTAGAAAAGTTAATCACTTGACAATAGCAAAGTTATTTGATAGATCAATAACAGTATTCAGCATGACGAGGTATTGCTTTTTGTGAGTGACACAGCACAACATATGGTTAAATTGTCATCTGTAATAGTTTTTTATTCCATTTTTTGCTCTTCACAGGGCTGCAGATAAGGTTTATAGCATGATTCCAAAAGTAAACAAACTAATTGCAAATGTAAAAAAAAAATGTTTAAAAGCACCATGTCGAGTCCTAATTTAATTTCCTACATTGAGGTAAATATCCAAGTTAATAGCTAACTATACAGCCAGTAGTCCACATAGAAACTGTTTGATGAAATCTACGAGCCGTTTAAAACCAAAAATTTGACTACCTACCACAGTTGACTTTATAGAGTGATTGACGTAAACACAAACAATAGAGTTTACGTTTCGTATGAAACGTCTTTGTGGGTACAATAACTACGCATTATTTACTCACCGGAATTAATTATCATACGTTAGTATACGTTGTTTATGAGCAGTCCACTGTGTGAAGTACCTCGGCGTTTTCAGGTACCCCGCGACGTCCCGGAACCGACGGACCTATCACCCGATGCGCCCATCTCAACGGATCGGATCAACAATTCAACACACGTGTAAAGAAGGCGCACCGTATTTTCTTTGACGTTTCTCTCGTTGCGTCTTCACTGTCGTCGTATCTTGTAAGTTGTTGATTTGTTATTCACCTCCGTCATTCGGACTTCGGAGTTCGGTGTCGGACACTGACGACTGTCGACTGACGAATAAGTTTTTTTTCTTCAATTCCGCTGCTCGCGGTATCACTAACGTTCGGTGTTCGGACGTTGTATAATCTCATACCTACCTACGCTTTGCGCTATTGACGAGAGAATTTCGACGACGCGAGTCGGTCCGGCACGCAACGCAACGCCGCGCAACGGTGCGTCGGTGCTATTATTTTTGGGCACGTTGACCTTTCGAAACGCATTCTGAATCAGAAATTTCTGATGTGCGCGTTGCACCGGACGACTCCTAATCGAACGATTTTAGCGCGGTGGCGGTGTCGGGGGCACCAGCTGCTGCAGCTCTGCCCACCATCTCACCGCTCACCCCCCCCATCATAGCATATCTAGCTTGACTGTTATTGTACGGCGTGATCAAATGATCAAATCGTGTAAAATGATAATACCAATTTGGTAAATCCTACTCTATCGTCTATATAGATGTATCTCTAGTTGTTCTACTCCAGCCCTTCATTTAAATCGTTATCCCGTTTGGGTTTAATGTTTAATCTACGTTTATAAGCTATATATATATATTTTTTAATTTGTTCCACTTATAGACATACCTACCTAACTATATCAGCCACATCGCCATTGCTATGACGAGTTTTAGGTCGTATATATATAGACACTATATGACCTTAACTTATATGGACAATGACAGTATAGATTATAATATTATACCATAATACCTTATATTAGGTATAGTGTGTACTGTGTGTCTGTGTACACTAAGTAGGTACTCTGTACACTTATGCCATATCCATATGTTATATTGTTATACATATAAAAACACCTTAGACAATTAAATTAATTATACTTGGTATTGCGCCAACTGAGGTTTTTAATCCACCAAAATACCAAATACCAATATAGAACGAGCAAAAAGCTTTCTTGACATAAGCTGGACTTCTGGTATCAAATATTAGTAGTACACTATTGTTTTTAAATATTTATTTACACGTATGATACATGATGTAGGTATCTATATAGAACAACATACACTTTTTTCAATAATTTTAAGGAACTAAATTATCTACAGTCTAAGAGTCTAATATATTTATCTAATGCATCTTCCTATTGCTAATAATTGAGGAAAAATTAAATTTAACACGTAATGGAAACAAAAGTCAAAAAGCCATGTTCATATAGTGTTTATAAAATAGTTATATTGAAATATTACATAAATATTTAAGACAAAATACCTACCTATATAATTAATGAGAAGTATTAAAGTTAAAATACTATTTTTCAAACAAAAAAAATCAGTGAATTCACTCTGCTATAGTATATTACAATATTAGTATATGTCAAAGGTAAGACACTTAATCATTGATTAGCTTATGTACCTATGTTTCTGCAAAATATGATTACGTTTACGTATAAGTCATTACGCATAAAAAATTATTTTAAACGATGATGATGGTTTTTCATAGAGTGTTAGACCGTTAGACGTTACCCTAAATTTCTAATGATTCCTATTTGTAGGTACCTATTAACCTATTATGTATTCATTTATGTAGGCATAGGCATCACCCGTTTGAGAAAGAGTATATTTTTTATGCGAACATTGATTCGCCGATTTTGTATCAACAACTGTTACTAAATATTATGTAAACTACTGTTTATAATACATAGTATGTATTTAGAAATCCAATCCAATGGATATTTATTCCACCGGAGAGCCACATAAGATTCTTAATAATAACTAGTAAGAAGTGTAATCCAAACGAGTCTTAAACTCTTAAATTATAATAAATTATCCATTGGTAACGTAAAAGTATTTAATATTTTTTAAGAAACATAAGTGATTAGTGCGTAATACAAAATAATGAATTGCGAACATTTTAAATGTTCTATTACCTACATTTCAAATTTACCTAAGTACACAAGTTATAATTACAAAAATACTAATAACGTCCAACAGTTACATATAGGTATGAATACCTACTTATGAATAGAATCAATGTCAAGAAATATTTAAAAATAGTACATTCAACAAAATAAATAAAATGGTTAAAAATTGTGACGCGTTTTTAGCATAAAATTTAGAATCTATAGAGCGTCAAAAAAAACCAAAAAACCATGGTTTGGCAAAATCAATTTTTTTTAAATTTATTGTATACTTAACTGTAATTTTCTATACATCATACAATTATGAAAATTGATGGTTATTTTTGACCTAAGGGTATATCCTTAAGGTAATGTTTATTTAAGAATTTAATGCAATTAATATGAAAATATTCAATAAATATTTTAATTTTATAAATAAAAATCTAATCAGATTAAACAATTTAAAAAAAAAAAATTATTTATAATTATTTTTCAAAGCTCTCGCAGAATTAGTATACAAATTCTTAAACTTGACAAAATATATTTTATTGTTACCCCGTTTTTACAAATAAGATTTTTATTGGAGCTATGAATAAATTAATATTATTTAACATTGATGCGTTTTTTATTTAGTATTTTACTATCTATAATTAATCTATATTACTCGTTAAGTTGATAATCGAAACAATTATTTGATTTTGAACTTCAGAAATTTTTCTGATGAGAAAGTAAATCTAATTAGTCACCGCATTTTGCATTTGAGTAGTCAACATTTAAAATTCCCAATGACTTTCAAAAGCATTGGGAAAAACAAAAATAGGAAGGAGGTTCTTGGTTCGTATATAATGCATAACAGTGGCGTATGCAGTGGTAGGGTTCTAGGATTCTGAAGTTCTGACCCCTCTAAAAATTTTTAAATTAACAAAAAAATCTTATTTACCATAATTTCAATACACAAAGTTGATAAATTGTTCGTAATTTTTAAAGATATAAATTAAATTATTAATTTATTATTAATTATAATTTGTCATAACTAATTATATAAAAACTATTAAACAAATTATTTAAATTGCTTATTATTATTTAAATTATTTACTCATATAAATCCCTAAACAAACTAAAATCTTGCGTACAATACTTAGGTACGCATTATCAGTTTTTGACAAGATGATTGGTTTTTGTCGTAACTCAAAAACGAATAACCGTAAATACTCGAAGTTTTCAACAAAAGTTTAGATTAAAATTACAGAATATAATTTTCTCCTTTTTGACCTATTTAAAATGTTAAATGCATAAGTATGTTTTTTAAGTACCCACGATTAAATTTTTAAATTACAATTACAGCTATAACTAAAATTACTATACATGATTATTTAATATATAATTTTATCCACATTTTAACTTAAAATAACTATAAAAAAAATTGTGTCTGTATAGATTTAGATTTTTTTGTTACATAATTAACTATTTACGTGAAACCTTGTCTAAATTTCCAACCCTTAGCTATAAAATTTTAAAATTTTATAAATTTTTAACAATTAAATAATTTGTAAATTTTGTCAACATTTAAAATTAAAACGATTATATACAGAGATGTTATATGTAGAATACAGATAACAGATATGTATTTTTAATATTTTATACTGCCCATTTTTCCCATTAAATTACCATTTTTTCCTTAATTTTAGTTTCTGAACGGAACAATGAATGTATTGATTTTAAAATTATGTGAGTGTTTTTTTTTTTCAAAAACACCGGGAAAAACAAAAATAAATTAAGGTAAAACGGGAATTTTTAGAAATTTTCCGTCTTTTTAGTTTTTTATTCTATAAATGTCAATACAATTTTATCCATTGGTTCAAAAAACTTGAATATTTAATGCAAGGTTCCCCATATAAGTTGATATAATAGTAATTGGAAAACATTAAAAATCCATTGGCATGTTTTTTTTTACAACCATTTGAAGTTCAAATTTTTACAAAATTTATGTAATTTAAAATTTAAAACAAGGTTTCACGTAAGTAGATAATTCTGTTGCAAAAAAAAATCTAAATAATATTCAAAATTTCAAACACAGTTTTTTTTATAGTTATTTTAACTTCAAATTTGGATAATATTATATATTAAATAATCAAGTATTTTAACAATTATTTTAGTTATAATTGTATTTGTAATTTAAAAATATTATTCATGGGTACTTAAATGTCTAGAGTAGACATTAAATACAAATAGGTAACTAATAAAATAATATAGTATAACATATCCTAGACTAATAAACCATCAACCATCTCCACTCAGAATCGTTTTTCGTATACATTGATACTATTATATCATTGAATTTAAATATTTTTTTTAAATTAATAATCAAACTTTCCTAGCCTATGGAGATAATGAACATAATTTTTTGGCTATTTTAAAATGATAGTTAAATATAAATAAAAAATATTAGTATAATTGAACGAATGTAAACAGATAAACAGGTGAGTGAAATATGTATAAGGCAATTACATGATTACAATAACTAATACAAAATTATATAAAACATAACCGTATATACAGATAGAGACTGGAGATTCAGTTTAACTAATTAGGTCGTGGGGGCGGCCGCGTTTTAGACGTCGTTGAAGTGGTGGATGGATATGAAGATTGTAGTGAAGCGAGCCTGTTGAGTTGAGTAATGAGTTATGAGTTATGGGAATTTCTTGATAAAGTGCGTATGAAGTCTGCAGTTTTAACAATTTGGAGGTCTTTATGTATATTATCATTACGAATGAATCACGGAGCATTTGTAATAATTCTTAACACTTTACTTTGAAAAATTTGGATTTTTTTAAAGTGTGTGTAGCTGAACAGTTTCCCCAGATTGGGCATGCATAAGTAATTATTGGTAGTAGTAATTTCTTGTATATTAGTATTGAACATTTTTTTTGAATGACTGATTTTTTGTTCATTATTGGAAATAGTATTGATAGACGTTGGTATGCTAGTTGTAGTTTTGATGATATGTGAGGCCTCCAGGTCAGCCTCTTATCGAGAGTGACTTCGAGTCTCTGAGGTTAAATTTAATACCATTCATTACAGTAACCCACTATTATAACCTACTGTACAGCAGAGCGACATCCACTTACTTACCAGCTTTTTTTTCACGTTGCTTTTGAAAAGGGGGTGGGGTGGACCTCTGACTAGGGAAGGTTAAATTTGAATGCAATGATAGGTTGTATACGAAAAACGATTCTGAACGAAGATGATTTGTCAGTCTAGGATATATTATATTTAAATATTGTCATATATTCTATTTTAAAACGAATATTTTATTTTTCAATTAAGACGCATTTTGCATGAGACATGGTTAATCAGTTTTTCCAAAAACATTGCATGTACCTAGTTATCATAATTCATAATACCTTATAATATAAGGCTCATATTATCATAGACATACATATACCTGGTTTGAGGATAAATCGTTTTCATTATGCGATTTCATAAAAATTTAAAACTCAAACTGTCTCAAACGCTCAAAACATTTTTCCTATAATGAGTAATGACGCTTAAAATTTTCTCTATAGCTATTTGAAGCAAAACTTATGGAAAATTTAGTGTTGAATTTTATAACCTTAAATATAAATCAAACAATATTATGAATTTTTAACTACAAAATAATTCGCAAATATTCATGGTTTTGACGTATTTTTGTCCATATTTGAAATTCAAATGCTAATAAAAATTTAATTTGAATTTCCGGTGGTCTTTTTTTTTGTGATAAAGATTGACAAATTTGTAAGGAATCTTGTATTAAATTTTCAAATCTTAGAATTAAAAAGAAAATTTTTCATGAATTTCTAGCTTAAAACAATTTGTGAATTTTTGTGATGTTTACGTATTTTGTAATCATTATAAAAATAACTGATGAGGAACTGTGTATTAAATTTTTAAGTTTTTTGATAGGACCAAAAAAATTTTATCTACACTTCAAAAAAAAATTTTCAGAAAAATTGAAAATTTCAGTTGTCATTAAATATCTAAAAAAAAATCAAAATATTTCGAAATTTAAATCATGTAAATAAAATGCCAATCTAAATAACTGCTGAAATTTTCAAGTATCTACGACTTAAACTTTTTGAATAGTAACAAATATTTAAAATCGTTTGAGGATAAATCGTTATCGTTACGCTATTTCGTAAAAATTTAAAATTCAAACGCATTTAAAGTTTTTCCTATTATAATGATGCTTCGAGTTTTCCCTATACCTACTTGAAGGCAGGGTTGGGCAAGATACTCCAAAATGAGTATTGAGATACTAGATACAAGATACTTTGCTTTGAAGTATCGCGAGACTAGATACTCGATACTCGATACATTATAATATAAAATTAGTCACTGCTCATTGGATTTTTAAAAATTATGGGGATGAGCATTTCATTAAGTAATTAGAATGACAAATAAAATAATAAAAACTGACACTTATTCAGTAATAATAATACATTAGTAATAAAACAAATCAATCATGTTCATTACTTACTTTATCGTGAAAGATACACTATAACATAGTAACTATTAGGTAAGTACACCATTATACAAAATTATGGATACCTAATAACAAGGTACAGACAAATTAAATCGAATTTGAATGTGCGTGTGTCACAGATATATATATATATATATATATTAATATATTATATGCAATATACATTACACATATAATAACTATATTTTATGATTTATCGGTACTGGGTTGAAAAACTATTTCTAACAACCTACAATATTAAATAAAAATATTAATTCTGGATCATTAATTATTATTATTATTATTATTATTTCTTATTAATAATTATTTTGATAATAAAACCAGAATTGTATTGTATCTTGTATCGCATCACAAATTATTTTATGAAATACTAGATGCATTGACTAAAAATGTATCGCGATACAAGATACTCGATACTTCATATAATTGTATTGAGATACAAGATACAAGATACAATTGTTTCTAAGATACGAATCTACAATACTTGTATCGAAGATACTGCCCAACCCTGCTTGAAGAAAAACTTATGGAAAAATTAGTGTTATATTCTTAATCCTTAGTTATAAACACAAAAAATGTTGTGATTTTTCAACTTCAAAATTACTTGCAAAGTTTTCGACAGATTTCGTAAAATTTTTAACTATAAATGCTTATAAGAAAGAATTGTGCCAATGTATCCTTATAGTTTTTTAATCGCTGTTAGTTATAAGTTATACTTATAACTTATGAGAAACTTTGTATTAAATTTTCAAGTATTTTGATAGGACCAAAAACATTTTATCGACACTTTAAAAAAAAATTTCAAACAAATTGAAAATTTCAGTTGTCTATAAATACCTCAAAAAAGTCAAAATATTTTTAAAATTAAATCATGTAAAGAAAATGCCAACCTAAATCACTGGTATTTTTTTCAAGTATCTACGACTTATACTTTTTGAATAATTAAAAGTATTTAAAATCATTTGAGGATAAATCGTTATCGTTACGCTTTTTCGTAAAAATTTAAAATTCAAACGCACTTAAAATTTTTCCTATAATGATGCTTCGAGTTTTCTCTATAGCTACTTGAAGGAAAACTTACGGTAAACTTAGTGTTATATTTTTAATCCTTAGTTATAAACACAAAAAATTTTATGATTTTTCAACTTCAAAATTACTTGCAAATTTTCGCAATTTCGACAGATTTCGTAAAATTTTGAACTATACACGCTTATTAAAAAAAATTGTGACTTACGATTTTTAATTTTTTTTTAGCTACAATAAGAACAACTCATAAGGAACCTTGTATTAAATTTTCAAGTTTTTTTGGTCGTCTAACATTTTTTTACCGACACTTCAAAAAAAAATTCTCAAAAAAATTGAAAATTTCAGTGGTCTATAAATAACTCAAAAAAGTCAAACATTTTTGAAAATTAAACTGTATATAGATATCACTAACATTTGGTGAAAATTTCAAGTATTTATAGTGATTAGTTTTTGAATAACAACCATATAAAAAAATCGATTTGGTCGAAAACTGGTTTTGCGTAAAAATTCTCGTTTTTCTGTCATTTTTTTTTTTTGTTTTTCTCGGTTTTTTTTTAAAACTGTTGGAAAATGTTAACTTTTGACCTATATAATGCACCAAGGACCTTTTACATCGGAAACCACCCCAAAATTTGAAATTGAAACATTATTTCGACTAGTTATGCTGTACACAGACACAAAAACAAAAAACACACATCATTGTAAAATCAATACATTCATCACTTCGTTCAGAATCTAAAATAAATAAACACACATCGTTGTATAATCAATATCAATACATTCATCATCGCTCCGCTAAGAATCTAAAACATTTTTTTTTTACTGTTATGAATCATAACTTGTGACTAAACAATTGACTTTATTGAACATAAACATAATATATTTTACACAACGAAATATAAATCATATTCATTTTGAACTATACCTACATATCACATTACTCCAAGTAATCGGATTTCCAATTATTATAGATAATGCTGAAATTTAACTTCATGTAACACGCCAACCAATTAGCTGATTTAATTGCATACAATTTTTGTCGAAGTATTTTTTTATCGAGAAATAATCATATTACGAGGTATATCCAGAAAGTAAGTTCCGTTTTCTATTTTTATCGCGTTTACGATGTTATCTTAATTACGGTCATATCAGATTATTTCATTTACTCATTTAGAACATTTTTTTACACATGAAATCATTTATGGGTGGTCAGAACTTCAACGAAGATGATGAGGTGAAAAAGGCTATTAGCGCATGGTTACAATCACAGGCGTCATCTTTCTATGATGAAGGGATACAAAAACTATATAGTACCTCGATATGATAAGTGCTTAAATAATGGTGGTAACTATGTTGAAAAATAGAGTAATACATGTATTTTATATTCAAATAAAATTTATAATAAAATTTACACTTTTACATGTTTTTATTGCCCAACGGAACTTACTTTCTGGACACGCCTCGTATATCGAGGTGTGTACTGTGTTTAGTTTAGTGTGTGGTCAATTAATTGCTAATTTTATTATATTTTTAAATTTATCTACACGATTTTACATGTTAAATGCATTTTTTTATAGTTTTAGAGTACCTAATAATACCTGTTCTTTAGAGTTTTTAGTTTTTATAAATGCATTTTGTGAAGTCATTTTTTGATATTTTTAGGGCATTTAAATCCGATCCCCAGTTATTATTTATTAGTACCTATAGGTTTATTATACTGTTTATATAGTTATTTAAAAGTTATAAGATAGATCAAAGACCAAAGTAAAAATTTTAAATAGTTTAATTATCAATATTATTAAATGCCAGCCGCAAAATTTACGTTTAAGTTACTTTGCTAAAATATTTTCAATAAATAATTGTTTGGTGTTATATAATACACGAAATATAATTTGTCAATCATATAATACTATATGTGGGTCGAGATTCAGTGGCGGCTCGTGGGTGCTGGTGGTGGAGTTGTAACTTTAAATATAATATCCGTAATCATGGGTATAACAAATTGTCAATTTAAATATGAGAAAATATTGATATAAAATATATGACTAATGACATGAACAACTCTACCCAGTTGTCCAAAATGCGTATCTATATATAATAAGACCTCACTATCGCAGTACCTATATAAATACTGTGTACACGCACGCACACAATTGTAGTGCCTTCGCTTACAATGTACGTATTTAGAATTGCTCAGATATGGCGTTGCTGGTTTTCAAATCATATTGCTTGTGTGTACACAGTTAATTATAAAAATGAATTCATCAATATAATATAAAATTATATTTTACCGTATATACGATGCTGTTGGTCGTCAAAACATTGTTTGTGTGTGCATGCGTTCGGTATGATCCTAGTCAGGACCCCCACAAATGGGGGGGGGGGGGGGGGGTGGTCAGATGGACTCATGGTACTGCGGCCCGGACTTTCGAGAGGCACAACGTCAGGCAAATAATTACCTACTTCAATACATATTAGAAAAATGTTTTTAAATTAATTGTTATTTAAGAAGGATCAGGATCGAAAATATGATGGGGCTGCTCTTAGTATCTGAGAAAAACAAAATTAAATGTTCGCACATGACAAATGTACTATACATTTTTTATTAGATATTAGTAAAAAGTGATTATGAATGAATTAATATTTAAAACAACCCCCCCCCCCCCATTGAAAATGTCTGGGAACGTTACTGCGTTAGTTATTACTTATTAGACATAAGCATAATTTATACTATTATACTAATACCTACTTATATAATATAGATTATTATGTATATATTATATGTTAAAACTTATATTTAAATATGCGTTTTTTTTATTTTTGCACCGCCCGCCCGAGACAATCTGTCAAGAAAATATAAGTACCAACATTTTCTTAGTTGGCATATTAACCAGACATTCTTCACAATGACCTATATTGTAGTACTTCAGTCCTTGTCTTTAACCTATTTTTAAACTTCAATACTTATTTCTTTGCTTATGGGTTATAGGTAGATATATTTATAATTTTTCTGTTAAGTACTACTAGTATTATTTTATATTTTATCAAGGCATCTAAATTTATACCAGACACATAGAAACAATAGATACGTCATACGTATATAACCCACATACTGCTATAATATTATATAGGTAGGTACCAGTTATACTGGAATATATTATTATACATTATAGACATTATAGTATTGTAGTAAGTTAGGTAAGTATAACTTACTAATAATTTGCCGGCTGGTAACAATATAATATTATTATTGTGGACTCCCAGGGCCGTATTTAGGAATTTGACACCAAAGGGCCACAAAAAAATACGCATCATTAATCATTATACAAAATACAAATTTAAATTATAAAAAAATTAGCCCCCCCTCTCCTACTCAGCCGCCCGGGGCAACAGTAACCTGTAGCTCCCCCCTAAATACGGCTCTGTGGACTCCAAAATCTGGGAGAATACTACTTGCGTCCGAAATTATTATCAGTAGGTGAGTTGCGTCCCGCAAAAAAAAGATTCAAAAAGGTCATAGCGTATTTACGTCCCGGTATACCTTTTTCTATGACCTATAATTGCGTCCCGAAAATATCGATATAGTCGATATAAAAATGTACATTGATGATACAAATTTAATACAAATAAAAATGGTTATAAATTATAATAAATTATCAGTTCAATTAAATTGCAATAATAATAATATAAAAATTCATGTTATACATTTTGTCATAATAAATATAGTATAAGATAATAAAAAACATTCATTTTCAGCTGTAAGTACAGGGTGCTCTTGTAATACGTTGTGTACATCTTCTATATTCATTGGAATTTTTGGTAGGATTGATCTACGAGCGTTATAAATGTTTTTCCGAACTAAATTTATATCATTAACTGTACATTGAATAGCATCACCAGCACTAAGTTCTGCACAAATAATTTTCGATGGTCTTGTGCTAAGATCCGATAGGCTTTTTCGTTTTGCAGAATTACTTAATTTTTGTCGATTGAGGTGAGTGATGTTGTCTGGAGCAGCGGTCGCCAACCGGTGGTCCGTGGACCACTGATGGTCCGCGGAAAGTACAGTATTTATGTAAAAAAACTATTCTAAGATATAGATGGTCCGTAGAATTCACAATATGATGGTTTCAGTGGTCCGCAAAGTCCAAAAGGGTGGCGACCGCTGGTCTGGAGCATGATAAGGCGTATGTAAGGTAGGATTACTTATTACATTTTGATGAACGTCTACTTTCATATAGCTTTTGTATTTTTTATTCGTACACTTCCATCGAAAATTGTTATTGCTTAACATTTTATGATACCCGAACTTGTAACCATCAATTATTTTAAAACCATTATTCGCGACCAATTTAGAACTACACATTTCTTCCAAAGCTTAAAAATTCGTATTTTATTAAATTAACTTTTTTTTTTTTAATTTGATGAGTGGTAATTGCACAACTATTGGTTACATGTACGTATACAGTGCAATTTATGAACTATCGATTTTAATGATTTTTGAAGATAATATCGATGATAATAATATGGCTGACTTTCGTCCCCCAAAACGGGACGCAACTTACCGGTCAAATTTACTAACTGAAAAATATATTTTTTTTGGGACGCAAGTAACATGCAGCCCAAAATCTACCCTCTTGTATAATTGCTGTATCCAATAATCGTGCACATTATAATTATGTATGCTTGTGTAATTGTGTTAACTTTCAAGTTTTGTTCTACCTAATTATCTCAGTAGGCAATAATAATAGGTAACTTAAAAAGAACCATTTTCAAGCTGTGTGATGGAGTGTATATTTTTTTATAACAATTAATCAATTAATGAAATCGAAATTTTCAGATGTCATTAAATAGCTCAGACAAATTCAAATTTTTTATACACATATATGATTATTTAAAATTTGGTGAATATTTTAAATATCATCTAGTTATACGTTATTGAATTACAGAAAAATAACTTTATATATATTGCGTAAATATTAATTATGGTTTAAGTACAGGCTAAGTATGTTTTTTTTTATTAATCATTTTATATTAGAATAATACTGTTTCTGACCAATAAAATGATATGTTTTGTTTGAGGAGCCATACTACAGTCCGCGCGGCCGTACTCCTTGAATCCGATCTGTAACCGGTTAATTTATGATCGTTGAGAATTATAAGACTAAACCAGGGCTTCTCAATGGTGGAAGGGGGAGCTCGTTTTAGGCGATAAAGACCCAGGGGGCAATTTCAGCCAGTTTCTAGTTCTGTCGAATCCACACAAGAACAGTAAAATATTGTTTTATAACTAACAAATTTTCTGTCAATAACTTCAGTCTTTGGATAAGGAATTTTCACCACGTTTTGAAGATATTTTGTCCCTGAGAGTTTCTTAATGGGTCATAAATCCTTTTTAAATATTCATTCAGCAAAAATACAGTGTCAAAAAGAATTGATCAAAATTTCACTAACAAGATGTCAAAAGTATGTTTAACAAGCCTAACACCTCACAGAATTTTGGTTCCAGTCTACTATCAGTCGAATTTATCCTGGACTGTAGTACAAACATTATTAATTGCTTTCCCTTCCTCTTAACTCGTTGAGTGAGGATTTAGTGCGGTGACGAATCTATAATAACGAAAAAATAAATCGACTCGACATTGTCAAAAGAGGAGACTTAAGCTTTCATTTCACAAACTTTGAACCAAACGTAAAAAAAATAGCTTTGAATCACCAAGTACGACCATCTAACTGATCAATACATTTTAATTATCTCTTCTTAAACTACATCTAAACATACATATATTTACATTTTATTTTCATTATATTTACAATTTACATGTATATGTATATTGTATATTATTATTTATTGTTTAATTATAAACATTTCATGTATACTATTTTTATTTGTATTTTAATGAAGGAGGGGGGGGGGGTTGAAAAATATTTTGCTTCTAAAGAGGGTGGAAGTTTGAAAAAGTTTGAGAAACACTGGTCTAAACAGTAAGGTAGCGATATTTGTAATAATTGATTTATGGTATTTTGGTGACTCAAGTGTCGATGGTTAATCATCAAAATGTACACGGTAATGGGTAGGAATTTAAAATTTCATTTAAATATTTATTAATAATTTTAACTATTTATTGACAATAAACGTATACTTATTTTAAAATACAAAGAAAAGTACCAGTTATGTATTTGCATGAATTATTATTTAAAACGACGTATTCGCATGTGTTGTCTCCATTTTATACACACATAATACAACAAATTTTCATTCATTAATTGTTCAATAGTGTGGTATTAGTTTTGATATTAGAGTGAATTGATGTATCATTAAATTTTAAGGTAAGAATAACATTACCTATAAATTATATTTTAATTTTTAAGTAAATATTTTCAAATATTAATATTTTAGTATTTTACATACTCATGACTTTAGTTATAATTTAAGAAATTACTTCAAAATTAAAAATACTAATTTTAATATTTAAAACACTTTATATGAGTATATGTCACTTGTCAAACACATAATGGAAGAATGCTCACAATGTTCTAGAACTCTCCTAACCTCAACAGCGCTGGGCAAAAGTCAAACTCCAAAAATAATAGCATTTTTAAGTACCACTAATATCATTAAAACATTTTAACTTTAAAACTTGTATATAAATTATGTAACATCTAATCTTAAGAAAAATACCATGTAAAAATTAATGTCAAGCTAATAACCTAAGTTTTTGAAGCCATATTTTTTAAAATAAAATTAAAAAATTAATAAAACCAAGTAAGAAGAGAAATGTACGTTTTATTTATTGTGTGTAAATGATTACAAAATAGACTAACGAAACATAAAGCATAAGACGTTAGAACACTCCTTACTAATGCATTTATGGCTGGCATTTTAAAAATTTTTACAATTTATTAATAAAATTTGAGAAGTTGTGTATGTAGTATAATATGTAATACATCTTATTAAGCATGTTTTATATTCACTACCAACTAATTAGGTACTATTACTATTTTTTCAACATTTATTGGTAACTATAAATTGGTATAATAACTATATAAGGTACGTTAAATATCAGAAAAAAGGCTGTTAAGGTTGTGCTTCAAGATGTATTATAATAATTAGTATTTATTCAAATTAAATGAGGGTGCAAGACTTTTTTGTTTAATACTTACAATTATAGTTAATTTTAATGGATTTCTGTTAGAACATGAATATTTTAAACAACTTTGACTCACTCTTTTGATATGATTTATAATGTTAGGTATGAGGTTAACTATGATTTTATAAGCATTAGAAACTCAAAATAAATTCAAAACTCATTAGAATAAGGTTTTTATCAATGCAAAAATGAAAAACCTATAATAGTTACAAATGAAATACTTAACAAAAATAAACAGAACTGTCAAAGATAGACGATAACAGTTTTTGTTTTATTATTATTCCTAGGATGCACTAGGGTGGAAAATATATTCTTGAATTTCTAAAGCTAAATAATTGAAATACTTGCTCATGTTGTAACAGATTTGAAACTATCGTTCCTTTGAATTAGGTAAGAATTTAAATTACTCTGAAATTTTATTTGATAACTGGTTATAACAAGTGATAATAAACATTTCTAAAATTCTGATTAATCAATATTCATTTATTATGTCACACACTTAAAGACATTTAGAATCCTTGGACATCCTGTATGATGTATGATGTATTTAACAGTTTTGTGATAAGAAAATATTAAAATACAATTTATTCACATATTAGGCACTGGTAATAAAGGGGATTGATATTTAAATACAAGCTGAAGCTCAAGTCAACCTATACATATCAGTTGGAATACAAATATATAATATTATATATATTTCATTTAAACATTTATATTAAATTAATTTGGATTTATTTTTTTGTATCTTTAGTTTGTTTTTATGGTAAATTACTTTGGCAGATGACATAGTTTCAGATTCTGATTTTGAAGCTTCGAGAAGATTTGAACAGGTATGGGGTTCTTGCACCACTGAAGTGTCCTTAGGTTTTACTAAAATAATTTAGTTAATTAATAAATGTACATAGTTATGTAAATATAATATGAACCTGTTTGTAGCTTCTCCAATTCAATTATTTTCTTTTTAAGTCCCAAGATTTCTTGTCTTGTTTTAAACATAGTAATAGCATTATTTTCTTCTTGAACCAGTTGGAATAACATATTAACTTTTGTTTGATAATATTTTTTCAATTCCATGAATTTCTTTTCGATTGATAAATGAAATTCTTGATAATCGTTATTTAAAGACACAATAGTATGCCTTTGTCTATCATTTATTGACTAAAATATTATTAAATTTATAATTATTAAAAAGAAAAACTTGCAACATTGAATAAGAAAAAAAATAAAAATATTTGTTGATAAATAAACTCACATCAAGCTTAGATATGATTTCATCATTTTCTCGTCCAGATTCTTTTAAATCCACAACTTTGATAAAATAATGTACCAACAACTTCTTTAGTTCATCTATACTTAAAGTTGACAGGCACTTCCAGAAAACTGTTGTTTCATTTGAATTCTGTAAACAAATAATTCCATGCATATAACATAGTTTTTTTTTTTTGTAATATCTAGATACTATATTATGCTAATGCAGAAATGCATTAGTGTTATTATTACCATTTGAATGAAATGTAATAAATTTGAATCATTATTGCACATATTATTTTTTAATTCAATTAAATAATCTATGGAATCAATTGCTTCATCGTTTTCTAAATATTTTCGAATATCTTCTTTTGTTAAATTATTTTCCTTGAAAACAAAATTATAAACAGAATTACAATCATTTATGCTTATAAATAAGCATGTATGTTATAAAAAGAGGATGCTACACTCGCATTTGTTGTCTCCATTTTACAAAGAAACAACATAACAATAACTGTTTTGCACGGGATAACTTTACTCTCTGTTTATTTATAGTGAAATCGCCAAAATCTCACAATGTGTAGGGAAGAACTCTAGTCTTTATTTTTTTTTAATGTAGCAATGATGAAACTATTTTTCATGTTCATAAAATAAATAAACTTAATATCTTATTAAATAAAAACCCTTGTAAAAACCTTTTGATATTTGGGATTGAACATTCCTCTAGGACGTGAACTTAAAATTTCATTTCTCATATTTTGTAAATCCAAAAATTCTTTTTTTAGATTATCATTTCTAATTAAATTTGATGATGTATGGACTCTACTTTTTTCAACACTCGATAAAACCTGAAATTGCATATAAAATATATAACAAATTGTTTTTAGTTAATTACATTAACATAAAATTAACATTCTTTACTTACACCCAAATTAGATAAATCAGTTTTCAATTGATTAATTCGCTTTTCATGTTGTATTAGTAGTAATGAAACTTCTTGTTTACTTTTTATTTGGTTATTTAATTGGTCATAAAACATTTTTAAGCGATCATTAGAAGTTTTTAAAGCAATTTGATATTGTAGTAATCTAAAATAAAATATTATTAGTATTTATTAAAACAAATTTACAATTTATATGTAAATACTTCTCAGTACTATCACTGGCAATTTTTATAATATCATCCATTTTTTTAATTTTGTCTTCATATCGTAATAGCCTATTATTGGTTTGCTCCCCATAATCATTCTCTTTACTAGTTCCATCACCATAACTTGTTTTTGACATTTTATTTGACTTGTTTAACTGACTTAAAATTTTTTTATATTTTTTGTTTATTCTATTGTATTCTTTTTGAACTTTTTCTTTTGCATTACATCTAATTTCTGCATAGCTGGCAGTTTCACTAATGAAATTTTTCTAAAACAATTTTAATTTCAATGATTTATACAATATGTACTTAAAAAAATAATAGTTAAAAATATGATAAAAATAATGACATGATTACCTTAATTGATATAATGTCTTCTAAGTGTTTAATATTTATTTTTAAACCATCCTCATTAATAGAAATTATACTCAATTCTTTTCTTTTTAAATTTACTTCTGCTGTTAAAGTTTTTAATTCTTCTCGCAGTTTTGTAACATTATCTAAACTATTGTTACTATTAACACAATCTAGTAAAATATGTTGACTTGGATTAAATTCAGAATCTAAAAAGTGTATTAAAACAATTCAAGTTATAATAATAAATAATCTTTTGATAAGCAATGAAGATTATGTATATTTTTAAAAACATTGGCATGGAGAGTGTTGACATATTGTAGGTAAAATAATGTGTTCGACAATAGTATTGTTTGATAGGATTATAAATAGTTTTACTTAGAAATCATTGTAATTATTATGAACATCTATTTAGGATGTATTTATACGCTATTTCTAAAAAGTAAAAATGAGACATACCTAAATATACATCATAACTCTAAATTTTCTATTTTTAATCCTCTCTTTGAGTTTTTATATTTAATTGTAAATTATAATGTTGAATATCCATATTAAATCATTAATATTATACATGCGCATAGATAGATAGGGCCATTGAGAAATATCCAATGAGCTAAGTATTAATGAGTTAACGGGGCTGCTACTACACTACATACTAATGATTAGTTGTAGACTATTTTTTCTAATAGGTTTATCAAATTACTTTTTCATAGTGAGCATTGCAAAAAAAAAATAGGTAACTATAGTCAATATTATAAATTACAAATATGTTTTGTTTGCACCACAAAAACTGAATATTAAGTAATAACTATTGTTATTTATATGCATGTAATCTTGTAATCTTGCACACAAATACAATCATCATAATTATGTAACATGCTAATAAAATATAATAATTATTTATTTATTTTACGATTAGGGTTGGCATTTAAATTTATTTGAGAAAAATGTAATTAAGTAATACATTTTTAAAATTGTTAAATATCAAGAGATATACATACTACATACTCACGTGTTATCTCTGTCTTACATAATGCAAAACACAGGAAAAACTGGTTATTGTGGGTAATAATACCCAGACTATAGTCCAAGCTAAGCAACTAAATTTTTACAGTTTTTTAGTTCTGACATCAAAAACATTATAAACAACATTGCACGGTAAATTATTTTTTCTTTATAGTGTGAAAATTTAGTTGCTTAGCTTTGACTACAGTCTGAAAAAGTATTACCCACCAAAAACAGTTCTTGTTGTTTTGCATTTGTAAGAGGAAGACTACATATATTGGTGAAGAGTACCTCGACTGTAGCTCCTCTTCAATAATTAAACAAATATTATAATAGTAGTTTGGTTAGAGAGGACTTATATTTTAATATTATAATTACTGACTAATTTAATCAGTAAAATAAAATAAAATCGTGGCATATCATTATGCAATCTATTTCGTCTATAGTGTTTTCCACACAAGTAGCTTAATATTTATTTAACCAAACCTGTCTGAAATCTCAATCCATTCTTGCACATGTATAATTAATAATTGCTTTTGTTATTCTATATATTATGACAGAAAAATAAAATGGTATAAAATTGCTAATACTTAATAATTTCAACATGAGCATGATATATTATTATTATATATATAATTTTTATTCAATCCAAAAAACTATAGTAAATTAGTATACATTTAAACAATATAATATGTAATAAAAGTATAGATACACTAATTTAACATTGAATGAAAAGGTAACATAATCAATAATGTGTCTTTATTTTTGTTATTTTATTTTATTTTATAAATTAGGTAAGTGTCTTGAGGTATAAGAAAAAAATACTAGAGATTTTTCTTTAATTTAATAGGTTACTTAACTAATAAATTAATGCCATTGAGTCAAAACATTCTGAATAATACTCACGGTCGACATTATGATTGAGTTCATCAGGTAACTGATTGATACTTGTTCTGATGACATAGTCAAATCGAAAATTGACGTACTTGTTGTAAGTGTTAAACACGCTTATTAACTTTTGATCGAATTTAATTTCATTTATTACACTATCGATGTCTACACCCATTTTTTTCACTCGACTAAATGGATTGCGAATTGGTAACGGTCTTAGGTTTTTTGTGAGTAATTCTGAGGTTGAATTCATTACGAATAATTCCTTCAAATTCACTATAAATTGATACGTAATAAAAATTGTAATAGAAGTAGTAGTATTAATAATAACAATAGTAACACAGATATAAAGTAAGAATTTATAAAACTATAAAATCATAAATACAAATAATAATAATTAATAATGTGTAGGAAACTAGGAAATTAGTAAATATCGTACATTACGATCATAAACGCTTATCACGGTCCGTTATCGCTAGCATCCCTCAGAAACGTCCGTTATTCCGTATTCGCGACGGCGACGGTTCCTCCTTCCGGTTACGATTGGCGGCACCGCGCCCGAGCGCAAATAAAATATTACGCACAATATAAATTCTATAGATACAGTAATATCAAATGACACAATCATAACGAATCGCTGTTGGGGCGTTGGGCCGAATATTGTCCGTCAGCAACTTTGAGAAAATCTGTAATATGCATTTACGCATAACCGTAATCGTATTTTTTCTAACAATCGAGCACTTATAATACAACATAACATGGGCGTCCCCAGGGGGGGGGGCAAGACGGGGCACTTGCCCCCCCACCCCTGGAAAAATGTTATTTCCACAGCAATTGGTAAAATTCTGGTACCTATATAATAATGTTTTTAATGTTTTAATTGTAATAATAATACCTAACTAATTGTAATGTTTTAATTCATAATTGTAATAATGATGAAACACAATAATTTACTATAAATAAAATGTATAAAAAAATGTTCATTTATTTTTAAAATTAATTCCCCCCGCCCTCAGAAAAATGTCTGGGGACGCCCATGCAACATATTTATAGGTGTCTGCGGTCTGTTGTCTACCGCCTGTAGGTCGGGGTCTCGGGGATCACCCATGCAGGACACGTGCTGACTGTCTATACCAGGGGTGGCCAAACCTACACAGGCAGCGGATGAACCAAAAGTCGGTCATACACTGGCAACAGTCATGATCGACATCTTCCAATGAAATCAAAAATGTTTGAAATTCATCAATCAGCGTGTCAATCTTTATCGGTTCAAATTATTATAAATACGTCGCTGATGCCTGATAGTCATTCTTTGAATGATAGTGTATGTCTAGCTTAATTAGAATTGTTACGAATAATGAAAGACTGAGATAAGTAAAATAACAATGCTCAAATCTTTCCTCGATCATTAATTTAAAAAAGCGGGTAAGTGGGTATTGCTCTGCTGTACATTAGGGGGTGGAGGGGATCTCTGACTAGGGTAGGTTAAATTTGAATACAATGATAGGTATCATTGTATTCGAAAAACGATTCTGAACGGAGATGGTTTATCTGTCTAGGGTATATTATAGATTATTAAAAATTTTCAAATCTTAGATTTAAAAAGAACATTTTTTATGAATTTCTAGCTTAAAATAATTTGCAAATTTTCTTGATTTTTACGTATGTTGTCAAAATTAAAATTCGAATGCATGTAAAAAAAAATTGTGGCTATATATTTATTTTATTTTTCAACTGCTACTGTAAAAATATATTATGACCTTGTATTAAATTCTCAAATCTTAGAATTAAAAAGAAAAACTTTTTATGAATTTCTATCTAAGATAATTTGAACAATGCCGTAATTGTTATGTATTTAGTCAAAATTTGAACTGTAAATGCTTATTAAAAAAAATTGTGACTATATATTTCTTTTATTTTTCAACTGCTATTGTAAAAATATGTTAGGAGCCTTGTATTAAATTTTCAAATCTTAGATATAAAAGGAAAATGTTTTATGAATTTCTAGTTAAAAACAATTTGCGAATTTTCGTGATTTTTACGTATTTTGTCAAAATTCAAACTTTGAATGCTTTTAAAAAAAAATTGTGCAAAATATATATATATATGTCTTTTATTTTTCAACTGCTATTGTTAAATCGTTAAATCGAGGATAAATCGTTATCGTTACGCTTTTTCGTAAAAATTTAAAATTCAAACGCACTTAAAATTCTTCCTATAATGATTGCTTCGAGTTTTCTCTATAGCTACTTGAAGGAAAACTTACGGTAAACTTAGTGTTATATTTTTAATCCTTAGTTATAAACACAAAAAATTTTATGATTTTTAAACTTCAACATTACTTGCAAATTTACGCGTTTTCGACATATTTCGTAAAAGTTTGAACTATAAATGCTTATAAAAAAGAATTGTGCCAATGCATTCTTAAAGGTTATTAATCACTATAAGGATAACTTATGAGAAACTTTGTATTAAATTTTCAAGTATTTTGATAGGGCCAATAACATTTTATCGACACTTTAAAAAAAAATTTTCAGAAAAATTGAAAATTTCAGTTGTCTATAAATATCTCAAAAAAAGTCAAAATATTTTTAAAATTAAATCATGTAAAGAAAATGCCAACCTAAATAACTGGTATTTTTTTCAAGTATCTACGACTTATACTTTTGAAAAGTAACAAATATTTAAAATCGTTTGAGGATAAATCATTATCATCGTTACGCTTTTTCGTAAAAATTTAAAATTCAATCGCACTTAAAATTTTTCCTATAATGATTGCTTCGAGTTTTCTCTATAGCTACTTGAAGGAAAACTTACGGTAAATTTAGTGTTATATTTTTAATCCTTAGTTATAAACACAAAAAATTTTATGATTTTTCAACTTCAAAATTACTTGCAAATTTTCGCGTTTTCGACAGATTTCGTAAAAATTTGAACTATAAAAGCTTATAAAAAAAATTGTGATTAACAATTTTTAATTTTTGTTCGCTACAATAAAAACAACTCATAAAGAACCTTGTATTAAATTTTCGAGTTTTTTTGGTGACCCAAAATTTTTTTACCGATACTTAAAAAAAGTTTCTCAAAAAAATCGAAAATTTCAGTGGTCTATAAAGAACTCAAAAAAATTAAATTGTATATAGATAACACTAACATAAACATTTGGTGAAAATTTCAAGTATTTACAGTGATTAGTTTTTGAATTACAACCCCATATTATAAAAAAATCGATTTGAACGAAAACTGGTTTTGCGTAAAATTTCCCGCTTGAAAACTGTTGAAAAATGTTAACTTTTGACCTCTATAATGCACCAAGGATATTCACTTTTAAACTGAAACCACCCCCAAAGTTTGAAATTGAAGCATTATTTTGACTAGTTATGCTGTACACAGACACACAAAAAAAAAAAGGCGGATAAGTCGTGGATGTCGCTCTGCTGTACAGTAGGTTACAAGTGGGTTACTGTAATGGATGGAATTAAATTTGAATCCAATGATATATCATTGTATACGAAAAACGATTCTGAGCGAAGACGGTTTATCTGTCTAGGATATATTATAGATTATTAAAAATTTTCAAATCTTAGATTTAAAAAGAAGATTTTTTATGAATTTCTAGTTTGAAATAATTTGCGAATTTTCGTAATTTTCGTGATTTTTACATGTTGTCAAAATTCAAACTGAATGCTTGTAAAAAAAATTTTGAATACGCATTTCTTTTATTTTTCAACTGCTATTGTTAAAATATGTTAGAAGCCTTGTACTAAATTTTAAAGTTTTTTGACCCAACAAATAAATTTTTATCGATATTTATAGAAAAAAAAACTAAAAAAGTTGAAAAATTAAAATGTCAGTAAACAGCTCAAAACAAATCTAAATATTTTGAAAATGTTATCAAATATAGAAAATGTTTATATAAACATTCAGAGAAAATTTGAAGTATCTGCGGTCATTTGTTTTAGACTTTTAGAGTTACACCAAAATAAGAAAATCACTAAATGTGAAATCCACTGGAAATCCAATGTTGTAAAAATTTAAATTTCAAATGCTCATAAAAATTGAATTTGAATTTCCGGTGGACTTTTTATTTATGATAAAGATTGACAAACTTGTAAGGAATCTTGTATTAAATTTTCAAATCAGATTTAAAAAGAAAATTTTTTATGAATTTCTAGATTAAAATAATTTGTGAATTTTGGTGATTTTTACATAATATGTTGTCAAAACTCAAACTTTGAATAATTTTAAAATAAATTGTAACTATGTATTCCTTTTATTTTGCAACTTCTATTGTAAAAATATGTTGGGAGCCTTGTATTAAATTTTCAAATCTTAGAATTAAAAAGAAAAACTTTTATGAATTTCTATCTAAGATAATTTGAACATTGCCGTAATCTTTACGAATTTAGTCAAAATTTCAACTTTAAATGCTTATAAAACAAAATCGTGCGTACAAATTTTTAATATTTTTTATCTGCTATAGTTAAAATGTGTTAGAAGCCTTGTATTACATTTTCAAGCTTTTCTACCGAACAAATACATTTTTATCGATATTTATAGAAAAAAAAAACTAAAAAAGTTGAAAAATTAAAATGTCAGTAAACAGCTCAAAACAAATCTAAATATTTTGAAAATTTTATCAAATATATAAAATGCCTATATAAACATTCAGTGAAAATTTAAAGTATCTGCGGTCATTTGTTTTAGAGTTACACCAAAATAAGGAAATTGCTAAAAGTGAAAATCCAATGTTATAAAAATTTAAATTTAAAATGCTCAAAAAATTTAATTTGAATTTTCGGTAGACTTTTTATTTGTGAAGAAGATTGAAAAACTTGTAAGGAATCTTGTATTAAATTTTCAAATCTTAGATATAAAAGGAAAATTTTTTATGAATTTCTAGCTTAAAATAATTTGTGAATTTTCGTGATTTTAACGTATTTTGTCAAAATTCAATCTTTGAATGCTTATAAAAAAAAATTGTGACTATGAATTTCTTTTATTTTTTAACTGCTACTGTAACAATATGTTAAGAGCCTTGTATTAAATTTTCAAGCTTTTCTGCACAACAAATACATTTTTATCAATATTAATTTAAAAAAAACTAATAATGATCGAAAATTTCAAATGCCTATGAATAGTTCAACTTAAGTCGAAAATTTTTGAAAATTGCACGGTGGATAGAATATACTTATATAAAGATTCGGTGAAAATTCCATGTATCTATGGTGATTTGTTTTAAAATTACATCAAAAACCAAAATAGATTTTGTCGAAAACTGATTGTGCGTAAAGTTTCCCGTTTTCCCTTAATTTTTAGTTTGTTTTTCTCGATTATTTAGAAAAGTATTAAGAATTGATCACGTTTGACCCCCCAAAAAACCAACTAGATTCACTTTCTGATCGAACGAGTTACTGAGGTCATAAATCGAAGCATTTTTACTGCCCCAAAACGTGATGACAGACACAAAAAAAAAAAATAAAAAAAAATAAAAATAAAAACACACATAATGGTAAAATCAATACATTCATCGCTCCGCGCGCTCAGAATCTAAAACACACATCATTGTAAAATCAATACATTCATCACTTCGTTCAGAATCTAAAAAAGGTAGGTATTTTCGATCAATGGCATTTATAAGTCTTAAACTCTTAAGGTAAGTTAAGTATTTTCAAACTAGGTATAATTTAAGTAACTTATCATAAAAAGTTAGTTAAAATTAACTATAAACGAATTTAAATAACATAAGGTAGGTAAGTAACATTTAAAAAAAAATTTAAGTGAGTTAAATTGAAAGTTAAAACTAACTATTCTTAAATTACTCATCCAGTCATCATCATATACATATGTCGTATTAACATGTAGGTACCTTTTTTGGTGTTGTTTAATTAGGGACGATGCAGTATCAGGCCTTGAACTCTCAGGGCCCGGCTACAACAAAAAATGTGGGGCCCATAATAATTTAAAAACGTTAAAAATAAACCAAAATATCTATAATATCGCTCCCCGGTGTATTGCACCACATTAGTATTTGAATATTTGCGTAAGCAAAAAATAAAATGAGCAAGTATTGGTACCGCACTGATGTAGTGCTGTGGTTGTGTTTGTACTGTTGTACAGTAGTCAGTAGCCGTTTAGTTTGTCATTGTAACGGATGTGTTAAATGTTAAATTTTAATTCAATGTTATATCACGATATAAGTAGAAACGACTTTTCAGTCTATGTTACAAGGTATATATGGATTATGGACGTATCAACATACATGGTATGTATCATATTACTTAATTTAATTGTTTCAAATTCGTATATATTATTATTATACAGAGTCAACTGAATTAATACTTTAATTAGTACCTATTATGCATTGGCTAGTATATTATAATTTCTATATTAAGACTGTATAACGTTACGATAATTCAGTTTTAAAATGAGTTATGAGCATATTTAATTTACGCTATATTATACACTCAAAACTTGCTAAAATTCAAACTATCTCAAAAAAATCCGTATTAAACACAGATAATGTTCTTAACCTAAAATTTCATAATAGGTCGGTTTACTCTAATTTTTATACTAAAGAGGATAAAACATGATCTGCTGAACGTACATTTGCTATGTTAAGCACTTTGTAAGACGAAGACAACAAATGCTAGAATAGCGTTTTATTTATATCTATAGATTCATAATAATCAACATATAGAACCAACCAAGGATTGTGGTTACCAAATACTGTTTAAATTGTAATATATATTATAGTTTATTACATTGTATTAAAATACAAATAGGTACGTGGAAAACCGGGAATTTATATTACAATAAACACTTTCCCACACTATTTTTCGTTTATTAAAAGTACTGAATTTCCAACGTGTTGAGTACTTGATTTCTTGTATAAAATTGGATCTAGTTTGTTTTTTTAAGAAGCCGCATTTGAAAATTCTCATTACTTTTTAAAATAATCGGGTAAAACAAAATATTTTAGGTTCAAATTGGCGAAAATAATGAACTAAAATGTAATAAAATATTTATTTTTTATTTAAAACTCAATGATTTTTCAACATTAATATTTTCTATAGGTACTGTATTATAATACCTATATATTGTGATTTGGATTTTATTGTTATATAATTTTTAAATGTAATTATAACTGATTATATGTTAATAACTTAATAAGGTTTTAATGTCCTCTTTTAAATGTTCTTATATTATTGTTTTTTTTTTCCATTTTAAAAACCATTTTTCAAGATTTTTGACCCTATGAACAAAATTTTATTGGAAAAAATCTAAAAACATTGAACACTGAAAATGTCCGTTAACAACTCAACATACCTATTCTGAATATTTAAATATTTATGATGTATAGAAAGTTCTACATTCTACATTCAGATAAATTTACCTGTACTACGGTTATTAATTTTAGGGTTACTACATAAACCATTTTTTCGAAAACTAACTTTTCAAAAAATTCCCGTTTTTTCTAATTTAATTTTTTTTTTTTGCGCTTTAGTAATCTATTCGGAATTTTAAATGTTGAACTCCTGAATCTATCAACAGACTCGTTTTCATACTGAAAAAAATACTGAAGTTGAAAATTGAAGCATTATTTTGACTTTATTTATCGTGTATACTGTACCTGTACATGTACAATAATAATAAAAAAAAATGTATAAAAACAACATTTTAAAATCAATCCAGCAACTGGGAGTTTACTCTTTATTTAAATAGAAGATATTTTTAATTTATTTACGAAAATAAAATCCTGTAAAGAAAAAAACTATATAACTGATATTGACAGTAGTTGAAAGAAGTTACCTACGCTTCCTTTTTTGTTTTGGCTTTAACCAAACTTAATTTTAATCCGAAATGTTACGAACATATTTTTTTGGTGTCAGTAAGTACATTCTGTATATTTCCTATTACAGTGATTTGTTCTTTTGCTTCTTTTAAAATACTAGCTAATGCTTCGATTGGTTTTTGCATGATCGAAGACATCTATAACAATAATAATTAATAATAAATCTTAGTTATACTCAATACACATTCAGAATTTGTCGACAATGTGGGTAATAGTAATTAGTAATTACATGTGTTAATTGTTCGTTTTCAAAACAAGAATATGCCTCGATCTTTGATATCTGATTTTGAAGTTTATTGATGGTATTTAAGTATTCCTCAGCTGGTGCTTTTAAAACACGACGTAAATCATTTATTTTTAACTTTGTTTCGGATTTTATCTTGTCTAGTACAGATTTTTGTTGATACTTATATGTTTTTATTTCATCACAACAACGTAGTTTTTCTGCTAAAATAGTTTCCAATTCCATTTGTTTGATTCTGTACACCAATGAAACAAATAATTATATAAATAATTTATATAATTATTTATTTATCTATATTATTAGGTATATAACATATTATAGTAATAAATTATAATTTTAGGCATTAAAATAATTTCATTCATTCTTTCTTTTTGGATCAGTAATCTTAACAAGCAATGTTACTATAAATAATCTTAAAACAAACAAAGAATTCTAATTTCACTTTAGATGAAGTCGATGGTGATAGGAGGTCTATAAAACAATATTTTATAACATATATCTGAGTGAGTGTAGGTGGGATAAGTAGACACATAGACTACCTATAGATAATAAAGTTATAATTTGCTTTGTATTTACATACTTCAGATGTTGAGCTTTAGACTTCAATGATTGATTTGTGTCAAGAGAGTTATTACAAGAATCATTTATCTATATTATATAAACAATATATTATTAAGTAAACACTAATAATTTGATTTAAATTAATAATAAAGGTTGCATTACAGTTGTTTTTAGCTTTTTACTGAGAATTTCAACATTTCGTTCCACTGATGTTCTTAATTCTTTTTCGAAGATCATCTGTTTTTGAACTGCCTGTAATGCAGCAGGCAAAAATTCTACTTGACTTACCCTTTTTTTAAAATATTCCTGTAACAAATTAGGTGTAAAGTATTATTATAAAAAATATTCATTGAAAAATCAAAACCTAAAGGCTGATAAATTATTTAGTGAGAACAAATTCAAAATGTATAATAATTAATAGGTTCAAACTATAAAATACAACTCACTTTATGCCGATTGAATTCAGATTCGAATTCTGCTGTGAGCTTTTCCTTTTCTTTGTACAAGTTATTGGATCGAATTATTTGATACTCTTTTTCTTGAAGACCGTTCATGTACTAAGAAACAATATTAGTAACACAAGATTTTATTAATTTGGTTTAAATTATTTAAAACTCAAACCGATTCGTTTATAGCGTTTAACTCGTCAATTTGATGTTCAGCCTCCAATTTCAAACCATCTAAGCGGTCTTTGACATCATTAAATTCTTTTCGTACAATCTCCACATCGTCATAAGTGTTCTGAAGTTAATAAAAATATTAATATGTCTAGTGTTATGACGATAATCGAACTATTTAACTTGCCGATTCTATCTGTGCTAATGTTGTGACTGCATTGTAAAATTCTTCTTGTGTTTTTATCAATTTTGCATTATTGATTTCCATTTCTTCTGTTTTAAGGTCTGTTCGTACCCGGTACTTTGATATTTCTAATACAACATTGCTTTAAGCAAATAAAAAAAAAACGTTCATAAGTTATTTTTTGATTGATTATGACATTTTATTAATGAGAATAGATTTAGGTAAATAAAATATAGGTAGTTACTCAAATGTGTCTTTCATTGTGTTATATTGTTTACATAGTTCTTCGCTCAACTTTTTATTTATGTTATTGTCTTCATTATTAGACTCCTAGAAAAAAAAATAACCGGCTCTAACTTTTGAACATCAATAGGTATTAATATTTGAATTAGATGCATGACTAAATCTACACATACAGAACAGTTAGAATTGGTTTTATTGTTTCTAGCTAAATTTAGCTGATTGCGGTTTTTTTTCAAGCCATTTAAAACCGTTCTTAACTTCAAAATTTCTCTTGTCATTACATCTAGTTTAAAATCCTTGTTGATGAAAAATAAATAATCACGTATTATACCTATATTTTAGTTTGTAATGTAGAACCATCCTATAAAATAAATGTATTTAATACCTACCATTTCTTTTTTCCCGGGAAATATTACTTCGCCAGTTTTTGTTTGTCTAAATGGCTTCTATAAAAAGTAAAAACATAATAATTAATATACACATTTATAATAATGTGCCATTAAAAAAATAGGACTTGTTTGGAAAAATGTAATCATACCCTTTTTTGTAACAACTTTGTCATTGCACAACCTTTATTTATCTATAACTTACAAAAATATAATTATGTATATAATATTACAGTTTTTAATCAAAACATACATCTTCGTCCAATTTCATTTTGATATTGATATTTTGTTGTTTTAATACTGATATTTGAAATCTTAGATCATTTAAAGTGTTCTCAATCGTTTCGTCTCTTAAATCCACTTTCATATCATTTTTGCATATATCACCCATTCTAATTTTTATTTATAGAATAAAATAAATTTTTTTAACAATGAATTATAATTTATTTTAATAAATAATATAACATTACATAAATTACCAAGGAAATTGTGTTATATTTAATTTTTTACCAGTCTAAAATTATTATTATTTTTGGCCAGCTAAATCTACAATAATTATAGCTTACATTTTTTTATAAATTTTGATGAAAACCAAATGCTCAGCTTTATTAATTATTGTCAAAGAGATTCAGTATACAAATAACTTTGTTGCTGCCGGCTAACGCAATGCAAGGATCTTACACATTTTCAAAAGAAATATGTTGTAACGTTGTAAGTACATATCTAGGTATTTAAAATTTAAAATTGATAGGTTTGACATATTTTAGACTTTGAATGGAGTGATAAATGTATTGATATTACAAGTGTGTGGTTTTTATGTTTTATATTTAAAATATGATTATCAATAAACGAGTGTGATGTACAGTATAATATGAACATACCTTACATACAAATATTGATACCTATGAAAGAGAACAAAAATGAAAGATTTTATGAATCATTATAATATACATGAAGAATTTCTTCATTAGAAATTCCATCATAAGTTAAACAATTTGTTAATTGTTAATTATAAAATGGTGTGTGACAAATTAACTATCAATCAAAATAAAATTAATTAACATCTTTGTTATAATTTTAAAAATATTTATCCTAGAAGATTGAAACATTTCACGTATTCAATAAACATTTTCTATGCTCAAAAAGAATTTTAAAAATATTTAGACTAATAAATTCTATAATATTTAAAGTCATTTGATATATTTGTGTCTAATTAGCCTTAAAAAAATATATAAATAAATAATCTCAGTCAAAATACTTTGAAATTGAATACAAGGGTCCTCATAAGTTATTTTTTTATTGTGAATTTAATCAAACATATCCTCATAAATTGTTCTTACAGAAATCTTTAAATCTCAAAAATACCTACTACTTCTGCACAATCTATTTTTTTTAGATGTTTTAACTTTTAAGTTCAAATTTTGGCAAAATTAAACATTTAAACAAAAAATAACGGTTCTGATTATTTAGTTTTTAATTTATTATTAAAAAATGTTACCTATTCGTAAGTTGTTAGTACTTGTATGGATTCAAAAGTTTATGTTATTACATATATTATTATTTTTCACTATACACAATGATGTTTTCAAAATATTTAGATTTATTTTAAGCTATTTATATCAGTATCACAAACCTATTTCCATAGTTATATTGTATAATTACCATATTACTGTGTAAGTCAATGTTGCAAGTTAAAATAACAGCTAGTAAATAGTAAGTATAATATAAATTTTAATAATATAATAATAACTATTAGATATATTTTGCGATATTTTCTTGCCAAACATTTTATCAACCCATCAAGTTACCATAAATAAATAGTAAAATCAACCTATACATGTTTAACTAAATATCCTTAGAAATATAGACTAACTAACCATATTGGCTCAGAAACATTTTTCATTGTATGGGTGAATTGTATTATTTAAATTTAACACATCCAATTCAAAAGATATAATATAGTCTTAAACCTTAATAATCTAATTTGTGAAATTCATAGACGATACTTAGAAAAATCTTTGTATAATTTTAACTAAGACAGTGATTGGTGTTTATAAATTATATTTACAATATTTTATTAAGAAATATATATATATATATATAATATATATTTTTACTGAAATAAAACTTATGTTTTGGTATTTATAAATGTCACTTTGAATAACTTTAAGATAAACTTAAGTAGAACTTAAGAAAAATCCAAGGTACCCTTTAATCATGTTTTAATAAGAGAAATATTAATTATAAGAAAAACAGATTACACACTATTTTTAACACCAAAACCTTGACCTTGCATCATTAATCTATTAATGAATTAACTAGTCTACAATAGTACAATTATTGTTGATTTATTCTAATTTTTTATAGAATATTAAGTTTTTAATGACATTATTTTAAAGTAATAAAATTACCTATAGTTATTTTAATAATAATATAAATCCGGAATGCATTTGAGGCTTCAATGAGCTGATGAAATACACAATATATATTATATATAGTAGGTACATGACTTTGGAGAGTCCAATAACTCTGGAGACTAGTATATACATCACTGTCAAAGTAGAAAAATGAATATATGATGATATAAATTATAATCATACAGGTAATTAAATACAATCCATTGTTCATAACTTGTCTAAATAATATATTTTTTATATGATCTATAATCATGATAGGTAGTCTAATGGTATAACACGTCGGAATGTAGGTAAGATATTTCTTAGGTCTTAGGTAATTAATGTAGATGGTTTGAACACAATAAAAATATTCTTAAATTTTTATATTACTTGTTATTTTGACAATCAGTGGAATATTAAAATAATCTATAATTGATGTAATGGTAAAACAGTTATAGATGTTGAATTAACTCCAAAATAATTAAAAATTACTACCTTTAAAAGAACTTATTTTTTACTATATGTCTTATATTAAATTAACATCAAGCTTCAAGTAAGTGAAAATCTGCATGCCACCTTAGTTAATTTAACACCAATTTGTGTTAAATTAAGTATATTTTTCTATCTGTGATAAGATGTATTTTCACGTAAAATATTCTTAAAAAAATCTTGGACGAGAAAAGACTTAGTGTTTATAAATACCACTTGTGAATTAGTGAAAAGTATTTACTTAGCAAAGTTGATTTTAAGTAAAATGTTAGTATCGTCAATAAATTTGGCTATAAGCCTTATTGCGTTTTCCTACACACTGCAATGACTGCACCAGTGCATATTTTTATATTCCATCGGCGAGATTAATGTGCACTGAGTGGACTTTTTTATGTTTCACCTCAATGGCTCAATGCACTTCGTCAGTTTTTTGCGCCCACTGCAAAGATAAGTATCACAATACCCATTAAATATATTATCACCTTTATATATCAGAGATAATTATAAAAAAAAATAATATAGATTTTATGTCTCATCTACACCATAGAGTATATATATATATCCCGCACTAGGACAATTACCAGCGAGGCAGTGAACTGTACCAGTACCACCTTGGTGCAATAGTGCGGTAAGGTTGAAAATGCTATAAGTATGTGGTATGCAGTTACCTTATTAATGACGTAAAATCGACAGCTATACCTACTGTACGGCAGAGAGTTCCAAATTTTTAATTTTTACACTATATAGGTAGTTATCTATAGTAAGATAACTGATAAGTCCCGATTTTTAATATGTTTGTCCTGCGTCCCGCTTCAATTTTTAGCGGGACGCGATGTCACGATTTTATACGTTATTTAAATTTTTGCCCCAAGTCCCGTCTTACAAGCCAGCGAGACAAAAAAGTCCCGATTTTTTAAAATATAGATTCTATATAGCATATGATGTAATTAAATAAGACAAACTCATAGAGTAATTTTATTACTAATAATAAAATTAATAATATTAGTAATATCAGTAATATTACCCTATGACAAAAATCAAACGATAAAACAAAATAATATTTATCGTATTGATATGTTATCATGATTTTGTTTAGGCTATGACCATATTATTATATTATATTATATTACTCTATGGCTATGACGTGCGAGCGTCGCAACAATTCTGTTGATTAATGATAACACGTTGACGACGATAACAAAAATAACAGTCTCTATTATTCGAGTTCAATATTAACTTTTACAATGTAAATATACGTAATAATATTTATTTGTTTTATTCCAATTATTTGCTTATTGTTAATTTGTAATTTTATCGATTGTACTTACGAAGTATTTACTTAAAATGTTGCTAATATTATATTGACGTTTCCTAAGCTTTTGTAAAGATCAACTATTTTACTCTTGTTGTATATTTGCCTATTGTTCCATTTGTTTCATGAAATAAAGCACATTCACTATTCAGACATCTAACTCATAGGAATTAAGTAATAGTATTTAAATAAAATTGTGAGTAAGTGTACACGTCATATTAATAAAGGAATAGTGGATTCGTACAGTTTTAAATTGTTTTTATTTAAAATTTGTATGTATTAAACTATTATAACAAAATAATTGATTGATGTTATTTGTTTCCATGAAATGATTATTTTCTGTCATAAACTGTTAAAATAGTCACAACACATTCAATTTTATTTTAATATTAAATTATTTTAAATAACTATTTAGATAAAGGTATTATATGATATTATATAAAATAATGAATATCATTTTATTGTAGATAATTAAAATGTTGAGATACAGAGGGAAAAAACTAGCACTTAACATTGTAAAAGAATTGGATTCATTTCCTAAGGTCCAAGAAGAAATTTATGAACCATCTACTTATAGTAATATTATACGTAAGATCATCATAAAAATAATTAATTTGCTAAATTTGCTTTATTAGTAGAGTAGTTAAAACAAAACATTTTCTTATCTTCACTATTAAAAAATGCAGTGCATTTATGTTAAGTATTTTATGTATATCACGCAAATTAAATATTAAGTATTATCATTTAACTAATATTATATACTTTTAAGTTCTGGTTTGCAATAGAACTAAACAATCTATAATTATTGAATAGTTTAAAAACTAGTTATATTATTATGATTTTCAGTGACAGTTTTAATTTCTATATTTGGATTATGGTTATTAATTTCTGAAGTACAATTTTTTCTACAAGAACATTATATATACAGATTTGAACCAGATACAGACTATGAATCTAAACTTCCAATAAACATAGATATTACAGTTGCATCACCTTGTGACAGTAAGATTTTTGTAGTTTTTAAAATACAAAAGGGTTTTTAGTTATATTTCTATAATTTTTTTAGGTATAGGTGCTGATATTGTTGATACAACGGGACAAAATATGATGTTATTTGGAGAATTGAAAACTGACGATACTTGGTGGGAAATGACAAAAGAACAGCAACAACATTTTGAAAAAATGCGTGAATTTAATGCATATTTAAGAGAAGAATATCATTCAATGAAAGACATATTATGGATGTTTGATGATTATAATACATTAAAAAATAAAATTTCTGTTAGGTAAGTTAAAAATATATTGAATGTGAGCTAATTTTAACCTTTAAGAGGATGTCTCACAGAAACGTGTAGATATACAACACTCAAGAGATAGTATTGTTAGCCTTCACGGCAGGCAGTTATTTTCCATGGTTTTCTTATAAAACATTATTTACGCATACAAAGAATATGGGTTACTGAGTGGTTTTATTGTAAAAACACCTATGGACAAAGTCGTAGAGGAGATTCATATCTGGTTCCGTAAGAAGCCTGATTTTTGATATCTGTAAAATTTCGTATAATATTTCATGTTAAGTCATGCCTGATTTTTACCTTTATCAAGAGTTATTTTTAGGACTGCAACTTAAAAATCAGAAATTGGGCTTCTTACGAAACCAGATTTTAATCTCCTTTTCAATTTTGTTCATAGATGTTTTTTACAATAAAACCACTCAGTAACCCATATTCTTTGAACACGCAAACATGTTTTTAAAGGAAATTTTTTGAGTATATATTTTAATGCGATGTCCTCTTAACTTAATTTAGTATATCATAAAATGGTCCATAGTTAAATTTTAATGAACCATTAAATTTATTAACTTTTAAAAAATAAAGAAGTAATTTAAAAAGTAAAAATGTTGAAATTTAATTTTTAAATTATTCTTCATTATATACCGGGTGATTCTTTTATCATTGAACACTCATTATTTCAAAAATTACTTATGTTTTTGAAAATATTTTTTTACATAGTTTCAAGTTGTTAAAAAACCAACGTTTTTATTAAAAAATTATATTTTTTATCCTTATAATTTTTCAAGTTTTTTTACTTTTTTGAATGACATCATAGAGTTTTAATTTCATATTCCAAAGAAGAATATTTTTCCAAGTATTTTGATTCATAAAATTCGAATTAAGGACGAGTAGTTTATGAGTTATAAGTATTTAAATTTTAGACAAGCGGAATAGTGGACAAACATTTTGCGGGGTAACGCCGTACCACTCCACTCTGCCAATCTAAACTTTAAATACTTATAACTCATAAACTACTCGTCCTAAATTCAATTTTTATGAATCAAAATACTTAGGAAACTATTCTGCTTTGGAATATCCGAATATGAAATTAAAATTCTATGTTGTAATTAAAAAAAGTAAAAAACTTGAAAAATCATAAGGATAAAAAATATTTAAAAATATAATTCTTTAATAAAAACGTTGGATTTTTAACAACTTGAAACTATGTAAAAAAATATTTTCAAAAACATTAGTATTTTTTGAAATAATGAGTGTTCAATGATAAAAGAATCACCCGGTATTATTTATGTAATTAGGACTTTTGAGGCAAATTCAAAATAATTTGTTTTTTTAATTTTTCAGAACAGAAAAACCAAACACTATACCAGATGCGTGTCGCATACACGGGTCATTAATTCTAAATAAGGTGATAGGAAATTTTCATATAACTCCTGGGAAATCTCTTATAGTTCCAGGTGGTCATGTGCATCTTACTGGTCCATTTTTTGGATCAGGGGCTACTAACTTTTCTCATCGAATTAATCAATTTTCATTTGGTGTTCCGACAAAAGGGATTATGTATCCATTAGAAGGAGAACTGTATGAAACAAATGAAAGTAAAAAATAAAGATTGTTTTACATTGATATGATTTTTTTCACATTTATTAATTTATAATTGTATTTGATATAGATGCTGTATCCTTTAAATATTTCATAGATGTAATAGCTACAGATGTTAAATCACATTCAAATGAAATAAAAACTTACCAGTATTCAGCAAAAGATATACAAAGAAAAATTGATCATAATACTGGTAAGTACTAAGTATAAAACTAAGACCAAGATTTGTTTGGAGATGCTTATTTTTCTACACTTAGAATAATAGCGATAACAATAATTTGCTTATAATCCAATTAAAATGTTTTCATATTAAGGTGAAAATGATAAAAATAATTTACAATTTATACATTTTTTGTGTTTTACAATTTTTATATTTTTATATTCTTTCAACATTTTTGAATTTTTGCATATCATACAATATTTATTTTATAAAAATGTAGGTATTAATAATTAGTTCAGGAGTTTTTAAAAAAAAGTTAAAATAAAATAAATAAAATAACAAAGGGCAAAAATAACTATGACTGAAAATATCGTCAGCCACCATAATCACAAATACCTCGGTTTACTCATATATTGGTAAACATTTCTGTATGTTATATCTCTTAATCTACTCATACATCCATTTTTTCTTTAATTAATTAATATTTATATTTTAGGGAGTCACGGTATGCCTGGTATATATTTTCAATATGATATTAATGCTCTCAAATTCATCATCACAGAAAATAGAATTACCTTGTTTCATTTAATTATTGAAATAGCATCGACTATTGGCGGCTTGTTTTTATTATTTAGTAAGTATATTGAAAAATTGCAAATATCATAGTATACAATTTTAACTTATATTTGTAACAATTGTTTTTTTCTACAGATTTTATGAAGATTCTATTAGATAAGTTCACAAAAAAAGTATATTCCTTCTATACAACTGATAGAATTATCACAAGAGAAAAGTCCTTAGATTATAAATAACAATCTATTATAACATGATACAACTATGTAAATAAATTTGTTTATATTTAAATTATTATTTTTATATTTAAGCATTTTTTTTATATCAAGGATATAAAAATGTTTTAGGTGCTGAAGGTCTATTTTTGAACTTAATCGAATCATATTAGTGATCTAATACACCCATTTTCAATCATCTATTCGATTAAGTATACAAAATAGTGTTTTTAAATTCAATCTAGTGATTAGTAATCGAATAAGTAAACTAATTATTTGATTACTATATTAGGTTGCTCATTTAATAATCTAATAGCATATTAGATTAGTTATTTGTTTTTTCTTAATCACGACTTGTAGTGTTAAAAGTCGTAAAACTATTTTTATAGTTTATTTATTATAATTTATTATTTAATTTATTCTTTTGGGCATATATAAATTAATTATTTGGAAAATTATGGATTTATAAAATGTTATTTTACGTAAGCAGTTAAATGATTTTTAACATTTTTTTCAGCTGTTTGTTAGTTTCCTTGTTAGTTGCTGGTCAAGACATGCAGAAACAATAATCCAAAATATTTCACAAGATATTAACATATTAATCATATTTTAAAATATTTTGTTTTATTTCTTCTTAATTTTAGGTAGGTATAATAGGATAGAAGAAAGAAGCAAAAAAAAAGTATTTATTTATTATTTTATTTTTACTGCAGTGTACAGTAACTACTATAACTACAGGGCGATTTTTTTATCATGAACCACTCATTATTTCAAAAAGTATCAATGTTTTTGAAAATATTTTTTTACAAAGTTTCATGTTGTTAAAAAAACAACGTTTTTATAAAAAAATATATTTTTTAATATTTTTTATCCTTATAATTTTTTAAGTTTTTTACTTTTTTGAATGGCAACCTAGAGTTTTAATTTCATATTCCAAAGCAGAATATTTTTCTAAGTATTTTGATACGTAAAAGTCGAATTTTGGACGAGTAGTTTATGAGTTATAAGTATTTAAAGTTTAGATTGGCGGAGTGGAGTGGTACGGGGTTACCCCGCAAAATGTTTGTCCACTACTCCGCTTGTCTAAACTTTAAATACTTATAACTCATGAACTACTCGTCCAAAATTCGATTTTTACGTATCAAAATACTTAGAAAAATATTCTGCTTTGGAATATGAAATTAAAACTGTAGGTTGCCATTCAAAAAAGTAAAAAACTTAAAAAATTATAAGGATAAAAAATATAAAAAAATATAATTTTTTCATAAAATCGTTGTTTTTTTAACAATATGAAACTTTGTAAAAAAATATTTTAAAAAACATTGATACTTTTTGAAATAATGAGTGGTTCATGATTAAAAAATCACCCTGTATAACTAACATACTTGTATAATGCTGTTTACAAAATAAAAAAAAATTGCAATGTTAAATTGACTATTAACTATTAAAATAAAATACATAGTCAATAAATTAAGCTTTTTACCAGTTTGCTTTGCATAACCAACCTTTCAGAATAATATTTTTGTTTTTTTTCAATTTCAATTTCTTTGATTTTCAACTTTCTCTCATAATAACTCTCCTTCATTTTAACCAATTGTTCGCTAACATTGCCCAAGTGTGTAGTCGCTACCGCCATTTTGTCAAATCTTTAAATTTGATTCGACTTCAATTCACTATTAAAAGAATTTAATATTTTAATATAAATTGTGTTCATTTTATTTAAAAAATAACCCCTTCATAAATATAATATACGTATAATATATAATTTTATTTTATTGTAATTAGGTACACTAATATTCTAATTTAATTATTATTTGTTATTAATGTTGTTCAATGACTTTAATTATTAGTTTAAATTAAAGGCATTAGTGTTGAGCCGTATTATTGCTTATTAAAATCTAATTAATCTTAAGTATTATTAATTATTATTTATTATGTATAAAAAAAACTTAAACTAGCGAAGCTAGCCTATATAATTATAAAATATTATTATTGTTATTAATTGCTTATATAATTTTTTTTAGCTTAATTATTTAAATATTATACTTTTTATTAACCTAAAATAGATCTCCTGCTCCAGCTAACATAAGACAGATTTTTGAGCTGTAGGACTTTCACTCTTTGTAACATAAATAAAATATGCAATGTATATTATGAATTATTAAAATTATTATAAAATGTTAAATTAAAAATGTTTCTTGTGACTATGCAAACATAATTGAGAAATTTAAATACCCACTTTGAAACTTGATTTTTTCTCTAGAAATGTTATTAAAAAAATTATAAAATTATAATACATTGTTTTTTGTTTTCGGTTGATTTTTTTTGTGCTGGCCTTTTTTGTTTTTCTTAATATCGCGAGTTTTAATGTAATTTAAGTATCTTCTGAAATGCATTTGTATTTTTCGAGCTGCTATCTTGCGTTGTATTTCATGTAATTTTGCATGCCAAATTCGATCATTTTCCTCTTCCTTTTCGAGTACCACATTATTGTAAAATTGAATTTGACGTGAAATGGATTCCTAAAAATAAAAAACTAGTTCTAAACTAATCATCAGTTATCACAGTCTTTGCTAAATTTAGCTAGGTTAATTGCATTGCTGCATTCTTCTGATAGTAACTTATGCATTTGTATTTGATAAACAAACCAAACTAACACTGATCGTTTTAGTAATTTATTCTGTGATCAAGTATTACAGGGAAACTCTTTTTGCCTCAGACATATCCATTACAAATGCAGAACTACTTATTAAATTGTTTTAGTATGACTGATATAGTGATATACTAGTATAGCCGTATAGGTATACACTCTTCTACATCAACAGTATAATTTAATAAATTTTAAAATTATTTAAAAGCTCTAAGTCATTAAAATCAAGGTATCAAGCATTAATAGGTAACTATAATGACTAATGAGTACCTACTACCTACTAGAACAGAAATATAACTCAAATAAAACAAAAAATAATCTAATACCAGTAAAATCATTAATCATTAAGTTATTGACTCTAGTTTATGCTGATCAATCTAGAAAATTATGTACCAACATAAATAGTAATAATTAATTGTGTTGTATTGTTGTAGAATATTAGAATATTATTTTATTAGTAGTAATCATTAAGTTATCAATTGCTTTCTTATATTGCATTCATAATAAAAATCAATAATGCGTTATGTACGTAGCAGGTACTCTGTAGTATCTAAACCTACCTATAGAGAAATTATACTCACTTGCAATTTGTAAATGGTATCTTCAATTGTTTTTATTTTTGAATTAAATCCATTCACGTTATTGTATTTTGCCATCATCTCGGAATCGTACGTATGCACTATTAGAGCTTTTCTGATTTTTAAATCGTTCCTAATATATTAAAATACATTTTCATATTCGATTTAAATATCTAACTAAAAATAATTAAGTAAATATTATACTATTTAAGTAGGTAAGTACACTATTTTTCCAAATAATATATGTTGATCTTGACATTGTTGCTAGTGCCTAATTAATAGAACTTCATTCGAAAATAATGATAAACCCACTCAAAAACTTTTATAAACAATATTTTAAAATGAAAGGTATAGATTTGTACCCCAATACATTTACCTGATTTGCATACGGCTATTTTTCTTAATTTCGTTATCTTTTGCGTTTGACTCAATTTTTATTAACAAATGTTTTGCATCTAATTGTAAATTCACAATTTTATTTTCGTGTTCTTTCATTGCTGCAACAATAATGGCTTCCGATTTCATTCTGAAAAATTAATATTATGGTGATTATAGGTATCAATATAATTATATAACAAATAAAAATTGGATATCAGACAAGAGAGTATTTAGATTAGGATACCTATATATTTTTCAGTAGGTAATAAGTAAATTGTTGGTGATATTATTTAATTAATTTAAAGTTTAAACTTTAGTATCTATATGTAGTATAACAAGTAACTATAGGCAGGGACGTAGCTAGGATTTTATTTCGTTATTTGGGGGGTGGGGGTCCATGTGGCTTCTATATAGTTAAATAAATACTCTAATATGGTAATATGGTTTGCCAGTACAAAAGAAAGTCATGGTGAAGATACGTATGACCAAATCCCCCATGGCTACGTTCTTGTCTATAATAATTAATAAATGGGGGGGAAAACTTGGGTAGATCTATTTGAGTCAATTTGTACAAAACATTATATCGTTATTTGCAAGTATGTATAAGCATGCTCATTGCTTAGTGAAGTAATTACGGGAGGGGGGCTGGTCATACGTAGTATCTCCTTCATGACTTTTTTGAACTGGCAAACCATATTTAAGTATTTATTTAACTAAAACATTATTTTATGCAAGTTAGGTTAATTGTTATAATAATTTAAATGAATTAATTAATTTTATTGTAATGAAATGTACAAACATTTTTTTCTTCATGACAAACTGTAACTGTCGGTCTACAACGTCAAAATAATGTTCAATTTGATTTTTTCTACAGATTTTCGTCTGCACGTCATATTTTATTTGTTCATACTTTCGCTGTTCTTTATTCAACGTAAAACTTTTATAATCGACGATGTTATCGGAATCGCTTTTTAATTTTTGTTTAAAATTTGCTTTGCCGTTTGATTCCAATTCTTGAGTTATTCCAATAACAAATCGGATACTTAAACTTATGTTATGTTTCGTCATCAAGGAATTCTTTAACATAATTAAAAATAAACTCGTTAGAATTACATCAAACGTCTAAAGGTATATATAGGTATATTATTAGGGTTAAAGATCAAATGTGTTAAAAACCAATGAAATAATAAGTAAATAAGTATTAAATTAAATTAATTTAAACTTTTTTATTAAATATATAACAGTACCGTAAGTAGGTAGAATAAATAATAATAGTAATAAACTAATATAACTAATAAAGTAATAATACAAAATAACTAGCGATGAATTTATGCCGGGTTTTGTAATGATGCGTTTTATTTTATTTTTAATTTAATTAGTCGAAATAATGCTTCGATTTTTTACTTCAATATCTTTTCTGGTGGGAAACTGGGAAAATGAATCGAGTTGGTGCATTATATAAGAGGTTTAAATTTAAGATTCTTAGTTGTTTTCAAAAACACCGGGGAGGAAAAAACATTAAGAGAAAATTGATTTTTGACAATATATTTTGATTTTTGGTATAACTCTTAGTGTTAATAAAATATTTATATTAACATTTTTTATACACCATAAAATATTCAAAACATTTTGACTTATATGTTGAACTATTTAAAAGCATAAACGATTTTTGATTGTTTATAATGTCAATAAAAAAAATTGTTCGCTCAGTTAAAAATAGGTTAACTATTTCAATACGAGGCGCCTCATATGTTATTGTTATAGTGGAAATTAAAAAAGGCGAGCGTATATCCACAATCATTGTTTATGAGCGTCTGAGGTTAGAATTTTGAAAAATTAATCAAAATTACGAAATTTTAAACTTTTACGATATTTGATATTCACTTGATTTCACATGGAACGATTTTCTCATCGATGTTGAAATTCAAAAACGAATAATCGCAGATAGTTATTACATGCATTTGTATCTGTTATTGTATATATCATTTCCTATAATTTTCAAAATATTTTTACACTTTTGAGCTGTTAATAGACACTCGAAATTTTAAATATTTTTTTTTGTAAATATTAAAAAGAAATTATTCGTTGAGTCAAAACACATCAAAAATAAATTTTCTACTATTTTGTATGGTTAGCTTTAATATTATCAAACCTAAGAGTAAGATCATTATTATATCTGTATTTAACTGTTGGATTATTATTTATCTTATTAATTAATATATTTTGATTGTTTATAAGTTATAATAAGAATATATTCTATACCTACATGGTATTTGTATAATACCTATATAATGTTGACTGATATGGAGATATTTCGTATAGACATTTCGATAAAACATTTTTTGCTCAGTCAAAAAGTTTGAAAATTTAATGCAAGGTTCCACGTAAGTTTTTATTACTGGAATTCAAAAAAAGTTGGGCATAAATCTATAAAAGTTTCAAATATGTTTGAAATTGGAATTCGTACCTAATTCATAAAAATCGTAAAAATATATTATGCAAATCATTTTATAGTAAAGTTTTCGAAATTTAATACAAGATGTCAAGATTCTTCATACATTTTAGATTCTGAGTGGAGTAATGAATGTATTAATTTTACAATGATGTGTTTTTATTCTTTGTATTTGTGTAGTGTACGAGTGTAACTACCTACACAATAAGTTGTCAAAATAATACTTCAATTTTCAACTTCAGTAGCTTTTCCAATTGGAAATTGAATCTAGTTGGTGCATTGGGTCATAGGGGAAGTCAAAATTAGTCCAGTAGTTTTCAAAAGCTTCATGAAAAAAAAATGGTATGGAATGAATTGAAAAAAAATAGAGAACGGGAATTTTCATGAGAAATTGATTTTTGAGAAAATCGATTTTAGAAATTGGAGTACCTTACCTTACTCTAAAACATAATATTACTATACCGGGTGATTTTTTTATCATTGAACACTCATTATTTCAAAAATTACTAATGTTTTTGAAAAATATATTTTTACATAGTTTCAAGTTGTTCAAAAACCAACGTTTTTATTAAAAAAATTTATTTCAAAATATTTTTTATCCTTATCATTTTTTAATTTTTTTACTTTTTGAATGACAACATAAAGTTTTAATTTCATATTCCAAAGCAGAATATTTTTCTAAGTATTTTGATTCATAAAAATCGAATTTAGGACGAGTAGGTATAGTTTATGAGTTATAAGTATTTAAAGTTTTGATGGGCAGAGTGGATGTGGTACGGTGTTACCCTGCAAAATGTTTGTCCATTACTCCGTTTAGTTAGATTATAAGTTAGATGTTATACTGATATAAGTTTTTTTTTTAAATTAATATCGATAAAAATGTATTCCTAACATATTGTTACAATAGCAGTTGAAAAATAAAATAAATTCAGTCACAATTTTTTTTTATAGGCGTTCAAAGTTTGAATTTTGACAACATAAGTACGTAAAAATTACGTCAATGTTCAAATTATCTTAGATAGAAATTCATAAAAAATTTCTTTTTAAATCTAAGATTTGAAAATTTTGAATAATCTATAACATATACATATCCTAGACAGATAAACCAGCTCCGCGCAGAATCGTTTTTCGTGTACTATGATATATAATATCGTTGGATTTAAATTTAATTCCATCCATTACAGTAACCCACTTGTAACCTACTGTACAGGTTAGGTTAGGTATTTTTTTTATATTATAAACTAATAATGATTATTACCTACATAATGGCTGATATCTATATAATATAATAATTTATGTAATAGTGTGTACTTATTACGTCTTAACATCATATAATGACTATACGTATATGATAATATCATACTCTATTATATTATAAGAAAATAGTTTTGCTCTCTCGATGAAGAATTTTGGTGTGTGTGAAATGGTGTAGGTACCTATGTGAGTGAACATATATGAGGTAATATTATATATTATATTTTATACATTGATAATACTATATAAATAACTATATTATATTATAGTAATAACTTACATCGTATATCACTTTTGCGTTGGTGATAAAATTATTTAAACTGGAAAGAATTGTATTTTTCGTTTGATTGAAGTATGCGTTATTGTTATTCATTTTAAAACGCATCTAAATAGATAATATATAGTAACGGTTGTAAATTTTATCCTAGTAAGTACCTATAGCTTGTAATTTAACAAGTTTTAGGCGTTTTTACTTTTTCAGAACTAGTATAAAGTAGGTACCTAGTTACTATTCACTATAATAATTAAAAACTTTGCCTTTATCTATCTACAATAATACACCATAAACAACAAAATGTTATCGATTTAACATATCAAGCAATAACCACGAGCAACCGTGACTGTTTTTGCTAAGTTTATATTTGTTTAAGTACCTACATATTATTGTCTAAACTCTATTTCTATGCATATATTATATTTATGTACAAGGTTGGGCAAGATACACAAAAAGCAGTATCGAGGTACTAGATACAAGATACTTGGCTTTAGAGGATCACGATACTAGCTGATACTCGATACATATTAATAAAATTTAGTCACTGGTTTAAAAAAAAAAAATATGTTTATTATTATGGGGATGACCACCTTCGTTAAATATGGCAAATAAAATAATAAAAATTGACACTTATTATACTGTAATATTATAAAACGAATCAATTACGACGTAACGTAATCTCGTTGTCGTCAACAATGCAATAATAACCACAATACAATCACAGAACAATTAAATAATAATAATATCAATAATTATAATTATACATTAAAAGTTATATAAATACATAGTAAAAATAATTTTAGTAATAACATAATGTCCTAAATCCTAATATAATAAATAATAGTTTATAATTTTATGATTTATCGGTACTGAAAAATAATTTCCAAGGACTGCAAGATACTAAAATAGCAGTATCGAGATACTCATGACAAATAAGAAAATAAAACTAAAAAACAAATAAGTCTTATTTGTCATGGAGATACCAGATACGAAATACTTTGCTTTGATGCGTATCACGATACAAGATACTCGATATTTCATATAATTGTATCGAGATACAATAAGATACAAGATACAATTTGTATCTAAGATACTGCCCAACCCTGTTTATGTAATATAAATTACGTATAGTTACATACATGGCCACATTGTTTTTCTATATAAAACAATAAAAACATGCATCTGAATTATTATGATATCCCGTTATTTCGTCGCGGTTATTTGGTCGCACGACAATTGGACGCATACGACATTTCGTCGTGAGTAAAATCGAATAATGCTACATTTGATCGCCTGTCATTTTATCGCATATATATTTAAATATTTAATTATATTAATATGTTTATTTCAAAATATAATATATTATACGTATATCATAATTTGTATATATGTAAAACAGTATGTAAGCTGATTAACTGGTCTATATATCGTCGCACAAATACATACATTATTACACATATTTTTATACTTAAACCCGGCAACGACGAATAATTCAGCTAGTATTAGATAAAATAGATTATCTACAGTGTCCTTTTGGGTAGGAATATTTAATAATATAATATATTATATGGCATATGCTACAGCCAATGATGAAAATTGAATATTTACGTCATTAATCGGTCATTAACGTTAGAAGCCAATTTGCTAGGTTATTTTCGTTAATTACTGGGCAATAACGTCAGTATCCAAGATATAGGTTATTGTACAAAATAAAATAAAACAATTTTATCTCAATGATCGAATATTAACGTTATTAACCACTGACTGTTGGTCAATTACGTAAATAAAAAATACACTTCAATTTAATTAATTACACACTACACTTATTAATATTTGTCTTATTTTTTTTTTATTATTAATAATATATTATCTTTATTATTTATTTTCGCAAGGCTTGCTGTTGTGAGTGTTGTGACATTTTGAGTTACACAATATTCCCGCTGATCGACAAATGCATTTGTTTGTTCTGCACTTTAGTTTTGCAAGTTTATATTGACAATATCAACGATTATACCTATAAGATATCTTATTTATTGACGTATATTTTCCGTGAAATCTAACCTTTATTATCTGAATATTAAAAAAACACACGACATTGTAAAATCATCGCTACGCTAAGAATCTAATATTTGTTTTTAATTTCCCATCCTATCACCATGTGGCCTTTTACGTACCACCATAGAGTCTTTCGCATACCATTAGTGGTATGCGTACCACAGTTTGAGAACCGCTTATAGTGTTATACAGTACCACCTATATATACAAGCGCATGTAAAATCCATCGATTGTGACCTTTTTTCATGTAAATTCCACCGGTACGTTTATTTTACCTGAAAAAAAAAATATCAACTCCACTAGTGTGTTTTTACTTTTTTCATAGCAGCATCAAGTCAATTTTTCAAATTTTTTTTTAATACAGTAATAAATATATTTTAATAATAAATTCCAAATTAAAATAACCAATTGTATAAAAAATAAATATAAATGGCATTTTTAAGGTCATTTTTTGAGGTAAAATGCATTTTTTAAGGACATGTATGGCTATTTTTTAGAGCATATTTGTATAGTTTTGAGTACATTTAAATCCGGGCCCTAATTATAATATATATCTATTGTATTTAAATACAATAATTTAAAAAAAACATTTACAAATCAAATAGAATTAAATAATAGAAAAAAAGCGGGAAAGTGGGTATCGCTCTGCTGTACATTAGGTGGTGGGGTGGACCTCTGACTAGAGTAGGTTAGATTTGAATGCAACGATATGTATCATTGTATACGAAAAACAATTCTGAACGGAGATGATTTGTCAGTCTAGGATATATTATATTTAAATATTGTCATATATTTTATTTTGAAACAAATATTTTATTTTTCAGTTAAGACGCATTTTGCATAAGGCATGGTCAATCAATTTTTCCAAAAACATTGCATCTAGTTATCATAATTCAAAATACATTATATTATCATAGATATCCAACGACCCGGCAGGGTCGCGCTAAGTATAAAAAAAAAACGCCTTAAAATGAACGCATCGGCAATCACAACGCGCGACAACTGCCGGGTATAATAATTACAGGAAGCATCTGAAATCACGAAAAAAAAAAATAGTTGACAATGCATACCTAATTTCTTGTACAATAATTTAGTTTGACAATGCACCAATCTTATTGGAAATGTTGCGTAGAAGTGCATGCTGTACTTTTTAATCCGATCTGAACATTATAAATGGAGTTATAGCCAAATATATTATGAATTTTTATGGCAAAAAAAGAAAATGTTCTCATTCGATAATATTCCCTGCGGCCCGCATGAAGTTCCCCGCCCACTGAGGAGATACACACACACACTTACCGTACGCGCGTGCTTTGTCACAGCGCTTGCGGTGGCGGTGTTTTCAGTTAATACGTAACGGCTCGCGTAAATTATCATTTATCAATATTGTTCTTTCTTGCGTCGACCGTCGTCCTTCTTGCACAATTGGGTAAGGTGTAATGATACTCAAATAAAGTATGAACGGTGGCCTCGGGGGGGGGGGAGGGGGAGATATTTACATTATATTAATGGAAAAAAAAAATTAAAAACTTAAATGTTTGATATATAATAATACATATATCACATTATAATATTTAATAATAATGATTACAACAACAACAACAATAATAATAATAATAATAACATAAAAAAAATTAGTGATATCCCAACAAAAACACTACGCCAAACTCCGTGTAAAAAAACGCTCAGTATAAAAAAAATCCACCTCAAAAAGTTGTGATATCATTTTATAGCTATGTATTTAAACTATATAGGAATAGAAATATTATTATAATTTATGTTAAAATTCATTGCTTATAAATTGAACTTAGCTGGTGACTTTAAAATTATAACATTTAATTAGTAATTTATAACAATTAATTTATGTAACACTCAATTAGTATCACTCATTTTCAAAGATAACATGTATACTCAATACGAAATGTATTCTCATGAGTTTTAAATAAAGTCACCAGCTAAGTTCAATTTATAAGCAATGAATTTTAACATAAATTATAATAATATATCTATTCCTATATAGTTTAAATACATAGCTATAAAATGATATCACAACTTTTTGAGGTGGATTTTTTTTATACTGAGCGTTTTTTTACACGGAGTTTGGCGTAGTGTTTTTGTTGGGATACATATACCTGGTTTGAGGATAAATCGTTATCATTATGCGATTTCATAAAAATTAAAAACTCAAACGCTCAAAACATTTTTCCTATGACGCTTCAAATTTTCTCTATAGCTATTTGAAGCAAAACTTATGGAAAACTTAGTGTTGAATTTTATAGCCTTAGATATAAATACAAACAATATTATGAATTTTTAACTACAAAATAATTTGCAAATATTCATGGTTTTGACGATTTTTTGTCAATATTTGAAATTCAAATGCTAATAAAAATTTAATTTGAATTTCCGGTGGACATTTTTTTTTTGATAAAGATTGACAAATTGTGTAAGGAATCTTGTATTAAATTTTCAAATCTTAGATTTAAAAAGAAATTTTTTTATGAATTTCTAGTTTAAAATAATTTACGAATTTTCGTGATTTTTACGTATATGTTGTCTAAAATTCAAACTTTGAATGCTTGTAAAAAAAAATTGTGACTAAGCATTTCTTTTATTTTGCAACTGCTATTGTAAAAATTTGTTAGTGAATATACTTATATAAACATTCGGTGAAAATTTCATGTATCTATGGTCATTTGTTTAACGTTATATCAAAAACCAAAATCGATTTTGTCGAAAAATGAGTGTGCGTAAAATTTCCCGTTTTTCCTTTAATTTTTAGTTTGTTTTTCTCGATTATTTAGAAAAGTATTAAGAATTATTTATTTTTGACCCCCAAAGTACCAACTAGATTCACTTTCTGATCGAACGAGGTACTGAAGTCAAAAATCGAAGCATTTTTACTTCCCCAAAACGTGATGACAGACAAAAAAAAAACACACACACATCATGGTAAAATCAATACATTCATCGCTCCGCTTAGAATCTAAAATATAATAAAAAGCTCATGTGATAAACTAGATTATAATGTTATTTTTAGTTTTTTATGAGAGATCAATTCATTCTAAATTTTAAACTAACGGAGTTATATGTGAATGCTGAGCGTAAAATTTGTTATGAAAGATAGAAACAACACATTCGGGTGTGAATTAAAATTAAGGGTAATTTTTAACAAAACACCACCAAATTTGATGTCAAAAAATAAAACTTAAAAATAATTTTGACTTGAAAATGTTTTAATACCATTAAATACAAATTTTTAATAAATAGTTATTGATTAACTATTGAACAAAATTAAAATAAATGTTTTTTTTTTCAAGAGTAATAAATAATAATAAAATGTATTTACATAAATATGTATTTAAATAATTTAAATAAATATTCAGTTTAAAATTTTGGTAATAATATTTAATAACTATTACAGTAATAGTTAATCAAGTGTATTAAATTACAATCTAAATAATTAATTTAAGTTATGACACCTAAAATGTCTATTTATTTATTTATTTACTCAATTGAAAAAAAACTTGAAGGAGTTAAATTTAAATTAACTTGCTTAGCTTTGGCTAAAATTATAAAACAAATTTAATCCAAAAGATTGAATGCATTAAAGTTAATCAGTTGGAAAAAGGATTAAGCAAAAACAAATAAATTCAAACCTTTTAGAACAATTTATAAATTTTTCATAAAAAATTAAGTTGTAACTAATGATCAATTTATTATTTAATGCTTTACAACATTAACATTGACAAAATGATGAATTACAGTCATCATACGTTTTAATAATTAGATATGATATTATATCATAAAATTATGCAAAAAAAATTTTTTCCAAAGTTAACATATTGTTTAATAAATCATTGTAAATGAAAATACATTAAGTAAATACATATTATGAATTCTGTACCTAAAAATTTACTAAAGTTTTTATTTTGTAATATTCATATACATATTTTATACAACATAAAAATACTATAGTTACTATTATTAACCGTGAGGAACACATAAACTCTTAAAAAGAAAAAGGTATCAAATTAAAATGCACAATACAATACAATGCTTAACATTTTAAAATTAAAATGCGCAATACTAAACATTTTTAAATTAAAAAAGTAATAAAATACAAAATGAGAAATGAAATAAAATTAGTACAACTTATTTTTTGGTTTACAACAGTCCATTTGCAACATCAAATGCAGAAATTTTTTGTCTTAACACTACAATGGCGTTGTGCAATTTTAATGCTGGTCCAAGAGGAATGTTTAATATACTTGTCAAATCTTTTTGAGTTAACATTAAAAATACCTCACCATCAATCTCCTTTATATAAAAGCAATACATTAAGTAATTAATATAAATATTATTTATTATGAGATAAAAATAAAAATAAAATATTGATACCTGATTTAGAAAAGGTTTAGAAAGTTTTATTCGTTCAGAGGGATTATCGTCTGTGTAATTATTAGATACTACTCTTTCAACAAAAGTAGCTACTTCTTTGACAGTCCATTTTCTCACATCAGAAATACTAAATATTGGTATACCTCGAAGAACATAATGCCTGTTCCATACATTAAGTCTTGGGAGTTTAAAAGAGCCATAACCATAGCTCGTATAATCATTAACGCCCTTAATATTTTCTAATTCATTCTTTGCCTCAACAGCTCTTGAATAAACAGTTTTAGAACGACCACTTGGTATCTTCTTTTTAAAATTATTTTTCAACCTATATCAAACATTAAATGTTTCAATATTTTCTTGATATATTTATTAACGGGTATATTACTTGTTATTGGTTCTTTTTTTAGGTTTGTTTATGTTATAACTTTTTGTTTTATTTAACTTAGATTTTTGTTTTTTCTTATTCTCTTGAGGTGCAATACTTGCAGATTTTGAACAACTTAACATACATTTAAATTTATATTAAACAATAAATCATACATGTATGAGGTAAATACATAGGTACATAAATTTTTTTTTTAATTACCTAGCAACTGAAATTGGAATTTCAACAGGTTTTAATCTATCAGGAATATCTGTCAACCCAGAGATTGATTTTTTCCAAGACTCAAATTCATATGGACAATCTTTGGCAAATACATGAGTAGTTTTGGAACTATTTGTATTGCCTTTACCATTACAACCAGGAACTCTGCAACTCCAAAGTATTGCGTTTACTAAAAATAAATACACAAATTATTAATTAATTGTATTGTTAAATAATACAACACAATTTTATTTTGTATACAAATAAGTTGGAAGACGGGAACTTGAAGATTGTGAAACTTTTTAGTAATGTATGTAAATGTATGTCATTTTTTAAATGGTTAACAGGCAATCGTGTCAAAGGTTGTTTATTAAAAATAATTGAGTAAAAATTAATTTGTTTCTTTTGTTTTAACATCAATACATATAATTATTTTCAGAATCTATTAAATATTAACATGTTGGGTTATGAAGTATACCACACCCAAAGAAGTATAAATACTTCCTATCTTAAACCATTTTAATATATAAAAAAAGTTAAACTAATGGCAATTGCTGCCGAGGGATCAAAAATAGTATGGTTTTTATAGGGCTGAAGGTATTTCTGGTATACCTTTGAAAACCGAATAAATGGTAAACCCTAAATACCAAATAAATGGTATACCGTAAAAACCGCGTAGTTGTGCTGGTAATGTCATTACTAATCACCGATCCTCATTGTCTTCAGAACATGCTGAAGAGTTAATTTTTCTATCTATGAATGCCAAGTTTATTTCTTAATTAATTATAACTTACTCACTGTGGCATATAGACATATAGTGCACCTACCCAAATTACTGTTTTTACATTTTTTAATTACAGTAGAACCTCTCTAATCCGTCACCTCCGGGACTGGGGGTGTGGTTGGAACTCGAAAAAGGTCGGATTATCAGAATATACAGAACATTTTTATTTATATATTACATACAAGATTATATTAGAAATTTATTATATTTTACAATACTTAAAAAAAAACTAATTATAGATTTTTGTTTAGCAAATGACATTTTAGACTTAGCTAAGACTAATAAGGGAAATATTAAACTAGCAATTAATTGTATATATCTTTTAAAAATTGGAAAATCCAAATTGTACTTTTTAAATTACATACACAGTATTCATATCAATAATACTATGGTCAGATCAACCGGAGCGGCGGATTAGCCGAGGGCGTACGAGAGGGGTTCTACTGTATTATTCTTTCACAAGACACGACATTATTATATTAATTTATTATTCTTATTTTGGTTTTTATGGCATATTAAAATTATTGGTATTAATAATTTTAAGATCAATATCAATAAAATGTTTACATTTAATGTTTTCTTTATGATGTATGTAATGTTCAGTTGGCACAAGTCACAAATAAGCAGAAAAAATTTAAGTTTTAACAAATAAATATTAAATGTGGTTTGACCTAAGAAACTTCAAAATGTTTTTTTTCTTTCTCCTTGTCTTATAAACGTTGATTGAGTAAAAAAATCATGTTTCCTGATTTACCGAGTTTAGAAATGCAATTTAGTACAATTTAATGGAATGTGCACTAGTTTACTGCTATTAAGTTAAGTGTTTTATTTCTGTATTAATTAATATACAGAATGAAGGAAAACATTTTGCATTAATTTAATTAACACTTTCTAATTTGTATACAATTTTAAATAAAATTAGAATTTTATAAGTTTTTAAATATTGATGTTAAGTTGATTCAAAAGTCAAATCTTGAATAAAAATATGACTAATTGATAATTATCAAATTCAAGATGGATTTATATTACTAAAAATAGTTACATTAAAATAAAAACTTATCAAAAATGTATACATGGCACATTTAAGATTTTGAATGTTATATATAAAATATTAAAAAATATTAAAAAGTATTTTTTTTTTTTTTTAATTTATTTTGTCTGAAGAATCTTTTTTTAGAAAAAAATGTTTTACATCAACTTGGAGAGAGATTTCATGTAGTAGGTTTGATCTAATGTGGTGGGTCAAATGTAGAAACTGTTCTACAAATATTATTTGTTAAAATTTTGATATTATTATTTAAATAATTTTTTGGTAACCTTAGTCACTAAAAAATTAAACTATCATTCTTCACACAGACTTTAACAAACTTTTCATAGTTTACCATACAAAATTATTTGAAATTTAACACATTTATTTGAGTACCCTAATTTTAATGATGAGGTACATTGTATAGCAGAGGAATAAAATTGCATAATGCAATTTTTTATTCACCGTAAAATGATAGATAATTTAATTTGTGTGAATTAATTGGTATATTTAAATGTATAACGTTTACCTTTAAATAATTCAATTGGATGGTTAGTTTTTAAACACCATCCAAGTGGATGAATATTTGGACTATCGTCTTCAATCCAGTATGCATAGATGGAATCAAATCCATCATAAAGTATTTTAAGTTCATCTCCTTTAACATCTACTACTTTAGCAATTCTTATTAATGAAGGATTAGCAATATCAACTACTTCAATTGCCATGCTATTGGTAAATTCTCGTAATGGTCTACGAACAAATGCATCTTCTGGCACAGGTTCACTATTAGTTTCTTGTAAGTACACAGGCCAAGAAAAAGGTTTTTTCCCTTTACAATCTAAATAAATTACAGTATTAATTATCAGAGTAAAAATGTAAAAATAAATAAATAAATATTTACTATCGTAACCACTAGGTGGGCATAAAGTTCGACCATTTTTGTCACACCATCCAACTGGATGTATATTAGTTGATGTGATATCCACCCAATAATCAAAATCATCTGTCCAACCATCAAAATGAATACGTATACGATTTCCCAATATATCAGCAACAGTAGCAACACATATAAGCTGTTTTGGTAGTGTACGGGTTAATTTATCTAAAGCTTCTAATTTAGCCCCAACACGAAATAAGTGTTCTATATTACGATTCTAAGTATAAAAATGATTTCATATTAAATATCCATGTCTATAAATGTACTACTTATAGAATATAATGAAATATAGTTCATATAAAAAGAATTAAGTATGTAAAATATTCATATAAAAATAAAATTGTTCGACTTACAACAATATATATTGCACTTGGAAAATTCCATTTTGGAGCAGGCATAACACCGGGCATTCTAAGGTAATCGGTCCAATTGAATTGAAGTTTGTAATTTTTAGGTGGTTGTAAAATGCGAGAGTTTTGTTCACACCATCTAGGATAAAACAAATCGGGACAATTTGCATTTGTCCAAAAATCATGTATATCCGAGTAGCCATCAAAATGTAGCTTAATACGATATCCTAGTGAAAATTAAATAAAATTTAGTAAATTTTAAATACAACTTGGATGAATATTAGTTAAATTGATTATTACCAACAACTTCTACTACAGTCATTACACAAAATAATGCTTCATGTTCTGGGTCGATACCTTCTAATCTTTGTCCAACTTTAAAAGGATTACATTCATATGGAAAAGGATTATCAAACAATTTTTTTGGAGCAGGTATGTAATCAGTATGTTCCAAATAGCTCAATATTTTTGCATTTTCTAATTTACCCTGAAAAAATATAAAAAAAACTTGTACCACTAATTAAAAATTTTAATTTCCTAATGTAATTAAAAGTAATTATACGTACAATTGATGTAGATTCATTTGATCTTGAAGATTTTCTTTTATTTTGTGATTTTTCAAAAGATTGTTTTACAGTTATTGGTATTGGTGCTGGCATCTGGCAGGTCTCATTATCAAGCTTGTCATTTTTATTTAAATCGGTTTGATGAGCTTCATTTTCTTTTTGGAATGATGGTAAACTTTGCTTTCTTTTATTAATTCTACTTTTTAATTTAGCTAAGAGCATTTTTCGATCAATTACTGGTTTTTTTTGTGTTTCTTCTGGTGGTTCTGGTATGGTAACAGGCTTTTCTGTAGCTAACTTTAGTTTGGTATCTAACTTTTTACATACCAAGCTACAATACAAATTGTCTATCATTTCAGCTTCATTTATTAGTATTCCACAATATTCATATTGACAATAAGCAAATGGACGTTTATCACTATAAGCTGAAAAACCAAATTTTAAAAAGTAATAATATGGAGTAAGAAAAATAATAAATAATAAATATTGTTATACCTGGATCTTCAACTTCTTTTTTAATTTCTTTTGGCAAAAGAAATTTGACGGTATTTGGTTTTGACAGTGGTATTTTCATGGTAATTGGTTTTGACAATGGAATTTTCATGGTATTTGGTTTTGACAATGGAATTTTCTTTAGATTTTCTTTAGCTGCTACATTAATCTTTGGATTCTGAAAAAAACCTTTATGAGTACTATTTTCATTAAAAAATATGATACTCCTTACTTGTGGCGCATAAACTTTGGTGGGAATTACTTTCATTATTTTATCAGTAGAAACTTTAGCAATATTACCATTGGGAGTACTACCATTATTCTTCAAAATTTTTATAAATAATTGTTTACCATCTCCTTTTGTTTGTGTTTGATTAATTGCACTTAAAGGTACCAATCTTACAGTGCTTAATTCATTTTTAGAAAAATTACCTGTAATTATTAATCAAATAAAATTAGTTGATAGAAGATAAACTATAATAATTTTAAATCTATACAAACCATATTTTTTAACAGTTATTGATTGACTATATGTTTTGAGTGTTGAAGATTCAGGTGTTGATGACATTTGAATAAATCCAGACGAAGGGCAAAACTTTTTCATGACACCAGTATTTAATTTGGACTTATTATTTTCAATAGCCACGTTTGTATGATTATCAATTACATCTTTACTTGTAATAGTATGGGGTATACATTTTTTCTCTTCACTAGTACCACAAAAATCCATTGAATTTTTAATTTCATTTAATGCTGATGTTTTGAATGTTATTTTTGGTTGAACATGGTAAGATTCTGAAGTATCTGCGATTTTAATTATTTTAGACTTTGGTGTATCTGTATGAGGTTTAAGTCTTCTTTTCTGATTTCTAACAAATGCCTTTGATGAACATGGAAATAGTAATTCAAAATGTGTGTTTGATTTGAATAAATGTTTGACATCTTTATTAGTCATGTTTTCATCATTTGGTAGAGCTTCGTATCTTTGATTCTGAAATTCTTTCCAGCGAATAACAAATTTTGAATTCTCATTTTGTGTTTTTGGTTTTTCGATTGTATTAAATTTTTCAGCAACCGTTATTGGTATTATAGAATTTACTGGTTTTAATATAGTTGGCGGAGAACTAAAATTTGGTAATGATTGGTTTTTGACTTCTTCTTTATTTAATGTTTTTATTACATAATTAACTCCTTGCGGAAGTATAAACATTTTAGAATTTGGGTCATTTGAAGATATTATTTTGAACCCAGGTTTCAATGTTGGAACATTTTTATTATTAGTTATTTCACCAGGATATAACTTGGGTTGTAACCTTGTAATAATTGTAGTTTTTGGATTGATGAGTGTAGTTGCGGGCATTAAAGATATTGTTGATGGTTTTTGAATTTGGCTAGACGAAGTTGGAGGAATTAATTTGATATTAGAAAGAACTGTTTTTGGAACAGCGATTTTTTCTAAATTTAAAGGAAAATTGTTAGGTCTTAAATATACATTATTTTCATTTTTTTTAGGTGCGTTTAATACGAATGTAGTTGCAATCATTTTCTTTAACGGCATTTGTTGGTTAGATATTTTAATATCATTTTTATCAACAGTTTTAAAATGTACCGTTTTGTTTTGCTCTTGTACATTATTTGAATTCAATTTATTTAATTTGGTGATTTCTATACCATGAGTACTATTGTTATTGTTCAATAAACTGCCTAAGTCACGATGGGAATTATGAGGATCTATATTGTTTTCATTTTTCTTAGGTGCATTTATAAGAAAAGTAGTTGCAATCATTTTTGTTAATGGCACCCCCCGTTGTTTAGATATTTCAACATTATTATTATCAACAATTTTAACATTATCAGTTTTCTTTTGTTCTTGTACTTTAGTTAAAGTAAATTCATTTAATTTAGTTAATTCTATACCACTCCTGTTATTCAATGAACTATTTTTGTTTCGAGCATCTATATTTTTTTCATTTACTTTAGGTGAATTTATTATAGAAGCAGTTGCAATAATTTGCTTTACTGGCACCTGTTGTTGTTTAGATATTTCAACAATTCTAACATTTTCAGTTTTTTTTTGTTCTTGTACCTTAGCTGAAGAAGATTCATTTAATTTGGTAACTCCTATACCACTTGTATTACTTTTGTTATCCAATGAACTACTTATGTTGTGAGGATCTACAGTTTTTTCATTTATTTTAGGTGCGACATTTATAATGGAAGCAGTTGGAATAACATGCTTTATTGGCATTTGTTGTTTAGATACTTCAACAATTTTAACATTTTCAGTTTTTTTTTGTTCTTGTACTTTAGCTGAAGAAAATTCATTTAATTTGATAACTCCTATACCACTTTTACTACTGTTGTTATCAATTGAAATACTTATGTTTTGAGGATTTATGTATTTTTCATTTATTTTAGAAGCAGTTGGAATAACATGCTTTATTGGCATGTGTTGTCTAGATATTTCAACAATTTTAACATTTTCAGTTATTTTTTGTTCTTGAACTTTAGTTAAAGTAGATTCATTTAATTTGGTAACTTCTTTACCACTTGTGCTACTGTTATTATTAAATGAAATACTTATGTTTTGAGGATCTACAGTTTTTTCATTTATTTTAGGTGCGACATTTATAATGGAAGCAGTTGGAATAACATGCTTTATTGGCATTTGTTGTTTAGATATTTCAACAATATTAACATTTTCAGTTTTTTTTTGTGCTTGTACTTTAGTTAAAGAAGATTCATTTAATCTGGTAACTCCTACACCACTTTTACTACTTTTGTTATCCAATGAACTACTTATGTTGTGAGGATCTACAGTTTTTTCATTTATTTTGGATGCTGCATTTATAATGGAAGCAGTTGCAATAATTTGCTCCACTGGCAGATGTTCAGATATTTCAACAATTTTAAATTGTTCAGTTTTGCTTTGTTCTTGTACTTCAGTTGAAGGTGATTCATTTAATTTGTCAACTTTTATATCATTTGTGCTATTGTTAACATTTAATTGACTACTTATGTAACAAGTAGAATTGTGAGGATCTTCCAATGAATTTAAATCCATATTAGTTTCTATTTTTTTACCAGAAGAAAATCATTTATTTCTTCAGTATGATTACCATATAACCTGGAAATAATTTTAATTAATTAAAATTTCTATAATATATGATTATTATGTAGTTATTAGTTTATTCAAATTATGGATGACTAGGATATCTTCAGAATAGATCACAACCGCTAGTAAAAATAATAAATTATTAAATTGTTAATTGTATTGACTAGTAAATGTTAAATTAATATTTAAAAAGCATGTTATGTAAGAACCTACTTTAGTATAAGTATTATTATTAATTTAATCCAAACTTAATATTATAAAGCCAAAAGGGTTAAAAAAGTTTGAATGGGCTAATCTCAAGAACCACTGGTACAAATTAAAAATTTTTTTTGTTGAATTGTCCTTTTTTCGAGGAATGCTATAGCCTATATAACATTTTTAGTAAGTCCACAGGTTAAGTCGGAACTTAAGAATTTATGAATTTGCTACTTAAAAAGCCGTAAAATTAATTCCGTGTTTTGGAAATTCTATGACGCAGTGACACTTCAGTAGTGTTATTGTACGGAGTGTCTCGAATTCGAAACAGTTTCGATGGTCTAAACTTCTTGCACTATTTTCAAAAAAAAAAAAGTTTAAAACTATGCTCTGCAAAGAATGAAAGAGTAAAAAATATAGTTTTTAAGTAAAATTACTATATAGGCAACAAAATAATATTAATATGACGCATTCATATTTGTATTATTGATTTTATTTAAGTTGTTTTCCAAACACAATTTGATTTAAACAGTACATTATTTGATTTTGTAATAATTTTCTATTGGGTATAATGTTGCTAGTTCATTCAACGTTTGCATTATACCTAGAAAAAGAACTCAGCTTTCTCGGCAGTCTGCTACATCAAAACGGTTGCGAATTTCTCGCAGAAATGAAATAGCAGTTGAAAATATGTGTAGATTGACTGCTCAAGTAAATCAAGTGAACAAAACTAAGCTATGGAATTAAGCGTTGACCGTTCCTGCCAATAAGCTCAACAAAATACATGATCAATAATGAATAGAACTCTCGCATGCCATACAATTTCTTAATTCAACCTTAGCTTATGACTGTAACCTTATTTTCGTAATAGTACTAAACCAAAAACTTGCTCAAATTTTCCACGGTTTAAATAATAATAATTTTTTTTTTCGTAAGGATAAAACTAACACTGAAAAAAGTCTTAAGATATTGAGAAGCTGCTTAAGCTTTACATACAAATTCTTAATAGGTCTGACATCCCTTGACTATGTGTATTTGCATAGTAAATATTTGCAAATTAAAATACAATATTTCCTGATCTATGATTTTGGAAAAAAACTTATCATTCCACAGTTGCATGGTTTATCAATGATGGACTAAAATTATTATGGTCTTTGGGTGGAAATGTTAAAAAAGTGCTGTTAATGTTATTTGTGTGCAGACATGACAAAAATCAGTGATACACTTCAAGTTTTCTAATCTAATTTAATTTGTGTTATGTTGTTTATATCGCATGTTTCTAAAAATGCACAAATTTACCTATAACATAAAAAGTATTTTAAAAAGCGCTATAATATACCCAGATATGTAAGGAATATTGCCCAATCATTATCTTCAGAATCTGTACTCACTAGGTGGGGAACTTGGCAAGAGGAATACACTGTATTTAATTGAAACAATTTTTAGGATTTTAAAAATGCAAAAATCATGATAAACCTATATAGTAAAAAAACATTTAATTTTTATTTAAAATAATTTATGGCTGTCAAATGTTTGAAAAAATTTAATACACCCTTAATTGATATAATTAATATTCTAAAAATTCTTTTACACAACTTAAGTGTGATAAAAAATGCATGTAAATATAATATTACTAGAGATATAATTAATAAAAATAAAGTAAAATGGCAATGAATAAAATAATTAGTGAACTTAATAATATGGATAGTGGTATCGTATGTTATCTACATGATAAATGCTTATGTAGTATGCTATCCTACGCAATCATAATACTATTTACTTACATTATACAAGGTTAGATTCAGGCATTTCAACAATTAATTGTTCGTGAACCATTTGTGTGTTGAAAATTAGCTACTTTTTTCAGATAAAATTAAAAATTATACCTTATATATAGCTAACAAATAACATAGAAATTGAAGAGTGTTACTGTTTTAATTAAATGTATGTATTATAATGAATTGCTGTAAGTACTTAGAGGCAATTGGCTCACAACTGATTAGGTAGTGGTAACTCCTGGAATGGATATTAAAATACACATAATATGGTCAAGTGGTCAACTAATACCAGGCGCGGACTGGCTGGGATGCTTGGATGCTACAGGTATGTATGGTATTGCATTAGGTATGTATTTATGTTTAATATTGTAATAAATTTTAATTAGTTCTTTAAGTTTTGAACACACATCACACTATTTGTTTGTTACTTGTTTTCTACATGTGTGTGTGTTGTGTTCATATAAATTGGATAAATACTTTGTTTTCAATGCCTTATTTTTAAAATCAGATTACTTGACACAATTATAAATATGGGGAAGAAATTGAATAGCGGTAGCCAAAATAAAAAAATTAAAGAAAATAAGTTACCTATTAATATTAGCTGCAAATGACAAAAATCAAAAATCAAAAGAAATTATGTTTTAATTTATCTGTACCATCAGTTAGTATTGCATTTTCTAATACAGAACAGTACTCATCTTATTCTAAAAATGTTGATCATGATGAGTTCTTAAATTATGAAAATCGAAAGGATGAAAAAGAAATAATTTATGAGATATCTGTATCAAATGTAGAACCTATTGCATTATTTCATTCAATACCATGCATATCTAAAGCAATAAATGAAGACAATAAACTAATCATCGAAGTTGGAAAAGAAAAAGTTAATGAGGAATTTAAAAATTGTTTAGAACCTTTACAACCTATTTCACTCTTTTTCTCATTTTCAACACCAAACACATTGACTAATAACATTGATTCTGATTCTGAATTAAAATTTGTAGATATTTCAGTAAAACATGAAAATGATATTAAAGTTGATTTTGAAGACAATTTTGATGCTTTTGTATTTGCACCTCCAAATAAAAATGACAGCATAGTAGCTAAATTAAAATTTTTAGATCACCATCCTATTCAACCAATTGTGGAAAATAATTCCAAAGTTAGGTTTGATCCCAGAAACATTTATTTTCGAAAAATGTCAAATTATGATATTGTTGAAAGAAAATGGATTTCATATCGTGCTTTTACTAACAAAATATATTGTAGTACTTGCATAGCATTTTCAGTCGATTTATCAATTGCATTTGTTAATGGTGTAGTAGTTAATATTAAGAACATTTATATAAAAGTTCAAAAGAATGAAAACAAAGCAATACATAAATCTGAGTGTGAAATTTGTTTAAGAGCATGTAATCCGGCATGTACTAACAACAATATAGATGTCATTCTTGAAAATCTTCATAATAAAGAAATCTAAAAAAACCATCTGGTTCTTGATAGAATAATAAACATAATGATTGTTCTTGCTAAACAAAACTTGGCTTTTCGTGGACATGTCTATGAATCTATTAGTGATCTTAATGATAAAACAAAGTTTAATCACAGTAATTTTTTAGCAACAGTTCAACTTGTGGCTATCATATGATCCAATTTTAAAATGCCACATTGAAAATATGATTAAAAAAAGACAAAAAAAATCTTAAAGTCGTGGATGAGGTAGATTGGTTAGTTTTATGTCGAAGTCAACTGTTAATAAAATTATTCAAATAATTGGCCAGGAGATTCAACATTCTATTTCTAAGGAGATAAAATCCGCTGGTCAATTTTCTCTAGAAGTGGATTCCACACAAGATATTTCAATAAATTGACTCCATATTATCATTAATAATATTGGATCATATTAACAGAATATTAATTTATAAATTTTTCTAAAAGTTAGAAAAAATCAAGGCTGAGTATAAATAAGTTAATAAGTTAGAAATTAAATTAATTTTAAGTTAACTTAAATGAGTTAAAAAATGTCATAAAATTGACCAGCCTTGGATAAAATTATGATAATTAAAATACCTTTATACCCATCTAAAAATAGTTCTAAATACTTACTGTTAGATCTTATATAATAAATTAATAATTATTAATAATACATATAATTTTAGAATTATATTTTATAACTATGTAGGTTCTAACCATTATTTTGTTTTAAACAAATATTATATTATTATCCTAGAAGGTGCACTCGAATTCCTTTGTGTAAAAACTAAATTACAATTTGAAGAAGTAAAAAGCGAACTGTGTAATTTTTCATTATATTTTAACACCTTGATCAATGCTATACTCTATTCAAAATAAGACCGTGACCAGGCGGCCGAGTTGTGCGCATGGGCGTGGCTTTTGTTCTAAAGGTAGCCACCAGAGCCTCAGTCATGAATGGAGTCTGACCACCGCCGGATCACGGTCTTATTTTGAATAGAGTCTAGTAATGGAAATGCAATTATGCCAACCAAACTCAATGATGATTCTAAAACTGATTTGAATGAAAATAATAGTAATATACACAAAAATATTATTTACTTGAGAATATAGAAATATTATTATTTTTTAGATCATCAAAATTCTGATGATAAATGATAATGAATCAATACATAATAACAAACTCGATGATTGCCAATTTTGTTTACCATGAGTGTTTAAAATATTGTGTTTAATATGTAGCGTAAATTATATATTATAATTTCAAAACTAATGGTTTCCGCAAATTTATTTTTACACCATCGTTTAATACTCGTTAAAATACATAGGTTTCCGAAAAAAAAATCAAAAAATTTGAGTGACCGCTAAACTAGACTTGTTCCAATGTTATAACTATTATAACATTTTGATATTTGAATACTTTTTGAAATAATAATAATAATAATTAATATTTTAACACCCCAAATGGTAAGAGTACAGAAAGTATGACTAAAATTATCGCTAAATTAACAATTGAATATAAATTACTACTACTACAAATAATAATAATAATAATAATTATTATTATTATTAAAGAAAAAACAATTTAACCAAATTAAATAAAGTACATAACATGTTAACCATCAACAATTAAATTATAAAAATAATTTTTAGCTTTGTACAGGAGTCAAAAAAATAATCAAAATTATGTAATAAGTTACATGATGTTGGTAGGCGGCACACCAGACTATTAATAATATAATTTTTATTTGAATGAGGAATAGAAAAGGGTGGGTTAAATCTTGAATTAAAAGAGGGTACTATAAGGCCGACTTTTTGTAATAACTCAGGACAGTCGATAATACCATTCAAGATTTTATACATAAACGTGATATCATATACTGATCTTCGAGTTTTAAGTGACCTCAAACCCACAGAGCTCGCAATCTCAACAGAGTTATTATACGAGTAATTAGTTTTAAAAGCATATAAACGCAAAAAATTTCTTTGTAATTTTTTAAATTTATTAACTAAACCTGAGGTATCCGGTGAATTGATCGCCGGTGAATCGGTCACCGGTGAATAGATCGCGGGTGAATTTATCGTGAATATAATTGGTCGCTAAGATAATTGATCGTCAAACGAACATTTTTAGTTTTTTAGTTATTTTATTATAGTAATTACATAGGTAGTTAATATTTAATATAGGTACACATCCGAGTTTTATGTTTTTAAAGTTTCTCACAGTAAATTTAAAATTATAATAAATAAATAAATAATAATAATAATACAAAATAATAATATTAATAATTATACATTTTAATTTATTTGTAGTTTACTTCTAGTATGATAGTCGTCAAGTATAAAAAATAATAATAATAATATAAATAAAAATAATAATAATATTAATAATCATACATTTTAATTTATAATTATTTAAAGTTGGAGCTGAAAATTATGGGCTATTCCTTTTAAAAAGTCTATTTTACTCCTATTATGATAGTCGTCACATATTTTTATAATTTTTTCTGCGTGGTCTTTGTACTTCCGTTTAACACCCATCGCCATTCCTGCAATTAGTTGTTCTATTTGTAACTTCATAAGACTCTCTTCCTTTTTGAACGAATCTATACATTTCCATATAGTTGGATGACATGCGTTCAAACTAGATGCAAAGCCATTATGCCATCCTTCAACAGAATTGTTGGTCCGGGGGATATTTTCGAAAATATATTTATGACAGTTCCACAGCGTCACTGGAAATAATGCTGGTTTCCTTCGATTTCTTCGATCAAGACGCCCAATCCACGTATCTTCAAAATAATTTGTCAAAGGTGTTAATATTTCTTCGTTCAGTGAATAAAACTCTGAGTTCAGTAGTTCGTTCCAAGCATTTTCTACATCTTCTTCTGGTACAAAACTAAGTGCTGCCATCATTCTAATTTGCAAAGCAAATTCCGAGTCTTCCATGTACCTTTTTTGGAATCCTAAATTTTGCAATTCATTTTTTTATATTGGTCACATTTCCATATTGACTTTTCTTCGGTTCCAAATTTTTCAAAATTATACATATAGCCGTTATAAATTAATTTATCTTTGCCTTTTTCACTCTTAATGAACTCCATTATTATAAAATAAAAAAACAGTAAACACACACAATATCGTACTAGCATGGACTAACAAATGCAAGTATGTAATGACTAATGACAAATTGGTACGACTATCGGAATATAGATGACGATAAGTCGATAACGATCGTATAAGCTTATCTAAGTTATTGCCACGCTAGTTCAATTATCTCGTGTGTACATCATATAATAGTACCTATATAAAATTATTACATCTGTTAATCTGCACATTGTAAATTGGATATAATTATATATTATATTATATAATTATAATTGGATGTAATTACTATAATAAATAAAAATTGTTCGTTTGACGATCAATTATCTTAGCGACCAATTATATTCACGATAAATTCACCGGCGATCAAATGTTCGCGACCAATTCACCGCGATCCAAACCTGATTGATTAGTATTCCACAATACCGACTCATATTCCAGTAAAGATCTAACCAGCGAACAGAATAAAACTTTCATACATAATGCATCATTGAAAATAATGAGTACCTTACGTTACATGGATCACAATGTATATAATTATATATATACTTATACAGTATATAATTAAAAATGAGTCAATAGTTTTTCAAAATAGATTTTTTGTCCAAGACCTTTTCGTCCGAGATTCCAAGTCAGCCTATATTGTTAACAGAATTTTTCACCAACCTAAGATTGTCAGAATTTCAAAAACGCCGAGAGTCGAAGTCATAAATATTAAATATTTGCATGCAATATCTGGCGAGATTTGTAAATGAAAATATCAACTCACTTGGAACGTATTCGAACTTCAGATGCGCAGATGATTCCGAAATTTTAAAAGGGTATTGTTCGCCATAATCGACTGCAATACGGACAAATACAAGAAAAAGGAGAACGTGAACACACGCGTAGTTTTATTGTAAAAATTACAAACGGCAACGATAACTATCAAATAAACAACAGTACGCCGACACTGGCGCGTCCGGACTCAGGGCGCCAATCGATAAGAGCGACTAAACGTGATAACATTAAAATGTACAAGCAAAGATAACCGTGGACAAAATCATAGAATGAACCGCGTAAAGATAATAAGTGATAACGTCGGCAAACCGTATAAAATAATAAAATAACATAAATCACAATAAAAATTATAAATTTGAAGTACGACTTATTCGAGCAAGTAACACGCTAAAATGTAATAATTATAAACTATTAAAACTTACATTAGGCATTAGTAAATATTATTGAAACATAAAAGTCAATTAATCTGAATCAAACCACAGTATTGGCCTAAATTGTTTAAAATGTTTTATCATTCATTTTTCTCTATAGGTATTCGAAAGTAAAATACTATCCACCTAGTATAAAGTATTTAGTGTTGTACATTAATTATGTACAGTTGAAATAGAGCTATAAATATATAATACACTATAACATATCTCAAAAAAACTAACACCACTGAGCAAGCCTAATATTATTTACTTAATACCACTGATCATCTATTTTGTCTTTGTTCACAAAAGTATTATAAAATATTATATTGGATAGAAACGTTGAATTTATTGGTATACATTTCTCTGTAAACTGATCAGCGTGAGCTGTGAGACGATATTGTAATTTTACGGTGACGCAAGTTATTATGTTGTAATATACATCACACGAAAGCATAATAAGTATATTATAATAATCTATACATATTACCAATACATTAATAATATTATCAATATATAACGATAATATAAAATTAACCATTATTACCTTTAAAATTCTACTGATCTCATCGACGCGCCGAAATAATTACATAAACAATAATTGAACTGTCCAATGGAACTGCAGGTCTAGAAGACTCGTCCTCGTGATCAATTATGTGCGTAATTAAGTAAAATATAAGTAATTTACGACATTTACGTTACTCGAAAATGCGCACAAAGACCACTCCGTACTCGCAGTAGATAGAAAACAACAAAGCCGCAGCCACACGAGAAAAGACGGAATAATGGTTATATTGTAAATGACTCCCACTCCTGTTGGCCGTTTCTCATATCGATCACCTTCGAACAAGTTGCTGGTCATTGCATTATGATAAACGCGTTTTCTCCATGACTATACCTCCGCTTGGAGGTAGAACTTACGTATACCACATTGCACCATAATAATATTCACAGTGCCGGCGGCGTTAAGGGAGGACATATGGGACGTAATGTGGTCCAGTGCCCGCGTACTTTTTGGTTTTAAATTTTAATAGGTCCCGAGATTTACCGTCTTCAACACATTAACAAATGGTCAAAATTATAAAACATTATAATCATACATTTCTTCATTATGATTTATGATTGTAATTTGTGAATGATGGCAAAATTAAAATACACATTTATATCATTAAATTAAATTATATAAATTTTTGTTACGATAAGCCTAACTAGTTCAAGGTAGCAAAATATCTATATAAAAAATAAACAGTATGCTTTTTTAATTTTGATTTTTATCATACAATTCATACATAATAACATAATAATGTATAATAACGATTAATATTATAATAGTGCATAGATTACCTACTATACCTACATATAAGATAAATGATCAGTTTTTTTTGAAAATGATATCGTAACTATTGTTTAGACCCAATGACAAAACTAATTCTTATTTATATAGTTACAATTCAAAAGAGTTATTTTTATTATAATACATCAAAATACAATAAAATATGATATATGTACAGCCTGTATTTATTTAAGTGTCAAGGGTAGAGAAGATCCTGAAATGAATTTTGCTAACTTCTAAGAACAAAACTGATAAGTGACAAAATTAAACAAAAGTTAAATCATGTACCTATTGCCTACCATTGATTTAGATCAATATAGAAGTATAAAGATCTCCACACACTGACGATTATACGACTGGACGCGGTAACGGCAAAATTAAGTCTGTCACAATTTACCACCACCACCAAGACAAAAGAATTTTACTGCTACCTACCGCTGCAGTGTGTGGGGACTTTAATACGTATCTATAAACTTAACTTTATTTTAAAACCAATGCACATTACACATACATACGTAATAAGGTCTGTACCTATTTATAGATTTCGTCAAAAATACAATTTAAAACATAAACTGATTATAACAACATTAACAACAGTGACCACTGTAGATATTTAAAAAACTATTAAAACTCGGTTTCTATTATTTCTAAATATTTTTTTTCTGAATGATTTGAATTTGTTTTCTTCTTTTTCAGTCACATACTATTTTGTAACAACATGCAGCATGTAATTGTATAAACAATTATATCTTTCATAAAATGCTCTCTTCTCAGGTTCTCGACTCTCAATGACTCACTATAGTGCAAAAGATGACAAGATTAATTTAGGTGATCAAAAGTACTAGTTTTGAAACAAAAAAAATATCGTTTATTTTTATAACATTCTGAGGCTAAATATAGAATTTCAATTCTATATTATTATTCTCTATTCATATATAGAGCTGTTTCTTTAAAATGTAATATTCATTATTTTATGATAATCTATATTTTCAAACTTTCAATAATTTTTATATATTATTTAATCAAAAAATATCTCATCGCCATAAATAGCGTAACTTTCGGTGAATTTATATAATAGAACAATTTGTAGGGAACTTCTATTAAAATGTATTACGTTAACTATGGAGATAAAATCTTTTATGATAGGTATATGATTTATACATATTTCGATTAAAATCTATATGCGTTGGTCGTGGTTAAGTATGAATCATCTGTAAACTTCTGATGAAGTTTAATAAGACCGATAAAAGAATTTTTGAAGAAATATTTTATCTTGTTGTTATATAGGTAGGCACTAACTTTAATACTTAGAAGAAATCTCATCAAAATATATAGGTACACGAAAAAATTCCAATAAAAACACGTTTACGCGTTTCGAGAATAATATATGGTTACTGAGTTGTTTTATTGTAAAAACACCTATGAACAAAATTGAAGATGAGATTAAAATCTGGTTCCGTGAAAAGCCCGATTTTTGACTTTTAAGTCCTAAAAATGGGCGGGACCATTTTCCTCCAAAAACGAGATTCCGTTTTCCTCCACTGTCCATTTTCCGCCAAAAACAAAAAGGTTGGTTTCCATTTTCCTCCACATTATTTTTGACTAAAATTATGTCTATTTTCCTCCAATATTTTAGTCAGTGTTGCGTTTCGTATTATAAAAATAGAGTATGGCTAGGATCACATTTTGCGCGTATCTGTAGATTAAATTCTGGTCGCGTTCTTATCAGCTAGGGAAAAACGCTAGTCTAAGTGTCCGACTAACAGTCGATTGTAACATTGATTAAGCCTAATAAAGATACGTACATATACAACGTACGGTCATATACGTATATACCTACATTTTACTTTTATTGTTATATTGTGTATCATCAAATGTCATTGATTATGAGTTAGACAATATACTAAATACTCGTATCAATAAGACTATATTTTTAGTAGCTTACCGTACGCCGTAGTGCCTATAGTGTGTTTTAAGGTTTAACATGTCTGAAAAAACGACGTTTATTGAAAGTTCTCGAGGAAAACTTTTGATAATTCGTGATAGTTATAAATATTTCTTAGCATATAAGTCAAAATCTGAATTATCACGTTGGCGATGTTGTTTAATGACTTGTCAAGCAGTTATATACACTAATAAAAATGAAGAAATAGTAGCCGATGAATTACACAAAAATGTACATCATCATTTGCCATCACCAAAAAAAGTAAATCGACAAATAGTGAATAATGCATCATGTAAGCGAAAAGCAATTGACGATTTATTCTCACGACCAAAAAAGGTGATACTTAAGGAACTAGGACAAAGTTATGTAAGTTTATTGGAGGAAAACGGTATCTTGTTTTTGGAGGAAAATGGCTACGGCCCTAAAAATAACTCTTGAAAAAGGTAAAAAAAACGGTCATGATTAAACATGAAATATTATACGAAGTTTTACAGATACCTATCAAAAGTTGAGCTTCTATAACGGAACTAGATATGAATCTCTTCTACAATTTTTACAATAAAACCACTCAGACTAACCATATTCTTTGAACGCATAAATAATGTTTTATAAGAAAACCGTGGAAAATTACGGCCTGCCTCGACGGCAGCTAACAAAGTTATCTCTTGAGCGTTGTATGTCTAAACGTTTTCCTGTGACGTCTTCTTAATACTTTACTTTATGCGTTTAATACCTATTGGCTATTTAATGATGAATTTTAAGCTGAATGTTGGTGAACTACCCTAGCTGGTTTTTTGGTTAGTTTCATTGTTAAACACGCGGAATGTATGTTTCCTTGCAGCAATAAGTCACACTATCTACATATAATTAGTAAATAAATAAACCCAACAGTTTTACACATGGCTACGTTGCAATACTGAAAAACATGAGGATACTTACCTGGCTATATAGGCTATATATTATATCTATATGTAAATGTAGGTACTCAAACCTTAAGAAGATGTTAGCGCATTATTTGTTTTCTCTTTTAGGCCTAGCGCAACATAAACAAAACACATTTATATTTTATAGAGTAAAATCACCCATTACACAAGAGATAGTGAATACTTTTTTTTTAAGGAATGACATATCAATTTGTCTAAATATTATCTCTAAGCAATTTAAACATCATTTAAATGAACAACATTTCATTGTTTATTTTGAAAGTCGAATACAAAATCAAATAACAATAAAATATAATATCGATATGTCATTCTCCACAAAAATATTATTCTTTATCTTTTTTGTAACGGGCGATTTTAATTGATACTTACAAAAAAAAAAAATAATAATACATATCAGTCTTACGTTTGAAATATGAATTAAACTTTTATTTTGCACACAATATTGACAACCTGGAGAAGTTAAATTTCAAATAAATATGATTTGTACTTCTATGCGAGATAAATTTTAGTCAAATAGTCAACATAATTATTATATCACACAACTTCATAAATAATTGATTTAAAGTGTATCAATATGGATTATGGAAGTAAAATCGTGACGTCACAATTAAGAGTTAAAATCACCATCACCAAGAAATAATGTACATAATTTTGGACACAGAGACTGATCACTGTAGTACTGTGGTATGGGGCATTTACCAAAAATCTAAGAATGATACCAAATGGGTATTAATTATCTATAGAGATGATCTATCTTGTTTAATCTATGATCCACCAGTGTTTGGAAAGTTGTATGTAATAAAAGATAATTAATTTATAACACCTACTCGTTATTTAGAGATCAAAGTAGCTACTTCATTCGTCACTCAAATAAAACAATGATGAAATTACCTTACTTATCAATGAAAAAAGTAAATTTGTTGCTTCCATATAACATAAATAAAAAAAATACGAGGGTAGTTCTCTAATTTCTAACCAATTGTTGACTGAAAAACAACAGAAATATATAGGAAATTTAGTGTATAGACATAAATGCTAGGATACAGATACTTTAATCAAGATGAAAAAAAATAATAATATAAAATTGTATTTAGAGAAGTCAATTATATAAATGTCCGAGCAAGTAAGAATATGTAATCTAGATCTAAAATATTAAAAACCAAATTGTGACTAGTTAAGATTTTAAATAATATAATCTATTAGGATATTATTTTTTCCGATTCATAAAATTGTAATTCTTGACCCCCTAAGGTCCTAAACAAATTCTAACATATTATATAATGAATTACAAACAAAGTCACCTGTAACCTTTGTTAAGTTAACACAAATATTAACTTCATTTTTTTTATTTTATCGAGAAATAAGATTTTTTTGTTTGGAGAGCTACAATACAAATAAATACAGTTAAAATTGTTTTTATTTAATGAACATTTAACATGTATGTAAAAAAAAAAAATAAACAATTATAAAAACTCATTATTAGCCATCATTGAATGTGTAACTGTAATTGAAAACCAACCAACAATAGTTTTAATTGAAACTAAAAATGGGTCAGAATACAATTTTGAACAATGGTTAAAATGACAACATTATAATCATTTCAATTTTAAATCATTATAATGTATAGTAAACCATCAATAAAACAATAAAATAGTAAATATCTAGCACACATCACATACAATTTTAAATAGTTGATGTAAAACTGAACTTATTATAGTAACAATAAAAATAATATTTTAATCAGTACTGAACCGAGATTGATAATTATAACTTATACTAGTCTATAATATTATTATAGTTTAAAACAATTAGTACAAATAATAATTTCATACATCAATGAGAAAATTATTATTTCTTAAATTTGTATTGTTTTTGACATTTTTTTTATCTATATTGTCTACAAACTTAAAATATTGTGAAAATGGTAATGTAGGAACATAACATTGTACTTAGGAAATATTTCATTGTGGGTTCATGGCACATCTTTTATTTCTAAAACTTTTTTTCTGGATTTTTTATTTTTATTTTCTATTCATGATATTTTATTCAACATAATAATATAATGTTTGCATCAGCTGTTACTTTGATGTTTTGATTTATAGGAAAATTTGTATTTAATGCATATAAACCTACAAAAAATAAAAAATAGACGTAGTTACAATGAGTATTATAATAAGCTAAGAACAGAAGAAAATTTTGTTATATTGAAAATTGACTTAGTTTATAACAAAATCATTTTTACTTAACTCTTTCTGAACTTAATCATATTTTATAGTATTATACTTAATTCATTTAAAAGTTCAAATATAGATGTCTATTGTAATATTTAAATACAATTTAAAATATAAAAATGATCAAAATAGCAAAAATTCATTTAAAATAATAAATTTAATTTTTTATAAAAATAATTTTAGTGAATTGAGCGATAGGATTGAAGTGTTATAATATGATTTTATTTTTATTTTTTAATTTTAACAAAATATTTCAGAGATTTACTTTAATTTCCTCCTGTTCATAACTAATCAGAAATAATATTTATTTCTAAGCTATAAAGCATAATAAAGTATTATCAAAATATAATATACATTGTAAAATTACTCAATGTACAAAAATAAAATATTAATATAAATACTAGGCCTAAATATAAATTATCGAGATATTTTCGGTGGAAAGTAAAAGTATTTCAATATTTTAAAAACACTTTAAAGGTAATTGGCGGTAAAATGTACAGTTTAATAAAAAATATTTTCTTAGTGAAATATTTGGAAAACTTATATTTACTTTTCTACCTATTTAATTTTTTTTTTGTAGTTTACATAATAATATTAAATATCCTCATTTTTCAAAAGGTCAATTATAATACATTTTATACAATTAAAAATTATTTCATACAATTATTTTATGGAGAGCTATACTATAGAAGATTTGTAGACAGTAAATAAAATTTTAAATAAAAAAAAATAACAAAGGATAATCCAATATTACTTTTTAATATTAATTAATGATTAGTATTACTGTATTAGTTATATCCAAAGGGTAACCATATCCAAACAAATGTGAAGTAAGTAAAATATAAGATATGACCTTTGTATTGGATCACACTGAAATTTGCTGTTTTAATTGGTTCATATTGTTATGCATTCTTTATAGGTATGGGCCTCCCTATATAACTGTATGGTAATATTACAATAAAATACTAACAAAAATGCATCATAAAATATTACAAATAATATTAAAAACATTTATAAAATATATTATTTTATTTATAAATATTCTTACTGCAAAGTATTACAAAATTCAGCTTAATAACATTAGTTTAACTGACAAATGACAGCTGATATATTAAAAAATATTCATCTTAACATAATATAGCCACCTTAACAGCACAATTGAGATACACTGGCTACCACAAACTAAGTTAATTTGAATTGACATATCCATGTTGAAAGAGATACTGAGTAGTAGAGGAACTGGATCACCAATGCATTGAAACATGGACGTATACATAAAAGACAAAAGAGTGCTAATCTAGACATACTAGAAGTATGTTTAAGACATTTCTAGACAGGGCATATGTATGTACCCAATAAATTAAATAGGAGTACTCAAATTTTGGAAGCAATAAAACACAAAAATAAAAATATTATTAAATCATTTTCATTATTATTAAAAAAATAAAAATATTATTCAATTCTTTTCATTATTATTACAAAAAAAATAATATACAATTTTGAACTTCAAATTACTTTTAGTTATTTAGATGTATATTAATAAAAGATAATGTTTGTGTGTGTGATAGCGATTGATAACAAAGTCTATGCACTTGTGGTTCTGAAATGTAATAAATCCTGTACCCAAGAATGTGTATCTTGAAGCCAAATATTTAAATTATGTACTGTAAAGATGAGGGCTTACATAGGGATGTTTTGGCTCACAAAAATGATTTTTTTGTTTGTATAGGATTTTCATTTGTTACAGAAAACAAAATAGTTATTATAATTGAACATAATTTTATACCTAGTATTTATACTCGGTAAAACACACATAATTGGCTTATTCAGTAAAACTAGGTACTTAGATTAACATAGTGTATCTTGAAATGGGTCGATTAAATATTAATCCACAATTAATTTAGGTTATTGTTACTTCCGAAAAGTAGCAAAAATGAGATATGTGTTGTAGTTGTTAAGGTAGCAATATGTATAATATTAAAATACCAATCTATTTAAAGTGTTTATATGTATATTGTACAAATCAATAAAGGACCCAGTGTTTAACACCTTAGTTGCTACTGGCCCAAAGATAAAAGATAAAATCCTCAAAATACGCATTCCATTAGCTATCACAAATTCAAAAAGTCATACAATTCTTTGGAACTTGCATTGTATGCTATCCACCTGGACTTTGATCGCATTATATGCTATCTACCTTTCGGTTGATATCTACTTTGTACTGAGACTGATATTGCAGGTATAACTGTATAATTATAAGCATCTATAATACATTTTACACATATCATAGTTAGTAGATATATGACTTACAGTTTGACTCGTAAAAGTTGTGTGTATTTGAATTATTTTCAAATTTAATTATTTTAAGTTGAATCAAAATGAAAAATTTTATTGACTTTTATAGACATGTTATTTACAATGACAAAACTTGCAGCAATTTTTAAAAACAACATGGTGTTTTGCCCACTTCTAAAGTATGACAAAAAATAAATTCAAATAATGAAGTATGTGGAGGGACTATTAAGGAATATATGAAGAATACTAAAAAAATGATGGAGAATGTAAAGTTATTATAGAAAAGTGTTTATGTTGTCAGAAGAAAAGATGCCAAATAGAGTATTAGATGTAGTCCATCAGAAAACAAAATGAATTCTTTACTTATGTTGACATAAATGGAAAAAGTGTCAAAGTAAAATATGGCATAACAACACGTGGTGCCACCATCTCATGTAGATAGCATACTGCACAAGTTCCAATTCTTTATTGTTTTGAAATCACTAGCTATTATTTGACTGTTAATCATTTAACTTGGCTTTGTATGTTTGTGATTTAGCTAATGAAAATTTAAAAAAATTGGACGATCAAAAATAACTATTTTATAAAATTATTAAAAATTAAGTACCTGTTTTAACTTACTATTACCTATTTAATTAATGGAAATTTTCATTTCCATTAATTAAATCAGAACAACTGTTTCTATAGCAGTAGGTACTAGGTACCAGTGTGGCAATATTTACAGGTAGACTGCATGCAGAATTATAGCTGCCTGTGCATTATATCCATCTAGTTTACAATTATTTTTGTTAGTTTAACAACTTAACTTTCAACAAAATACAAAATATTTAAACAATATAAAATAATATTTAAAGTAATAAAATATATATATAGTAATAAACCTGATAGATTTTCCATCCAGTAAGAATAAGAATTATTTCTGAGTAATCTGTAATAGTTACTAGGCATTATTGAATCCTGAAATGTTTGAAATATTTCATTATTTGAATTCATAGTAAACTAAAATAATATCATTTTCAGTTATTTATATTTAATTTGTGATAATATGTCACATTATATAATATAAAAATATTTATGACAGGTGACATCAAGTGATATGAAATGTCTAACTAAATATTAAAATAAGCTTAATTTAATTATTGATTATGACGTAGATGGGAATTCCTCTCGTCCACCCCAATAAGTAAGATTGGGCATTCTTTTAGAAATATAGTACTATAAACAATAACATACTTATATTGCAGTTGAAAAATATTGGAAATCGAGCATTTTTTGTACAAGTAATTAAAGTTAAAATTTTGACAAAATTCTTCAAAAACTTGAAAGTTTGGAAATTATTTTATAGTTAAAAAAGTAGATGTTCCAATATTATATCTAAGAATTAATAATTTAAAACATTTCTTTTTCATAGGTAGTTAGTGTAATCATAAAATCTATAAAATATTATTCTACTATTATACTTTATACACATAATTACATTTTCAAATGAGATTTTTTGGCATAAATTAGTCTAACCCACTGTAATACTAAAATCAATTACTTCAATAGTAATAATATCATAAAATATACTTAAAACTATCAGCTGATACACACAGCTCAGAATTGGTTAAACAGAAAAAAAAGTCCTTGTGGGAAAAAAATATATAAAACTAGGAACATTTTAAATAAAGTTTTGTCTTCAAAATTTTTTAAAAGCTATAGTCCAAAATATTAAGTTACAATGATGATAATTAATACAATGGGTTTGTTTTAGATAAATATATGATATTTTTTATATTTTGTAAAAATTTTCCTGACAAGTCATCCAAGTTAGTGATATATATGTCTTAAGGTTGCCACACACTGCAGCAGTAGCGGTGGCTGTGGCGGTTACGGCAAAATAAAGCGGGACAGAATTTTACCGCCACCGCTGCAGCGTGTTTGCGACCTTTATACATTATTTTTTAATAATATTATTGACTACAATTCAATGACATGTTAATTTTAATAATTATTTTATTATCTATTATTTTTTTTAAATATATCTTTTGACTTTTTTTCCTACCATCCTCAGAACCGTTTTCGTTTTAAATTATTGAATTCAGATTTATAAAATTCATTAAAATGACATCTCTAGAGTACAGAAGAGCTGTACCTACTTAAATTTTATATTTTATACAGATAATTACATTTTATTATTGTGGATATTTTCAGCCAAAATTAATTGAATCGGCTATATTACAAATAGTAGAATAAAATACTTTAATACTAATAATATAAAATTAACTTAGTACTATAGACTGAGAATTCAATAAAATAAAGTATTTAAATTTTCAATTTGTTTAAATATCTATTAAAACAAAACATGTAATTATATTTATAGAGATAATCAAATATAAGTATCTACATACCCATATTGAGTGATTGCTCGAACTCTTGGAAGTATTTTAAACAGATACTTAGTTATTTTGGCATTGAGATCATTTGATTTCCATTTAATCCATGTTGTACGTTGACTGTTTTAATTGTAGAGTTTACTTTTTCGTGCATACATATATTTGTTGAAAGTTTACTAGAGCAATTTTTAACTTGACAAACTTCTCCATGTTTAAGTATTGATGTTGTAGATATATTTGTATGAAGTAGTGATGTTTTATTATGTCTATTATGTTCTGAGGTACTTACATAAAATATGTGTGGAAAAGATTTATTTTCATGCTTAATTGAGAAGGGAAATTTCAACAGGTCATCAGGTTTTGATGGCACTGCAGTTGTGGCATCTTTAGCTTCATGAACTTTAATTTGGTTAGATTCATGTATTTTTTTTAATTCTTTTTTTTGAGGGTCATCACAATTCATACTTAGTTTTGAGGATCTTGTAATTCTTGAATGAACAATACTAGAAGTATTCATAAATTCACTTTTGATTGATCTAAGTTTTTTGCGTGAGTCTTCAGATGTTTTAGACACAGCAACAAAAGTATTTCTCGTCTTACGTAATTTCACACGGTCAGCTATTGATAATGAAGGTATGTTTGTTGGAGGTGTATTAGAATTATATTCATAATGCATTTTCAATTTCCTGGGTACAGAATTTTTTTTACATTTAGGTGTTTGTTGACTAAGAACAGGAATGGGTTTTTTGAACCAGTCTTTCGATTCTTCAGGAAAGAAAGTTGAAGCATTTTTTTTACGAGTAGATGTTTGATGACTTTGAACAGGAATGGGTTTTTTGAACCAGTTTTTCGATTCTTCAGGAATGAAAGTAGAAGCATTTTTAACACGACAAACTTTTGACTTGCAATTAGGCATTGCCTTATTTGGTTCTTCAATTTTTAAAGATCTTGTATGAACAATATTTGGAGTATTTATATTTTGAATTGACATGGAGCTAAAGAAAAATAAAGTATTCAAGTTACAACATTTTATTTTATCAACCAAAACTATATATTATATACATATTATACTGCCCAACTGACATTTTGTTATTATAAAATATTTAATAGAATTTAAAGTTATGCGTTATTTCAACTAGCTATTGAATTATCTGATTGGCATTTTTTTCTGAATGGGCAAGTATAACATTTCTTCCGTACATCACGGAACATGAAAATAAAATGTTTATTTTGAAATGATATCGTCCACGTTTATGCAAAACACACCAAGTTCAAAAACGTGATAGTTGAGAATCAGCGTTTGAAATTTTTCCAAATTTTAATTGTATACCATATGTAACCAAATTTGTTTTTTGCTTGTTTTAATTGATTTTCCTTTAAGCAAAGTAGTTATTTATAAATGGTTATAAATAATTTGAGTATATGACACTGTGAATGTATATTCTTTCTTATTATAGTGAAAATACAAATTATTAAGGTAAACTTGGTGTTTATTTGCTTAGTTTGCATGGACTTAGTGCGGTATTTATGAGTTGTTGGTGAAAAATAATCAAAAGCAAAATTAATTAAGTCTGTTTTAGCATGTAACAAGTGAACTTAGTGTGTTCTGTGTATTAAAGAAAGTATCAAATGGACTTGTTGAAATTTTAAATTATTTATTGAATACTTTAAAAATTATATTAGGACTTGATTGAATGTAGCATATTGAAGATTTTAAACTGCATTATGTCTAATAATAAATTGGAAAAATCGATTTTTGGTCTTAGTATGTTTTGCATGAACGGGGATGATATACTATGTATCATATCAAAATGCTTATAAAAACATATATAGTAGATACTGCTTATAATGACACCAGTTATAGTAGCAAATTATTTTTAATAACAGTTATTTTAACACAATGTTGTACATTTAATTCTAAAATAATAATTTAATTGATTTAGTGATTAAATATTTTTATCTTTACTTTTTTTTACTGTATGTAAAATTTATTTTTTATTTTGGTCAATTGAAAAATAATATAATTTGAAAACAAAAAAATGTTTTGATACATAGTAAATAATGTACATAAATCAATATTGCATGAATTAAGCAATTCATTGTCAAATTATTTTTAATATATTTTTATTAACACATTGTAAATTTGTAAAATACTAATTATTGCATCTCAACTATATTCATTCCAAAATCTGTTTTTAATATAATGCAAAACTTTGTTAAGGGGATTGGAATCGGTGATTTTCTGTCTTTGTCTAACACACATACAACATAGCATTATAGACGTGTTCTATTTCCAACGCACCAACAGATATACTGAAGCGATAAGAATTCTGAAAACAGATTTGAATTTGTTGTCAAGTCTTCTTAAGATCACCATTCCCACACTTTTGATTTTTAATTTAATCTTCTCCAAAAATTAAAATATGTAATTTTTCAATTACTTTGTTTTAATGTATCGTTTTTAGGATTTTGAAGGATGATATCAAAAATGTGGTAAGGGCGATCTTGAGAAAACTTGACGACAAATTCAAATTTCTTTTCAGAATTCTTATCGCTTCAATATATCAATCAGTACATTGGATATACAAAACGTCTATAATCCTATGCTATACGTGTATTAGACAAAGACAGAAAACTACCCCTTCCAATCCCCTGAAACTAATAAGTAATAAGCTTCATACCAGGTTGTATATTAAGCAATTTAAATATTTAACAAATCAATAGTATTCTAATTGTCACTTAAAAATGATGCAATGTCCCATGTTTGATTTATTATATTTCAGTTACCTATAAAATTAATCAAATATTCATGCAATCTGATACCAACATTTTTAATAGAATAGCAGTATTATTATATCTAGTTTATTCAAGTTAACTTGATCTAATTGAATCTCGAGTGACCACGGATGACACATAATATATTTGGTTTAAAATGTGTTTTTTTTATTTATAATTCATTGACAGATTATACTATTTGGATACCTACTTAAAATAATTTATTTTATGATAATTCACTTATTACCTTGTATTTTCAGCCGTAGTTAATCCACTGGTAATTGGTTGGACCATTTCATTACTGCTATTGGTATTTTTTTTTGTGGATTTGTTCACTAATGCGATTAAATTTTCAATTTTAGTGTCACTTAATGAATAAGAATTTTGACGTACTTTATTTGATGCTTCTTCTAACAAACCTTCTAATTTATCAGCATCTACAGCATTTATAATAGCATCAGTTACTGAACTAAAATAAGTAATTTTAAGAACTGCAGGTATAAAAAATAACTTCCAACACTCAATTATATTGGGATCTGTATGAGAGCCTTCTCCGATCAATTCTGATATTTTATAATAGCACGAACAAAATGTATCAGATTCTAAAGTTGTTTGGATTTTATTGTGACCAATATTTTCGTCTTTTATAACTCCCCATTGTAATTTTTTAAGTTTTGCCAGTAGAACATTACTCTTCTGAAATATATTGCTACCTAACATCTTGAGACCAACGAATAAACTTAAAATAATCATTAAAAAACCATGTTCAAAGTCAGAGTCGTCAAAAATAGATATTAAATCAATAATATTCGTTTTCAGTATTTTGTCAAGTTTTTCAAAATAATTTATGTACAGAACTGCCAGCTTATGAACATTTTGAGCTATAACATGTTTATCTTTCCAACTTAATATCAAGTTGACCCGTGATATACAATGCATATTTGCTAACATGATCATAAATAATATGTTGTTATTAATAACCAAAGTATCTTGAAAATTTTTATTGAAGTATTTTTTATGTAATTGTTCAAAACATAACATTGTAAGTTTTTTGGTCCCCAGTGGTGGAAAAACAAAAGTTGAATTAGTTTTTGAAATATCTGATTTTTCTGTCTCAAAATTGTTAATTTTAGTAAAATTGGCATTTATTGTATTTACGTTACGTACTTTGATTTTACCAATTAATAAGTTAATATTTGTTACTGATTCCTTGATCTCTTTAGTTTCTTCTTTCTTGTCAGGGTTAATTATTATACATTTTTCATTATTTGAAGGCTCAACATCATTTTTTATGTTCAATTTATTAGATAGTATTTTGAGATGAAAATTTTCTGTTTGCTGTAATTTTGAATATTTAAGTTTCGATCTAAACGTATCCCCATTTTTTGACAATATCAACCTTGGGATTTCTAAATCTGTTTCTTCAGTTTTAAATTTTTTATGGTTAGGTTCTCCATTAACAAGTTTCTCTGTTTCTCCATTTTTCAATTCTATACATTCAGGCACTCCATTAGTAAAACCACAATTATTCTGTTTATTTTCCATCCATATAGGAATCCTAAAATATGAATAACATTTTATTATATTTCTAAAAATATTAATTATATTTATTTATTATTAATTAAACTACCAATCAATAGGCATTGGATAATACATTCCAATTATTATTATTATTATCGCATAATGCTCTATGGGTAATAATAAATATTTAATTAAATAAGAACCTATTGAAAATGATTCAAATCCAATTTTTTTAAGAAACAACACTTTAAATAGTGTACTAAAAATTGTGTTTAATTATTATAGTTTTAACTAACATAATAATAATTTATTATACATACGAAATTTTTTCTAAAACGACACATGGTTCATAATAAGTAAAGGAATCCACCATTGATCTCATCGATTCGGCTGACTTCATGTTATTTTGTTAATATATCCTATAAAAAAGGATCAAGTTACATTATTAAGTCTAATTTGTTAGAAAAACCAAGATGAATTTATTAAGTTATAAATAAAATTAATTTAGTTTAAGTTTAGGTATTCTAATTTTTTTTGATATTAATTTAATAAAAAACTTGAAATAATTTTGACCCACAAATAATAATTTGAAGAATTACTTTCTTATATACATAGAAAAAAAATCTTCCATTCTCCAATCCTAATCAGTTATCACATAATTTCATAGTTTCTTAAGTTTTTTTTTGGTGTTCTAATCCACAGTAACAACTACAGAAGGACTAACAGATTTACAGTATGAATGTATGATTTATCTAAGAAATAAGGAGGCCTCTATTCCTAATAATTATTAATATTTAATAATGAATATTTTTGATCTTCATTATAAATATAAGATAAATTTGTGAAGTAAAATTATTAAAATTAGTAAAATTTCAAAAAGTTTTGGACAAACATTCTGGGTATTATGTAAAATTTCTAAAATAATAGATGGCAAAACAGATTTGTTTGATTGATTTCCTGAAGCTATAGAAACTATCGATATTGTTAACTTTAAGTATGCACCGGCCAACTCTGTAGACGCGGAGCGGTCATTTTCAGCTTACAAAAACATACTTTCAGATTGTCGAATATCTTTCAAATTCGAAAATATATCGAAAATAATTCTTATACAGTGTGATCTTAATATTTAAATTATTTAACTTATGTAACATGTATTTTAGTTTATATTATATATATATTTATAGTAATTTATTTTTATCATGCATTTTTTTATAATTCATTTTGAATTAATAATAACCCCTATTTTACGTATATTTTTTTGCATATTTTTGTTGAAAAAAAGGTATATTTGATATATTTGAAGATTTTGAAAGTTTTAAATGCATATTTTAATGAAATTTTAGTCATTAACATCCGAGCTCTACTAATTTATATTAATCAATAAACCTTTATAATTTGTTATAACATGGTTCAAAAGACTAGATTCAATATTATATCCATTTCATATTTTTATAGACTTAATATAAACATTGTTATAACTAAAATATTACTCTTAAGAATCTTGAATAAGTACATCAATAATTTGCATTGAAAAAAGTGTGTTTTTAATTGAAAATAGAAGTTTGTAACACCACAGGAGGACACTTCTTTAGATAGTATTAAAAATCTTAATAATTTAAAAGTGTGTTCTATAAGTATATTTATAAATTCAAAAAATCAGAATTTAAATAAAATTATTATTGATTGAAAAAATGTAGTTGATCATGATTGGTGAATGAACAAAAATAAATAGGCAATTAAAATCAATTAAACTTTTACCTTCAGGATTAAAATAAACACCTATTAACTATTCTTAGAAGCTACAACATTAAATAAACAAAATATTTATACTTATAACTTATTTAAAAATTAAAATATTGCAAAAAAATCATGTGAAAACCAAGTAATGTATTTACCTTTAAGTTTGATTATAGATAAATTCACTATATTATTAAAGGTTACTACACTAAATTGAAACTGCTGAACACATTTTTCTATGTTGTACTTTTATAAGTGGAAGATTCACATGCAGCTGTGGTGTCCTTTTTGGAATGCTTAGAACTTTTAGTTGGAAATCCTAGACATATATTTTGATGATTACACAAACATTTCATAGAAAAAGAAAATCTAAATAATCAAACAAAATACAAGATTTAAATGAATTAGAAATATCTAATAAAATTAATTAAGTTTCCTAACATAATGATCAATACAAATTAAAAATTCATTCATATTTATTCTATTGTTTAAATTATAGTCTATATAAATTTGGTAATAAGAGGTATATTTCTAAATGGTTCTATTCTACTTTTTATTACATCTCATCTTCTCATATAGTGCAACTTTTGACATATTACTTATGATTTATTAGCAAAAAATATATCAAGAGACTAGGCTGTATTAGGATTATCATAATAAATAAATAATGTAACTTATTTAAGTGTTATTTTGTCAGCTGTAATATGTCAAAAATAAAAAAAAAAATAATATAAATACAAACAATAATATCTGTAATATTTGTCTTACAGTTTATTATAAGTGTATAATTTAAATAGTCATAAGTTGTTACTGTATGTTCTATATTCATTTATAATAATAATGAAATACAACTTTAATAATAATAATTATTTTTTGTTTATTTCATTTAGATAATTAATTAATTAATAATTTCTCACAAATTGTACATACTAGGTACTTATTAAATATTAATTCATCATATGTGGATTTAAGGTTCCAGCTACCACTTAAATTTAGTATATAGTTACAGCATATGAATCAAGTAAATACCAATGAAATGTCATTATTTTATTAGTTTATAATTGAATAATATAATATAATTTATTATTTAATAAGAAAATATTATTTTTATATTAAATAATATTATTTCCTCCTTATTTATGGAATGTACATAATTCTACAAAGAAAAACACAGGTAGAACAGATAATATAAGTGAATGTTTCAATAATAAATTTAAAACTTTGGTAAGAACTCAGCATCCAAATATTTGGATGTTCATTGAAGCACTACTAAAGTCAAATTCAATGGCAATTAATATATTATTAAAAATTAAAACAGGTACGGTTTTTTTTACAAAAAAAATAAATATGAAAGACGATTACAAAATATGTGCTTAAATATAAAAAAAGAATCAGAAATTAAATGTTTTTTACAAAATATATCATTTTTATGTCGATATTTTTAGACTATTATATTTATATAATTTTTTTACGTTTTATTATACAATTTTTAATATATTTATGAAAAAAAAAATGAAATTTTTAACCTATTGTACATTTTTACTTATATACAAATTGTTTGTTTTATTATATTTCTGAAAAAAAAAATGTAATTTATAGTATAAATTTATAAAGTTAACTATAGTATAATTGATTATATTTATGAAAAAAAAAATATTATATTATTCAATAATAAACTTAAAAAAAAAAAAATGGGGGAAAATGTCCGCATCGAAAATATATTGGGGGGAAAATGTCCTACTATGCCAAAAACAGTCAGGGGGAAATTGTCCGCCATTCCATAATTCTATTGTCATTCTGAAATATTATTTACCATCTATTTGCTATAATTAAGGTAAAACAATAATATTTTACAAGACAATAGATAAACTTATAAATTAAAATGATTCTTGATTTAACCATAAATCATTATAATTAAATAATTCAATTGGAATTATGATAAAATTGAAGATAGAAAATATCTCAGATATTCCAGATGGTATTTCAGTTCGAGCAATTCATGAATAGTTATAATGTTATAAATTATAATGACTTTAAATTAGAATTGGTATTTTTTCTAACTTCTATAAGACTTAACAGTAATTGGTGACAAAACCTATTACAAGTTTCAATTGTGATTGGATACCTATTATTTTTTTGTTAAATTATTAACGTTTAGTAGTTTTTTTTGTATCTATGTTAGAAGTATTATTTTTGAATTGAATTTACATTTTGCTTATGATTAATAAGTAGAAAACCATTATGAAATTTAGATGTATGTACACAAATTTTCAATTTGTATTTATGTATTTGGTGAGTGAATCAATTATGCTGCACTTGATGTTGATTTGTGGAAGGGCCTACGCTTATAACACATATACTTTACAATACACAAGTACCTACAATTTTGGTGAAAAATGATTTATTCATTAAAAAATAATTATATAAAAAATAATTTATTTAATTTTTGAATAATGCTTTTTCAAACAACTGGATTGGAAATTCAAATGTGTTGATTTGTATTAAAGTTATTTAAAAAAATAATAAGAATCTGTGCGTTTAAGTATGACAATCGATAATTGGTTTAGAGTCTTACCCACTACTTTTTTGTTCTATCCAATATTATGGCAATTGCTAGGTGTCACAGTTAGTTGCAAAATATGAAGTTACATATCATTTTTTATGGTGTTTACCTTTTGTGTGTATACCTATGTGATGAAAACACAGAAATTCGTTCACAATAGCATAATTAAAAATTAGCAGTGGGTAGTTTGGCAATGGAAATCCAAAACCAATAGCAGACGGATGAACGTTAACACAACAAAATAAATTATTTTAACATAAATTACAACTAACCATTACCTTGCAATCTAATGAAAAATAGTACCTAAATTCTTAGATGAGTCTAATGATTAATGGATAAAAATAGTTGGTCGACAATTGGAAGTACCTACCTATAAATTATAATAAAGATAATGTTACCTATGTCGTAAAATGTAAACTATTATTGAGTTGAGATCACGAGGCGAATTGTTGTATTCCATTCTATTGAATTCCATGTCTGAACTCGTAACGTCTGGTCATAGGAAAATAGACAATAATTTGTAAGTCTAGTGCCTTTAAATTAGATTATTATACGTAATCACAGTGATAATACTATTATATCATTGCCCATTTTGTGAAACACGGCTTCTGGAAGGCGATGCCGTGTGTCTGTTTTGCGTAGTGCAATGTAACACGAGAACAAACGGCCAAGGGACATCCGATTAACATGAGATTACAGATGACGGCAGTACAACTATCGTGCATTGACAACCGACTATAGACTAATGGCTACCGCACTCGCCTCGGACGCTACATGAGACACCGTTTACCGTGTTGAACGCTGGCTCTTTTCCCGGGGACCCGTCGTGCGGGAACAACTTGCTTAACAGCGCTAGTTGCTGCAGCCTGTGCGCCGTCGTGGTAATTCAAAACGTGACGTCATTCAAAACGTGACGTCATTCAGACGTTGCCAGATATTGTTTTTGGGTTTTTATCTTTACGCCCTTTGTGTTCGGGTCGTTACTCTCTCCTCTTCAACGGCATCAACTTTTAACACCCGAGCTGAATAAAACCCGGGAATTATTGATTTCTCCGTCGACTGCCTGCGCCGCCGCTACGAGTTGTTTGGAGAGAGCTGCTCGACTGGTCCCACTGATAATAATTAGTGGATCGGTCGGTAAAATGGAAAGGAGTGGGAGACGTACGCTGATGGTCTTTGTGTTATTTAAGCATACCTTTTTCCTGTTATTATACACACTAGTTGCCATTTGGTGGTGATTATAATTGTTATTGTTATTATTATTCAGTATCATCGCGGTCAGCGGTAGTTGTCAATATTAGTAATGGAACCGTAAACTGTTTGTCGATAAATACCGCTTCTAGTCCATTTACTACATTTCACGTTTCAAAAAAATTTCGACGACCGGACGTAAAAAGAAAATACCTCGACAATGCGAAAAATGAATTGGAACTTAAAATATTAGTTATATTTAGTTATAGTTAGAGTTTACTTAGTCATATAACTTATAAATTATGATTGTTGGCAGTATTTAATATTACCTAGGTGATATTTGCTTGTACCTACCATGATAGTTGTATACATCTACTAGATTGCAGACACTGTCTGTCTAGTTGTAATTAGTACTCAATTATATTAAGCACCTAGTACCTACCTACTCAATAAAATCGAGCACCCGGTCTGGAACTGGTTTTGTAGCCCAATATGTTGACCGTTTTAGTATCTACACACATTCATTCACCGGTGCTGGTGGTTAGTCCCACAACCAAGACTAATAAATTGTACTCGACATTCACTACCTGTCACATGGCTGACGGTAGATGCGCATAGTACCAGGCAGTGGCGTACGCAAGGGGGGGGGGCTAACGGGTGGAAGCCCCCCCCCATTGCCCGTATTATTGTATTATTATTATTTTTATTTTTAAATCTACCGACGATTTAATATAGTACATATCTAAGTGTGTATTTCCCCATTTATTACAATCACGGACTAAGATACCATATATTAGTTATATTATTACTATAATTAATATCTTTAATTGTGATGACGACCACAATCCATAGATATGTAGATATCTATAATCTATGATTACAACCGAACGTACTATGTTACCAACAATCCGAACAACGTCAATCTATAAAAATAGCCAACATTCCGATTTCCGATAATTTTTCGACTTTCGTTATTATACATATCAGTCATCTATGTAATTTTGGAAGTTTTACAATAATTTTCAAAAACGTCACCTAAGCGATTACAGTTATTAGATTGGACTAAATAAAAATGTTTAAACAACAAAATGGGCAATAAAATACATTTAGTCCAGTCTAATAAGTTTAAAATATATTTACACTATTTACAGTCATTGTAGTTTTTATTAAATCATAGCCTTATACCGGAGACTAATAATTTCTAATATTAGATGTATTACCAAATTCATAATTATAAGAATACTTATTTATACTTATATTTTTGTAAATCTACATTATTAATTTTTAAGGAGGTATTAGAGTTGCTCTGTACACCATATTTATGTTTCACAACATATATGATCTAATAAATCAGAGGTAAAAAAAATATTTACATATCTAAAAGGGTGTTTCTAATTTAAGGATATCACTAGGTAAATCCATTTTCAAGCCCCCCCCCCCCCAATGTAAAATCCTGCGTACGCCACTGGTACCAGGCATGGATTAACGTATAGGCAAAGTAGGCATTTGTCTAGAGCGCCGAAGTTTTAGGGGCGCTCGAGACGAGAAATAATATAGAATATTAGAATGACATATTTATGGATAACATAGAAACTAACTACACACACACACACACAAAAAAAAAGGTCAATATGTAATTGAAAAAATATTATAATATTATGAAATAACGTAGACATAATACTATTAATAAAATATATTAGTTATAAAAATACGTAATTCCCCTCCAATTATTTAAAAATAAATGAAAAGATGTGGCCTGTGTAGCTTTTGAGGCAGCGGTATGTTGTTTAACAGGATAGTGGTTATATAATGGTAATATACTAATATCACATAATATATGTAACATCTTGTGATAAATAATAATAATAATATTGTTCCGTACGTACCACAGAAATACAGAATATCAGTAATCAGTATTACGTGATAATACCAGATGTTCTGTGATAATACTTTTGGTGAGGCATTAGATGGAATCTTTCCAAATGTAGAAATAATTTTAAGAATGTATTTAAGTACTGCTGTTTCTAATTGTACGGGAGAGAGGTCGTTTTAGGTGTTAAAAAGAATGAAAAATTATATGAGATCTTCAATGAAAGATGACCGTTTAAATGCACTTTCTCAATTAAGTATTGAGTCAGATTAATTAAAAATACTAAATTTAGATGAAATTATAAATGATTTTGCCACATTAAAATCAAGAAAAAAAAGTTTCTCTAATAAGTTGTATATAATAATTAAATATAATATAAATTTCATAAATGTATATTCATAGTTCATACAGGTACCTTAAAAAAAAATATTGTAATATTTATAAGTTTGTAACATTAATTTTGTGTATAAATATTTATAAGTTGTATTTAAGAAATACATACAACATACATAATATAAAATATGAGTAATGAGGATGAATAATGCCATAAAATTATTGAGATATCAAAGACCTGCTAACCTATGAATTATGAAGTGAAACAATTATATACCTAGTAGGTATTAAGAATAGAAAAAAATTAAGTGTATAAAGTAACATGAATCTTTTAAGTGCGCCTAAATTGTTTTGCCTAGTGTATAATTTTGGCTTAATCCGACCCTGCATAGTACAATACATTTTGATAATGGAAGTACTACTCTCGCCAGTGAATAGAAACGGTTTCTATTCACTTGTCTGTCGATTAAGCCGATTTCTGTACTCAGTGTTTAGATTGGTATAGTACTCGGACGAATACTCATCTCCAGTAAACTGAGCTTTAATGATTTAAAGAATATAATATGACCTACGTCTAGAACATTCGGTTTGTCGCTGGTTCACGGTTCACCCAATTAAAGAATTTAAAAACAGGTGATCGTGTGTGCGATTTCTATAACTATGCAAGAAACAATCACTCTACGACGTTATTGTATGATATATGTTTTTTTTTTAATTTTGTTACAAACAGATAATTATTTCAAACAAAATATGCCAATCTTTTGTTAACTTTGCCGTTTGGTGACACTCGAATTGCCCCCCAAATTCAGGTAGGTAATCGTTTTTCACTCGAATTGCTTTCGGGTGTTTTCGGAGGCAATTCGAGTGTACCCAAATAGTCTATTCGAATTGCCTCCCATAATATACCTTAGATTATCGATAGTTTTTACTATCGATTATATCGATTTCCATAATTTTCAAAAATATTATTTTAAGACATACAGTATTTCCCAGGCAGATTAATTTGCCAAATGCAACAATCTTGTCGATCATTGATTATCAGTTAAAGATTAGTCCGTCATCACCGTTCAACACGGTCAGTTTCGTAAATACCAACTACACACAGTGTTATAAAAAATGAACGTTATTAGGGAAAAAGGCAAAACAATTTTAATTTGTGATGGTTTTAAGTTTGGATTCCAAAAAATTTAGCCAATGATGTTAAGCGATGGACGTGTACAAAAAAATATGTTCTGCTTATTTAAAAACTAATAAGTGTAATGAAATCCAGTTCGAAAATAGTAAATTTATTTATTATACGTATTATTATTTGTTATTATTACACCTGACAGTCTATTTATTAAAATATTAATTTAATGTATTATTTTCTCAGTTTATTTAATATGTAAAGTTATACCTAAATTGATTAATTTTAACTATCGTAGGCCATTCTAGTGCAAGAGGGTCACTACTTTTTTTTTCGGGAGGCAATTCGTGCAACCTTTTAAATCACGGGTGGCAATTCGAGGGTCAGATAGGAGGCAATTCGTGAGCGCCCATACCGAATGACATGATAAGACTTCTGAAAACTGATCTGAATTCGGAAGTATGCATAGACATATTATAAAACAACTAGATAGCGGACTGAATCTCATAGGCACGTTAGTGTCGTGCTGCCATATGCCAACAGGTAAATTTTTACAAAATATAAAGTAAAGATAATACATCTATACTAATGAAAATACATATAACGAATCTCTTTTTATAGTTTCGTATAATAGTAAACATTTTAAACATTACCCTGTTGGCATATGGCTTCAAAATTATCCAGTCGTACCTACACTATCTAGTTGTATTATATGACTATGGGAATATGTCTACATGAGATCGATCAGGCCATTTTTTTTATAATTTTATAATTTATTCTTACACTCCGATACATTTTATTTGTAAATTTAAAATTCATACAGTTTTAATACTAATTATTCGAAAATTAAATTATATATCTTAAAATGTAGCTTGGTCGATCTCAAGAAGATATATTGACAAATTCAAATTAGTTTTTAGAAGTTTAATTGCTATAATCAGGTCCATCGGTAGGATAATAGGATTGATAAAAAGAACGTCATCGTCATGCAAATGAGCATACATTATTTACCACGAACGCGTACGACGCCGGGCGGTGATTTGTACATGCGCATACAAGAACGCTCCACTATTTTATTTACATACAGTTACACACATTAATAATTACTTTCTACGCACCCATTTAAAAAACCAGAATGTATGCAATTTTCAAATTGCCTATTTCGAATTCTTTAAAAATTTTCCATTTGCAAATTGGATACCGACTGTTAAGGAGCTTAATATAGGCAATTTTCCATACGCATTCTAGTTCTATCTATGTTTTTTGTACAGTAAGTGATCATTAGTGTGAGTGACTGTGTAAAATAATTAGCGGCGCGCCCCTGAACGCGAAGCCCGTTATGTCTATAACGCACTGGGTACTCGAATAATAATTATTAGGTTCTTTTTTTTGGTTACAAGTGTTAATTTTTTGCTTATCGTACTAACTGACTTATTTATCCGATAAAATAACTGAAATCATATTTTAATTCGTAATGGAATTTAATCAAAAACGGCTTTCTTACATTTTTATATTAATTTTTTAATTTTAATTGTTAGATAACATTTTCAAATTCTTAATATTCAAAATTTAAAAAATTTAATTTTGAAGGACAGAAGTTTTATTTCAAAAAATTAGAAAAGCCGTTCTCAAGTAAACTTCACGAAAACTGCAAATATGTTTTAAAATGGTTTATTCTATAACTGGAATAAATGGTCCGGTTTGAATAAATAGGTCTAATTTGGTAGATAACATGGGCGAGATTGTATTCCCTTAAATTATATCATTAAAATTGCTTATTTTATTGGTGTATTATAGTTAATTTTGATAAAATAGAATGTATATTATGTAATCTGTCATAAATGGTAATAAAAAAGGGTATTTGTGTTATCAGCATTAAGTCCATTAAGTAATCTGTTAAATTATATAAGTGTATGCATTATTGGTAAGATTATGAAAAGTACGAGTCAAGTTTTTATAAATCTTGATAAGGACTAATAATACAAGTATTTACTTCCACAGAAAATATTGGTATGATAAACAAAAATGCTGAAAATGAACATGGTTATAAATTTATCGTACCAGATCAATGGTTTCCAAACTTTTTTTCATCAAGGGACATAATTACTAGGTAGTTATAATTAGTCAAGGCACACTTTGAATAAACATTGTCTATTTTTCAAAAATTAGTACTTCAGACGCGGAAAATGCATTAACAGTAGTACAGTAGATACTTGGACGCACGCAAATAGAACGATTTTATGTATATTGCCTATACTGATCTCCTTAAAAATAGTCTGCATCGAATCTTATATTAAAATATTATATTTACTATCTTTGCCTGTTAGTGATTATGATTAGGCGCGCAATCCGTTTACAATAACATCAGATGCTAAATCTAATTTAGGACCAATTTAATAGGATCAACTTTAAAAACTTCAATCTTATCGTTTATTGAAATTAAAATGCAAAGCACCCTAATTAGTACTGTGCCACCAGTTAATGTATAGGAACTAGATAATTTATGCAACAGTTTTTACGGAAGTCGAAAGAACTACTTTGGTTGGTTAAATAGGGCACAAACTAGTGGTTAACCCCTCCCCTTCCTCGTTAATACGTCACTGAGCGTATTTATTTCAAGTTTTAGACCTAAAAGCCTGATAAGATTACGCATACTTAAAATAATTGGATTTAAATTTTGTAAAATGATTTGAGTTGATCGAACTTTTTCCTAGGTTATTGTGGAAATGTATTTTTGATATTTCATTAAAAATTATTCTTAAGTATTAGTTGAATTTCTTAATTTTTTTGTAATTTTTAGATTTACTTTAGCGTCTTTTTTAAGAAAAATAAATATATTCCACAATATCCTAAAAAACACAAAGTTAAGTACAAATATTAAAAAAAATTGAAATCCGATCATTCGGAGTTGGTGTACTTTTGTCAGGCTTTTAGGTCTACATTGATTAAAATAAGTTTCCTCGTTGAAACAAAATATTTTATATCATCAAATGACTTGTGCATGCGAACTAATAGTTGTTTCTCAGAATAACGTACCACTTTAGAATATGCGGGTAGTAGTGGTGGCGTGTGGACACTCACACAAATATTCATTTACTACTCCCACAACAGTCGTACGTGACTTCAGCAGTTAAATTAATTGCCTATGGTTTACTCCTTGGAAACGGAGTATTTCCAGCCACTCAATGTGTTTAAGAGGACGTGATGACCAGTACTGATGACCAGCATGTATGAAATAAAATGATTGTTTTAATAATGGCGCGAGAACTGAGAATATAGGTACTCAGTTTGCAATACTTACAAGTAGTATAAAAAAATACTCGTAACCGAGAAAGTAGTGCAGTCAGTGGTTCTAAAACTTTTTTATTCACGGAACCCTTATGTTCCTAAAAAAAAATACGGAGCCCCAAAAATCAGAAATTTCTATTTGAGACGACAACAATTCATTATATTGGTTCGGTCCAAATAATATTGAATATAAATATAAAAATTTAACTAAGAATTATAATAATAATTTGAATTTAATTAATATAGATATTCCCAGGGCGCCACGGAGCTCCTAGACTACTTTAGCGGAGCCCTAGGACTCCGTGAACACAGTTTGAGAACCACTGATATAATGTGGTGGCAGCTGGACTTGTATAATAATATAATACAATACAAGGCGGTGGTATACGAGCGACGAGCGTACGGCGTAGTAGTAATAATAATATTATCTATAGGCTGCATTATATTGCGTAGTAGCGTAGTACACACTGTACTATTGACGTATTGCGTCCAGAGGGTGGTCACCCTAAAACCGATGTCCCCGTCAATGTGCCGAACGCACCATACATTTCGGCGGCCAACCGATAGCTGCAGTTGCAATAAACCAGTGTGGTAGTGATCGTATGCATGTTGTAAAATATTGTATCTACACATTTAAAATAATCATCAAATGTTATCATTGATTATTCTCATAATAGTGTTTAATGTCTATTAATAGGGCTGGGATTTTAATGCCTTAAAAATCACAAAAAATGCACTAGGTATAAAAATTAATTTAAATTATTATTTAGTTTAAACCTTCAACATTGGAAAAACAATTTTAAATGATACTATATGGTAGTATATTATTTTCACTTTTATGAAAGGTATGGTGTAATAAAATTAATAAAACATAATAGGGATATAATTTAAGTGGAAAGGCCTATAGTAAAATTTTTATTGACTTGTCGTGCTGTATAATTTATAATTTATTTGTATCGTCAGCAGTTTATTGAAAGTTTATTATTAATCGCAACAATTTTCGTTCATTTTATGAAGAAATTGTGAAAAATGCTCTAAAAACTAAAAAAAATCACTAAAATTGTTAAAAAATTCAATAAATAAATTAGTTTAAAATAAAAACAATCCAAAACATATTTTATTCTTACGGACCAGCGTTTAAAAACACAAAAAAAGATGCCTTTGCATCAAAATCCCAGTCTCATTTATTAATATAGGAAACTAAAATAAATTAACAGGTTTTACAGTACCAATTTTATTAGCACCAAATGTTTTAACTTTGATGAAAAAACTTTGTATGGTTTAGAAAGGTACCTAACCTACCTTATTCTGATTGAAATTAAATTACATTATATATTTGACATACTATGATATATTGTGATTTATAACCGATTAATAACATAAATTGCAGGTGTTAGAATGTTAGATTACATTTAATAATAGATATAAAATTTTGTTTTTTTCGTTATAATTTTTTATAGTGGAGCTTTAGTCTACAATGTTCCAGGTATTTATGTAACATAAATTCTGAAAATCGCAACTAAAAAAAAATATATGCCGGGAGTTAAACGAAATGAAGGAGGGCCATAGTCGGAGTCAGGAACCTTTTTATAAGAAAGAGCCATTATTTTTAAAAAGTTACTAAATCATGACCTTTAGAGAGCCACAGAGGTTGGTCTGTTCAGGAACCAATCAACTTCTTTTTTTGCAGTCTGTAGTATTTTGAAATTTTTTTTAAAAATAAAATTTGTAATTTACTGGTCTCATTATATTGATGCATTTTTCAAAGGATCACAAATTACATGTTAAATAGCCGCAGGTTAGGTTATGGTATTTTTTACCCCTGGGCTATAGCATCCTTAGCCTCCCATTCTACGCCTATGTAAAACGCTATAACTGATGTGAGCTATATATATAGTTATTATTTATATAAGGTAATTTCAAATAATTAAAATTGAAAATTTTATTTGTGTTTCCATTGACACTTTTTGTTATAAACAATTAATATTTGGTTACAATAAAAAAATATTAAGTTATATGACATATGTAAATGGTATCATATTTTTAGGCTCGTTTTATAGATCTACTAGCTGATCCCCGTACACTTCGATGTCCATTAAAAAAACCAACTCTATATGATTAAAAATGTTTATTTAATTCGTTGTTTATTACCCAGCAAGTCATTTTCAAAACCTTCCATGACAAATTCCCGTGAATTTACCCTATCTTAATCTCCATTAAAGATTTGTTTACAAAGAATAGACACATTAAAAATACAGGACTAAAATGATATCCAATCATAATATTTTCCAGCATTATTATCTTTGTAAAGGTGAAACAATTTTTAAAATTGGTAACTAATAAAAAAATACTAATTTCTTATTTATGCATATTAAATTTTATAACCAATAAGAAGCAACCCTGTAATAAACAAAAATATATTTATATTTATTCTTATTATTATATATATTATTTTATAATGTGTATCATATAAACCCGTTTAACCCCTGGAGGGGTTGAATTTAAAAAAAATCTTTTCTAAGGAGTTTTTTTGCATCGTAAAATGAACTTGCTGACTAAATTTCATGTTCATAGTTTCATTGGTTACGGCTTAACGTTTCACGAAACTAGCAACTCCTCAGTGTCGCTTCCGGTGGCAGATTTTCGTCAGGGTTTCCTAAATTTGTGACTAAAAAGCGCGGCAATTTAAAAATGACGCGGCAATCATCGAACAGCTGGCCCTGTTGATGTGGATTTTTTTCCAACCATGTTTTTCAAACAATGTTTGGCAACCTACCATTGCCAAACATTTTTTAACAACCATTGTCTACAGTGATACCATAGATATTCCATGATAAACACACAGTTGCATGGTGATTGGTGAACATATTACTGTTGATAACGATAACAACCACATTATTTTGTTGTTATGTTTACAACTTCGTTCGAGTGTTATCTAGACCAGCGTTTCCCAACCTTTTTGCAACGGCGACCCATACATTTAATCTTTATTAGGTACGCAACCCCCCACCCTCCTTAAAAAAAGTATGCCTTAAATAAATAAGATTTTTACTATAATCCATTTTATCATTGAGTTTTTTTATAAAATCCAATACGAATACAATATACTAAATAATAATAACTTAATTAATAAATAAATTAAATAAATTATAAAAAAATACAAAAAATTAGTATAATAGAAATAGAAAATAGAAAACTAATAGAAAATTTAGTGTGAATATCGACTAGTCACTAGTCATTAGCACATTTACCGATAAGATAAAAAAAATTCCATAATCATAATAACTTTACGTCATTTATTCTACAATACTAGTTATTTATACTATTTATAAATTTACGACTAAAATAACTGTAATCGTAACCGCGAGTCGCGACCCATCAAAAAAATTTCGCGACCCATGGTTTGGGAAACGCTGATCTAGACGATTGTTTTTATTGACAACTTTATAACTTTACGACTTTAATACAACTTATCAGTGAGTTTTTATTGTGTTTGTGGTTGCATCGTACATGTTCGAGAAAAAGCGCAAAAAAAATTTTGAACAAAATGTCCATTCGACCTGACGTACATTCGCAGACAAAAAACACTATTTTTAATATGTACAATTTTTTAAAAAAAATTAGCAAATGACAAAAATAACCCGTTGTAACTACATTTTTTCGAAAAGCTCAGGAAATAACTGCAGAATCATGTGGTGTTAGTGTCGGTACAGTGAAACGGATAACTTTTGAAGGGGTCAAATCGACTGCTGCAGAACCCGTGGCTAGTCCATCATTTACATCTCCTCGAAAATCATACAAAAGGATTAAATATGCAACTGATATTGATGATTTTGACGCAGATATTGTTCGAAGGACGGTGCACGAATTTTATGATAAAGGTCAGTTTCCCACATCACAAAAAGTTTTAACTGCGTAGGTATCAACAAAAAGTGAACGATTATAAGGGATCTAGGATTTCCATGTGGCGCATTCTTAAATTCTTACATTTTAAATACAAAAAATGTAACGACGGCCGACGTTTTCTTATGGAATGTAACGACATTGTTGCCATGCGTGTCAAGTTTTTAAGAAAATTGCAAGACTTAAGACAATATAGTGATACGTCGTATATCTTGACGAAACGTGGGTGAATCAAAATCATTCAGGTGGAACAATTTGGATAAATTCGGAGAATACAGAAGGGTTAAAAGTACCAACTGGAAAGGGCAGTAGAATTCCCACACAGCAATTTGAAAATATTTATATTGTAGACATATGTTTCCTTGTGTTCTTGAAAATAATTTGTTTAAAAATATTTTGACAATAGGCGTAACTTGGCGGGGGCGTATGGGGGCAACTGCCCCCACAAACTGAACTATAATATTAATTAATTTCAGGCTGTTCTGAGGCCTATAATAAATAATAATACCTAAAATGACGTATATAATACAGCTGGTATGTAAAGGTTCTTTGGCTTCACATATACTATATAATAATATAGTCTATAATAGTTTAGTGGTATATACTTAATATGTGGTTACACTATGATGTTCACTATCTTATCAGTTATTCACATTATCATTGCACATTTGCACATGTCAATATGTCATAGAGTAATATTACTCTATGGCACATGTAAGAATTTTAAAGCGATAACTGATAACGGTCGTATAGAATATGTCATAGGTTCGGTTCGGTTATTCGTATAGAATATATAGAACTATGATAGATGTTTTTACAACTTTTTTTTAACTTCTGAAATGAAAATGTGTAGAGGTTTGCAAAAATTGTTTTTGCCCCCACGTGAAAAGAGCCCAAGTTACGCCTATGGTTTATATTATGAGCAACAATATATATACAAATTAATATCAAAAACATATTGTAGCAGTATGTGTTTTATGTGTTGAAGAAAATATTGTAAAAAACATCATTAAAATATACGTTGACAATATTTTTTTTCATTGATTTGTATTAGGTATAAACTTAGGATAGTAAAATATATTATAGTTGAAGTGTTGAACATTATATAGACAAACATTTTGGAATATATCTTATGTAGGTATATATGTATATAGGTACATACTATACATACATTTTCAATATTGCTAGAATTCTACAAGAGTAGGTAGTAGTTACTATGGTGTATAATTTAGATTGTTGGGTAATATTTTATTTGATACATTTTTGTATTTACTATTTAGTGTTTTTTGAATATTTATGAAATACATATAGTATAAATACTGAAACAACACTTTCTTAATATAGTTGAAGTAGGTACATAAAAATAATTTTAATTATTAACAAATATATAATATATAAATTATACTAATAAAAAGTTCAAAATCTTATAGTTAGTTTAAGTTACCTACTAGCTACTCAAATATTAATCATATACCTAGTTAAAATTTGTATTATGCTATTAATTGGATTGTTATTTGTTAGACTTGGCAAGATACGAAAGCATCTACAAAAAGTAAAGCTGCTGGTATGTCTAATTTTGAAAAAAAAAAATCATATAAAATATTTATTTTAAATACTTTTAGAGCAATTAGTTACTGATGAGTTTACTGACATAGACGATTTATTGGCAAAAACTCCATCATCTTTTCCCTTCCTCTTCTTTCCAACCAAATGAAGCTCCTATTACTTCTGTTGAGAATAGTATGACTTAAAATTTATATCCTATATAATATCTTCCATTTTTTTTATAATTTGGATAAAAATAAGTTATTATAAAAATTAGAATTTTTAAATTGTATCTTATAAGCATAAAATAATCAGTTTTTTTGAATTCTTAAAGATCAATCTGCTTGCAAAATTATTAAGGAGGTTGAGAAAAATGACAGCATCCAATCTTTCCCTAGTCCAGTGTTCCCTGAACCTAATCTGTCAATTAATTCCTCATGTCATGGTCCGCAATCTTGTAAGTATCATAGGTGTATTTTTTTATCCTAAGAATACTTATGCAGTTATTTATTTGTATAATCTTTTCATTTTCAATAGGTAAGTATCACATTATAGCAATGTATATGGTACACAATATTGTTTAGTGAACTTAAATTATTTATATAACAGTGTACTAACAGTATTTTCTGTTCATATTTATTTTTAAAGCAATTACTAGTAAACGCACACCATCAGCTGCCCGGTTAGATGAAGGTAATGTAATTGCTAACAGGTTGGCAGACTTGGGAGAACGAAAACTGTTGGCCAAACAAAAATATTTGGACCAAAAACTTAAACTTTTGGCAGAACAAAATGAATATTTGAAATTTATTAGAGACTCCTTGCTTTCAAACCACAATGAAAATAGTAATATCATTTTTTAATTTATAATTATTTTTATTCATAATCCTATTAATCACTATTTTTTTCACTATATTAATTTCAGTTGAATTATAATATTCAACATAACCATACAGGAACAGATCTAGTTCAAAGTTATCTTTCTATATTTCTTAATATATTTATATCCTATAAATGCAGTTTTCTATAAATTTCTAGACTGCATTTGTTTAATATTTTATAGATCATCATCTGCAATCATCTCATAATATCTTATTTTCTTTTAATATGTAGTTACTGTTTAATTAGATTTTAAAATTATATTAATTAATATATCTTACATAATATGTGTGTATATTATATCATTTAATTAAAAACTATCTAACTAAACATAAATGTGATAAAATTATTTTTATTATTTTACAAGTATTGGTAAACATATAATATTTTGTTTATTTGTTTTTATTAATCTTTTTATTTGTTTATTTTTTCTAGCATAATAGCAATGGTTTCCTTTCTACTTCCATTCTTTTCAATCACAATTCACCATGTCAAAATTTGTTTTTTTGTTACACATTTCTTATTTCCCCTTTCATGTTTATAAATCCTTCTAACATTGTTCACTCTATCCTACCAATGCGGTGCTTAATATGGGTAGTGCTACTAACTAATATAACTCATACTAAAAATTAAATAATTAAAATATGTCCTATATGTTAACAGAAAAAATTACCATTCAATTAATACTCAATTAGTAAAATACTTTAATAACACTTATTTTCAAAATTAAATAATTATTGTAATACCAACCATGTAATCTAAAAAACGACAAAAACTGTTGTTATGTAAATTACTTACCTACTACCATTTTTGTTGTATTACAAAACAGATTTGTGATACGAATTTAAAAGTATTGAGTGTTAATGCTCTGTTTCCGGGAAGTACACACGATAGCCACATTTGGTAAATGAAACTTCGGCTTAACTATCCCACTTATAACTTGTAAGACAGAACCTAAAGTTGTTAGTATATACTATCTTTTTATAAAAATATGATTTTTGTTGTTAAATTTCTCTTTGTCTGTTGTCTCACACAACTAATAGGTTAGGTTAATTATTTACACGTGTACTTAAATAACACGAACTTGTACACCTGTAATTTTAGTTACACGAACTAATACACGTATACCAAAACTACACGCACCGCAACTAGGATTCTTGGGGCCCCGGACACAGTCAATGTATAGGGCCTTGAGATCTATGTATATATTTTTTTATAAGTTACCTATACATAATTAATAATGATGGTGATTTTTTTTAAAAAAGCCTAAAATATAATGCGAAAATAAATAAAAAATAAATTAAATATATTTTATTTTATTTAAACATTGCACTACAGTTATGTAATTATTTAAAATAGACGCAGAGTACGTCGGGGCCCCTTGAGCCAACGATTAGCGGACCTCTACAGGGGCATTGTCCCGGCTGCCCCTGTGGTTGTTGCGACACTGGTCTAGACTCTAGAGTCTCAAATAGGTAACTTCCGGGAATTAGGTAACTAGTGCCCACAAAGTAGTGCCTGTCTAGACTCAAACAGGTGATTCCTGGGAATCACCTTTTTAGTTCCCAACCATATCAACCAAAATAGGAAGTTCTGGGAAGGTCTTATTGTTTCCTGGTAGGAAGGTCTAAACAGGATCCAATCAGGAACCTAGTACGAAGATCCTGGGACGGTCGGTGCTGTTAGGGTGAGTTCCATTATGAGGTGAATAAACTGATATATTAATACATTAATTAGTGTACCATGGTTTGTAAGATTAAGGAATATACATAAAATGGAATATAGGTTAATATAGTAGTAGGTAACTGTAGTAGGTACTCAATTATATAGCTACAAGCATCAAATAATGAATTGTCTCATTAAATATTTGAGTACATTTAGAAAAAATATGTTAACAACACTATTCAATTATTATTGTAAAAATATATTTATTTACATGTTTCTGAAATATTACTTAACTATATCTTAGAAATCTGTGGTATCACATATTGTTAAAATATCTTAAAAAACATATTTCCACAATATGGAATTTTCTGCCACGAGTCGTTGTCACAATATTGCTTCATTATTGTTAACACTTAAATCACATAATTAAAATACAAATTTAAAATATTTTCGTGTTCACAGAAAATATTGATAACATAATATGTGTAAAATATTGTAATGCTGGGTCGAGTGCATTTGGGTTTGTAAAAGGAGCGAAATTAATATTCCTATGTAAGTCAGGGACAAATATTGATTATCATACTCAAATTAACTCGAAATTTTTTAAAAAATGGTTCATTGAAATGCTGCAAAATTTGGGAGAACCTTGTGTCATTGTAATGGACAACTGCCCTTACCATTCTGTTCTAGTTCAAAATTATCCAAAAGCAAATGAAATTAAAGCTACTTTTCAAAAGTGGCTTACAGAAAATGGTGAGGAATTCGCTTCATATGAAACACTCAGTGAGCTACGAGAATGGGTAAAACTTTTAAAACCGTAAGACAAAAGGTATGAACTTGATGAAATTGCTTTGAAAATGGGACATAAAGGCATACGGCTACCCCCATATCATTGTCAATATAACCCGATAGAGTTGATATGGGCCCAAGTTAAAGGTGAAATTGCAAACAAAAACAACAGTTTTAAAATCACGGACGTTGAAAACTTAGCAAATATTGCCATAGAATCCGTAACTGTAGACAATTGGAAACGTTGTGTTGATCATTGCGAACGTCTTCAAGAAGAAGACTTTATTAAAGGAGGATTCAGGGACCAGATTTTAGAGCTAATAGTTTTGACAATTAACCCGAAAGACAGTAGTGAAAGCGAGGATGACGACGAAGAATCATTTCAATTGTAAATATAAATTTCTAGAAATGTTAGAATATTAAAATATGTTATAATTATTGTAAATATGAATGTTGAATATCAAAATAAATTGTATATAGTGTATATATTATGTAAATAATAAAGTGTATTATAATAAATAATATAATGTATAATAAAATAAATTATACAATAAATAATATAATAATTTTTATTCATATTTTTTAAAAACCGTGCAATATTCCAAATTGCCGAGTATTTGTGTGCAAGTTTTGAAAACCGCGGATCACCGAAATTTCGCCACTGTGGAGTTGCTAGGTATTTTTTTCGTCTTTTAAATAATAAAACGTAATTTATAATATTTTATTGTTAATTATATTCCATTTTAGATTCTGAACGAAGTGATGAATGTATTGATTTTACAATGATGTGTGTTTTTTTTTTCGTATCTGTGTACAGCATAACTAGTCGAAATAATGCTTCGATTTCAAACTTTAGGAGTGGTTTCCGATGTAAAATTGAAGATCCTTGGTGCATTATAGAGGTCAAAATTAAACATTTTCCAACAGTTTTAAAAAAAATCGAGAAAAACAAAAAAAAAATGACAGAAAAACTGGAATTTTTACGCAAAACCAGTTTTCGACCAAATTGATTTTTTTATATGGTTGTAATTCAAAAACTAATCACTGTAAAATGTAAATACTTGAAATATTGACCAAATGTTTATGTCAGTGTTATATATATAGTTTAATTTTCAAAAAGTTTTGACTTTTTTTGAGTTATTTATAGACCACTGAAATTTTCAATTTTTTTGAGAATTTTTTTTTGAAGTGTCGGTAAAAAAGTGTTGGACGACCAAAAAAACTTGCAAATTTAATACAAGGTTCCTTATAAGTTTTTCTTATTGTAGCTAAATATAATTAAAAATCGTTAGTCACAATTTTTTGTTATAAGCGTTTATAGTCCAAATTTTTACGAAATCTGTCAAAAACGCGGAAATTTGCAAGTAATTTTGAAGTTGAAAAATCATAAAATGTTTTGTGTTTGTAACTAAGGATCAAAAATACAACACTAAGTTTTCAGTAAGTTTTCCTTCAAGTAGCTATAAAGAAAACTCGAAGCATCATTATAGCAAAAATTTTAAGTGCGTTTGAATTTTAAATTTTTACAAAATAGCGTAACGATAACGATTTATCCTCAAACGATTTTAAACATTTGTTATTATTCAAAAAGTATAAGTCGTAGATACTTGAAAATTTTACCAGTTATTTAGATTGGCATTTTCTTTACATGATTTAATTTTCAAAATATTTTGACTTTTTTTGAGATATTTATAGACAACTGAAATTTTCAATTTTTCTGAAAAATTTTTTTTGAAGTGTCGATAAAATATTTTTGCCCCAATCAAAATACATGAGAATTTAATACAAAATTTCTCATAAGTTTTTCTTATAGTGATTAAAAAATTATAAGAATACATACGCACGATTTTTTTTTATTATCATTTGAAGTTCAAAGATTGACAAAAATTCGTCAAAACCATGTATATATATTTTTTTGTGTCTGTCATCACGTTTTGGGGCGGTAAAAGTGCTTCGATTTTTGACTTCAGTACCTCGTTCGATCAGAAAGTAAATCTAGTTTGTACTTTTTGGGGGTCAAAACTAAAAAATGTTCAATATTTTTCTAAATAATCAGGATAAACAAACTAAAAATTAAGGGGAAAACATGAAATTTTACGTGCAGTCAGTTTTCGACAAAATCGATTTTGATTTTTGATGTAACTTTAAAACAAATGATCATTGATACATGAAATTTTCACCGAATGTTTATATGAGTATATTGTATCCACTATGAAATTTTCAAAATTTTTGACTGAAGTTAAACTATTCATAGGTATATGCAATTTTCGATCATTATTAGTTTTTTTTAAATTAATATCGATAAAAATTTACTTTTTGGGTAGAAAATCTTGAAAATATAATACAAGGCTCTTAACATATTATTACAATAGCAGTTGAAAATTAAAAGAAAGCTAAGCTAGAAATTCATAAAAAATTTTCTTTTTAAATCTAAGATTAGAAAATTTAATACAAGATTCCTTACAAATTTGTCAATCTTTATCACAAAAAAATTGTCCACCAGAAATTCAAATTAAATTTTTATTAGCATTTGAATTTCAAATATTTACAAAAATTCGTCAAAGCCATGGATATTTGCAAATTATTTTGTAGTTCAAAATTCATAATATTGTTTGTATTGATATCTATAAGGTTATAAAATTCAACACTAAGTTTTCCATAAGTTTTGCTTCAAATAGTTATAGAGAAAATTTGAAGCGTCATTATAGGAAAAATGTTTTGAGCGGTTGAGTTTTAATTTTTTATGAAATCGCGTAATGATAACGATTTATCCTCAAACCAGGTATTCGTATATCTATGATAATATAAGGTATTATGAATTATGATAACTACACTAATTGATTAACCATGCCTTATGCAAAATGCGTCTTAATTGAAAAATAAAATATTTGTTTCAAAATAGAATATATGACAATATTTAAATATAATATATTATCCTAGACTGACAAATCATCTCCGTTCATAATCGTTTTTCGTATACAATGATACCTATCATTGCATTTAAATCTAACCTACCCTAGTCAGAGGTCTACCCAACCACCTTATGTACAGCAGAGTGACCCACTTACCCGCTTTTTTTTTATTCTGTTAACAGGAACGTCAAAAAATATTTTTATTAATTTCACCAAATTTAAGTTGTATGCTATACCCAAATAATGAAGATTTTTTATGGCAATTATCAAACATTTATTTAGAAATATTCTTCAAAACTTCTTTATTCTATGAAATTTACTGGTGTATCATTTTACCTTACTATGTCATATTAAACTACTCTCCTCTACACAGTGTGGATAAAATTAATTATGTCAACTTCGTGAAAAGGTAAAAAAATTGTCTGTCAATATTTGAAATTAAAATGCTAATAAAAATTTAATTTGAATTTCCTGTTAACATTTTTTTTGTGATAAAGATTGACAAATTTGTAAGGAATCTTCTATTAAATTTTCAAATCTTAGATTTAAAAAGAAAATTTTTTATGAATTTCTAGCTTATAATAATTTGCGAATTTTCGCGATTTTTACGTATGTTGTTAAAATTTAAATTTAAATGCTTGTAAAAAAAAAATGTGACTATACATTTCTTTTATTTTTCAAATGCTATTGTAAATATATTTTAGGAGGCTTATATACAATTTTCAAATCTTAGGTATAAAAAGAAAAACTTTTATGAATTTCGATCTAAGATAATTTGAACATTGCCGTAATTTTTATGTACTTAGTTAAAATTTGAACTTCAAATGCTAATAAAAAAAAATCGTGCATATGTATTCTTATAATTTTTTAATCACTATAAGAAAAACTTATGAGAAACTTTGTATTAAATTTTCATGTATTTTGATGGCGCCAAAAATATTTTATCGACACTTTTTAATTTTCAACTGCTATTGTAATAATATGTTAAGAGCCTTCTATTATATTTTCAAGATTTTCTACCCAAAAAGTAAATTTTTATCGATATTAATTTTAAAAAAACTAATAATGATCGAAAATTGCATATACCTATGAATAGTTTTAACTTATGTCAAAAATTTTTGAAAATTTCATGGTGGATACAATTTATTTACAATGTATTATAATACATATTAATAAAGTTAAACAAAAAAGAAAATTAGAAACTAAAAAGTGGGTATCGATCTGCTGTACATTAGGTGGTGGGGTGGACCACTGACTAGGGTAGGTTAGATTTGAATGCAATGATAGGTATCATTGTATACGAAAAACGATTATGAACGGAGATGATTTGTCAGTCTAGGATATTATATTATATTCAAATATTATCATATATTCTATTTTGAAACAAATATATTATTTTTCAATTAGGACGCATTTCGAATAAGACATGGTTAATCAATTTTTCCAAAAACATTGCATGCATGTAGTTATCATAATTATTCATAATACCTTATATTATCATAGATATACATATACCTGGTTTGAGGATAAATCGTTATCATTACGCGATTTCAAAAAAAATTAAAACTCAACCGCTCAAAACATTTTTCCTATAATGACGCTTCAAATTTTCTCTATAACTATTTGAAGCAAAACTTATGGAAAACTTAGTGTTGAATTTTATAACCTTATAGATATCAATACAAACAATATTATGAATTTTGAACTACAAAATAATTTGCAAATATCCATGGCTTTGACGAATTTTTGTAAATATTTGAAATTCAAATGCTAATAAAAATTTAATTTGAATTTCTGGTGGACAATTTTTTTGTGATAAAGATTGACAAATTTGTAAGGAATCTTGTATTAAATTTTCTAATCTTAGATTTAAAAAGAAAATTTTTTATGAATTTCTAGCTTAAAACAATTTGCGAATTTTTGTGATTTTTACGTATTTTGTCAAAATTCAAAATTTTAATGCTTATAAAAAAAAATTGTGACTCTGAATTACTTTTATTTTTCTACTGCTATTGTAACAATATGTTAAGAGCCTTGTATTAAATTTTCAAGATTTTCTACCCTAAAAATAAAATTTTTATCGATATTAATTTTTAAAAAAAGCGGGTAAGTCGTGGATGTCGCTCTGCTGTACAGTAGGTTACTGTAATGGATGGGATTAAATTTGAATGCAATGATAGGTATCATTGTATACGAAAAACGATTATGAACGGAGATGATTTGTCAGTCTAGGATAATATATTATATTTAAATATTGTCATATATTCTATTTTGAAACAAATATTTTATTTTTCAATTAAGACGCATTTTGCATAAGGCATGGTTAATCAATTAGTGTAGTTATCATAATTCATAATACCTTATATTATCATAGATATACGAATACCTGGTTTGAGGATAAATCGTTATCATTACGCGATTTCATAAAAAATTAAAACTCAAACGCTCAAAACATTTTTCCTATAATGACGCTTCAAATTTTCTCTATAGCTATTTGAAGCAAAACTTATGGAAAACTTAGTGTTGAATTTTATAACCTTATAGATATCAATACAAACAATATTATGAATTTTGAACTACAAAATAATTTGCAAATATTCATGGTTTTGACGAATTTCTGTCAATATTTGAAATTCAAATGCTAATAAAAATTTAATTTGAATTTCCGGTGGACATTTTTTTGTGATAAAGATTGAAAAATTTGTAAGGAATCTTGTATTAAATTTTCAATTCTTAGTTTATAAATTATATTAAGAGTTATAGTTTTTATAATTATTATATATTTATTTAGATGGACGGTTGATCAATTAAAATTTAGATTAATTAATATTATACATTTTTATTCATGATTTTAGTTGTTAACACTTTTAGTAAATAAAGAATTTTAATATAATACCTATGTAATAAAAATATTAATAGTTACAAATATGAGGCTTATACGTGAGTTAAGCTTATACCAGATGTAGGTGGAATTTTAATAGTACATAATAATAATTATAGGTCTTAAAATTAATTTTTTGGAATAGCTGTTCCATTGAGTTATTGTGGAGAGTTAATTTACGGGTTGGGAAGTGGTCCTTTGTTACGATATATACACAGCCGCCACGTATTTTCGTATACATGACGATCACAGACCACAGTGTAACTGTAAATAGGTCTTTGGTAATTGGGACTAAGTCCAAGTTCTGAGTCAGTTAATCATTGTTCATTGAATAACCAGGTTTCAGTTAGTACCTACAATAATGTCATAATTGGAAACGGTAATTAAATAAATCTATATGTTTTGTATAAATAAATTTAATCTAGTTTTGATGCCACGAGTGTTGTGATCATATATATAAAGGTCATTACTATATAATCATTATATTGTGATTGTTCGGACGTTTTTGAGATAGTCGGTAAGCCATTTAGGTATAATATAATATTTAATAAATATACTGTTCACAAGCGTTTTTTCTTTATTTTAATTCCAATAAAATAAACGAGATATATTTACGCTGTAGTAGTTTTAGGTTCAATGACTCCAATTAAATGCGAATAGGTAGTACTAAGTCTACCTAGTATTCATAGTAGGTAATAAGTTTCCTTTTTACTCTTGAAATTTGAAATACGTCAGTAGTAAGACTCGATGGTGTTGTTACCACAGATATATACAATAATAATTATTGTATATATCTGTGGTTGTAACTTAGAAATTTGTAGATTGAGCACGCTCAACTTCAGATAACTCAAGTTCTAGTTTTTTGAACATTCGCTGATTTATTTTCATTAATAAAATCAGTTAGTTGGGTAGAGTTAATAAATAGAGTTTTGGTCAAAATACATGCATTTTTTTATCTTGGGATTTGATAAGCTCATAACAATTTTTAAATCATTTACTATTTCAATGAGTTACTTCAATGTTCCATATTATGAACCCATAGTTGAAATGTAACGTCGTAAACCTCTGCGTTATGTATTTATTATAATTTATCAACTAAAGTAGTAAGAGTGTAAGACTATATTATGGTATAATATACCAAATATTGGTTCTTGACCGGTGTTCCGTAAAAATTTTAAAATTAGTAATAAAAACACTTTTAACTAAATTTTTAGTTTTATTGTCTAAACATTTTGACTTTGATGGACTCCCAAAACACAAAAATATAAGCGTGTATAAAATAATTTAAGGTTTTGTTGGTTTATTTTTGTACAAAAATATGTTGTCGTTAACATTCTAACTATGTATGTATACAATTTAAAAAAATCATAATAATATCTAATTAGGCACAAATCACATAATCACATATAAAGTTACCGAAATAATTGCAAAAGAGTTAAAACAACAAACCATAGTAGAGAGTCTGATTTTACCAGCATGATCATTGTTCAGAAATAGTTCAAATTATGTATGGCGATAATGCAAAAAAAAAATTTAAAAACGTACCTATATAAATACTGTTTTATTTTACGGCTGTGTTTCGCAAAAACCTAATAAAATGTTAAATGTTCCGTCATTCGAAAAAGGTTAAGAACCACTGTTATATACAAAAACATTTAAACCTGTGTACATAGCATATTATTGGGCTTACGTCAAAGTGTCGGAGATAACGTAAACGCACCAGTCGGTGCGTATCAGTGCGATAAAGGTCGACGAACAACTTTATGTTATTTTATGAACTACTAAAGATAAGTGATAATCATCTACTAAAAATTGTATTTATTAAAAAATAAAAATCTTAAAACTGATAAAACGATTCTTTCGTACAAAAAGTATATAATAAAAATTATGTTTTTCACGTATAGGTACACCTACGTATAGGGAAAATATTTATATATTACCTACATAATGTGGCAGTGTATAATTAATATTCTCTTAATGATTTTTGATTATCACTTATTACCATACAAACTCTGACTAATCAGAATTTGTAGAAATAAGTTGCTAATGATATGATATTATACGATAGAATGTTACATCATTATTCATTGTATAGTATTAAATTGTAGTAATTGTACAATAAAATACGAATAAAAACATAATTATGTGTATCGGCGTATCGCATCAATTCAAATCGTATTAAATCCGATCTGACACTTGCGCGTACAGTTTTAACTCGACAATTCACAATTGTTAATCAATCGTCCCATCTAACAAGTCGATATTTTGTAATATTAAAATTTGCGTCAGATCAACAAAATCGGTCTAATTTATTTTCTCTTGAACTGTCGCTATACTGTATAATACTCGAAAACAGACGATTAAAATAATATATCACTCACTGGACTACTGATTGTCATGGACTTGGCCAATATCCTTAAAACTAGTATACTAATATTAATCGTTAACTTGCTACAGATGATCGATTGCGTTTTGCCACAAGAACTCAAAAAATCACCTCATATTGTACTCATGATTGCTGATGATTTGGTTAGTATTTTAACATCAGTTTAATGTTCACTATTATTTTTTACCAGTCACTATTTTTTTTTTTTTTTTTTGTAATTTTTGTTTTGTTTTTACGTATGTAACTAAATTTAGCATACCTACTGAAACAATTTTTTTGTTAAAGGTTAGAGGTTATAGTTACAACATAAAAGGAATTTTGTAATATATTTCCAAATCTTAGATACAAAAATAACATTTTTTTAAGAATTTCTAACTCAAAATAATTTGCAAATTTTCATTAATTTTTACGAACTTTTTCAAAATCCTAACTTCAGATGATCATGCAAAAATATCGTGGATTTACACTAAACCTTTTTTAATTTTCATAAAAAACAACTTTTGAGGTACCTTATTTTTTTAATTTCTAAGTTTTTTTTAATAAAAATGTTATTTATTAAAAGAAACTAATAAAAAAGTATTATTTTGTGTGCATATAAATAGTTTAAAATTATTGAAAATATTTTGAAAAATGTATGGTAAAAATGCTCATATAAACATTCAGTAAAAGACACTAAAAGTTGAGTATCTGTTTTAGAGCTATACCAAAATTTAAATTAATCTTGTTGACATTTTGTGAAAACTCCCGTTTTCCCTTAAGTTTTTTTTTGTTTTCTGCACTTTTGAAAAATATCGGAAATTTTAAATTTTGATCTTCTAAATACAATTTTTACAAGCGATTACCGCTACAACCCACAATTTAAAATAAAATAAAATCATGTGATTTATCGATTTTCCAATCATGTTTTATATCGTAATGTACCTCATTTATTCAACCCTTTGATTAAAATATAAAATTACGCCACTTAGGTAGACAAATGTGTTATAGAAATAATTTCTTATATAGTTATAATATGCCACCGCGCTCCTGAAAATTGAAAACGATTTGTCCTTAAAAGACCCGTTTGGGATCTGCTGACTTAATGTATTTACACAGGGTTGGAATGATGTTGGATTTCACGGATCTATACAAATACCTACGCCAAATATTGACGCACTTGCTTATAACGGTGTGATATTGAATCGTCATTATGTCCAACCAACTTGTACTCCATCGAGGGCTGCTTTGCTTACCGGAAAATATCCGATTCGCTATGGTAGGTTCACAAAGTCTCTAATAAGTAATAATAGGTACCTAGATTTATTTATTCTCCGTAGAAACTCAGTTACGTATCAGGTAAGCGCAGTCTTGTAAAGTATTCGAATAAATGTATTCAAATAAAACTATTTGAATAATTTTTTTGTATTCTAATACTATTTTAAATACATTTTTGAAAAAGTATTCAAATACGTATTCTGAATACTTTTATTTGTATTTTTTGTTCATTAAAAAAATACTTTTATTAGACCAGAAAAATAGTTCTAAATTTGTAACAAGACATTTTTATATTATTAAATGAGAAAATTATAAATCAAGAATATTATTAATATTAATGTTAATCATTAAACGAAATATAATTGACTCATGATATGATTATATTTATAAACATAATTGTGTCTTATGCTCTTATCCCGTATATCCAGTATTGCATGTGGTTTTCGTCGTGTATAGATCTATTATTATAAATGATAAATGACTGAACAGTGAAGATACAACTATTCTCAATCCTGTTACCAATAATACGTCGAAATTATAAATAACTTATGATTACACTATTCATTAAATTTCGGGAATTTCAGTTCATTTGTTATCGGTTCGTTGTTATTCGTTATTACTTATATAATATATAATATAATTATTCATATTACTTATTAACTTATTACACATTAGTTCTGCCGCTGCCAGCACTGAACAGACCAAACAAACGAATTCGAAAAGTCGACAAGATTACATCACGCGTACTTTGTTTTTGGTAATAGTGTTTTGTAGGTCATAAGCACCTTAATTTTATAAATTTTTAAGTGCGAGTTTTTGTTATATTGTTATTATGTCTTCATTAAATTATGAAATGGTTGATGATCCTGTATCGCATTCGAATACCATTATTCAATTACCAGTACAGACAGTTCAGTGTTTAAAACTTTCTTGGGACATAAATAACGAGAATTTTAAAATTGTAAGATTAATTAAAGATGAAATGATATTCCAAACGTTCGAAGTTAAATGCGTACATTGTCCATCAACAAAAACACGTACAGCTGATACTAGATCGAAATCGAACCTACGAAATCGTTTAAAGGTAGGTACTTCAGTGCTTTACTAATTATACCTAAATTGGCTAAATTAATATTAATTTAATATGAAATGAATTATGTTCATTGTGAATAATAGATCATTAATATTTAGCCGTACTCATACTATAATATTATTTTGTATAATATATTAATTTAACATCATTATAATATAATATAATAATTAATAATATATATTTTTGTAATTTTTTTCACAGATTAAACATTCGTATTTACATAGTGTTAAAGAACTATTAAAATTAAAGAAACTGTAGTATTAAAATCTGCAAAAAGAGCCAAAAATATTCAAAAGTATGATCATAATCAACCTACGTTATTAGAGTTTACTTCAGTCAAAAAGATACAAGTCAAGGTAAAAATTTGAAATTATTCAAATAAATATTTTGGTAAATTTTTTTAGTTTTTAACTAACCATTTTAAAATATTTTGTTTTAGATGAACTTGATATTTTAGTCCAAAATGTTATTGTGAATGCATGTTTACCCTTTAGCATAGTTGATCATTTTGATTTCAAAACTCTAATTCAATTTCAAAAAGGCTTTCCTGGGAGAACACTTATGTCTTGTCCAACTTTAATGAAAAGATTAAATACCCAGTTCCAACACCATTTAATCCGTCTTAAAGAAGAAATGACTAATATTGAATATCTTACTACTACTGCTGACTGCTGGTCAATATTTAAAAGGTAGGTAATCTACAATTTTAATAAATAATATTATTTACTAAATACTAAATATCAGTATAGCAGCTTTGACAAAACTTAGTAAAATGGCATAAAATTATGAAAAAAAGTTTTATATATATATAGTTATATATTTCTATTTTAGAATGTTTTCATATTAAAAGATATTAACCAAATCTCATGGGGGGAATAGAGAGCAGTCACCTATTAAAAACTGCCACTGCTGAATATATTTATAAAATTGATTATGTTATAATTTTTGGTAGATCATACATAGGCATTACTTGTCATTGGATACTTGATGAAGATTTAACTAGAAAATTATGTGTATTGACAGTAAAACGATTGGAGGGGAAACATACATTTGATGTATTAGCAAAATAAATGGAATCTGTATACATAAAATATGATATAAACAACAAAATAAGTTATACAACCACAGACAATGGTTCAAATTTTGTTAAAAGTTTTAAGTAAGATATGCTGCTCATACGTTTAATTTAGTTGCAACAAATGTAAATATTTAGAACATTACCTAATTATTTAATATTTTTAGATGGTTTTATGGGTGGTTCATCAATAATTTTGTTTCAGGATATTGAAAATGCAGTGATCAAATGTGACACAGGAAGTGAAACTAAACATAGTGATTTGTTACTTTTTAAAAAACAAAGAAGACAGACAATTGCCAAATGCACAGCTCTATGGAACAAACAAAATCGATCTACAACTTCGGGAGACATTGTAAAAAAATACTTGGGTGTCTATCTAAAAACTCCCAATGAAACTAGGTGGAATTCTTTTTTTGACTTAACCAAACATTTAATGCTACATTTAAAAAAAAATCCTGGGATATTTTTAATGATGTGTGATGATTTAAATGTTAGTTATCTAAACAAATCAGACACAGAATGGTTAGACGATTATGTTTTTATAATGGAACCTCTTGCCATTTGTCTAGATATTTTACAGGGTGACAAAAGTACGTATTTTGGATTTTTAATTCCTTCAATTTCGCAACTTATCAGTAAATATTCAAACATGAAACAAAGTAGATGTTTTGTCATTAATGGTCCTTTAGTAGACGTTATACACAATAGTTTATTAAAAAGATTTTCTAGTATTCTTACTGATCCTTTTTTAATAATTGCAGCTGTTTCTCATCCTTTTTTTAAAACACAGTGGTGTGACAACACAAATAAAGATTCCACCATAAAAGTTTTTAGAGATGCTGTAATAGAAATGTATGCTAAATTATCTGATGATCAAAATACCATACCTAGCGAGGAAAGTAAGGAAAACTGTGAAACTGGTAAGAATGATTTTTTTCCATGGTCAAATAAAATTTCATTAAATGTTTCAATTGAAAATGATTAATGAAATATCCACTTACTTATCAAAAAGTCCTAATAAATTACTTTTATCATTAAATGAAACACCTTCAATTAAAAAGGTATTCATAAAATATAACACTCCCCTTCCAAGTAGTGCATCTGTTGAAAGGGTTTTTAGTGTCGGAAGCGCAGTGTTCAAAAAGAAACTGGGTCGTATGAGTGATGAAAATTTTGAAAAAGTAATGTTATTAAAATGTAATAAAAATGTATTTGATAAATAAATAAATAAATTTGTAAATATATTGGAATATTGATGTATTATTTGTTGTTTATATTCGTTAATTCCAACCATTTAAAAACACCTATAAAACCTAACAGAAAAAAGCATTCTTATAGTATTCGAATATGTATTCTGAATTTTTTTTTTTAAAAGTATTCAAATAAGTATTCTGAATACCTTAGTTCTCATTTATTTGAATATATATTCTAAATAAAAAATAAAAGTATTCTTTACAAGACTGGGTATAAGCGTAATTAAATTATGTTACAGCCATGAGTACAGGGTTTTAAGACTAAAGAAAAGACCTGGTAAAAAATTGATACTTGTTAAATGTATGATAAAAATTATGAAGATTACCTATATGGATAATAAATAATCCAAGAAATTTAAATTAATTTACTAAAAAATGTTGATATTTAAAATTTTTTTTAAATAAACTACTTGAACTTAAATGAACGCTTTTACCTTTAACATTTATCTAAAAATTTAAATTTAAAAATTGGGTTGCCCCAAAAAATCTAAATCAATTTTTAATTTTGTATATTAAAAACAAATAATGTTATGCTGTACAATATTTGACGCAAGCGTCTATAAATTAATATAAAATTTTATTTTATAGTATTGATTAGAAATTTAGAACAAAAGTTTATCTTTTTTTTGGTATTTCTGTCGGTGGAGTACGATTGTTCGCGTTTTACCTTTTTGAGCATACGATTTCGCGCGGTGCCGGAATAACAAGGAACATGCTTTTGAATATTCAAAAGCGAATAATTGCGCATGAAATTTGATACGACGTTGCCAACTTATTATTAAAATATAAAATAATTATTATTATAAAAAAAATTGTTATTTGTCGTATATGCTGCTATTGTATTTATTTCTAATAACATAAACGTGCGTTATACGACCACTAATCAGTCAAAAATAGTACACAAAGTTACAAATAGTACAAATAGTTACATTTAATAACATATACTTTATATTCACACTCAGTCTACCTCATAAGTAAAAAATATTCAATAAAAAAATAGTTATAATAAAATAATATAAAATATTCGAAAAACTATATTCATTAAAAAAAAAATCGTTATAATAAAATAATATAAATAAAATAATTTTAATTTTAAGGCGTTGATACCTATTTCCAATTATGGCAAAATACTCAAGTAAGTTTTCTGGTGTTTTATTTTTTAAATATTCTTCATATTGTTTACTTATAAAATCAATTTTCTTTAGTTCTTCCTTTGATTTTAGCTTGATTATTGTTTTGGAAATGGTTGATTGGTTGATAATTTAGTGACGGTTTCTGCCCGAGCTTCCATAAGGGTACTTATAAGTTATAACAACAAATGTCGGTGGATGAGCACTAGTAAACTGGGCGTTATATGTTTTATGGAAACTTTCAGCCCCGTTTGTATAAGACACGAACACAACTAACATTCCAGTAAATACGTATAGACATACAATGCGAGATCATAGTTTAGGTATGTTCGTACATGTATGGGAATTTACAATAAAGATAAAATATTCAATATAAAAGTATGATCTAAAATATAATTACCTGCTACTTCTTAGTGATGGAAAGTTCGTCTGGTATCGGCAATAATAAGTAATAAATAACGTCCGGATAGCCACATTCGGAATCTAACCGGATATTTACCGTGAATCTATAATCTGTATATATTTGGCAACGTTGCTTAGAAGCAAAAATAATTTAGCACGCGCAATCGTATTACAGCCATTTCTGTCGCACCTTATATATACCCGTTGTGCTTAAAAGAAAATTTATATTTTAAGGTCTATGTATTGCACTGCTTATGTTTTAGGCTCTTTTCCTGGTACTTTTGTTGACTGGGACCGCGTCAATACATATATTTATAACGTTGTTAAATAGAATATATTTTTCAACAGAAACCATTTTATAATTTTTATGTAGGTACCTACTTATGATAAAATATTTGAACTTTTGAATTTTGTTATAAATATTTGTAACAGTTATTCACGATCCATGGTTTAAAAATAGTCAATGTGTTCAATATTTTCTTTATTGCTAAACAAGTTATTAAGTATTTACGAATATTTACTTCAAGTCACTTAAAAAAGAGGAAGATGTGCTTATAGGAAAAATAATGACAATTTAGCCAACGCATTAAAATGTCAGTAAATTCATTAACTATATAGGTACTTAATTGAATAATAAATTTTATTGAATTCCAAAATTCTTGGGTATCTATTCAATAAGCTTTAAATGTACAACCAATAATGCATGTCAAAGATTTTACGCTTCATTTTTATCAAATTTTTAGTCTTGCCATCCACATTTTAAGTCGTCCTAAAAGTAGTTATAGAAACACTAGCTAACACTTATATCCCAATAGACAGTAGGCACTGAACAAAATAAATATATATCAAACCGATTGTTCGCGCCAAGGTAATTACTGCTTATCGCGTGTCATTTTTAAATTTGCATGACGGTTATCTCGTTCACCTCGTCCATCCACCACTCCATCCTTTTACGTTAATTGTGAAATTGTTAAAATTGTTGCCTTATTTATTCTCTTTGTTTTATATGTTCTCTATGTAAATTATTGGTCAGCTCTTGCTGTACGCTATCATTATTTTGTTTGTATCATTTATTATTATTATTATTGTTGTATTTATTATGCGGCCAACGCCCTAAATTATTGTTTTTACTGTATTATTGGCGTCGGTGTGTCTGTGTGCCGTATTGCCATCTTTCGTATTTTTTCTTGTTGCTCGCTATTAAAGCGACTCAGGTTGCTCTTTTTTTGTGGTCCGCTAATGAAGCGACCAAATTCTTTTATTTCGTATACTTAAGATTGATATATAACATTATGTGCACACGGTGGTCTCTATCGTATTATTATTATTATTATTACCATTATTATTCAACAATTTGTCTATCAACAAACTATTGTATATGCTCCGTGTGCACCTATCAACTAATAAATTTCGTCTTCGAACAGTAATTTGTTGTTTATTAATACTATTATTTAACCGTTGGGTAAAGCATAAGTCCGCCAGCAACGGAGTTGTGTGAGAGGCCGCCTAGTTCGTTTCACACGTCTGATCAACGTCACAAAATTCACTATCAATCGCCTTTGGACGTCGGGTTCGAACGTGTCCATTGTCCACTGCGTAAGTCCGCCAGCAACATTGCGTTGTGTGAGAGGCCGCCCAGGTCGTCCGGTTCAACGTTTCGTTCACCACCCTTGCCTAACCTACTGTGTTCACCGTCGTAGTAATACTCCAATAGTTGTTAAGATAATTTTAAATATCGTCCCAATCGTATGTGAGCTCTGTGGTCATTGCACCAAATCGATTCGACCACAGAGAGTCCCACCCCGTAACTAACTTGCACCATCCTCATTCCTCTGACATTACATGTACCAGGTACCTCCTGTTCTATTCGTCGTCGTCGTCGCTGTGTGTAATTGGTTGTGTATCTAGATTGGTAACGGGGAGCAGATTAGTTTGCCTATCTACACCAACTTAAGGCTTACTCTGTTGTCGGCATTCCATCTGTCAACTTGTTCTCGACTTTGTCGAGTGGTCCTTCGGGTAGCCCCTATTGAGGGCGTTTGCACCTATCGTATTTGATTATAAAAGCACGTAAGTGGGTGACGTTATGCTTTACAATATAAGATACAATTGGCCCAAGTTGGTCATTGTAATGAAGGATGTTAAATTTCAATGAAATGTTATGACATTAAAATTTTATTTAGTTTAGAAAATGATAAAAGTGCAAAAAGTGTAAATGACAAAAAACTTAAAATATCGCTCCATGAGAAATCGATTTCATGTTGTAAAAATTTGAACTTCAAACAATAATACAAATTATTCTAGATTTACATTCAACTTTTCCACTAACAGCATCTTATATTATAATATATTATCTCATATTATCCCATTAACCTTTAATTTTCTAACCTTAATTAACCTTTAGTTAAAATAGTGGGTGATTTATTAAATTTGAATTATATATTTATGAATATTGTTAGATAGATTATAATTTTCAAATGTAACAACTATTATTAATATTCAATGCATAACAATTAAAACAATTACGAGCAAATTTTTTTATTGAATCTGAAAAATTCTATATATTAACATTACTACTTTGGATATATATTTTTTAAATATACCTGCTTTAAAATGGAATACTATTATGATAGTGATTTATTTAATTGTAATTATATACTTATGTATATTAAATTATGATTGTGTTATATTTAAAATAATGTTATGCGCTATCGAATAAAATAATATTTTTTAGGCTCAATATTGCCTAAAAAATATAGGCGTATTGGTACATGTAAAAGTAATTTTATGCGCAATCGGTAAACTCCTATGTTCCAAATATATTGTATAACGATTCAAAATATAGGAATATATAAAATTAAAAATACCTACCTATAAGTATTAAATATGTTATTATTAAGTATTATTGAGACCAAACACGAATTTAATGTTGTCAGGATTACAAGGTCCACCCATTGCTGCTGGCCAAGCTTCAGCACTGCCAATAAATGAAAAAATTTTACCAAAAGTAAGCAGAACTGCAGTGTACACATTTATTATTTAATTATTTAATTTAGTACAATCGTCATTAATTGAAAGTTTTATTTACATTAATTTTAAGTATCTGAAAGAGTTGGGCTATTCAACACACTTGGTGGGAAAATGGCATTTGGGCTGTTATCAAAAACGTTTCACTCCCACAAAAAGGGGATTTGACAGTCATTTCGGTTACTGGAACGGATATATCAGTTATAGAAACAGCATACATGCTACAGTAAGAAAAATTATTCAACAGATTATAAGTTAGCTAGGAAGTACCCGCCGCCTATTAAATTCGATTATATTATACTCTCGTTATTGGTAATATAGAAAACAATGAGTGGTATCGATGCCAGGCGTGGATTCGAAAGGGTAGGAAATGAGATGAACAACGATCGGTACGCAACTGATGTTTTCACAGACGAAGCTCGTAAAGTTATAGAATCAAGTAAACAGGAAAACAAAAAAATGTTTTTAATGGTAAGTCATTTGGCCGTTCATTCAGGGAATAAAGGACCAAATAAATTAGAAGTCTTGAATAAAACCTACAACGATGAGAAATTCAGTTATATTGAAAATGAAAACAGAAAACTTTATGCAGGTAAGGATAATATTGTTATATTATAAAACTGATTATTTTAGATTCTGAACGAAGTATTGATTTTACAATGTGTATTTTGTTTGTGTCTGTGTACAGCATAACTAGTTGAAATAATGCTTCAATTTCAAATTTTGGGGGTGGTTTTCGATGTAAAAGTGAATATCCTTGGTGCATTATAGAGGTCAAAAGTAAACATTTTCCAACAGTTTTCAAAAAAATTTTTTATATGGCTGTAATTCAAAAACTAATCACTGTAAATACTTGAAATTTTCACCAAATATGTATGTTAGTGTTATCTATATACAGTTTAATTTTCAAAAATTTTAGACTTTTTTGAGTTTAAACTTATCGTTTAGCTGAAACTATAGTATAACAGGCTGCTAGACAAACATATTGTTAACTCTGGGAGATTAACTAAACATTTTATGTAAACATAGTAAATTTATTCAATACATGTATTATATTGACAGTATCATATCAGACGTATATGTTTCTTATAAAAAAATTTTTTTTATAAGCGTATATAGTTCAAATTTTTACGAAATCTGTCAAAAACGCGGAAATTTGCAAGTAATTTTGAAGTTGAAAAATCATAAAATGTTTTGTGTTTGTAACTAAGGATCAAAAATACAACACTAAGTTTTCAGTAAGTTTTCCTTCAAGTAGCTATAAAGAAAACTCGAAGCATCATTATAGCAAAAATTTTAAGTGCGTTTGAATTTTAAATTTTTACAAAATAGCGTAACGATAACGATTTATCCTCAAACGATTTTAAACATTTGTTATTATTCAAAAAGTATAAGTCGTAGATACTTGAAAATTTTACCGGTTATTTAGATTGGCATTTTCTTTACATGATTTAATTTTCAAAATATTTTGACTTTTTTTGAGATATTTATAGACAACTGAAATTTTCAATTTTTCTGAAAAATTTTTTTTGAAGTGTCGATAAAATATTTTTGCCCCAATCAAAATACATGAGAATTTAATACAAAATTTCTCATAAGTTTTTCTTATAGTGATTAAAAAATTATAAGAATACATACGCACGATTTTTTTTTATTATCATTTGAAGTTCAAAGATTGACAAAAATTCGTCAAAACCATGTATATATATTTTTTTGTGTCTGTCATCACGTTTTGGGGCGATAAAAGTGCTTCGATTTTTGACTTCAGTACCTCGTTCGATCAGAAAGTAAATCTAGTTTGTACTTTTTGGGGGTCAAAACTAAAAAATGTTCAATATTTTTCTAAATAATCAGGATAAACAAACTAAAAATTAAGGGGAAAACATGAAATTTTACGTGCAGTCAGTTTTCGACAAAATCGATTTTGATTTTTGATGTAACTTTAAAACAAATGATCATTGATACATGAAATTTTCACCGAATGTTTATATGAGTATATTGTATCCACTATGAAATTTTCAAAATTTTTGACTGAAGTTAAACTATTCATAGGTATATGCAATTTTCGATCATTATTAGTTTTTTTAAAATTAATATCGATAAAAATTTACTTTTTGGGTAGAAAATCTTGAAAATATAATACAAGGCTCTTAACATATTATTACAATAGCAGTTGAAAATTAAAAGAAAGCTAAGCTAGAAATTCATAAAAAATTTTCTTTTTAAATCTAAGATTAGAAAATTTAACACAAGATTCCTTACAAATTTGTCAATCTTTATCACAAAAAAATTGTCCACCGGAAATTCAAATTAAATTTTTATTAGCATTTGAATTTCAAATATTTACAAAAATTCGTCAAAGCTATGGATATTTGCAAATTATTTTGTAGTTCAAAATTCATAATATTGTTTGTATTGATATCTATAAGGTTATAAAATTCAACACTAAGTTTTCCATAAGTTTTGCTTCAAATAGTTATAGAGAAAATTTGAAGCGTCATTATAGGAAAAATGTTTTGAGCGTTTGAGTTTTAATTTTTTATGAAATCGCGTAATGATAACGATTTATCCTCAAACCAGGTATATGTATATCTATGATAATATAAGGTATTATGAATTATGATAACTACACTAATTGATTAACCATGCCTTATGCAAAATGCATCTTAATTGAAAAATAAAATATTTGTTTCAAAATAGAATATATTACAATATTTAAATATAATATATCCTATACTGACAAATCATCTCCGTTTAGAATCGTTTTTCGTATACAATGATACCTATCATTGCATTTAAATCTAACCTTCCCTAGTCAGAGGTCCACCCCACCCCCTTTTCAAAAGCAACGTGAAAAAAAAGCTGGTAAGTAAGTGGATGTCGCTCTGCTGTACAGTAGGTTATAATAGTGGGTTACTGTAATGAATGGTATTAAATTTAACCTCGGAGACTCGGAGTCACTCTCGATAAGAGGCTGACCTGGAGGCCTCACATATCATCAATACTACAACTAGCATACCAACGTCTATCAATACTATTTCCAATAATGAACAAAAAATCAGTCATTCAAAAAAAATGTTCAATACTAATATACAAGAAATTACTACTACCAATAATTACTTATGTATGCCCAATCTGGGGAAACTGTTCAGCTACACACACTTTAAAAAAATCCAAATTTTTCAAAGTAAAGTGTTAAGAATTATTACAAATGCTCCGTGGTTCATTCGTAATGATAATATACATAAAGACCTCCAAATTGTTACTGCAGACTTCATACGCACTTTATCAAGAAATTCCCATAACTCATAACTCATTACTCAACTCAACAGGTTCGCTTCACTACAATCTTCATCATCATAATTCATGGCATAAGTCCGCCAGCACAAGGTGTGGTGTGTGAGAGGCCGCTCTGGATTTTCAATCGTGTTTCCAATGACTGCCTCGCGTAAGTCCGTCAGCACCCGGTGTGGTGTGTGAGAGACCGCCAGGGCCACCCTGTTCATCTTCACCACCTTCAACACGCATCGTACTCATCTTAGTTTTTAATTTATTATAAGTCCCCCTTCTAGTTGTAAGCCCTGCTGCGTCATTGCACCAGACCCGACCAGACCACAGGCCCCCCCCCGCTACCATAGATAACCTGTACCATCCTGTCTCCCGTGTAACTTGGTTCCTGTCCCATTGTCGTGCAACCGTTGGTCCAGGCGGCCGCCGTCATCGTCGTCTATTAATTATAAATTGTCGAGTAGTGATTTGAGTTGGCTATTCACATCGTTGTTAGGGGGGCATCGGTAGTACGTGAGAGGAGTTGCCTACCCAGTTGAATCGCGAGCGCTGGCCACCTCCGTTTGTGGCAGTTGGTCCCGTTCGGCATCAACTCCAGCTACGTAGTACCTCACCGTACACATATATTATAAAGTAAATGTGTAATATTTTTTTAAAAATAATTTCATTAAATGATGTATTATACTTGTAATATATTATAGTATAAATAATATTAAAAAGTATAAAAAAAAAAATAATAAATCCCAGAGGCTGTATCTGACGGGTAACAGGCTGCGGTGGATCCCTATCCGGATGCATTATTTTACAGACCTCGCGGGCAGCCCGTATCGTGTTTGAATAATAGGATAAATAAGAGGACCCTACACATATATTTTGTATCTCCGTTATACAAATGCGTAACATAACACATTTATAATTAGCAGATCACGTTTAATTCCATTAGTTAAAAAATGAGAGTAAATTGACCTATTATGAAACTTGGTGGTAAGAACATTGTCTGTGTTTGTATGTGGGTTTTCTCTTACGATAACTTAGTTTTTAAGTGAGTTATGAACATTTTTAATTTACGCATAACTTTGCTACGAAATTTAACTATCGTAAAAAACCCACATACAAACACATAATGTTTTTAACATCAAGTTTGACAAGTTTCATAATAGGTTGATTCACTCTAATTTTTAAACTAACGGAACTAAACGTGATCTGCTGAATGTAATTTTTTTATGTTATGCACTTGTAAGAGAAAGACAATAAATAGATGTGTAGCGTCATCTTAATTCTTAATGATGGCACTTTAAGCGGAAAAGGGAGTTAATATTTCACAGTATCAACTTTATTTTTTAAAAATCTTTGTTCAACACCCTTTATTGACCTAAAATGCAGTTGCGCCGGCCCGCTAACGTCTTGTTGTATATGAAATAATGCTGCATATTTTCTTGCTGCAAATACACCGAATTCTAATGAAATAAATTATGTTAAAATTTCAGGAATGTTGAGTTCGTTAGACGACTCTGTTGGAAAAATAATCGAATCACTACACGAAAATGAAATGCTAAAAGATTCTATTGTAGTATTTATGTCCGACAACGGTGCACCGACTGACGATCCGCTATGGGGTCATGATAACTTTGGATCAAATTGGCCTTTGAGAGGAGTGTGATTTATTTTTTGAAACAAAATAATATTTTTTAAATTGGTTATAAAAGTTTTGATATTTTATCATAATTTTAATTAATTTAGAAAAAAGGTTCAGTACATGAAGGAGGAGTTCGTGGAGTGGCTGCAATATGGAGTCCATGGTTGAGAGAAAAATACATTGTTTCTAATAACTTATTCCATATTACTGATTGGTTACCTACTTTATATACAGCAGCAGGTGTTTAAATTTAACTATTTTTATCGACTATTTTACCATGCAAATAATCATATAAAATTTAGCCGTTTAAGATTGATTTTAACCATTATGCTCATTAAATAACTCGATGTCATGACTCATGGATTGTTGTACAAATGAAAGTAGGAAAGTAGGTACATATAGGTAATATAAATCATAGTATATATATTATAATATATATAATCTAATAAATATATTATAATATATATTATAATCTAATATATATCTAATATTTAGTTATGAGCCAGGTATTTTTTACAGTAAGAAATACATTTAAGATATAAGTTCCATATTTAGTTTATTATTTCATGCCTTTAGATCTATACATTTTTATTAATAGAACAAAAAATACCTTGACAAAATTATATAGAAGTATACAACAATATAACATTACAATCCATTACATATGACTTTATGAGATCAATACTTTTTTCTAAAACAAAATAAAATATGTTGGTAGTTATTACAACTTACAAATATATATGAAATTTAAGCAACACTACTTAAATTAATTTACATGATTTTTACATAGTCATAAATCATAACTTGTAATCATTAACATCCATAGTTAATACTAAAGCCAACTTTCTATTTTTTTTTTTTTTTTTTTTAACTTATTAATGAGTTTGTAGCATAATTTTGATATTCGGATAACAATACTAATATTATTACATTGATTCTTTAGCTAGTTGGGTGACATAGCTATTATAATATAGTATAGGTAATGTAATACTTTTAAGTTTTAGTGTATATTATACAGTATACGTATTCTGACCATACTATTACCTATATGCAATATTTTAATATCACATGTTTATCTTCTCAGAATTACCATTGTTCATTTAAACATTAACTATTCTGATTGGTTTTTGACATTTGTTGTTAATACATGTAATGAGTACTTACATTTGAATGACAACTTCTACTGACACGTGTTTTATCTGTGTTATAACAATACAAATTCATCATAGATGTCAACCCTCATGTTGTTGTGAATAGTGAATTATTTTATTTTTATTACAAAACCAAGACCCAAAAGAAAGAGAATAATAATATTTTTCTTTAATATTATTATAATAATATAATGTATTAGTAGATAACAATAATCAAAAGTTACAAATAATTTTTTAGACGTAAAGGGTGACGTCTATAGACAGACCGTTCAAAATTGTTTTTCATAACATATACTATAAGGATTAATGATCAAATTAAAAATTAAAGCAGATAGTGAGTCTCATCCTGGTCAATATTAGAAATGTATCAACTCTCCTACGTTATTTTTATAATATAATATGTCACAAAAAATTATAGACTTTATATCCAAAAAATAGACACCTCAAGTTTTTTAATAACTATGTTTATATTGTTATAAAAATCAAGTCAAAATGTAAGTTTAATTTGAAAATTTTATTTAATAATTGATTTTTTAAATGAAATTAAAACGTATGTTATATATATATATATATATATATATATATATAGGTTAGGTTATTATAGTTAAAACTAAATTTAGTTTAGTTCTTTTTTTAAATATTTATGTAAGTTATATATGTCATACAGTTTTTTTTTTATTAACAATTTGAAATGACATCATTCTATAGAACAATCGGTGTTAATCGCTCAATTTTTTTTTATTTCATATAGGAAATTGTTTAGTACTGCCCAGTAAAATCTCAAATTTTTACTAACAAATGATTTATTTTTAGGTGGGAATTCTAAAGACTTAGGTAAAATTGATGGTATCGATCAGTGGAAAAGTTTAACTGATTCTTTGGAACAAGTAAGATCAAATGTTTTAATCAATATAGATGAGAAAAGTGGAGAGGAAGCCTTAATTTTCAACCAATGGAAAATTGTGAAAAGTAAAAAATATTTATACTTTAGTATTGTATCTAGTTGATATGATACGATACTGTTAAATTTTAAAGTTTTAACCTCATTTATAATATTCTTGTTTGATGAATTTGAACTTTTCGATTACTTTAAATCGTAGATAAGTCATATTCTAAAAACACTTTGCTATCATTTTTAATTTTTAGGGCTAGTTGTACCATCTCTAATTAAAGTTAACCGGAAGTTAATCGGCCGAATTTGCACGGTTAAATACCTGTTATCAGCTGATTAAGCATAATCGAAGTTTAACTTAAACTGGCCCTTAATTTTCTAGCTATTTACGTTACTAATATTAGTATCTATGTGAAGTGTAATCATTATTGAAAATTTCTTTCTATGTGCATCGTGCATGTACTTATGAAAATGCTATGCACCTTTAACCGCTTAACTTAACTTCTGTCACGCTTCTAACTTGCACAGTTACTCCTAAGTATAGTCCATAGACATATACAGACCCAAGTGTTTTAAATAGATTTTAGTGATTTTATACAATCATAACCGGCCAACCTAACTAATTATTAACAACTTGTTTATCACATGTTCTGTCAGGTAACCGTACAAGTAACATGGTTTTCAACCTGAAGTACGGCGGGGATCCTGGTAACACAGGACCAGAGTATAATATGTCAAGTGTAGTGGCGAGTGTCGTCGGTACTCGTCTATCAGAAATCAACTGTTTGACCAAGAACGGCTGCATGAACGCGTCGACAGCGCGAAACTTGTTCAACGTTACCCGTTCATTGGCCAAAGTCGACGGTCAAACGTGCGCAGAGCGCATATCCAGCCCAAATCCAGACCAACGGTATGAATGTTTTGACAGCTACTGTTTCTTCGACACCCTCCAAGACCCCTGCGAGTATCGAAATGTGGCTCAACAGAACCCCCAGGTGCTGAACACGACAATCCTCATACTGGAACAGTTCAAAAAGGAAATGACAATGCAAGCACCTAAGCCGATAACTGATCCCAACGCGGATCCTCGTCGATTTTCCGGTTATTGGGAGCATTGGCTGGAACCCTTTGATAAAGCTTAAATATAACTTCTGTTACCATGTGTTATTAATGTAATATTATGCTGTTTTCAATAATTGTGTAATCGTAACATAAACAATTATATATAATATTGTAATAGTTTAAATTTTACTATAGAAATATAAAAATATTTTTTATATGTATATTGCTTCAATTTAACGTTAACAAGTTTTATTTTACTTGCTGACTAATCAACCACACATTTAATTCCCTATTACAAATGTCATAGAAGTATAATTTTAACTGCTGACATAATAATTTGTAACGATTAGTGAAGAATAATCGACACATAGGTAGACAATAGACATAATATATCAATATATAAACATCATATATTGGTAAACAGTCAACTTATGTACATTTATTTGTGATCAATCATAATTAACTAACCACATAAATAGCACTCCAATTCAAACATACAAAAGTAATAGGTTAAACATATAAAATTAAAAATATTACATGTGATAAAAAATACGCATTCAATTCAATTATTTATTTACATAAGAATCCACGCCTTAATGATTTTGTGATAAATAACATACTGAAATATACAAATTTGAAATTAATAAAAGAAACAATATCTAATCGTGCTCATAATTTTAATATAATGTCGAACAATCTTTTATGTATTTATTTATTTATTATGATTTAAACAGTCATGTCCAGCTACAATAATTATAAGTATGTGAAAACAAAAAATAACTATATACAGTCCATATATCTTACCTACTAGTAAATTTAATTAAAACTGATTTGGTCTAAAACCAAATTCATGTAATACAAATTTAATATACAATAATTTATTATACATAAATGCACATATTCCTGCAAAAATATTCAATTTTCTAGAATCAATGGCCAGCCAAATTGTTAAGTTTCAGACAATTCTTATTAGAAGTTAAATATAAGTTCGTTTTTGATGATTCAAAAAATAATAAAGTAGACACAGTTATGAACAATATCACAGCATTTTGCCTAAAACTTAATTAAAATTAAGAATCAAACATCGAAACGTTACCATACACTTAGTTGGAATGATCATAAATTATAAATAGAACATGTTTTTGACTGTCACAATTTACATCTTAAATTTAATATATTTTATTTAACTTCACTTTTGAGCATAATGCATATTGTTAATAGGAGTTCCAAATACGGAAAATAAAACAAAGGTAGTTGAATTTTTTTTAAAGCTAAATTTTTAATAAACAACAATAATTTTTCTACAAATTTTTACATATTGATGATTGTTTTAATTGGTTGTTTTTTAAAAAGAGATAAATTGTCTCAAACATGTTCTATGTAAAAAATCAAAAATGAATTACAAATTAATGCAATTCAATACAATTTAATATTTGTTAAAAAATAACAAATATTTTCTAAGACTAAAATTAAAATTACTAAGCATAACAAATATTTAGATTGAAAATTATAAATACTATAATTAAAACTAAACGATTCAAGTGCATTTTAATTAAAATAAGTAAAATGCTACAAAGTAAATTTAATTATATATCAATGCATATGATTTTAAAATTTGATAATTCAAAAATCAATTTGTTGGAAGTTCAAAGTATTATGTTGTATAATATAGATTCTTTACTAATGATTAAGAGGACACCCGCATGTGTTTTCTCTGTCTTAAGGCTGTACTTACGTCCTACACTGAAAACAGTGAGAACGTATTTCAGTTATTTGATCCGATTGTCAACGGTGTCGGATACTCGGGCGACATATTATGTAGTTAAGGTAATCTCCTACACTGTACAGTATACAAGCATGTCGTCCGACACCGGACGACTGTGCTAATTTTATCCCATGATGGGGACCTGTTGTAAATATTTTATTTCAGTTGTCATTAAACGATCATTTGTTCAAGTGCTAATAAAAAATGAATGACTCCGATGGTGATATTGCTCTTTGATTTCTGACTGAAACAGTTAGGCCATTAAAAACAAAAAGTGGGTGCACGAAATTAATAGGGAAAAGAAAGACGGTGAATACTTTAGTATCTGTCTGCCCCTTCATGATTATCCAGACAAATTCTTTAACTACTTTAGGATGAATTTGGACACGTTTAACTATATATCGGAGGCAATTCAAGATGATATAAGGAAACAGAGCAACTTTCGGGAAGTTGTATCTCCAACAGTAAAACTGTCAATAACGTTGAGGTAAGTTTAATTTTCTAGTATAGACTCTGGCTTGAATAGTATTCCGAATACTTTCTTCGAAGTATTTAATAAGTATTTTGAATACTTTTTTAACGTTATACCACATTTTCAAAATAAAATAGTAGGTTTAGACTACAGTATCTTTAGTGGCATGTGATCTTGTGTAAGTAGATAACTTTTTTTTTTTTTTATTAAATAAATTTCTTTATAAGATACAAATACATGATGTAAATATATACATTGATAAAGAATATATCTACTCCTGTAAGCCTAGGCTTGTGGTGTAGAGCGTTAGCGAATAATCGTACATAATTTATAAGAAAACCCTCCAGTAATTGAACAACGTCAACAAATGCTTTAAAATTAAGAAAACTAGATATCTTATTTAATAAATAATTTTTGTTTTCAATATTAGACATAGTGGTCATACTGTATAACCAAGATTTAATAGTTAAGATGTTATAACAAAAAAATGATAAATATACAAAATCACTGTAATCAAATTTTCGTGTGTTTGGACCAAATTTGTTTAAGTAAGTACTCTAAATTACTTTCTGTGGGAACTGAATAACTAATAGAATATTCATTGTATATGGTTATTATTTGTTTGGATATGTTAAATATCTAATTTTGTATCATTATTCTATTATTGCTATTCTATTATTTCTATTATTTGCTCTTCCATTATCACTAGTTATGTATGTGTTCAATTACTAGTTACTAAAATTTAACAAAACCTAGTAATTGAACACATGTTCAATTATTGGTATTGCTTAAATATAATTTAATCCAGTGATTGAACAGGTATATTAATATTAAAAAAAATTATAGTACACATTTTTTATTGCATTAGTTACCTCGATACCTACCTAATAATAATATATATAATATATATTAATATATTCTACAAAATATATTGTCAATATTTAAGTGTGGACTTACAAAAATATTATACGGCATTAAATACAGTATATTAAAATATTACCAATGATAGTCAAATTTATAATTATGGTTTCTTTCAGAATGGCTAATAAATTTAAATACTCTGAAGAACAAATGCGATTGGCTTTGGAAGATGTAACTTCTAAATCATTATCTTTAAATAAAGCTTCAGCTAAATATAACATTGTTACTTTCCTACCTACACAGATATTTATTTTAATAGTTACCATGTTGGTTGTCACTAATACATTTACTTAAATCATAAGTTATGTTTGTGTTAAAATTGTTATTATAATCCTGTTACTATGTTTGTAATTAGGTAAAAATGTTTTTAAATTATGTGTTATTTTTTAATAAAGGAACTAAATTTTATTCATGAATTATATATAAGTATTTATTAAATACAAATTATTTAATAAAATATTTGTAGGTGTTCCACAGAGTAATAATATGGTGTTCATACACTGGGTTTGAAGTGTTCATAGACTAGTATAGTGTGTTCAATCACTAGGATTTCACTTATTTTTTCAATTAAACTAATATGCTTAATAGTAAATTGATCTTATATGGTTTTATCAATGTTAGCTTAATAATAAACAGTTGTACCAATCTTAAAATCTAAAATGTGTAAATGTGATGCTAATAACACAGAATAGATAAAATCAGAAAGGACACTCGATGCCAAGAACGTTTTGCGTGGAGTGGGGACGGAGGCCGCCATCTTCTTATTTATGCTGTTTTGTTATGTTATGAAATTAAGTTGTTATCATAGACCTTATACTCATAGACGGAGCAAGCTAGTAGTTCCCGCGGTAATCGGTGGCTGCGCTGCACATGTTGTTTCATACTTCTGCGCATGTGCGTAGGACAAACCAGGTTGTGCATAAAACGCTTATTATTATCGTATCGTATTATCAATAGTAGAAATATGTCATGAAGCAGAAAGAACTTTTCGATCTTTTAATGTTTTTTTACCAAATATTAAACACAAAATGTTTAATAAAATAAAACACAAAATATACCAGAAACCAAATATTTTCAATGAATATATATATATATTTTTATGTTGACTATCTTTATGTAAATTGTATGAATTTAAATTTTCTATAAATAAGCATTTTAACTTTTAATAAAAATATGAATTTTTGAAATATCAAAATCGAATTACACTAAAATTTCTTACAATCAAATACCTATATAGCTATAATACATGGATTAAATTTTAGTATAACTATACCTACACCACTTAAAATTATAACTTGCGTTAGACCATAGACAAATATATATTCAGTCTAGACTATTTTTTATAATAATTAGCAGGGCTTTGGACTTGGGACTATGTGCTTAAAATCACAAATATATGTACCTATTTAAGCATCCAACAATATAAAATGTGTGTTAATGTAAGTTATTCACAATTTTTAGAAGACATAAATCATGAGTATGCTTTAAATATCAAAAAATCTATCACCGTTAACTTTTTTTTACTTTGGTTAGGTATAATATATTTATAATGGTTTTTGTCTTTAAGTTTCATTAGTTTAAATGCTGTCCTTAAAAACAAATACTTATACAGAAAATTGAATTTCATAATTGTATTAATAATTTTTATACATATACAAAATGAATTTATTATGTAAATAATTAAAAAAATTCCAATTTATAAAAAAAGATAAAATATGCAGTATAAATTTTTAAAAATATGCATATATAGGAAAAAGTTGGAAATAGGTAGGTATACTTAAATATGTGCAAAAAACTTTTAAATTTCAAATCCAGACACCCCAAAACAAATTTATAATGAATCAGATTTATTCTATTTGCTTTCTGGACAAATGTTTTGCAAATTTCAAATTTGCAAATGCATAATCCCGAGCCCTAATAATTATTTTACAACATTAATATCTTAATAATATAAATAAATAAACATATTTTATGTTATCAGAAATGACAACACTGCTAAGGTGATAGCTATGACCGCACCACCCAACCCCGCCAACCAGTGATACTCCGTCTATGAGTATAAGGTCTATGGTTGTTATGAACACTATGAGATATTGTGCAACTCGTGTATGATTACCTTTCACTGACTCGCTATTTATTATTATTGTTCCAATTAATTAATTGTACTAATGAAGTATTGTTTTAAAAACAAAAGTTTTTGATCACAATAAATAAACAAAATTGAAAAATAGATATACTATATTTGAATTAAATTGTATTGTAATTGAATAATATACTTACCTATAGGTACTATTTATTATTTAATTAAAAATAAGCCAAAATTCCAAAAAGCATGAAGTAAGTCTATGGCCAAAAGTTGGACTTCAAGATTTTTAACTTTAACCGTATCATTTTGTGATTTTATTTTTTAGTTAGGTAATTTTATATGGCCGCCACGTTTTTGTGTGATAAGTATGATTACTGTGTTATAATTTTTAAGTGTCCACCCCCTGCTAATAACCTAATTATGAATGCATTTTAATTGCAAACAAATTCTTAACTGTTCAATAACTGGTCTGTAAATATAGACCAACAAACATCGTTATATGTGGATTTCTCTAAGAAATATTTAATTCTGAAAAAAGCGTATCAGTTATGATTTTTTTGTTATTTAATAAGCCATAATGAATGTTCTTTTTTGATAAAGTTGGCAACTGGTTAAAATATGTTGGACCTAAATGATAGAGTAAAAACTAAACTCCTTTATTCCATTTTCTTTCTTTATTTTCATAAATTTTAAAATACAAGTAGAAATTTCATTTGATCCACGTTTACCATCACTTTCATCCCACATAAAACAGTACCCATCCTTTTTTCCAATGTCATATATAGTGAAGTTATAAGTAGCAAACTTTCTCTCATAGTAGAAGCTACTTGCTTCACTTTGTGGAGTTTGCAATACTTTTTCCAAATCGAATACAGCAATACAGAATTCAGAATCATTTTCTGCTCTTTTTTTATCAGCATTTTTTCTTTCTCTTGCCAAAACCTTATTAGAGATGTGCTCATCATATTCAATTTGTAAATTATTTTTTTTGTTCTGGTGTTGATAGTCTGTATTGTTCACATATATCACACATATCTTTCTTGGGTTTAAAAAAAGCATAATTATATTCATTATTAAAAATGTCCGAGTATTGTCTGAAAGTAACCTTCAGTACTCTAGAATCAGTAACTGATGGATTGTTTTCAAGCCATTCTAAATATAAACGATGCATTTTTGATATCGATAGATTACTGTGTGACGTCCAACGCAAACACCCGATCCGTTATCATATTATTATATAAGTATCGCAGGTACATTGAGCGCGGTGTACGACAAGACAACTTATCCCGCGTGCCGCAGTCTCCGCCGATCCAACACCGCACCACCTGTGCGGCGGTCGCACGCACGCTCCCTCCTTGTACCCATGATCTAGGTCCGAACTACAAAGGTTAGTTCACACAGGCGATCACCATACCTTGTCACCCACAGTATCAGCCACTCTAATTAAACGATTATCAAACCTATGCTCAATTGACCCCCTCTGTCGCCGTTCGTCTGTTCGTGCCAACCAACATAGCTTGGTATCGGCCGACAGAGCAACGAGACGACACTCCATTTTTTTCCGGCTCGGCGGCAACATAAGCGACGAGTAGATCCCGCTTTCGCTGGTGCGCCGAAGGGCGGCACATGAGCAGACCGAAGTATTGGTATTTTTTTACTTTTCTGATTATTATTTATATTATGATTTCACCGTGGCTGGTACTAGGTATTTATATTACAATGTGTATTATATTGGTTTTATGTTCTATCAACCACCGGTAACCGCTATGTCGGAACCGGCTGGCCTTTAATATCTACAATTATTATTATTATTGTTCTTATTATTATTGATTGTCATATTTTATTGTGTGTCAATTATTAGTATTATTGTATTCATTTCTTTCTGACCGAGTTTTATGCCATGGGCTTTCTTGGCGGCCAACTTGTAAATTTAAAAACAAAATTAAATTCTATAGTTTTTCCTTAAATTGAGATTCGTATTTTATTGCCGATCACCCATGTTCCTGGTCGAAGCACATGACGTTATATTTTTTAAAATTACAAAAAAATCCACGGCACTCCGGCTCTCGAGCCTCGGTCCGTGGTTGGCGACCGTGAGAAATGTTTAAGGCGGCCACATGACTCTCGGTGCGTGAGGAATATGCCCGAGCAGTCACAACTGTCAAGAAATTTTCGAAAATTCTCTAGTATAATGTGAGTCGACGATTGGAAAACGTTCAATATGTTCCATAATTTGTTTTTTAACATTATCCTTTATGGCATGAGGTCGGTTTCTGTGTTTTCCTCTTTGATCTGAAGGTATAGTAGGAGATTCCTTAAGCTTTGTACAAACATTAGTAATTATTTTGTCCGAAATTGCTAGTGTTTGTAAGAACATATTTTGACAAACTTGAATGTCTTGGTTTTATTGTAAAATTATATGTTCTGGAAAAGTTTCTACGTGACTCAGATTGGTTAGTACTTTGCTTTTTTAAAAACATTTTAACATTTTTGGAAATGAAATCCCACTGTCTTGTATGATCACCTAATGCCCAGTATAAGTTAAATAATAGTTTGCGTTCTTCTTCATTCACTTTGCCACTGCATTTCATCCGACAACTTAATGGGCATGGTGGACCCATTTCTTAAGCTTTTTTTTTTTTTTGTCATCACGACTAAAATGTTTCTGTCCACTATTCAACAATTTTTTTCTTTTCACATCCATCCACTCAGAATAGTTTATTTGGCGTTTTCTTGTTAATTTAGAGCTTATTTGTGTTTTCTTTCTCTTTTTATTTGCAGTAGTCGAGTTCTCTCCCTGTGTTACAAAAATTGAATGCCATGATTACATTATTATTAACTAAATTAATGAAAAAATGATTTAAAATGCATTATAATTAAGCTACCAGTGATGGACACATTTTATGCTTATAAAGCAATGTGAACTTCCTATTTTTTACTTTTTTTTATGTAAAAAATTACCTATATAGAAATGATTCTAGTATGAATAATAATATACAATAATTATGCTAGTAATTAATAACTGATAAAGATTGTATAGGCAGGTATTATACAACCTACAATAACAATCCCAATATTACATGATAAAAAAAAAAACTTAAGTGATGAATATGAGTTTATATATTATGGACAAAGTATATACAAATAATACTAGAAGTCTAAACCATGAATGTTACAATCATCATAATATAATTTTATTTAATATAATATTTTAAATATTATTAAGAATTTGTAATTTTTTTTTTTGATTTTTCACTTCTAACATGTTTTAAATTTTTTGAAGACCAATTAAAATTTCTAAAAAGTTTACAAATCTTCTTCAATACTAAGTGAATGCATTAAATTTGTTTTAATTTGCTCGCCAACAAATTGAGCAATTTTTATTTTATGAGGTTTTTTTTCCAATATTTTAGCAAGTATTTATTGGGATGAAATAACAAATTCTGTGATAGCTGTTGTAGGTACTTTTAAATGTAATTTTGATGTTTTTGAGTCATAATTTCTACAAAAAATGAAATATTCCATTTGGTTTGGAATAGTGCCAGATTTTATCATTAATTTTTCACAATTCGAACAGGAAAACTTCAATAAACACTTCATGGCTAAATATCCAGCGAAGTTTTAAAACCACTGATTTTTCGGTAAACAAATTTGGATCATCTACACATTCCTAAAATAAAATAATTTTTTAAAATGAATGCATTATTATAATATAAACATTTATTATTATTAATTATTACCTCTGTCTCCGATTCGGTATCTTGTACAACGGTTTTGGAAAGGACAACATGACTAGTTTCAGTAGTTTGTTTGCTGAAATAATAAATTATATGAATTACAATAATACCTATTAGTTATATTATCATATATATATATATATATATATATATATAATATAATATATTACATTTATATATTTAGGACCGTATTCATATTTGATGCTTAAGAATAAATCTGTGGCTTGGTGCAAGAAAGGCCAATGTCACATTTTGAAAAAAATGAGATTATTTGACCAATGTCATTAAAATCTGCTTATGTTACTTGTGTTAAAAGGGCCAATGTCTCTTATGCTGTATGACCAAATTAGATTTGACATTGGCCTTTTTGACAATAATTGATAAAATAATAATCAATTTATTATGGGCCTATGTCGACATTGGCCATTTCGAAATCAATTAATAAAGTTTATAAATATAGGAGTTACTAACATTATGACCAATTGAATATTATTATGAGGTTTTCATAAAAAAGTCAAGTTATTTAATTATTAAAAATTGTAGACAGTAGACAAATAGTCGAATGATTTTTGTGCGACTAAACTATATCATATTTCAAAAATAGCTTTATTTTTTTTTCATGCGACAAACGATTTTATCGTATGCGACAAATTTTATCACGATTTCAAAAATTGGGTCCCTGGTATCGAATCATTTATTTACCGCCAAAATTCATATCAGTTCAACACGGTGTATGTCGTATGATATGCATTATATTATTATAGTCCGTGGTCGAATGTTATCGAAAATAAAGACATAAAGACTTGTTACTTGTTAGTTCTTAGTAGTATGTAGTATGTCCAATAAATACGCGAACTGATTATCTACAGCGGTCTATAGGTCAAAGTACGACATCATACTATTTTAGGCTCACTCTACAACTACTGATAATGCGACAGTAATCGTCCGACCGTCGAGATTATTGTACTAAAAGCACACGTGTCGTTTAAATTTTTAGTTTTTTTTTGTATTGTCGAAATGGAAATTGACAGTTTAACCGAACAACGAATAATTATTAAATTTTTGGTGAAACTTGGAAAAACCTCACTACAAATGCATGAAATGTTAAATACTGTTTATAGAGATGATGCTCTGAAGAAAACAGCTCTTTTTAAGTGGATTAAGCGTTTCCAAGAGGGCCGTGAAGACTGCAAAGACGATACGATACGATATTATTCGTTTTACATAGTTAGAATTGGTTGAGCCACTATAGTCGATATCATTTTAAATATTTAAATTAAAAATACTCTAACGGTAATTAAATATTTAAATGACAAATACAGGTTAACACAAGATAAATACAGTAAATACGGTAATATAAATACGGTAATATCATAGACTATAGACATAATAATAAATGGACTGCGCCTCCCACACACCCCGCCTATGTAACCGGGAGACCAACATTGTTAGAAAGAGATCAAAGATATTGTACATGAATGTGAAAGAGATAGAGTATAGTTTAAGAAAATCTTAGAGAAATAATTAAATATCATGGAATAATAAGCAAAATTTTGAGGTGATAACATAATAATTTGTCTATAGATGATAATATAAAGTAATAAAATATTTATTTATAACATTGTTTTTGGTTTTATTTTATTTATAATAATTGCAAAATAAATTATTTTATACTTATTAGTTAGTTCACTACTGTGATATTACAGAAAATATTCAAATGAGCAATACTCAATAGTATAGATGAAACGGATGAATGATATAGGTTCAATAGTACAATAGGTATAAATGTAAATAATTTGTATTTTGTTTTTGTGACAAAACAAAATAGAACATTTTCAAGAACAAATATTAAATAATATTTATATTATTGTATCACTATAATGTATGTATTGTATACACATTTGACAGGGGCGGCCAAACAGTTATTAAATACGTTTAATATAGTAGATACCTTATATATTTATTATATTTTAAAAACTCAAATACACAAAATTGAAAAAAAATTTATTGATATTTTTAATTTTTGTTATCTACCTAAAAGGTTTTAAATTGATTACAATGTTTTTAGAATCTGACAAAATAAATCGTCTCCGTTCAGAGTCGGTTTTTTACTCCATGCTATGTAATTTATTCTTTTATGATCGTCTTAAGTTGTATGCTATCTCTTTCTAACAATGTTGGTATACGGACCTCTCTTTCTACGATCAGTCCATTTATTATTATGTCTATGGGTAATATATTTCATAATAAAAGGTATAATCACAATCTCTGCAGTGTAGCCAATTCATAGAGACTCGGGAGAGTTTGCACATTTCTTTCAGGTAAACATAATATTGACCCGGGAGAGTTTACACATTTCTTTCAGGTAAACATAATATTTACCCGGGAGAGTTTACCATCGGGAGAGTTTACTAGTTTAAAAAATCGGGAGACTTTACCATACAATCGGGAGAGTTTACCACCGCCCACCAGGACATCCTTCAACCACTTGTAACGACCTAAACATTGATCGTGTGCAGTCTCTAGTGCTTTCCGATCGAAGGTTAGGTTAGGTCGAGGTTCGATCGAAGTTCTTAAGCGCTTACGAGATCGTGTGCGACGTGTACGACCATATTTGCTAGGAGAGGACGGGTGGATTTTGCATCACGATAATGCGCCGGCTCATTCTTCTTTGCTGGTCCGTGAGTTTTTGGCCCGAAATTCAATCACAACACTTGATCACCCCCCCCCCCCCCCCCCTATTCTCCAGATTTAGCCCCCTGTGATTTTTTTTTGTTCCCAAAATGTAAAATGGTCATGAGGGGTCAGCATTGGGACGATGTGGAAACCATAAAGCGCGAAACGACAAGACAGCTGAAAAGCCTAACTTCTGAAGACTTTGAGGGATGTTTTGAACAATGGAAACGAAGATGGGATATATGCATCACTATAGACGGAGACTATTTTGAAGGGGATAAAATTGATTTATGATAAATTATAACAAATAAAAGTTTTATTTTAAAAGTTCGCGTATTTATTGGACATACTACGTAGTAAGTTGTCTCCTAATCAGAACGATTAAGGGTTCGTTTACCGATATATCATCTATTTTAAATATTATCTACTATGAAATCGGGGAAATACTCGAATACTCTATACGACAACAATATCGGGTCTTGCCGGTCAAAGTCTGAGTGTCCTCATGAGAGTCATGACTGCATTCGGCATTCCGCTGACCACATTCGATCGACTAGTGCCAGTGCGACAACTCGGTCTACTCAGATTACTACTTCTTACTGTTACAACAATTACATATTTAAAATGTCGCCTCCAAAAAGCAAATGCTGGATGTATTTTAAAAAAGTTGACAAATTTATCGCACAATGCAAAATTTGCTCTCAAAATATAAAATATTGTGGCAACACATCCAATTTGGCCAAACATTTAAAAAAACATTCAAATATATTGGAACCCGGAACGAGTTCAACGACAAAAACTACTGCTAAACAGTTGAAATTAGCTTCAACACCTATAACTAATCCTGTTTCGACTCATAGGTAAGTTATTTTCAAAATAATAGTACTGTAAATTTGTAATCTGCCTGAGCAGTGAATCTAAGTTATTATAAATTATAATACCAACATATAAGACTATTCATATAGCTGATGCTTAAGAATAATAAATTATTGCTTAAACTTGCTGACTCAAATGAGTTTTTCAAATTATCAAAATTAACTTAAGCAATATTAATCTGTGGCTTGGTGTAAGAAGGGCCAATGTCATATTTTGACAATGTTCAGGAATTTAAAATATTAAATTGGCCAATTTTTAAAAGTTTGAACTCTAAAAATTCTGTTACTTAATGACATTTGTTTTTATTTCATTCTATGACACTCATTTTGTTTTTAAGTATAAATAAGTTCGTTTTGGTTTGACATTGGCCCTCCAGAAAAAATAAAAAAATAACTTAGGTTTGACATTGGCCAAAAACTAAAATTTAAAATAAACAATTTTTAATAATTAAATAACTTGACTTTTTTATGAAAACCTCATAATAATATTCAATTGGTCATAATGTTAGTAACTCCTATATTTATAAACTTTATTAATTGATTACTATTTGTGAGCTGAATGCAGTTCGTCATGACTCATGACTAAGACATTTATTATTTAATACTTTTTTAAACTAAAGGAACTTGTAGAAATTACTTGTATGGAATAATTTAGTTATATCACATTATTTTAACGTAAAAATGTAAAACGTATTCTTAAAAGTGAGACGCGCAAGTACAAAACTACAAAATATTATCTATAATCGTGATTAGTGATTACTACGTTTTATCTATCCGTATTTTATCGTACTTATTACATTTTGAGGTTAGAATAATGTATACAAATATGTTACCGTAGTGGTTCATGCGACAAATGTTATTCCATTCGATATATGATACAATTTTATCGATATTAGTTCAAAAATAGCCTACAATTTAAACGTTCGACATAAATTAATCGTATGCGATAATTTTATAATTTTATCGCATGCGATAAATATGTCACATAATCTATAGCTCATTTCAAAAATTGGCCTCCAGTACTTTTTTATCGATATGAGTAAAGTATCGAAACCGTGGTATCGATACAAAAAGTACTTGTATCGAAAGAAAAGTATCGATACTTTACTGGTATCGGTAGTATCGCAACGTCCCTACATAAGTCGTTAATGAGCGCTTATCGAATTTCACGTTATGTATCGAATTTCCTTAACGAAATTGCGATTCCGTAATATCAATTATTACTAATTTTTCGTTACAAAAATTATTTTTATGTTACCGACAATTTCGTTATTCTTTAAGACTTTTAAAAAATTAACTAATCAAAAACTATCTTGCTGATAACCAAATTGTATTATCACACAATTTAATATAGTTCTATTATTATAATATTATTATGATTTTATTTTGAATTTTGATTGTGTTGTCGTAATTTCTTTTTGTAAATTGTTAATCAGATGTGTTCGGCTGAAATTATTAAATAATATATAGTATTATTCCGCAATACACAATACCAATATGATGAACGAAAGGTAAGAGAATATTATTAGTTACCTAGTTAAAAAGTATAAAGTTAAATAGATTATTCAATTAAATAACATTTACTGTTACCTAATATAGTAAGTTGATTTGTTCAGTATCCATAATATACACTTAATTATTTAATTTAATATTAATCAATTAATCTCTTTTTAATTTATCATACTACCTAGCATACAAACTTTATACATATCTAAGATTAATACAATTATCACTAATGACTCAAATGTTTATAGGTCCTATTTAATTCTTACAAATTATTTGGTCTATGCATTTTGAATATATTATCATATGTACTTATGTATTATTAAAACCTAGCCATGTATTATTGGTGTTATTAAATGTACCTATCTACCAAAATTATTATAATTTTTTTTTTTACCAGTATGTCTTGTGGACCTCCTACTAAAAAAAAGAGACAAGGGCGTAGGGATAATGATCAAATAGAGTACCTAGTAGACTATTTGATTCAACACCCAAATGTAGCTACAGGGAAATTTATGAAAATTAATGCAAGAGATGCACTCCAAGGATCTTGGGAAGAACTTGTTAAACAGTTGAATGAGATGCGAAGTAATGGGCAATCTGAAAAAAACGTTAAATCTTGGAAAGAGGTTGGTAATATGTACCAGGTACATTGATGTGTACAAGATTTTGTGTTGGGTACAGCACACTTTTTAAACAGTACTATAAATAAAACTATTAGTAGCTAACCTATTTCCTTCAATCCACATTATTGTATATGTAAAAGAAATATATTTGATTAAAAGTTATATATACATATTTAAATAAAATTTATAAATTAATATCAAATTTTGGTCATTATACTCATTAGCTTATTACATTTATTATAATAAAATAATAATACAAAAATGGTAATAGATAAATAAATTTCATAAGACATACAATTCTTGATAAAAAGTACTAAAATTTTTTGTCTGATTACCATTGATTCCTATTTTATTTTAATTTTAAGTACAATTGTTAATAGTATTCTATTATTCATACTATTTACATGCACTATGTTTTTCAATTATATATTTTTATAGATTCATTAAATAGTAGGTAATTACTAATTTGAAAAAACATGAAGTAATATGCTGTTTAGTAGGATTTGAATGTTTATCTCAGATGGCTATATATGTTTATGTCATGTTCTTCATTTATCAATGTTTTCAAAAGTATGCTTCTGAGCTAAGTTTGGAAAAAATTTACCAATTTTGCTAGTCCAATAAATAGCCCCAAATTTACTAAGCTACAATAACAGATAAATTTCACTATCAATAAAGATCTTTAGACACCTCAAGGTTATAATTGATTTTTTATTTTATGATCAAAAAATAGTCTTGGAGAGATCAAAAAACAAAAACATCAAAAAAAGTTAGTGCACTCCGAAGAGAAAGGGTGCAAACAGGCAACAAAATAACAAATATGCCTCAACTGTTAGATTTGGACAAGAAAGTTTCAAGTGTTATTGGGAATGAATATGTTGAAGGGACATTGTGTCCGGATTCATGGCCCGAAGAGCAGGTATTTTAAGAATATATACATTACATATTATAATTTTTTTAGTAAATGATAACATTTAATATTAATTACTAATACTAACAGTTTTGCAAAGTCCTTAATCTGTTTAAAAATAGTTTATTCAACTGGTTATTAATTATTATTATTTAACTCAAATTAAATTACCTATTAGTTTTTGTTTGTATTGGAAATAAATAATCTTATATTTTTAGGAAAATAATATACAAAAGGCTGCTTCAGGTGATAGTAGTATTTATCTAAAAGAACCTGTACCTTTGGCATTGGTTGTAAATGAAGAAAACAATAATCAAGGTTTGTAATTAGTGCTATATAAGCTTGGCTTCTTCTTTCTTCTTCAATATTCTATACTTGTATTCTATTCCCTTCATCTACACCACCATAGGCATCTGTCACCCATTTCTTCTTTAGTCACACTCTTATATCTTACGTACTAATTTCAATTGAATTCCAATGTAGAAGATGATGTTGACATATTATTAGAGAACATTGAATATGAAACAGTTAGTTGTTGCTTCGTTGAATTCGATGAAAATGTAACACTTGTTGTTACCAGTGAAATTGCCAAAACTTCAGATCAAAGCAATATAAGGGATTCTACAAGTTCCAAATGACCAAGTAAGTTACAGTGTTATTTAAATGTATTGTTGTAGTCAGGGGCCCAATTTGGGGTAGAGGCACCCCTATATTGGTTGTGTATTGGTAACCAGGCATATAAATATAATAGGAGTTTTAAATTTCATAAACAATACACATATATTTTACTGCTAACAGATAATACTTGTAATACTTACGGCTTGAACGTTGAGCGAATGATTACCATGGTGATTAACGTACGCCTCTTCGTGGATATTTGGAGCAAGAATATTGATATGTGTACAATCAATTGCTCCTAAAGTGCCTTCAAAAGGTTGGGGTGCTGCTTCAAATTTTTCTCTGGCTTTCTGTCTTTCAGTAGCTAAACTGTCTCAAAAGACGCTGGTTTATAGCATTTGTGACAACACTGATGGACCTACTCACAGATGGCTGGCTTATGTTGAGGATAGAGTTACCACCCAAACCTCTTTGATAACTACCTTGAGCATAGAAATGAACAGTAACTAGGAACTGAAACAAAACATTAATATTAAATTAAATCAAATTCAAAAATTTAATCAAATCAAAGCATTGAAATTAAATTAACTTACTTGCACTTCTAGAGATAACCCTGAAGAACGTTGACTTTGCAATAAAGGCCTAATAATATTTATGACATCGAATGCTAATTCCGGACTTATGCGGAACATAAATATAAATTCTTCGAGAGGGAGATCAAAAGGATTTTGTTCATCTCTCAAAACCCTTCTTTCAATACGCCTTTCTTGTAAACGAACTCTTTCTTCTAACACCATAAGTTCCCACCATAAAAATTCTAGAGCCATGTCTAAGATAAAAATCGTACTTGTAATAATTACTTCACATTGTTCACAAGATCAAAATTCAAAATTGAAATTTTGAAAATTGTAAATAACAACGATAATAAATCAATGATAACACGAAATATGACGTTATTCCTCTTATCCATCCTCGGTAAGTGTTATCGAGGAGTCTTGATGTGTGTATTAAGGGCCGATTTCACCAAAAAAGCTTTAATCGCGATTTCAGTAATCATGGTTAAAAGTTAATCGTGATTTATTCTCAATTGGATTTCACCACGTTAATCACGGTTCCACTAAACACGATTACGGTAACCTCGATTAACCGTATTAATCGTGATTAACGTTACTAGTATCTATAGTCATGGTCAGCTGTGTCGTCTGATAAGATAACAACAGTTCGTTGATCGTTTTTCGTGTTTCAATTTCAAAATTTTTATCTGTACACTGTAGTACTGTATAGACGTATATTGTACTGTATTTTATAGTTTACAATACCAAATTGAATTTAAAATTAACATTACCGTTAATAGTTAATACGTCATCAAATTTAAACTATGGACAGTCAAAATTTAAAGAGGAAACGAGAGCGTACTTTTGAGTACGTGGAGAAGTCAGTTCTCTTGGACTTAGTAACTGAGCACTTCAATATTATTGAATGCAAGAAGACGGATGGGGTGAGTGTGAAGTTAAAAAACGCTGAATGGCAAAAAATTGCTGAGAAATTCACCGCGACATCATCAACTTACCCAAGAGACTCCCATAGCTTGAAAACGCTTTGGGAAAATCTTAAGCGGAAGGCGAAGGCGGCATTAGCTATGCAAGCAGATAATAATTACGGCACAGGTAATACATACACATTACATAAATCATGTGATTTGACATTTTTATTAATTGATATTCTATTCTTTTTTTAGGAGGAGGAAAAGCGAGGAAAGTAGTAGCTGATCCAATAGTAGACATGGTTGTGGGGCTTATTCGGCCACATGTCGAACCCTTTCATAATATATATGACGACAATTATGAAGAGGGTATGAGCAACACTGGTATGTCTATTTATTATATAGTTATAATTATAACATTATTTGATTCATAAAAATATTAAGAAATTAATATTAAATAATAAAAAAAAAATGATCCTTTTTAAAATAAAATACATAGTAACAGAAATAGAACCAAAATATTTTTAAAACTATATCTAACTAAATAAACAATAGGGTTGTTTATCTGTTAAATAAAAAATATTTGTGTATAACATAAATGTATTTTTTTAAATATAAAGCTTTTTTGTACTATAGCTTAAAACACTAGATTACGATATTATATGATATGTTTATTTTTAATAATATCTTATTGACAAATTTACTTAACTTTTTATATATTACAGATAAAACAGATACTAATGAGTTTGAAGAAATTATTGTAAAAGATGTGTTATGCCCTGAGGTCAGTAACATTAATTAATTAATAATCCCATCATATCAAAAGCTTATAGTTAAGTATACCTCATAACTTCTTGTGTTATTATAGGATATCAATAATGATTTAGAAGATGAGGACATTTCATTGCAAAATAATTGGTCTCAATACAATCCTGCCATGATGAAGACTCAGATATCCGCTGCTCTTCGCCAGCCTCCAAAAGCATCCCTACCAATACCCTCCACTTCAAAAATGTCAACTAATATAACTAATGCTAATATGTCAGAGGACATTCAGCCCATAACTGTATTAACTCCCCCAAAAGATGTAGATGGCAAAAAAGGAGTGTCACGAAGAAGACCAGTTCTGAACACCACATTAGCTTCAGAAACATTTTTGGAAGCCAAAAAATTATCTCTTGATGCAATGAGTAGGGATGCTGGAGAAGAGCACAAAGTGCAGATGAAAATCTTAAAATTAAAGTTACTACAAGAGGAAGAAAAATTAAAACAAGAAAAAATGAAGACTGAAATACTGAAACTCCAGATCCAGCGTGAGACTGGAACAGAATGGGTATTTGACAGAAATAATGAGACTGATAACATAGACTGATTATTTATTGTTATATTTATTATTATTATTATTATTATGTTTTAATTCAAGTTTTTATTATTTTATTATTATTATGATTTAATTCAAGTTTTTATTATTTTATTATTATTATGATTTAATTCAAGTTTTTATAATATTATGTTTTTATATACCACAGAAAATTTATTTTTATGTTATACATTTCAATTTTTTGTTTTTATATTATGTTTAATAAAATATATTATACCTCAAAACAAGGATATCAGAGATCATATTTTATATTATTATAATTTTTTTTTTTTTGTTTGGAACACAGAAAAATAAAATAGAATATGGTTTAACAATAATTTATTTTCAAAACATGTTGTAGGTGAGTAAACATATTGCTTAACACTAATCATTTTGTTCATGTGTGATTAATCTGAAACAAAAAACAAGAAAAAGGTTAGATAATAAATTGGTACTCTAAAATAAACCTAGATTATATTCAACAAACATCTAATAATATCAACAAAAATAAATATAAAAGTTGTGACTGGAAAAATCTCAATAAAAAATTATGATATTAATGATTCTATTTTTTTTTTTTTTATACTAATTGAAACATTTTAATTAACTATATAAAAAAACATTAAGGATAATTCTTCATATTATGAAGGTTCCTTGTCGAATACAATATATTTAAATTTTTGAAATTAAAAAATAATAAATAAATAAATCATTTATTTTACATTTTGTAAATGTATTGACAAAAAATGTGAAAATGTTTGCCCATCTATTTTTAAAACATATATGTACATATAGTTAAATATTTAGGTCTGTATATTGACAATTGTCTAAAATGGAATGTACATATTAATAATTTAATTCAAATAATTGAAGATATAGATACAAGTACCTACATACTTGTAATTGTAAAACAAATGTAGGTATACTTTTGAAAATAGAAATTATAGGTGTACACATTTCTATGATTTTCTGGTAGTGTAATAATATAAGCATGAGACATGAATCATATGATCTACTTGTGAATTATGATTAAAGATTTTTTAAAACCAATAATTTGATAGAACAGTTTATATTATTATAAAGTGCAACTGTATGCACTATGTAACTATACCATAGGTTTATACTACAAGTCTCTACTATAATAACTATTATTTTTATGCTGTTCACTAATACATAATAAATGTAGGTAATGCATTTTTTTAAATCTTATTATTTTTTATTAATACAAATATTTTTTATGTTAATTTATTATGTATTATGCAATCATACAATAATTGAGTAAAATTTTTTTATCACACACAATAGTATTGTTATAATTTTGAATTATTAACTGCAATATTGAATACCCTCATAGGTACTTGTTAATTGGAAATAAATAATAATAAACAAATACCTATCTAACATTTCACTAAAAAGCATTCCTATTCTACTTGTTTTAAGCTCAATAGTCAATACTTATTTAACTAAACACAGCCAATGGCTGGGGAGTGTCCAACTATTGCAATGTAAATTTTTTCTCTTATACATTTTTAAACTATAGTTGGAAAATAAATAAAATATCGAAAAAAAAAAGAAAAAATTGAATAAAGGCTAACAAAAAAATTAAAAATAAATTTGATGGTACTAAAATGAATTTTCTTACAAATTCAAAGCTCTATATATTATGTACTTATATTTATTATGAATATTATTCTGATTGGGCAATCAACTTATTAATATTATTGTATTTAATCATAATTTACCTCTCAAAGTGACCATCTATTAACGCCTGTCGCCCACTGTTTTGCTGTGTTACTCTTCGATTAATAGGGTTTGGCTCATATTCAATGTCTATGTTATCCTGGGCAAGTATTTCTTCCCAAGGAGCAGGGAGTATCAAATCAAAGCCTCTGGGGACTTCTTCTCCAGCTATTCGGGCAATATTATGCAATACTAATGTTGCAGTGATGATAGGGAAAACACGCATCAGTTTTACTCGTAAACCTAAAGCCATTACTGGAAAACGTCTTTTCCAAACACCGAAAAATCTTTCAACAACATTTCTCGTCCTTATCTGTGACTCATTATACAAGTTTTCCGCTGGTGTATGGCATTCTTGTAGTGGTATCATCATGTAATTTGCAGAGGCATAGCCACTATCTCCTACCAGTACTGCGTCCCCATAAACTCCTTGCTCAAATAAAGCTCTTCTTTTTGACTCTCGAAATATTCTGGAGTCGTGAGTGCTTCCATCATATCTTGCAACAACATCAATTATTTCCAAATTAGCATTGCATATCGCTTGAACGTTTAACGAAAAATATCCTTTGCGGTTCCGGAAACGCTCAGCGGATTCTCCACCTGCAATTCAGAAAGAAAGACCACTAATGTAAAATGTAACTATAATTGTAAAAATAAAAATAAATTAATTACATTTATATTGTTAGAAAATTGTGTCTACGGGTGTAATAACTTGTACCTACTAATAAGAAAAACAGGTTTAAGTATTAATTATTTTTGTAAATACCTGGTGATTGCCACAACTTCACATGGGTACAGTCAATAGCACCAATGACTCTTGGGAACTTGGCTCTTCTGTAAAAATTTAACTGGTTCCGTCTTATTTCCTCTGGTGTTCCAGGAAATTTAATATATTGACTACGCAAGGACGCAATAGTACAACTAACTTTATGCACTATCCGATTTACTGTTGAAGAACTAAAGCCACACAGATCCCCTGCAGTGGTTTGAAAGCATCCAGTGGCATAAAATCGTAGAGTGCATAATAACTGATTAATCGGGGATATACAGTTATTTCTGTCGGAAAAAAAACTGTTATAGGTACTTTGAAAAGTTTTTGTTATTATAAGCTCCAACTTCACCGACTGACCTGTCTGTTTCATACTCGAGATGATGTTCTATTTTTGCCAGAATTGACAAAACTGTAGGTTTTGTCAGTCTGTACCTCGTAATGAAATCCCGATCATCCAGACTATCGAAGTCTTCGGCTCTTTCCCGTATCCATCTTGGACGGCGAACAGCGAAAATTATGAAATCGTCTTCGTCGTCTTCATCGTTTTCAAAACAAATTTGAAACACACGTTTACGAGCTCGGTGCATCTTGTAAAAATATAAATATATTTGAAACCAAAAAACAATTGAAGTTTAAACAAAATATAAAATCCTCATACAAAACAGAAAATATTTTAATAATTGATAACATTATCAATATTTTCGAAAACTAACCGCGATTAAGGACGATAATCGGCCGAAATTGGGCGGTTAGTTCTTAATCGTGATTAAGCAGCGGTTACGCTTAACCGGGTTTGGTGAAATCCGTAATCTCTGGTTATCAATATTAATCGTGATTAAGGTGAGTTAACCGCGATTAACTGCGTTGGTGAAATCGGCCCTAAGTTAACGATATTTTATTTTTACTATCGACCGTTTTAACGAAAATAGTTGTTAGGTTAACGAATAACTATAGTATAGAATCGCTTTTATCGATTAAATTCGATAAGAGAATTTTCGTTAGCTTAACGAACCGAAAGTTGTCGTTAAGCTACCTTATCGAGTTACAGAATATCGTTGCAGGTCACATACTTATAACTTATAAGTTAAATCTCTTTACAAAAGAAGCCCAAAATGTTATAGACTTCTATCAAAATTATTCACCTTACCCAGCAAACGAACATTAAACACAATTCTTGCTAGTGTTTCAATTCGACCAGGAATTTGCCCTCATATTATAAATATTTTGAAAGAAAATGTGAAAAAATTAAAGCCTGCTGAAAGGTTTATTTTTATTATATTATTACAATATAAACATTTTTTAAATTTTAAAATAATTGGTGAAAATTAATTACATTTAATTTTAAATTTATTATAATATGTAGGTACTGTTCAATACTTTTTGACGAAGTTTGCCTTAGTAGTGGTCTACAATACACTCCAGGGGTAGATGAAATTGATGGATTTGTTGATAGTGATAGTTTCAAAAGCCAAGAATTGGCTGATCATGCCCTTGTATTCATGATCAGAGGAATTAAAAAAAAATTCAAACAACCTGTAACATATTCGTTCTGTCAAGGAACTACACATCAAAATCGACTAGTCCAACAGTTACGAGAAGTAATTAAAAATTTGATTTATTTAAATAATTTGTGCAGTGTAATATTCTATATTCAAACAATTTTTGATAGGTTATTAGCCTAGTACAAAAAACTGGTTTGCAAATAGTAGCAACAATTATATACTATATTGTGATGTATGAATTATTATAAAATATTATCCTCTTATATTGTTATTTACTTGCTATGTATTTGTATTTATTACAAATATTATATTTATTTGTATTTATTTACTTGTAATGTGTAATAAAATGTACTTAAAGTTGTATTGTAACAATCTGTTTATTATATTTTAACCTATCTTAATACTATCCACCAATAAAAAGTTATAGATTATAATTATCGGGCTATATAATATACTTATAGCTAATAAAAAAAAAAAAATACAGGCTCAGATCAAAAAATAATATATACAAGTATATGGTAACAAAATGAGAAGCCTTGAAAGTAATATAATGAGAACCACTATTTAATTCATAGTACTTATACCAAACACCAGGAGCGCTGTTTCCAATGTCATTTTTCCTAACATGGTAGTTGTTCATCTATACTATATTCTTATCTATGCCTACAAGTATTAATTTATCTAATATTACAGTATATTTAATTTTAACGAAGTCACATACATTTAAAATATTTAAACTTGAGAGATATAATTTTTAATTATTGTAGCGAGCCCTTCTAGGATTGTCAAGAAGTTAAATGGAATAATCAACACTTGATGTTTTTTGAATAATATTTTATTTATTATAAGTCCAATAATTAATAATATGGACAAAATGACTAAGTTCAATTTATTTATTTAGTGGCAATAACGAGATGTGCTTCTAGTGTGTTCAGCTTCCAGTCGCTAGTTGTTGGTAAGTTCGTCTGATGATCGTGTCGTCGACGAGCTGCTCTCGTAGAGAGAATCCCCAGTCCCTACTCGATTCATTTTATCTATTCTACGTAATTCCCACGGTCATATACGGCGCGTGTAGCTGTCGTGCGTCACACAACAGGACGTCTCTTACGCGGTTATGGATAGTGCAATATTCGTTGAACATAAATCACACAATTCTAGCTTGACCTACTTTAAGGAATATTCTTATGAATAGTGATTATGATTATTATTAATATAATTACGCCGTTACTCTCGATCACTATTACTATTATATTACTACCAGAGACTCATAGATAAAGTCACAGCTCGTTACATTATTCCATTTTAAATATGATTAGGTATTGTAAAATGTGCCTATTAAAGATAAATATTAATTAATCCTATTTTAGATTAATATGGATCTTGATAATTTACTTCCTAAAAATAAAGACCAATGCTTTATACAAAAATTTGACATTTTTAAAGAAAAGTTGAAAATATATTTGAAAAACAGAGAAAATAATTTGAATTTGAATGAACAAAACTTAATAACAAAAATCTTAACACCTGATATATTAGGAAAGTTTTTATTATAACCGCATAATACTACCAATAATAGAATAATGTTACCTATCTACTATAACCCTATAATTCATTATTATAATCATTTTAGGAGATGATGGCTTAGCTGTAATACAATTATTACCTTACCTGTTCAAGCCAGTAAATATTAAAGTCCCCAAAAAGACTATAAATGATGGTAATGTTTCAAAGTATTTAATAAGAAAACCATTGAAACTGGAAAGTCGAGCGACACGACAACGCAGAGATCACGATGCTGGACGGCTCCGTTTGCTGCTCATATGACCCATTCGACCGCGTCCTCCTTGGATCGTCTGTATCGGAACCCGTACTGGGTCTCAGATCTCTGTCCGGTATTGTCGAGATGACGGTTTAGTCTCGTCAGCAATAGCCGCTCTAAGAGTTTTGCCACTGAGTTCAGCATACAAAGAGGCCTGTAGCTGGAAGGATCCTTTGTTGATTTTCCCGGGCCCTTGTGTAGCAGAAACAGCCTGGCGATCTTTCATTTTTTAGGAAATTCACAAGAAGTGAGACATCGGTTGAATGGCCTCAGTAGAACATCTGGTACGATCCTAGATACCAGGAGGAGAACCTCGGGATGCAGTCTGGACCAGTGGCTTTGCCAGCCGGAAGACGAAAGCACGCTTCGCGCAGCTCGTCCAGGGTGAACGGATTCACTGCTGGCGGTGCTAGATCGTCAATCAGTCGGGGCTCCTGGGACCAGGCGGTTTCCGGATGATCCGGGAACAGATGGTCAGCAATAAAGTCCTAAATTCCACGAGCATCGATGCCTGGACGCTGGCGGCTAATCTTCTTGGTCACCACTCTGTATGGAAGGCCCCAAGGATCGTTTTCGACGGCCTTACAGAGATCGGTCCAGTTCGCGGTCTGAGAGTCGCGAATGGCATTTCGGAGCTCTTTCCGAGTCGCACGCTGCGCCTCCAGGTAGCCAGTGAGTTGTTCAGCTGCTAGCGAAGTGGTAATGTCGTCATCGATGTTGGGTTGAGCCATGATCGCAAGATGGGCGGCCAAAGCGTGAGTGTCAAGCTGCCGGTATGACCAGCCCCTTGAGGGGTTATCACTTATGTCGTCCACGCCCGGAGTCGGGTCTAACGAGAATTTAATATAGCTGTGATCGCTGGCGGACTCAACTTCGTCAATCACCCTCCATCCGGGAATAACAGCTGGTGCTATCAGGCGGGAGAAGGTAACGTCAATAATGGACTCGGCGTTGATCCGCTGGTAGGTGGCAGTGGAACCAGAGTTTTCGACGCTCAGATTCAGACTAGCTGCAAGATCTGAGAGAAGTTCACCTCTCTTATCGTTGCGTGCGGAGCCCCAATCTTGCGACCAAGCGTTGAAGTCGCCCCCGATCAACGCGTGAGATCGGTGGTCGCAGTTATTCACAGACTGGTGAATGTCATCCAGAAAGGCGGCGAAATTTTCGTCGGTGTCGTTGCAAAAGTTGTAACAGCTATAAATCCACAGACCTTGACCCTGATCCAGGCGAAGCCGCGTTCAGAAAAGGTTGCCTCAGGGACGAATTTGGTTGCGGAAGTAAGAGCTACGGCACATGTGTCATCGGTGCTCCTGACCCACTTGTCATCGTTTGCGGAGGTCCAGTTAGGTTCCGACTCTATGAGCATATAGGCTCCCCTTTCCGTCGGTGTCTACTGAAGAAGGCTCTGCGCTGTAGAACTCCGGTGTAGGTTAATTTGTAGGACGTTGATCATTTGAGATTGCTGGCGTTAATCTCAGCGATAATCTCAGCCTTCCTTCTGGCTGCGCAAGCCCCTGAGCCAGGCTTGTGTGGTAGACATGGCACCTTGAGGCGGTCGCACGCGACGCAGTGATCTTCACCTTGTGAGCAGGTTGCCTCCAAGTGTCCAGGTTGTCCGCACCTCCTGCAAGGGGTGGAGTGGTCGGGGCCGGTGTACTGACGAGTGGAGTGACCGAATCCGTGGCACCTATAACAGCGTGATGGTTCGGCTCGGCGCGGGAGGACCCGACATTGCATCCAGCCGATCCGAATGTGCGTCACCTTTTTGACGGTTTCGACGGTTACGGATGCGGTGGCCATTTTTTGGCCGTTCCTCGTCGCCCAGAGTCCGGTGACTTTGACGTCGTCTGCGGTTGCCGGGTATTCTGGGCCATGTATGGCCTTGATTATGGCTGATCGGACCTCTTCGTCGGTGGTGATCTCGTCCAGGTTCACTATCTCTATGGTGGCCGAACGTCTGAGACGGGTGACCACGAATTCGGTCATGGAGGCTGCGAGTTTTGATCTAAGACTTAGAATATAAGTGTTTCGGAGGCCGCGTCAGCCTTGGCTCCTTTGGTCAGCTCGACCAATAAGTCACCCGACCGGGTATTCCTCATCGCGGTGACATGCGTGCCCAGCTCGTCAAAGTCGACGCCGATGGATCGGACGGCGCGCAGTGTATCGGCGTACGACAATTGATCGCTCACTTTGACCAGAACGGCGGCTGGTATGCAGGAGACCGCTGTTTGGGGTCGTTCTGAGCGCTAGCACGCTTCTTAACTTCTGTGAAGGGTAGCTCAGTTTCCGTCGATGATGTTGCTACGGGTGCCGGTTGTGGATCGGCCAAAGGATTGGCGGTTTGTTGAGGCGTTCTTATGTCAAGTTTGGGCTTGCCACACCGGCACACCACTTCCTCGACTGCTTCTTCTTCGTGTTTGTAATTCCGTTGTCGGTATGCGTGGTTGCATCTACGGTCGGTGTCTTCTTGGTTTCAGAATTAAGTCTGTTCTTTTCATCGGACAGGTTAGGTTATCCATTACCATATCCATTAGGTGTAAATAATGAGTTTTTAAAAGGTAGCTTTGCCGCCACTGACGACGCCAGTCGTCACGTCGTCTGTCTGGATGAATTTCCACACTACTCAATAAGTGCTCGATGTTGCGCCTCCAACCACACACTCGAAGCGGACGCCCGAGCCCCTCACCGCGTCCCGCAAAAAACATCTGAATGTGGAAACAAATTGTGCAGCAATGTTTTTAAGTCGTTGGAGCGCCGCCATGTTACTATTACTCAAGTTGCTGCCACCCAACATCAAACACGTAAAAACCGACGTATCGTCCAAACCCCGCCGATGGATATGAACAGCCTGTACGTAGTTGCAATTTGGTAGTATGTGCTAAATCATATAATAACAATCATTATAAATCGATATTAAGTAATTTAAAAGAAAAAAAAATCCTTGATGAGGTTGACGGACTCCATCAGCCGTACCATATCCGTGGTCCAACACTCCAAACTGCTGCCTCTCGGCTCACCAGCACAGCCCTCACCGACGACTTCAGGCTGAATTCAATGGCAACATTGAACAATGACCACGTTTGCATGAAACGGGTCAATGTAACGGCCAATGAGGGTGAGGGAAGCGTCTTTGGATAGCTGCAATCGATGCAGCGCGACATCAAATCTAAAATTCAATAAAATAATGTACAATTACACTAAGGAAAATATAAAAGAAATACAGGAGTTAACACTTACAAATAACAGCCAAAAGTGCCGGCTTCGGTTGTCAACCGCTCCACCCCGAAAGCCAACTTCGGCCAGTCGGTGGGGTGGAGGTGCCACTTGGAAACAAATGGGTTGCCCGCACCCTTCCACCTACTACGACTGCCTGAGCCCAACTTGAGAATTGCTGGGCCCAAAACAGTCATCAGAAACTGCTTTCTATAATTAGCAGTTGCGAGCTCCTCACCGTCCAACTCGTCCTCTGAGCTGTCCGAAGACAAGTCAGAGGAGTGTCTGGACGGTATGTTAACAAGAACCCTTATTGGAGGGTCACCTCCAAGGGTGAATTCGACGCGAGTATATGCTATAAAATTAAAACAAAATAATAAACCTAACCTAAACTCGAATTAACGTTCATACGAGTACTTACTTTTCCGAGACACACCAAATACTCCTTGCAGAAATTTTGTGTTTCTACATGGAACACAACTGCCGACGAGGTTGACGTTGAAAGGCATGGTTGGTTTAAAGGCAGCCAACGATGAGAAACCATAAATCACGCTGTCGACATCAACCTCGACTGGATTTAACTTATTGACATCCTCCAAGGAAAAGACAGTAAACTTGAAGTTAAAATTTAAAACAAAAAAACATTATATCCTCAGAAAATTTAAAAACAATGAGCTTGAAAACATCCATAAAGAACGTCATAAACCAATAAATTGCTAAAAAAGCAGAATATTTTTCTAAGTATTTTGATACGTAAAAATCGAATTTTGGACAAGTAGTTTATGAGTTATAAGTATTTTAAGTTAGACAAACGGAGTGAAGTGGTACGGGGTTACCCCGCAAAATGTTTGTCCACTACTCCGTTTGTCTAACTTAAAATACTTATAACTCATAAACTACTTGTCCAAAATTCGATTTTTACGTATCAAAATACTTAGAAAAATATTCTGCTTTGGAATATGAAATTAAAACTCTAGGTTGTCATTCAAAAAAGTAAAAAACTTAAAAAATTATTAGGATAAAAAATATTAAAAAACATTGATATTTTTTTAAATAATGAGTTAGGTTAGGTTCATGGTAAAAAAATCACCCTGTAGAATACTATTAATACTAATATATATTATAATTTAACTTAACATACTATCGTAAAGCTACACTAGTGTACTGTCTTATTGAATATTATGTATTTATTAACCAATAGACTTCATTAGAATTTGGCCGAGTATACATACTTAAATTTGTCCCTTCTTTCTAAAAAGCAACAAAATAAAGTACCTTCCCTTAAAATTACATTAATATTAATAACAAATAACATTTATAGTGTATTAATTGTTTTATAAAAAAAAGTATTCATATCTTGTGTACACACCTATGTATTTATATATTAATATTAAATATCAATACCTACCTACCTGGCTCAGTGGCGTATTTAGGAATTTTGCTAGGGGGGGATGAAATATATAATAATACATCCTAACACCCATAAATTCGTACATAATATACATTTTTTAAATCCCCTAACTTGTTACCTATTGAGGTTAGCGTGGAATGTGGATCAAGGCAAAATAAGAATTAACACAAATAATATAGTATCTAATAGCATTTATTATAAGTTCATACTATCACCAATCCCGTGTTTAATACGATAAACAAAAAAAAAAAAAAAAATAGTTAAAACACAAAATCCAGTTTTCTATTTTTTTGGATGTTCAGTTCATCGATAACCTCATCAGGCATGATCGACCAGTGACATTCCAATAAAGCCAACCCATTAAGTCGGTTCTTAAACAAAGTATATAATAATTACTAATTTATAATTATATTTCAGTATTAAATAAGAAAATTGATAAAATATTTACTTCTGTCATACTATTTCTTAGGTAAGACTTTGTAACGTCACAGAATTTTGAGACTTTTGTATTAGAATATAACATAATATCATTATTATAATCTTATATGTCCACGTCCTTTTATTATATAACTCATAGTATTTCCATAATCTCTATTATTATGCATGCGCTCATTAAATAAAATTATGACAAAAATACTTTTATGTAATACTAGTCCCCTGACCTCCCCCACAAGCAGTGTCCATGGCGTCGATGTCGCAGCGGGCACTCCGCTGTTGCTGCCGGGCGGCGTATTTACAGACCGTAACTGAATTCGGCCAAACGGGTATGCACATCACCCAATGCGCATGCGCGTTACACACCTGTGTCAATTAGATACGTTATCACATTCTTATAATTTTCCTTAGTTAATGTACGATGATATATTATGATCTAAGTAATTTTTATATTTAAAAACTAATTCATATTTCATTCTTCATACCATAAAAAAAAGGTAGGTACAGTCAATAAAAATATAAAATTAGCCTGGTAATTTTGTGAGTTGCAGGTAACACAATAGAATGCTTTTGATTTTCTGCAATTTGGGCGTTGTCCAATCGTCCTCCAACTAGTATTACGTTTTCGCTTTGGAGCATCGGATGTAGTCCCTTTAATTTACTACGCCCTGATACTTCCTTGTTTTTGCTCAGCGAGATATATTCTTCATTGAATTCTTGTAACTGTGCTTGCCTTATTAAACTAGTTTTAGCTTTCTTTAAATACGATACACTTAGATACCGTGCTGTAGTGACGATCTCTCTTGTTCTTCGGAAATCTATAAACTTAAGAAGCCAGGTGACAGCTCTCACTAGTCGACGCCAACTTGAGTAATGTTCGATTGTGAGTGCGAGCTTAACCACTCGTCTTTCTGGTAATTTTTCTTCGTCTGGTAGCATGGTAACTGAATGCTACCAACCCTCATTGCTGTGGCTCAACCACTGTGGTCCATTCCACCATAACTCAGAGACTTTAAGTTCTTGTGCCAATACTCCTCTGGATAGTATGTCAGCTGGATTGTCTGCAGTCCCTACATGCCTCCATTGTTGTGCATTGGTCAGCTCAAGTATCTGATCTACGCGATTCGCGACGTAGGTTTTAAATCTAGTTGCTTCACTTTGGATCCAACCCAATGTCACCGTGGAATCTGTTCAGAGGTAGAAATCTTTGACATCTAATTCCCATGCTGATGCTACCTTTTCTGCCAACTGTGCTAACACCAGAGCGCCTCCAAGTTCTAAACGCGGTATTGTAGCTCCCTTGACTGGTGCTTCTCTTGATTTTGAACATAATAGCCGTGAACACCACTGTTCATTCTGATCTTTACTTCGCACATAGATGCATGCACCATAAGCTTCTTCAGAAGTGTCACAAAATCCGTGCACCTCAATATGATCGCTCATGACTGGCTTGCACTCCCTAGGAATCGTTAACACTCCGAGTTCCTCGAACTGTATGCAGAATCGGAGCCATTTCTCCCTTATATCGTCCGCAATTGGTTGGTCCCAATCTATCTTTATTTGCCACAGTTGTTGCAGGAATATTTTACCTTTAGTGAGTACAGGTGTCAAAAAACCAAGAGGGTCAAAAATCCTGTTAAGGTCAGATAACAATATTCTTTTTGTACATCTTAGACTCTTAGCTGGCATTATAGCTTGATATCCAAGCACATCCTGCGTTGGCTTCCAACATAATCCAAGAGATTTTACTATCTCATCTGCTTCTATTTTGATTATGAATAATGGCTCATTTTCGGCTGCTTCTACGCTTTTGAGTATCTCGGCTGAATTAGAGCACCATTTTCTGAGCGGTAGTTTGGCTGACTCTAAAACCATGCTGATTTGCGACTGTAACATCTTGCATTCATCTATAGTCTCAGCTCCAGTCATAAGGTCGTCCATATAGAAGTCCCTACGTATTGTCTTCGCTGCCTTAGGAAATCTTAGCTTTTCTACTTCAGCTAGCGATGCGAGACACTGAGTCGCCATAAAAGATACTGAAGTAGTACCATAAGTGACTGTCGCTAGTCTATAGATGCGAAGTACCTCGCTTGGTCTCTCTCGCCATACTATACGCTGCAAGTCTTGATCTTCCTTGGATACTCCCACTTGCCGAAACATCTTCTCTACATCAGCAGTTATAACATACTGATGCGTTCGAAATCGTATCAATATGCTGAATAGTTCTTCTTGTACTGTAGGCCCACACATAAGGACATAATCAGTGAGACTCCAGTTGAACTATTGGCCGACCCATCAAAGACGACACGTAACTTCGTTGTTAAACTTGACAATTTTACAACTGGGTGGTGAGGTAAATAAAAAAGGTTATTGGTTACCTGTTCATTGTTGTTTAGCTCGTGCATATGACCTGCGTTTTTGTACTCTTTCATAAAGCTGACATATGCTTCTCTCAAGGATTCATCCTGCTGTAGTCTACGTTCCACGCTTAAAAACCTTGATGTCGCCATCCTCAGAGAGTCTCCTAAATTCGTTACTTCGGATTTTAACGGTAACCGTACCACGAATCTACCATCTTGGTCGCGTTTTGCAGTCTCTTGAAAGTGTCTTGCTGCTTCCCTTTCTTCCAGACTCCTTTTGTTTGATTTAGACAAATAGCAATTAACGTCTTTGCTATTTTCTATGGCAACCCATCCATCTTCTAGTGACTGGCCGACAGATGTAACGTTTAACAGGCATACTGCTCCAACTTCTCCGGTAATGACCCAACCAAATTTGGTATCTTGCAAACACAGCGATCCTGTGCCTAAACGGATACGTCTAGTTTCCAGTATGTCGAAAAAGACGCCACCTCCTATCAGCATGTCTATCGGTCCTGATGAATGAAATAATGGATCAGCCAGCTGTGAATTTAATTCCTTTGGTAAATTCCAATCGGCTTTACCACTCGCATGAGGCGAAAGGTCATCTACAATGGTAGGTAGAACGTGACAAACTAAAGCAAATTGAAATTCCTTTATTCTGGATAATACATCTATGGTAACGCACGCAGTTGAATGAATCCGGTTAGCTCCTATTCCAGTTACTGGTAGTTCGACTTTCTTGCGAGCAAGATTTAACAGCTTAGCCATTTTCCTCGAGACAAAGTTAATTTGCGACCCGCTATCCAATACTACTCTACATGGTCTTTTTTCCCCATAACGGTCCAGTACTGAGACTATAGTGGTTGCTAGAAAGACATGATTAACTCTTTGAGCTGCACAAAACACCTTCGCGCTAGGATTGTCTACCTTTTCGGTGGCAGCTTCTTCATTCACGATGGCTTGAGGTTCTTGCCTTTCGTAGTGTAGTAGCGTATTGTGTCTACCATTACACACGCGGCAGCTGTACCTTGACTTGCACACATCCGCCATATGCATGTTTGAAAAGCAGTTGAAACACAACTTTACCTCTTGAACTTTCTGTACACGGCTTCCCACTGGCATTTCCTTGAACTTGATCACGCGTATATCCGATGTTCACCTGCACAGCATTCATACTTAACGTTATGACTAGCCGTGTAAAGAGCCTTTCTAGGGTGATTATGAGCATTGCTTTTCAAATAGGATCTTTTGATTTCTGGTTTACGTTTATCTTCATCGCTGGCGTTCCGGAGTGTCTCCGAACTCTCCAATGCAACACAACGGCTTGACAGAAATTGCTGCAGCTCACTGTATTTCGGACACTCTGTTGGTTCTTCGCACTTGCCATTCATGACTGGTTGCATGGTCAAGTTTTCTTAGGATAATTGTTATAAGCCATTGATCCCAGCTGATAACTGGTTGGCCTAGTGCTTCAAGTGCTGCGACGTGTGCGGATATGCTTGAATAAAGGCCCTGCAATTCCCTTGCCTGGCAGACCTCCACCTGTGGCGCATCAAGAATCGCACGAATGTGAGATTGGATCACCAAACTTTTGTTGTAGTATCGTTCTTGTAGCTTTTTTATTGCCACATTATAATTAGCATAGGCAATAGGTATGCCCTTGATAATGTCTAACGTTTGTCCCTTCAGAGCTGATCTGAGAAATGAGAACTTCTGGGCCGAAGGATATCCATCATCGTAGTGCACCATTGCCTTATAATAGTCAAAACAAGACTCCCATTCTAGTATGTCACCTTCGAAGCTTGCTAGTGATATCAGGGCAAGTCTAGCTCTTTGATTATGCACAGTGGAACTTGTTGATACATTATGCAGCATCGATGATGTATCTCGTTTCTCCGAATTAATGATTTCTTGCATTTCGGACCGGATGGAAAAATACTCACTCTCAAAAGATGCTCTTTCACGATTAGCATTTTCGTCATCGTCACAATTTAAAAGTTCAATTTCGCATTGGATTTCATCAAACCTTTTGTTTATATTCGGTAGTTCTTCTTGCCTGAATTCTAATAGCGTAATAGCAACCTCCCTCGGATTGAATTTGGTAACAAATGTCTGAATACGTGTTAAGGACGCCTTATATTACCCCTCTCTTCCTAATCAGGTCGCCTAACACCTTCCTCTGGGATTCGTCCATAGCTATTTCAAATATACTTTAAATAATTAGTTTTGGTTATGCCAGAGATAGCTACGACTCACAGCAGTAATTTTTTATACGGTTTGCCCAAAAGCCTGTGATCAGACTCACAATACTAACAATTACAAATCAACAAATTGTTAGTGTATGAAGTGATATCTGAGACGAAATTGATGATAGTACGCGCTGCCGAACAAGTGATAATAACATAATGCACTTCTTTATAAATATCACTAATCTTCTTCTTAATAGGTCGCCGATAAATCCCACTTGGGGCGCTGCCTGTACTCCGCGTTTCTTCCATGACGACCAATCACAACGCTTCCCGTTCTTTTCCGTCGCCGACCACTTTTGCGTCGCCGCCCGCTCGCTCACTCGCGCATCTATTCTCTCATTCTCTCTTTTCGTACTTCGTTGTCAACGGTCGTCGACGACGGTTGACGTGAATATTTTTTTAAATAATTTGTTCCGTATTATTATTATTATTATTATATTATTATTATTATATATAATATAGATCCATACGATATTTCGCGTGCTCGGGATTCAATAAATATTCAAAAAACTGTTTTTTTTTTCAAAATTATTGTTTATATATATATATCACTGTTTTAAACCTATCTTCTAAAATGTTATGTTATTTTACAGTTGTGGAATCAGCATTTTAATAATTAAAAATGCACAAATTGGATGGAAATACATTTTACTTATAGCTAAGAATTTTAGTAGGATTTATTATATAACAATGTAAGTAAGTAAACATACATGTAATCTACTATAATATTCATTCAAGTATGTTGATTTTCTTTATTTATTTATATATATTACTACTATCCTTTACATTGGCTTACACATATTAATAATAAATTGAATTTAAATTCCTCAAGTGGTGTAACTATTCTACTTTATAATATTTTATTATATTAAACTTTATTATTGTGTTTAATGTTATATATTAAAATAATATATATATGTGTGTATGAAAATAATAAAAAGAATTAGGTAGGCATAACCTATCTCCTAAAAATACAATACACATATATAAAAATAATAATGCTATATTATGCTTATTATATATACTTTAATTAATAAATTGTAAATTTTCTCATGCATATGATGTATTATGTAATGTAATTATTTAATTTAATAATTTAAAATTATATATTATTGCTATTATAAATTAACGCACCTAAGCAATAGGTACCTACATTTACATTGTTACGACAATGCATACCATCTCATTTGATCAGCATTTTATAATAATTAAAAATATAAGTAGTTTGAATGCACAGACTGCAATACATTTTACTCATACCTAAGACATAGTAGGAGCTTGATGTGTCAATTGTTTATGACATTGTAATGTAAGTAATGTGCAAGTAATAATAATAATAATAAGTATACTATAATTATTTTTTATTTATTATTATTATTTATTTTTAACATTATTAGTATATATTATAATATTTATATTTTATATTATACAAAAAAAGAAAAAAGAAATTTCAGTGCAATAATGATTGGAATATACAATTTTATGACTAAACACTAAACAGTGTATATAGAAACATAATTAGTAATAAATGGTACAATATAAGGTTTACTGACACACAATTCACACAAATTTAATCAGTTATATTATATTATATTATTATCTAGATGATATTATGAATGATGATTTGTTTTAAAATATAAAATAATATATATAGATATATATGTATTGTACAATAAATACAGTCTATAGTTATTCATTGCTCACTTATAGTAATTATACTATTATAATACACTTATAACATACTATTTGATATATATTATTTTAATAATTAAAAACATAAGTAGTTTGAATTCACAGATTGGATTGACATTTTTCATGTGTATTGCAATACATTTAACTCATAGATCTATTGTCAAACATGCATTTCAACTGGCTGCAACTCGCACACCAGGTGTTAAATTATTTAGATTTATTTATTTACTTAAAAATATATCAGTAGATGTTTGTATTATTTGTATTGTTTCAGAAACATTACTACAAATGATTTCATCTATAAATATGAAATAGAAACACTATAAAAAAAATATACACAAATTATTATAATTTCAAAAGCACATACCTACTATGACCAGTGCTTCTAACTGATTGTCAGTTTTGCTGCATTTGTAATTATATGTTTGATTTCCATGTATTGCTGTCAATGCACGAATTAATTAATTTTTTTTAAATACCTATACACGTACATGCACCTATGTTTGTTTTTGTATTGTTTAGCAAAATCTTTCGTAGGTAAACATAATGAGGTTTGATTAAATATTGTGCCATCGCTAATGATTTATATTTTAAACATACCTATTAGTATATTATTTGTTATGTTAAAAATATAATTAATGACTAAAAGAATTGCAACTTTAATTACAGCGTTTAATTTATGTACTTTAATATTCTTCAAAATGCTACTCATTAAAACTAAAATTGAAAAGATTAAGATTGATTGTATTAAAACCACTTTTAAAACCAAAAAATATAAGCATGTGCAAAACACATATATTAATATATTATATATATATATAATATGATACATTTAATTGATGTTTTATTTAACTGTACTTAAGTACTTATAAACAATAATAATGTCATGATAGGTACACCACACCTACAGGCACTGGCGGCGCCAGGGTGGGCCCAGGCCCAACTTTAACAGTCTCGGGCCCCCCTGTGGCCCGCCCCAAAAATTAAATTTATTTATACTAGAATACTAAAAATATCTTAAGAATAAATCAAAATATGAAAATATTAAGTCATAATAGATGGTGTGAACAACATTTTTAATAGGTGGAAAACTATGATAAATAAATAAAAAAATTATAACCCAAACATTTGCAAAAATTTATAGTTGTAGGTAGTTCATTGGAAAGTTCAGAAACTGATTTTCAAAAAAACCTTTATTTAATTATTATAGATAAAATCAATGCTGAACTGAGAAAAAGATTTTCTAATAATGAATATTTATTGATGGGAATTAGTGTAGGTAATGGACCCAAGAAATAGTATTTTTATACACCTATATCTCAACAAGGCAGATGTTTTGTTAATTAATTTTAAACAAAGAAAGTTTAAATTTATGTTATCAATTAAAAATACTGAAGACAGTATTTATTTTATTATTAACTATAACTATAATTCAATTTATAATTATAATTTTTTACCAAAGGAGGTCACATGTTACTAATATTTCATATTAATTGTTCTGGTTTGTTATAATCATAATAAATTATTAATAAACATTTAATATTATGTTCTTTATTTATAGCTGCTGCCCATATTATTGTAGTTAGGTATTCCAAAAACATTGTGATACATAAAACATAAAAAAAAATGTTGGTAATGGTTAATGATGTACCTACCAAGTATGGTGCAAATACAATTAATGTTTATAATCATTGATACTGCATGGTGTGCCAAATATGGCACTTCCAAAAATATTGATAAGTGACTATTATGCATGGTGTGCCAAATATGGCACTTACAAAAGTATTGATAAGTGACTATTATGCATGATGTGCCATATTTGGTACACAATAAACTTTACATTATAACTTCCAAACTTTTAACTTTAAATTTTTTTTATTATTTTTCCCATAATCAGGGGAAAATTTTAATGAAGTAGATTTTTTTCCAGTCAAAAATAAAAAATCATGCAGAAAGGGGATATATACATAATAAAATATGTTCATTGAACTGCTTATTTGAATTGGTATTACAACATGACATAATGTTTATTGTCAGTTTATATAAGTAGTTTGAATGCACAGATTGGATAGACATCTTTCATGTGTACTGCAATACATTTTACTCATACCTAAGACATAGTAGGAGCTTGATGTGTCAATTGTTTATGACATTGTAATGTAAGTAATGTGCAAGTAATAATAATAATAATAATAATAATAAGTAAACATAAAAAAAAAACAATACATTTCAATTTCTTAGAACATACATGTAACGTTGTATTGATATATGTATTACCAAGTTTAACTTATACCTACCTATACATTGGCTTACACATATTAATTTTTTTTTCCAAGCAATATTTCAAACAGCTTTTAAAACAAGATACAATGTGATATTATTATATGTGTGTTATTATAAAATTAATAATAAATTGATTTGAAATTCCACAAATGTTGTAATAACTATGGTTAAAATATTATAATGCAAAACCTGTGAGGGTACCTTACCTACGACAAGCCAATAGTTACACTCTTTTCGGTATTATTCATTAGCCTAGAGTCCACACAAACACCAGCAGTAATTTGTTTGAATTTATGCTATTCATTATAAATGAGAGGTATATATATTATTTGTAGTATAAGTAAAGAACACCCATGAATAAAAACACTTATAATTATGAGTATGATCATTTTCTTTATTAATCTAGAAATGACTCCATCAACGCAGGTGTAACAAAAACCCAATGAACAGAACGTTGTATCAATACTGATTACTAATTTGTAACTAAACCATATTCTGTTAATCATAAGAGTTTCTACAGCTAACACTTAATTATTATTCATTGTGAATTTGTAACTGATGTAGCACATGCATATATATATATATATATGTGTGTGTATACATGTATACATTTAAATTGATTAATAGTAAGTTTCATACACAAATTATTATAATTTCAAAAACACATACCTACCATGACCAGTGTTTCTAACTGATTTTCAATTTTGTTGTATGTATAATATGTTTGATTTCTATGTATTGCAGTAAACGCACAAATTAATAAAAAAAATGTAAATATCATTACACTACACTACCTATGTATGTTTGTATTTGTATTGTTTAACAATATTTCTGGTAAACCTAAGGAGGTATGACTAAATATTGTGCCACCGTAAATGATTTTCATTGTAATAATATTATGTGAGTACTGATTATTAGGTATCTAATACATTAAATTAATTATAATGTAAAAATACAACTAATGACTATAAGAATTGCAATGTTAAGTACAGCGTTTAATTTATGTATTTTAATATTCTTCAAAACACTTAACACATAATCAATGTTCATTTTTATTATTATTATTATTAGTATATTACTACTTAATGAAATTATAATTGAAAAATTGTGATTGATAGTATTAAAACCACTTTTAAAACCAAATACTATAAGCATGAGCACAACACACAGACATATAACATGATACATTTAATTGATGTTTTATAGGCTACACATATATGCATTTAACTGTACTTAGTAAGTACTTATGAACAATAAAAATGTTATGATAAGATATAAGCTGATAATTTGATAAATAATATTAAACGATCTATATTCTATATGCATCAATTTCAAAATAAAATGTTAACTCGTTTGGAATTTATTGAAAAGTTGGCATACAAAAATTTGCCAGTTGGGTTTTAGTTTGAAAACAAAACTCAAAATATATAATATATAAACAAACCTATTTTTTTTATTTTTTATTATTTTTATAATATTTTGACAGTAATTTTAAATTACATTTTTTGCTACTCATATAAAATATTTAAATATAATCGTTTTTACGAGATACCTAATAATTTTATTGTATTATCACTTGAATTAATATTGTTTTAATAATTTGTATTCAAAGAATAAATATATTCTTTAATTATTTAGTGTAAATAGGTAAATCTGGCACACCGTGCGGCATCAACACTGTACTTATGAACAATAAAAATGTTATGATGTGTACACCACACCCACAGGTGTCTGTATAAGTAATTTAGAGCATTTAATTAGCTTTATGGTACGTTTAATTTCACTTGGTACGCATAGGTCGTTCACAACCATACACCTACATACCTGGGAAGTGTGGTTGCCTTTAAATTGACTACTTAACATTTTTATTCATTTGACATTGGGCTTTAACATTTTCTCCTACAATAATACAAATATTCAATATCAGACTATTGACGTTAGGGGGTATGCCCAGTACCGGTTGAGGACTGAAAGCTAGACACACAATAATTACCGTTTTCGTTATGCATTTATTTTTTTTCGCGCACAAAAGAACCGGGCATGCGACGGTTCAAGCATCCAATCCGCCATACGCAGAAGCCTATACCTCTAAGATTCGCATACGGCGATGATTGATAGCTAGACATTCAATTACAATTATTCGCAATTCCTAATTGCTTATACAGTCAAAACAGAAGCGGGCATACCAGACGACAAAAGACCGCTAGAAGTCACAGTTTTCGGTATGGCTTAATTTCTTTTTGAATTCCCGGTGAAACGATTTTCGCTTTAGCACCACGAAGGCGCCGGAGGCGGCTTCCACAACGCCCGGAATCGAGGCACACGGGCAGCTAGTAAGAATATAATATGATAAATAATAATATAATGATTTTAATAGAACTATAGGTACTGCACGACAAGCTGATTAGTACTTCTAACCTCATGTCGAGGTCACCAAATGTTTGGGCCGGGAACGTAACAATAATAGTTCGTGTGCCCGGTACCGAAATACTTCATACGCAAGAACACTCACGGGATCGCCGAGCACTCTGAGTGCTAGGTAGTGTGCGGTGAATAGGTGTGTATTTTAAATATTGAAATAATGTCAACACAAATTTAATGATATTAATATGATACAATAATATGTTCTAATTAATCACAATAAATAATACCATAGCCAATAGGCAAAAACAATATAATAATATTTTTTGGCAATCTATTTGAGCCGCCAATAATTATATAAATATGGCCAAATAATATGATAATAAATAAATATAAAATAAAACTCACAATGTATTATGACGGAGCACCGCTGGCCAGCTGCTACCTAACCTTCTATAAGCTGCATCCGAATTGCGTGCGGAAAAAAGAACTATGTTTGCCAACAACCGAATTGCGTGCGCGGTTTTTTCGAGACACAGCCGAATTGCGTGCGTGGTTTCTTCATGACAGAGCTGAATTGCGTGCGCATATTTTATTTAAAGACAACCGGTATTGTAATATCTGTATCTGATATGATAGCTATATATCACGGACTACTACACTGGACTGGAAACGTCATGGGAGGCGGGTGACGGGGTAACGGGACGCTTAGTGTCCGCGAGAGAGGTGTAGAGAGAGGAATAAGTACGTGAACTAATCTAGCGCTACCTGGTTTACCACAGGCTTACTATACTTTCAAACGAATATATAATATAGAATGATACGACCACAGATTAAATAAATAATGATACGACAAACGTATTAAACTATAACTTATATATAACTAATTAATAACTGCATTATTATTTATTATTTATTTTTAATATTATAAAATAATAGTTTCATACACGTCATTGAATACATTTAATATATTTTTTTATTTTTCTGAACGATATTTACAATATTTGTCACCAATAATTACTGTTAGGTATTATAAAGTTTTGCATTTTTCTTTTTTTTTGCATTATTTTTATTTTGGTCTATGTTTGAAATCTTTGTGTACTGATGCATTCTTGTGGTAATATAGTATGTTATTATAAAGGTAAGTATCTGAGTTTTATGAGTAACACATGGAAATTTTTTTATCAAGTCTTGTTTTTTGTTAAAGAAATCGTCCACAGTCAATTCAAAAACATCATAACCATCACAAAACTTTTTGAACGAATCCTCTATATCTATCAATAAATGAAACAAAAACATGTTCGGGTGACACAAACCTCCTCTAGATTTCATATTTGTTAGTGTTGCTTCAGGTCTTTTACCTGATTACTTATTGAACTACATATTGCCGTTTCCCAAGATGATTTATTATCATTTGTGACACTGAAAAGTGTCACTTTAATATCGCGATTCTGGCTGTTACACCCAGCAACTGAACACTTACGCATTTTAAAGCTTAATTATTAATAAGGCAACATTTTTAAAAAATTAGGGTAATTTGTCAGTATAATTTGTTTATGGTGATGACTGATAAATTATCTTTATCTTTAGAATTCGAAATGTTCGGATGTAACATAATATACGATGTGTAATAATATGTTAGTCAGTGATTTTCATAATATAATATAATATATATTATGTATAAATGTAAGTCTATTTGGCGGGAATTCAATATTTGGTTAGTGGTTTATCATTGAAGTATAGATGGCGCCAGATTAGCTCATGTACTATTTCCCCTTACTACACCTCTCTTGCGGACACTAAGCGGCCCGGCGGTAAACGTCTCGTTTCCAGTCCAGTGTAGTAGTCCGTGCTATATATGGGTATTATCATTGTATTATCATATGGTATTATGTACTATGCAGGGAATGGGATTTTTCGGCAATAAGATATAAGCTGATAATTTGATAAATAATATTAAACGATCTATATTATTCTATATGCATCAATTTCAAAATAAAATGTTAACTCGTTTGGAATTTATTGAAAAGTTGGCATACAAAAATTTGCCAGTTGGGTTTTAGTTTGAAAACAAAACTCAAAATATATAATATATAAACAAACCTATTTTTTTTATTTTTTATTATTTTTATAATATTTTGACAGTAATTTTAAATTACATTTTTTGCTACTCATATAAAATATTTAAATATAATCGTTTTTACGAGATACTTAATAATTTTATTGTATTATCACTTGAATTAATATTGTTTTAATAATTTGTATTCGAAGAATAAATATATTCTTTAATTATTTAGTGTAAATAGGTAAATCTGGCACACCGTGCGGCATCAACACTGTATCTCGCACGCAACTCGGCTTTGTCACAGAAAAACCGCGCACGCAACTCAACCCTGTTATGAAAAAACCACGCACGCAATTCGACCCAGAAAACTATTTTCGCACGCAACTCGGAACCGCCGCTTCTATACTACAGCAGTATAATAAAATAAATAATACAAAATATAACAATAAGTTACAACAAATAACAATTGGCGATTAGCGCCTGTACAAATAACGTTTAATAATATAACTTGTTGATTCGCACCCTTTAATTAATAATAAAAATACGGCGATTCGCGCACGAGAATATACGTATTGATGTAGTATTTTTATGCAGTATATTCAAGATTTAGAGCAATTTCATTTTTTGAACGAATTGTCACTAATATTAAAGTAATTAAAAAAATATTGTTAAATATAAATCAATACAAATGAAAATTAGGTGAAGGCTGTATATTGTACTATATGCATAGCATTTAATACATCCTCTGTACTTAGTAATTATAACAGTGGTTGCACTAATTTCAAAAATATATATTCTGCTATTGAATCTCATGAAAATAGTAAAGGTCACTCATTAGATGTCGAAGCATATTTATTAGCAATAAACCAAAATAACTTAAAATTTGTAGTAATTAGGGATATGACGAAAAAAAAAAAAAAAACAAGTTATGGTTAAGTCCATGTTATCAAACAAGTGTTTGAAATAATTAAATTTTTTGGAAAACAGAATTTATCCTATCGGGGTACTAATGAAGGCTTTTACGATCTTGAAGACCTAAATATTAATCACGGGAACTTCTTGGAACTTTTTAAATTACTGCAGAAAGCGAAACTGTTTAAAAAAAATATTTAACTGAGATAATTCAACGTAGCAAAAAACGTAGAGATTCACGAGGGATGATTTTGACGACTGAGGACAATTGGGTTTCGTTGGTCAGCTTGACAATTTCGTTGTTTATGTTACTGTTTTTGACTCTGTTACACCTAACAAGTCTAGCGATGTTTTTGATGGATAGCTCTATTCTTCTCAGTGAAGGAGGGGGTATGCCGGCTATGTTATAAATGCTGAGTGTAGGGCTGCTCCGGAATGGTTTTTATTGCTAGTCTTAGTCCGCTATTATTAACTGTATCAATCAGTTTTAGGGTAGATTTGGCTGCTGTTCTGTATAATATTGACGCGTAGTTAATTTTGGATTGAATGATTGCGTTGTATATTTTTATTAGAGATTTGGAATCACCTCCTCATGAAGTGTGTGATAAGATTTTAATTATTTTTAGTGAGCTTCTTGTGGTTTTTTTTAGGTGTTTTATGTAGGGTGACCAGGTTTGACGTTTGTCAAATATTACTCCTAACATTTTAACAGAATCTTTGTTGGCAATTTGGGTATCGTTTAGTTAAATAACTAGCTCATTGACTCTTTTTTTTGTAAAAGTAGTACAAGAGGACTTCCCAGGAGAGAAGTTGAATCCGGTTTTGATTGCCCATTTTTCTAAGTTGTTGGTGGTTAATTGTAAAAAATTTTGTACAGTTTCGACTTTGTTGCTCCTGCACCAGTAGTTGAAGTCGTCGGCGAATAAGTTGCATTTTACTGGAAGGTTGCAGTTTTGGGTGATGTCATTAATTGCAATCAGGAAAAGTATTACTGAAAGAGCAGAACCTGAGGAACTCCATTTTCTTGGGTGAATTCTCTGGATAAGTGGTTATTGGCTTTTACTTGGAATTTTCGGTTTGAGGTAAAATTGGTTATAATGTTGAGCAGTCTACCTTGGCATAGAATTGTGTTTAGATTGTTAGTAATGTTATGCCTCCAAGTTGTGGCATATGCTTTGGCTATATCTAAGTTAATTACGCCCATGAGTTGCTTGTTTTCTAATGTTAGTTTGATTTATTCGTTAATTTCGTGTAAGCTATCCATAGTGCATCTATTTTTCCTAAACCCGTTTTGATTTGAGGAGAAAAAAGATATTTTCTCTAAATACCATGAAAGTCTGTGATTTATTATTTTTTCAAATAGTTTGCACATGGTATTTAGAAGAGTGATGGGTCTATATCCCTCAGTTTTAAATTGGTTTTTCTCGGGTTTAAGTATTGGTATTATGATCCCTGGTTTCCATTTTTTTGGCCATTGTCCCTCGTTCCATATTCGATTATATATACTTATGAGAAATTCGACAGTTTTAATGCTAAAATTTTGAATGAACGAGTAGGGGATAGAGTCGGGTCCGGGACTGTTGCTTTTACATTTTTTTAGTATATTCGTTAATTCATGTAGGTTAATTGGCTTGTTGATGAGGATTTGGTCTTCAAGGTTTTGATTGGCAGTATTAATTATATCTTCTTTCTCACATTTATCTTTGTGAGCTAGAAAGTCGGGTTTGTAGTTATTATCGCTTCTGTTGTTGTAAAAATATTCGCCTAGGTTGTTGGATATTTGTTCGATGTTGTTTAATAATAGATTTGTGGTGGTGTTGATTAGATTAATTTTTCGGTGTGGACAGTATCCTTTTAGAGATTGGATTTTATTCCAAACTAGTTTGGAGTCAGTTTTTCCATTGATGTTACTAGTGAATTTTTCCCATGTCAAATTTTTGCTGGATTTTATCAAGAATTTTGATTTAGCTGAATGAAGTCCTTTTGATAATTAGTTTTTTGGAATTTTTTTAGTGCATCATTTTTGTCCTTAATTGCTCTTTTAATGTCTAGATTCCACCAAGGAACTTTTGGATTTGGAGTTTTGGCTTTTAATATTCCTATACTTAAATTAGCAGTTAAGATTATTGATTCAGTGAATTCGTCGACCAGTTCTTCGGTGTTTTTGTTCTCAGATAAATTAATATTAGTTACTTTGTCTTCGAGCAATTGGGAAAAAAGTAGCCAATCAGGGTTTTTCAAGTTCCATCTCTCGAGTTTGGGGGTACTGTCATTACGACGGGTAACGAGTTGTATGACAATAGGAAAGTGATCACTGCTGGTAATATTGTTTGATACCGACCAGTAGAGTCTTTGAGCGAGGGAAGCATTTGAAAAAGTCAGGTCAATGTTTGAAAGGTTACCGTTAGTTGGGTTTATGCGCGTGGGTTCCATACTGTTAAGTAGTACCAAGTTTTCGCTTTCTAGGATTTTTTCTATTACTTTTCCTCTATTGTCTGTATTTTGAGAGCCCCATATGATATTGTGACTGTTGAAGTCGCCTGTTATAATAAAGGTCTTAGGTAGTTGCTTAATTATATTTTCAAGGTCATTTTCCGAAAAGGTATGTTGGTTGGGGAGGTATATATTGCATAAATTAACTTCTATATCATTAAGTTTTACTGATGCTGCTATTGCTTCAAGATGAGTTGATATAATGATTTGTTTGGAGGGGTATAGAGAACTAATGTATATTGTTACTCCACCACTGGCTCTGAGTCCGGAGATTCTGAATTTACTATATTCATTGAAATAAGGGAGTTTAGCGGCATTTAGATCAGTGAAATTGGTTTCTTGTAGGCATATTATATCATGTGAGATATCAGTTATTAGAATCTTAAGTTCATCTAGCTTTTTATAGAAGCTATTCATGTTCCATTGCAATATTTTCATTACGTTTTGTTTTATTTTATTTATTAGCTTAAATGTTTCAACTATCGCTTCGGTGTTTGTGTGGCTTCGTATTATTAAATGTTGTTTTTATTCAGTTTGGGTGGGCTTAGTGGACAGCGCTTTATCGAGAAGAGAATTACAAAGTCGCGTCAATCTGTTTTTTATGCCTGGAGTATTAATTGTAGGCTTGATTTTTTCAATGACCTCGATCATTTCAAGACATGTAATGTTAAAATCATCTAAAATTGAAGCTGGGTAGGTTACGCCGAGAGAGTTTTCAATTATTAACTTAAACTGTTCATAGTTAATTTTTTTGTTGGGCATTTCTTCAAACTTAGGTTTGGAGGGTTCAAGAATTTCATCGAGCTTTAAGACTATATTTTCTCTAGATTGATTTCGTTTTAATTTTTTGGTTGCTGTTTGTGATATTTTGGTTGTATTTGGTTTAGAAATAATTGTACGTCCCAAAACTGAAATTAGAAGCTGTTACAGGGTTACCTAAATCTGCTTCAATTTTAGTTGTGGGATTAGTGTGTGTATTCTATTCTACAATGGGTGGGATAAAAGCATTACAGATCATTACAGATTTATTACAAGTAATTGTAACGATTATATTTTGTGATTGGTTATTGTACATATTATTAATTGTAAATACATATTACAATACTATATTCGCATTATAATACACACATGTTGTAAACAATTGAATATTTTTTTTTATCCAACTATTCAAGTCACTTCTCATGTATACGTATCGGTAATTGTGGTTATTGGGGTTGCTTTGTATGAAACTGGCGGTCTATCGGAAATTTTGGACATTTCTTATAAATATGGACGAAATAATTTCGGAAAGTAAATAAAAATGTATTTATTTGATTTATTTATTGATATTATATTTTGAAAGTGATTAGTATTTGATTATACTTGTATTACATCTCCCAGTCCTTTACAATTCCTAGGCGGAAATGCACTGTAGTGCATATACATATTCAGTTTACAAGGCGGTAATTTATCTACCAATAACTAATAATAATAATAATAATTATTCAATAACTAACGTGATATATTTTATAATATCATTTGGGCTAAACAACCTATATTGTATTTATTTTTGAACCGATTTAAAATTGTTCCATGGCAACGCTTTTCAAGTTTATTATTCCATGTTAATAATTATTACATTGTAAAAAGTCATTTGTCTACTTGTCAAGTGGCATTCAATACCTGTTCTAATCAATCAAAATGGATTCACAAAATAACCATCATAACCATTGTCCAGGGCAAAAATTGATAACCGGTAACCATGTCATCAACGGTATTAGAGAAATGCTGCCTCAGAGCAATAGGACGGAACTTACCATCGAGAAACAAAACAAATTAACCACATTTAGACGTCATATGACACGCAATGCGCCGGCGCGTAGCTACATGTCATCATTGCCGTGTCCCCCTAAACACAGAACAAATAATGCGTGGAAAAAGCCACCACCCATTCCGAAGCTGACGTTGCAAACTGAGTCGACAATTATCAAACTCAATTGGGACGATGGCATCAGCTCGGGCTCATATTATCGGTACGAGGCAATAGCTGGCTATGAACTGTTCGCATGCGTATTAGAAGACCGTGCTAATGAAGTGAAATGGGAATATTTGACTTTTTTAGCTGAACTCTCGCCGAGTTTTGGTCAGCGGCAGTCAATCACCTGTGAGATGAAAGATTTGGTCATAGGCTTTGAATATTACTTTGCTGTCCGCTCGGTGGACGTGCACGAACGACGTGGGCCCTGTGCCGTAGTATACACGCTACTCTGATATTGCCGTCAACAATACAATACTTTGAAGAAGTACGTCAGTTTGTAAAAAATATCATCAACACGTCCAGAGCCATGATAAATAAGTCTGTTTAATTGGATGTCAAATGATGTGTTCTATAATTTAGCATTATATAAATTTCTGTAATGTAAATTTTGTTGTCTTTTACCTGAGTTATCATTTTAGTTTTATTATTATAGTTATTTATATATATTGACGAATACTTCATATTCTGTGAAGTATTAAGTACTTTGAATTATATTGTCATATCAATATTTTTTATTAACCGGTAAGTTCAGTTCAAAAAAATATTTTCAAAAATTGCAGGGTTCTGATATGTAAGTAAAGGCGTGAATAACTTTTAACGGATAGATGAGTTTGGAATTTAACCATATATAGTACAATTTTAATATAATAAAATTTGGAAATTTAAAGAACACAAAACTATATCAATAAATAAATAACTCAAAACGAGTTAAAATATTTTGAAAATGTTATCATGTGTGTAAAAAAATTGTGCTAAAGCAAAAAGTGTATCATTATTTGTTTTTCAATTTCGAAAAAATCACAAAAAAATTGTTGAATTACTAGTGTTACATTATCTAATGTAAAATGTTTAACAAACGTTAATAAAAAATGAAACTGACTTTTTGGTAAGCTTTACATAACTAACATACGAGGGTGGTTCAAATATGATCGAGACAAACGCTGTAGATGGCGCGCATGTATGTTTCGACGGTCGTGGCTTGATTATGTGATAGCTGGGTCTCTTACGAACAGTGTGGCATTGTTTTAGTAGGAGCACGTGTTTTACGCGTGTGCTACGACCATGAGTGAACGTCAAGTGCCGACTATCGTTGCGCAACGTATTATCATTCGTTTTTTAGTGGGAGAAGACGTTAAAAACACGGATATTTTTGTCCGTTTGCAAAAGCAGTTCGGTAGTGAGTGCCTGAGTAGGGCTGCCGTGTTTAAATGGGCCAAAGCATTCAAGGATGGCCGCAAAACCGTCGAGAATGAGCCACATGATCGTGGACCGCGAACCAGCGTCACACCAGACAACATTCGCCGCGTAGAACAACTCATTTTGGAGGACCGTAGGATGAATGTTCGAGACATTTTGGCTGAAGTCGGCATCAGTATTGGTAGTGTGGAGTCTATCATCCACGAACACCTTCAATATCGCAAAATAACGGCGCGATGGGTTCCTAAACTGTTGAACTTTGAGCAAAAATTCACGCGGTTGGTACGTATCATTAATGCTGTATACTACTCTAACCTTCTGAAAACACACGTGAAACCCGCTTATCGGTCGAAACGGAGGAGCATTCCAGCACGAAGTGCGATTCTCCTCCAGGATAACGCACGCCCTCATACCGTGCGTCTCACGCTCGATACAATATCGAAATTGGGGTGGAAGGTACTGGAACACCCCCCCCCCCTACAGACCGGATTTATCGCCCTACGACTACCATATGTTTGGACCACTTAAAAAGGCCCTCTGAGGTCAAAAGTTCAACACCGACGACTAGGTAGAGGGGTTCGTGCGCACATGGCTGTCCGAGTTGCCCAAGGAATTTTTCGATACCGGCATCAAAAAACTTCCGGAAAGGTGGACAAAATGTATAAATATTGAGGGGAATTACCTAGAAAAAATGTGATTTTTTGTAAATTTTTTCGATAATAAATAAACGTGTTACAGCATTTGTCTCGATATTTGAACCACCCTCGTAATATAAGAAGTATATTATATTTTCATATCTTGGATATAAAAACTAAATTTTTATAAATTCCTAACTCGGTGAAAATTTCATGTATCTATGGTCATTTTTTTTTAAGTTACATCAAAAATCAAAATTGATTTTGTCGAAAATTGATTGTGCATAAAATTTCCCGTTTTTCCCTTAATTTTTAGTTTCTTTATCCCGACTATCTAGAAAACTATTAAGTATTTTTTTACTTTTGACCCCCCAAAGTACCAACTAGATTCTCTTTCTGATCAAACGAGGTACTGAAGTCAAAAATCGAAGCACATTTACTGACCCAAAACGTGATGACAGACACACACATCATGGTAAAATCAATACATTCATTGCTCCGCTCAGAATCTAAAATATGGAAAAGTGAGTACCGTACACTAAGTGTTTAGAGAGGTCGCTTTAGTAGATGTTTAAATATTTGAATTCCATGTTTAACATCTATGTATAAGAAAAACGATTCTCAGCGAAGGCGGTCTGTCAACTTTTAATTTTACTAATATATTTTATGTTACAAATGTAGAAATCATTTGTTTCAAATATTTTAAACCGGAATAACATAACCTATAAAATAATCAGTTATACTTGTATTACATCTCCCAGTCCTTTACAATTCCTAGGCGGGAATGCACTGTAGTGCATATACATAATTTATTCAGTTTACAAGGCGGTAATTTATCTACCAATTATTCAATAACTAACGTGATATATTTTATAATATCATCTAGGCTTAACAACTGACGCAGCAACGGCAGTGTCGACGTGGGTTGGTTTCCGCGGTAAGCCGGTCGTAAGGTGTGGTGGTAGCACGAATTGAAACACAACACTGGTGGTTCGATTTAGATGATTTGTTTATTGTAAACGAAAAATAACTATGGCATTAAGTTCACACGATTGACACAAGACAATTATAAGTAGATATATAATGGTATATATATGACAACTACGAGCCGGGGTAAGGGTGGCAACGTGGTTGTTGTCTCGGAGAATTGTACGGAGACCTTTTTCAGGGGCACTGTAATTTTGCGATGTTACGACGAAGTCCGTGCGAAAATGAAGTCGGTACGACGGTCAGCGAACGAAAGGGAGATCGGCGGCGGCCGGTACGCGTCCAGCGCAGTGTTGCCAGGTCAAAATCCGAAAAGTTTCTGCATTGTTATTAAAAAGTTTTGATTTAATTTACAAAATCACCAAAAAAAAATTCGCAGTCCTTGGATCTCAATAAACTATAAACTGTAGTACTATTAGTACTTACCTAGAAGTAATTAGTATTATAATTATATTAATTAGAATAATAAGAAATATCATAAAAATATAAAATAAATAATCTAATAGGAGGCTACGCCACATAAAAGATTTTACAGCACGTTTAATTGAAGAATAAATACGTATCTTCTTATCTATAGATAATAAAAATTTCTGTAATAGCGTTTTCCACCTGACTGCACTAGTGCCCTTTTTTATGTTTCACTAGCTATTCCAGTGTGCACTTAATTACTAATTTTATGTTCCATGTTACAGCACTACGCGATTTTTTTGCACTCAGTGCAGTGATAGTTGCACGAGCTCCTGGAGCTCGTGCGCCTTATCATTATCACGCAATGTACTGATATGGCAGCGCTGATATTTAATAAAAATGATAAACGAATATTATTATTGTACCAGGTATAGGTATGTCGCGGTCGTTATCGCAACGACCGCGGCGTCTCCATCGACGTCCGCGAGATCGCGACCGAAAACCGGTCTGGACGTCGCCGGCGGCATGGGCCGCCGGCGGCGGCTAGCGACGGCGGGGTCGGCAGCTTTTGCCCGACCGTCGTCGACGCTGCATACGTTCCTAAGTGTTCTTGAGTGTTTGTGAAGTGTGTAAATAAACTTAGTCATACCAAACGGCGTGTCGATTGCTTATTCAAGCCCCATCCCGATAACACCTACATTGGCGCAGTCGGAAAAGGAGTAAGGTAAGTGCTAATTTTAATAAAAATAATTTTACGTAAATTAAATTAAATTAGCACATATCAGGTTAAAAGAACCTACAATAGGTGTCCTGATCATACCGGTTCCTAATATTTTTTTTTTATTCTGATTTTTTATTATAAATAAAATATTAAGGGCTTGTCCAATCTAAGGTGGTAAATTGTAGCAAAATTTGCATAATTTAGCGTAATCCCTACAGTGCTAAACGTGGTTTAGGCTATTTATAGATTGGAAAGTACATATCTCTACCAGCGATAGCCCGTGTTACGTAATTTCGTATCTATCGTAATTTAATTAGATAGATAATAGCAATTAAATTTAATCTCCACAATGGTTGCTAAACGCATTAGTGAGTTAAATATTGTCGATATTAACAGGGAATTATCGAAACGTGGTATTGAGACCGGGGGGTCCAAGGCCGATAAACTCTTAGCATTAGAAGAGTATATTAGGGCTAAGGAAAATATGGATCCAGGATCAGTACGGTTTGGGGAAACTGACGAGACGTCAGCCCAGGTACCGGGAGGGAAAACATCGGTGGCTCAAACTGGGGAGGAGGAGGTCGACTCTGAAAAGAGTTTGATAAACCAGTTCATGGAGCAGATGTTGGATAGGCTGGAGGGGTTGGAAACAACGGTCGACAAGCAGCAACTGACAATCGCTACTCTCAGCGAGAGCGTGGCACGCTTGGAAAGGGAGTTAGCCGAAGAAAAGCTCAAGTCAACCGAACGGGTGGAGCAAGCAAGTTGCTCATGCCGTGGAAATACCCAACAACCATCAACCAGCGATATATCCGGAGCAAATCAGATTTGCCCGGACGAAAGTCAAAATCTTCCGGTCAAAACTCAAAGTGTGAGTTTTGAGAGCCGATGGGCGAACATACGGAGCAGATTGACCGGGGAAAACCCAAGAAATCGGAGTTGAACCGGAGTTTCCGTTAACCAGTCCGGAGTGTCCGGTGAAATGTCCGGTGTCTTCGGTGATCTGTCCGGAGTGTCCGGCGAAGGGTTCGGTAGAAGTCAAAGGGAGGCGTTACGGAGTAGTTTTTCCGGTGTAAAACGCGTACATTTCCCCGACAGCCTGCTCATTCCACAGAATGAGTTGAATATGGCCCGTGCGTCGATACCAGAGTTTGCCGGTAAGAGGGAGGAAGACCCAGTGCGGTTTTTGCTCCAGGCCGAGTCAATACTCGAAGAAACTGGTATCCACGTGGCTAGATGGGTGACCGTTTTGGCCCCTCAGCTGAAGGCTCAGGCAGGAACATGGTGGGGAACCATGAGAGCGTTGGACTTACCATGGCAAGAGTTCAAATCTGAACTATTGGAAAAGTTCAACGGGGACGAATTACAGTCGAGTCTACAATCGGAACTGTTAAGTACCGCTCAGACCAAGAACGAAACACTGGGGGAATACGTTCTACACAAGTACCAGTTGTATCGGAGGTTAAACCTTGGGCTGACTGAAGAAGCGGTGGTAATGACAGTGATTGGACTCATGCGTGATGAATTTAGAATTCATGCACGTATTCAGCGACTGAGAGCGTTCAGTGAATTACGAGCGCTTGCCCATGTTCTGGATGGAAGCAAGGCCGTAATACCGGTTAAGGCGGGAGTGAGCACTGGCGGACCACCAAAGTTAAAATGGTGGGATAACCGGAAAACTGAGAGTGCTGAGAAATCCCAAGTGCCAAATCCGAAGCAACGACTTACAACTGGATCAGGATGCAGAGTATGTGGTAGTCATGACCACTGGCAAGCTGCATGTCCAAAAAGAAAGTCGGAGTCGGGAAACGCCAAAACGACCGGCGGGATCGCCGGGTCCCGACCGGCCAGGAAGTAACCGGCGAAAAAACAAAGAGTCGTCCGAAGAGAAGTAAGCAACGAAGTTCTACTTCAGCAGTTGGTAGCGTTCCGGTACAGGAACCACAAACTACCAAAACTAACCCGGAGAAAAGGAACTTTGGAGTGTTACGGACCGGAGACTCGGGAAAGGGTCCGAAGAAAATGGGCCAGACGAGTTCTGAACCGGCGAATTCCGGTAAGGACGGAATTCCTCCGGAGGAAAACTTAGGTCACCCGAAGATAACCTTCGGAGTGAGGAGTTGTCCGGTGAAAACCGTCGAACCTCCGAAACAACATCGGAGAAATCGCCAAAGCCATCCGAGAAAATCCGTTGAAAGCCACGTTCCGGTGAAGGAACTACAGTTCGTGACAATGGACCGGGTAAATGGTTCTGCGACGGAAAGGTGGACCGACCACCTGGACAACAAGGCGGGAAAATCAATCAGGATTGAAAATGTTTCGGACAAATGTGGAGATATCACCGAGGTGAGTTATCCTTCCGATAACAATGTCACGAACAGCGTTTCAAGTGATGCGGAACAAGAAAAGTTAACACAGCAGTTGTTAATTTGTCCGGTCACATCCGAAGATTTTTCCGAGGAGTTCATTCCTTATCCACGGGAAAATTGCAAGAGGAGAGACTCAGATACAGACTCAAAGTTTGAGTTGAGACAACGCTTCTCGGATCTGCGGACCGGAGGGTTAGAGTCTCCAGCAATTGCAACGGTGTCAACGGGGAAAACAAGAGTAACGGATGTTCCGTTACCGGCCATAGAACTAGAGTTTGCACTCGGGGCAGTAGTAGCGCTACTGGACTCCCAAGCGGCGAGGACTTACGTCAAACCGTGGGTGGCAAAAAAGTTTGGCCGGAGTTTTACCGAAGAACCGGAGACTGTCCGGATGGCGGACGGTCGGACCCGAGAAATTACGGAGTTTTCCGAATTTCGGGCCCGAATAGTGGATCTGGAGGTAAGCTTCAGGGCGGCAGTGTTAGACGATCTCATTGGAGATGTCTTCCTGGGCCATGATTTCCTCGTGGAGCAACAAGTCGCATGGGACTACAGTGGTTGCATAATCCATCTGGGAAAAGAAAGACGTGTTTCCGTGAGTTGGAGAAATCCAGTAACTCCGGTCACCGTAGGAGTGGACTTAACAACCGCAGGTTTACCCGAAGGAGAGTACGGTATGCGAGTCAAGGAAGTCCTATGCCGATATCCGGAGGTTTTCTCCGGAGAAGTAGGCAGAACTCGGGTCATAGAGCACCAGATCCGTCTCAAGGATCCAAATCCGGTGGCTCTAAACGCTTACGGGTACTCCCGAGAGAAAAACGAGGTGATTGCCGAAATGGTGCGAGACATGGAGGAACAGGGTTTTGTTGAACCTAGCATATCTCCATGGGCTGCACCGGTGGTACTGGTGAAAAAAAAGGATGGTTCACGTAGATTCTGCGTTGACTATCGCCGTCTGAACATGCAGACGGAGTCGGACGCTCACCCGATGCCGGATCTCCATGACATGGTCCGAGGAATGGGTGGAGCGAAGATTTACAGCACCATGGATTTGAAATCAGGATACTGGCAGGTGGGTCTCTCACCAGAGACACGTCCACTCACGGCGTTTAGGACCCAAAGAGGATTATTCCAGTTCAGAGTAATGCCTTTTGGACTAAAAAACGCCCCCGCCACATTCTGTCGCTTGGTAAGCGAAATCTTCCGTGGGTTAGTTGGTAAATTTGTGTTGGTTTATTTGGATGATATTGTGGTATACTCTGAGTGTCCCGATCAACATCTAAACCACTTACAGAGAGTCTTGGAGCGACTCCAGTCTTACGGTCTCACGTGCCAACCGAAAAAATGTACATTCGGTGTGGCCCAAATCAAATTCCTAGGACACGTCGTGGACGGTGAAGGAATAGACCGGGAGCCGGAAAAACTGACGGCAATACAGGAATTACCGGTCCCAAAGAAGACAAAAGACGTGTTGCGGGTGCTAGGCGTTTGTGGTTGGTACAGCCAGTTCGTGCCGCACTACGCCGAAATCACAGCACCGCTCACGAGTCTGTTGGCCAAAGGGACCAAATGGCGTTGGTCAGAAATTGAGCAAGAGGCGTTCCGGAAGTTGAAGGAGTCTTTGGTGTCCGCACCACGGCTCTGTCCTCCTCTTCCGGGTAAGCCATTCAATCTTCAGACTGACGCAAGCGAGGTCGGAGTTGGTGCCGTGCTTTTCCAGCGGGGGGAGAGTGGTGACAGGAAAATCATTTCCTACGCCAGCAAGAAACTGAATCCAGCTCAGGGAAGATACTCAGCAGTCGAACGTGAATGTCTAGCCATAGTTTGGGCGGTTGACAGGTTCAGGCCGTATCTTGAGTCCGGTAAGTTTATGCTATTTACCGATAACGCGGCACTCCGATGGTTACAGCAGGCTCGCTGTACCAACAGTAAACTAACGCGATGGGCGTTACAACTCGGGTCTTTTGATTTTGAAATCCGGCACGTGCCCGGAGTAGAAAATGAAGCAGCCGACGCGCTATCCCGTTGTCCGGCGGGACCGGATACCGTGGACGAAGGGGCGCTGGAGTATAATATCCACGACCCCCCTGTGACTCGGCCCGGAGTGTCCGGAGAAATTTCCGGAGTCTTCGGTGATCTGTCCGGCGTGTTCGAAGGATCCGGTGTGGGTGTCACCCAGTGTGGAGCAATCCAACCGAAGAAGGACGACGGAAACGTAACGTTGCAAGATGTCCGAGAGTGGCAACAGAACGACCCGAACATACGGGAGATAGTTGCTAAACTCTCCGGAGACGGTGCAAGGTTCGGTCGTCTCCGGAAATTGTACGTCATTCGGGACAATGTGTTGCACCGTCACCCCCGATCCATCGCGCATGGAGAAGAGGGGGTGGTCGTCCCGGTAGACAAGGCTCCGATTATGCTACAAAGGTTCCACGACCACGAAGTAGCAAATCACCTTGGGTGGAAAGAAACGTACAGAAGCATAAAGAGTCGTTTCTTTTGGGCCGGTATGCGAGAAGCAGTGCGTAACTACGTGCGGGCGTGCCACGTCTGTGCACGTGTATAACCAGGTTAGGTTATCAGGAAATCGCAAACCAGAAGATCGGATGTGCACCCGAGTCCCACGTCAACCTTGGGAGGTGCTGAGCATCGATCTAATGGGTCCATACCCACGAACGCAGCGGGGTAAGACAACGATTTTGGTAGTAACTGACTGTTACAGTCGCTGGGTAGAGGCGTACCCTTTAGGAAAGGCGACAACTAAATCGATTGTTGATACATTCGAACGGGAGTTGTTCCCACGGTTCGGATACCCGAGGGCATTATTGTCAGATAATGGCCCGCAGTTCGTGTCAAAGGCAATGGGTGATGCACTAAAGAGGTGGGGAGTGGAAGGATGGACGACTCCAATATACCACCCACGTGCCAACCCGGTAGAAAGGCAAAATCAAGAGTTGAAGAAAGGGTTACGAACCTTACTCGTTGATAAGCCTCACCATCTGTGGGATGTTTACCTGCCACGCGTGTTGTTCTCCGTGAGAAGCCGAGAAAACCGAAACACCGGACAGTCACCCGCAAAAATGATGTTTGGCCGTGAGATCAAGGCCCCCGGAGATTGGCAGCTCGAGCTAGCCGAAGGATCTCCGGAGTTGTCCGGAGCAGTACGGAACCCTCCGGTAGAAACCGAAGATTCTCCGGTGGAACCGGATGATGTTCCGGTGGTGGAGGGGGGTGACCCGGTGGTTCCCGGTCCCAAATCTCCCAGTACCCATATACCCTCAGAATCCCCGGGAAGAGCATGTCTGTCGGTTGGGGATTGGGTATACTACAAAGCGCATCCGCAGTCAAGTGCGGAGAAGCGTTTTCACGCGGGGTTCGCCCCGAAATGGTTAGGTCCGGTTAAGTTGGGTAAGCCACTAGGAACCGGAGTGTTCTTGACGGAGGGTAAACACCCTACTAAGTTACACGTCTCAGCGATGAAGCGAGCTGTAGGACCGTCAGTGAACATTAGCTAACCATACCTTTGTTTTAGATGGCAGAACGAGCTAACCATCCGCCACCAACCCGCAACAACCGGCCATCCCGTGGCATGATCGCCACTCATGTGGAAAAGCTCCGGGCGATGGCCGCGCAGTTGCTGCGGGAAGCCAGGAGGCTGTCGGGCGATGGCCCAGAGGACACGGTCGGCGGTTCGGCCGGATACGGGCAAGCCCGACTGCGTGGGCTCTGTTCGAGCGGGGATTCGCCGAGGGACGTCGCTCCACCCGAGCGAACACCCCGCAGCCGGAAGCCGCCAGGACTCGGGCAGGACCTCCGGCGAGAGCACCACCCCGCCGAGCGGCGCCGGCGTACCAACGCCACGATGTGCGGGATAGGCGAGGCAGGTTCCAGCGGCCAGCAGTGGAGCAGCCCGTGGTGCAGCCCTCCGTCCAGCGGCCACCCGTCCAACCACCAGCCCAGCAGCCCGCCGTCGAGCAACCCGCGGTGCAGCCCTCCGTCCAGCAGCCACCCGTCCTACCACCAGCACAGCAGCCCGCCTTCCAGCAGCCATCCGTTCAGCTGCCACCCACGCCGGAGCAACAGCTGTCCGCGGTCGAGCGGTGGATTGAGGCCATGGAGGTGACTGCTGAGGCCCCGCACCCCGACCCGGAGTAGTCCGGTTGCTCGGGCGCGCCTCGCGGACTCGGGGGGGAGTATGTCGCGGTCGTTATCGCAACGACCGCTGCGTCTCCATCGACGTCCGCGAGATCGCGACCGAAAACCGGTCTGGCCGTCGCCGGCGGCACTGGCCGCCGGCGGCGGCTAGCGACGGCGGGGTCGGCAGCTTTTGCCCGACCGTCGTCGACGCTGCATACGTTCCTGAGTGTTCTTGAGTGTTTGTGAAGTGTGTAAATAAACGTAGTCATACCAAACGCCGTGTCGATTGCTTATTCAAGCCCCATCCCGATAACACCTACAGGTATAACGTTTTATAAAGAAAAATATAGATCATAATATCTTAATTATTAATATTATAAGTTTTTCGATGTTCGAACTCAATATGGATAGACATACTATTGTAAAAATCATGGATTACCTTTCTTCTAGTGATAGTGATGACGATGATGAAATTATAAAGTATTTTATGTCCAGAAAACAAAGAATAATACCAAAAATTAAAAATTATATTTTGGACATAGTTCATGTTTATACAGATAAACAAGTTAGTTCTTTATTAAAAATATAATTATTTTTGTAAATTTAGGTTTAGGCCTTAATGCGATTATAATAATAATTTTTTTTCAGTTTAAAGGTAGTTTTAGGGTGGAACGATCTACTGTGTACAATATTATAGAAAAATTTGAAAAGTCTATTTTTTTTCCAAGAAAAAATTTGAATGAATTTTCAGTCACGTCAGAAAACCATGTACTTTCCTTTTTATGGTAAATTGATAGTTAGCAAAATAATATTTTAAATCCTTTAGTTATTAAAATAAAATGGTTCAGGTTTTCTGCAAATAAATGTTGTCTACGTGATGTGTCAGAACGGTTTGGTGTTAGATTGACCACACAATTTCGTATCAACAACAGAGTTATGGACTTTCTTGTTGATATTTCAGCTACTATTATAAATTTAAACGAAGGAACTGTTAACTTATCTCAAGAATTTCAAAAAGTAAATATATGAATTAAGCTTTTTTGCCTTACATAAGCTTTTTTTACTAAATCGGTATCAAATTTAGGTTTCTGGACTTCCTGGTGTAATAGGGTGCATTGACGGGTCTTCAATACCTATAAGAACTCCTGCTCACAAACTTAAAAGTACATATACCAATAGGCATGGCATGCCATCTATTACCCTACAAGCTATATGTGACTACAAAAAAAAATTTATTTATGTATTCACCGGTGCACCAGGGAAAATCCATGATTCAAGAGTATTTGCTCTCTCAGACATTAGTAAAGAGTTACCTTTAATATGTGAAAATAAATACCATATTATTGGAGATGGTGCTTATAGTATAAATATACTAGTTATAAGTATATTTACTTATATTACCTATATTGGACTACCAGTTTGCTGAAAATTATTTATTGCCGATTCATCAACCACAAAAAAAAACGGTTTATTACCGATCGTTAATTTTTAAATTATATTCAGACATAATATATAAATTCGTTTTACAATTTGTGAAAATAAATTAAAATTTGTAATAGTTTTTTTTTTTAAATTTGTAATGAATTATTATTTCATTTATTTGTATTATCTGTAGAATAACAATAATAGCCATTGATATAAATTCTATTTTAAGAGAAATTAAATGATAAACAAATTGTATGTTTCATCTGCACTTGCACCAGGCTGCACCAGAACGATTATCAGTGAACTGTACCAATGCCACCTTGGTGCGACAGTGCGGATAGGTGGAAAACGCTATAAGTCTATGTTTATTATCTCGACCAACACGGTCACAGAATAGATACTATAATAATCACGATAATATTACTATCAAAATTATTACTATGGACCAAGGACTAAGATATCTTAGTCTGTGCAAAATGGAAATGTGCAATGGACTATGAATTAATATACAATTTATTAGTCCAAATCACCTAACCAAACCAAATATACATAACCGTAGTCCGAACTCCGAAGTAAATCTTAATTACCTACTGTACATAGTGTTATATTAGTGATAAATAAATCAAATACCTAAGTAATTACTAATTAGTATAAGTCATATTATTATTAAATAGCCAAATATTATCTGTGGTAAATAGTAACACTGTAGGTATTACCTACTACAGAAAATTAAATTATCTCATTAAAAATTATTAATTATCTTACTTCAAATAAAGTAAAGTAGAAGTATGAAATTTTATTTTAAATTTGTTAAAAATAGAACTATAAATATTGCACATGAAATATTATTCTGTCTGGAAGTCATTCCATTGATTAAATATATTTAATATGTTTACATATATATCATGTTAAATATATACACCCAACATGTTTTATTAAATAACAACAAAATGTATATAATATTTAATTTGTCAAGCTTTATTTTAAAAACAACAAGTTATGCAATTAATTATCTGAAATATAACATAAAAAAGATTATTAGAAAACTTAACATTTTAAATAGGTATTTTTTTAAAATAACCAACAAACAAAACATTTGTTATAAATTTAAACAAACACAACATTTTTTATTAAACAAACAAAATATTTAAATACTTAGTTGAAGCTTTTTAACAAGTGTAAAACAACAAAATAAGTTCCAAATTAAAACGAATAATAATATTATTAAAAATTAAAAATTTCATAAACACTTCATTAAACTATGTTATTATCATAAAAACAAAAACATACTTTAATAATTACACAAGCAATTTATTTAGTTTCATACATAGAATTTTTATGTTTATTTAATAAATCTTTGGATATATTATAATCAAAACAATTTTTATTTTCATTTTTAATCAACTGTTTGGAATGAAGAACTCCACATAAAGTTTCGGTTGACAAACGATTCCTAGTTTTAGTCTTGTTCAGATTTATTTGGCTAAATACTCTTTCTACGCAGGCACTACTGTGAGGCAATATGAAACATAATGATACAAATTCTGACAACTGTGGATACAATAAATTGCCATCACCTGTAACAGTAGATAAATTATCCTTCCAAAACTCAATAACTTCACAGTTATTCAAATCTCCAAAATCTTTTGCTTTAAACATTCTCCATTCTCTATCCAATTTATTTATATCACTAACAAGTGTAATTAAGTTTTCAGCGGCAGGTCCAAGTGATTCAACATTAGATATTTCTTTTGGATTGAGAAATGATAAATTTTTTAAAGTTATAACTTCTTTACTATTAAAAGGAAATCTCAAATAAAATTTTCTAGCTAACTCAATATAAAAATTCAAGCAATTCATTTTCAATGTTATCAGATCATCCTGATTTAAAGTTTGCTTTCCAAGTGATATTGCTACTTTTGGACCCAAGTACAGTAAGTCATTTGATACATAGTTATCTAGATTTCTGTATTGTAAAGTGGAAATATCCATATTAGATAGCACTGATGGTTTAATATAACAATTTAAAATAAATCGGTTAGCATCAGCCATTCGGCAATAAAGGGTAAATATTTTAGGAGACTCAGATTGAAACTCAAGATTTAAATTAGTAATAGTTGGAAGAATAAATTGAAAGAATTCTAAATATAATTTTGTAAATGGATTATTCAACTGGTTGTAAATATCTTTAGTTAATGATTTGGTCAGTGCATCGGATTCAAAAGCCTGCAATCGAAAATAAGCTTCTAAGGCACTATACTGCTCCAAAAGTCTATTGACCACCATAACTAATGCCAGCCATCTTGTCTGGGATAGTTGTAGAAGCTTATGAGGTTTCAACTCATAAAATGTTTGAAACGACTGAAACTCTTTTTGGCGCTTGAAACTTTAATACATGTAATTGAATACATCACGAGTAACTTTTTCTATATTTTCTGGTAGTTTACTACAAGCATAATTAGCACACAATGCCAATGAATAGCAAATACATTTCATTGTAAAAAAATGTGGTATATCTTTCAATAAATGAGTTTTTAATGAATTATTCCAACCCATCATTGCATTGGCACCGTCTGCAGCAAATCCGATACAATTCTTTGTGTATGGTATTTTATGATTATCAAAAAATTGTTTTATGACGCGATGAATATTTTTAGCTGTAGCATCTTCTAAAGGAATTAATGTTAAAAATAAATCTTAAATATCCCAGTCAATCATAATTCTAACAACCATGGCAAGATGTTTGATAGTGCCTACATCGGTTGACTCATCAACTAGTAGAGAAAATCTATTATTTTTCATTAAATGTATTATTGTTTGAACATCTGTTTCACCTATTACATTATTTATCAAACTAGTGGTTTTAGTTCTATTGCATTGAATTTTTTTTGACTATCACTATTTAGGGGTAAAGATTTTATTAATTGAACAAGATGATCAGAAGAAATAATTGCTATATTGTGTTCGGCTATGAAGGATGCAATTCTAATTTCTGCAGTTTTCACATCTTTTTCAATTATTTCATTATTTTTTATACTTGCCATGTCATATACTGAGGGCACCCGAGCAGCTGTAATATTATTGCTATGTTTTTTGAAGTGAAACTTCTTTACGCGCGCTTGGCTTGGGGAGTAAGCTGACGAACGCGTTACGAAAAGTGTGATCAGGCGAGTCGAACGGTAATTGGTGGGGGATATAGGCAAGCGTCAGCAGTGCGCGCGCACATTTTTCTTTCTTTCTCTTACAGCTGGGAAATGAAATATGTGTATACTTAAAATATATATAAATATATGTATAAAAATATATAAATACAAAAAATATACTTAAAATATACTAAAATATACTTAAACAGAAATTTCACAAAATGTCAGTTATTGATACTGGCGGTTTACCGTACGAAATTGTTTTCGTTCCGTACAAATCGTACATTATCACCACAAACATTGATGTATCAGATGGATTGGCAAATGGTGCAGTTGATAAATTGGTACATATTGAACAAAACGAACAAAATGAAGTTACACGTGTATGGTTAACTTTTGAAAATTCACAAAAAGTTGGTCGAGTAGGTTCTGAAGAATTAGGAGAAAACTATCATACGTTGCCACTAATATTAGCAGGAGATTTCAATATCAATTTCGCATCCGAAGATGGACAACTCTTGATAAACTTTCTACGAGATACATTAGAATTACAAATGAATAATGACCGTAATGAGCCAACTACAAGACATGGAACAACAATCGATGCAGTTTTTTCTAGATTTCTGTCTAATTTTAATTCTAAAATATATGTATCGTATTTCTCGTATCATAAGCCTACTGTCTCGGTTTTACAATCAACCACAGTAATTACTGATGTACCCAATAATGAAAATAACGAATAAAACAATGAAAAAAAATAAAAGATCTATGCAAAAATATTAATTTACTAATGAAAACATAAAATAAATTTAAATATTTGTAGGAAATTAATATATGTATAAGTGCATACATGTATATATTGCACACACACATTCATATATATATACATATAGATAGAGCGAAAGAAGTTTCACTTCAGTCGTGCGGTCATAAGCACACTCACTTTTTTTTGGAAGATGAGTGTTTTTTCAAAGCTGCTATCCCTCCTATATAGTCTGATCTGCATGCTTTACAATAGAAGTAGGTAGATCCTTTAGCACTTTTTTGAATCCAACCACTAAAATCTTTATCTTTTTCCCAAGAAGTTTGATATTTGTGAGCATAGTTGAATTTTTTTTTCTTATAATTTTGAGCTGATCTTTTTTTTTTCATCATCAGTATTATACTCATCAGTATCTGATACAGCTTCAAATCTAAATAAATATAAGATATAATATTTATTATATATTTTTTACTATACAGCCTGTTCACGCTAAGAGGTACCACTAAATATCTCAGCTGGATGACTGGATTGAAATAGGGTTTTCAGGAGGTGATAGGGAGTACTTAAATATACATTTTCAGACAAATTTCAAATTTTTAACACTTTCGATACGCGCATACGCGATACAACTTACTTTTTTTTTAAATGGTAACTAATTTTTTTTACATATTCGGATAGAGTATTATTTTTTAAACAATTTATGTGTAAACATTATTTTTCTAATTATAAAATTAACATATGCAATTTAACGATGAAATTTAATATTTAAGAGTAATTTGTTTTTGACGAAATCTAAACTAAATTACGATAAAAAGTGTTTATTTATATCTTATCTGTGTGCAAACAGGTATTTAACAATAATTGGATACTAATAACTAATAAGTAAAAATAAGTTGAATTTAGTTTAGATTTCGTCAAAAACAAATTACTCATAAATATTAAATTTCATCGTTAAATTGCATGTTAATTTTATAATTAGAAAAAAAATTTTTATACATAAATTGTTTAAAAAATAATATTCTATCCGAATATGTAAAAAAAATTGGTGTTACCATTTAAAAAAAAGTAAGTTGTATCGCGCATGAGCGTATCGAAAGTGTTAAAAATTTGAAATTTGTCTGAAAATGTGTATTTAAGTACTCCCTATCACCTCCTGAAAACCCTATATTAATCCAAAGTCATCCAGCTGAGATATTTAGTGGTACCTCTTAGCGTGAACACACTGTATATATATTTTTTTTATGATTAATCTTGCTGTATTTTTGTATGCATTTGTCTACCAAAACATAACAGCCAGCATATTTATATTTATGTGAAATAGTGACTTTTAAGAATCAATTTAAAAGAAAGTGGCTATTAGTAAAAAAAAGTAACTTTTAGCCAGATTTACAATAAAACAAATTTTTCTGTTATTTTTGTTTAAAAAAAGTAGTTGTTAAGTATATAATTTAGTTCTGATAGAATGAAGTGTCCTACCTATTCACTTAAATAAGACATAAGGACATAATGGTTTATGGTTTTGTGTATACTGCCGCGTTCGCATGGTAACATAAAATTGATGTTAATGTATCACTTTTGTGTTGACTACAAGGCCACTTAATGCTTTTTAATGTGTTTGCAAATAAATCATCAACCGTCAAATTAAAAGCATCTCTGTAATCACAAAATTTAGAAAATGATTTTTCCATTTCAGTAATTAAAGAAAATAAAATCTTGTTTGGGTGAGTTAATGCCCTTCTTGATTTTAAATTTGTTAGTACTGATTCGGGCCTATCACAAAAATATATGTACATAGGTACAATTTTAAAATACCGAATGAAAAAAAAAGTTATCAAATTATAAACTAAAATTTACATTTAAGTAAATTAAGCAAATAACTCTAAACATAAATTGATTTATTTAAGTATAGGCATCAATTGAGCAGCAAATTAAAAATTAACTTGGTAATTTGGTAACATTTAGTTGTAATATAGATGGCGCTCAAAATCGATGTGTACGATTAGCTAGACAATTGAGGACCCATCCCACGCTTTCCGCCGTTCTTTACGTTTCCAGTCCTGTATATCTTAGTTCGTGGTAAAAAGTCATTTGTCTACTTATCAAGTGACATTCAATACCTATTCTAATCAATCAAAATGGATTCACATAAGATTTTAATAATGAACCATAATAACGATAATAACCCTTATCCAGGTCAAAAATTGATAACCGGTAACCATGTCATCAACGGTATTAGAGAAATGCTGCCTCAGAGCAATAGGACGGAACTTACTATCGAGAAACAAAACAAATTAACCACATTTAGACGTCATATGACACGCAATGCGCCAGCGCGTAGCTACATGTCATCATTGCCGTGTCCCCCTAAACACAGAACAAATAATGCGTGGAAAAAGCAACCACCCATTCCGAAGCTGACGTTGCAAACTGAGTCGACAATTATCAAACTCAATTGGGACGATGGCATCAGCTCGGGCTCATATTATCGGTACGAGGCAATAGCTGGCTATGAACTGTTCGCGTGCGTATTAGAAGACCGTGCTAATGAAGTGAAATGGGAATATTTGACTTTTTTAGCTGAACTCTCGCCGAGTTTTGGTCAGCGGCAGTCAATCACCTGTGAGATGAAAGATTTGGTCATAGGCTTTGAATATTACTTTGCAGTCCGCTCGGTGTACGTGCACGAACGACGTGGGCCCTGTGCCGTAGTATACACGCTACTCTGATATTGCCGTCAACAATACGATACTTTGAATTAATTTTTTCAGTTGAATATTGAATTATATCATAAAAAATGAAATTTTTTTGTTAAATTATCATTTGCAGACTTTTTTTTGTAACTCACATAGTAAGCTATCAAGAATAACACATGTATTTATTATAAAAGTTTCTCGGCCAATTAAAGTCACTTCATTGGATCTATTTTCACCATGTTGTAATTTTTGTTTTATTTTCCGTTTTTCATTTTCTTCATAGATACTCAGTCCAAATAATTTTTAGCAGAATTTTTATAATCTAGAAATGTACTTCTATTTCGAGGTGATTGAATATAATGTATTACAGAATCATATAGCTGAGCAACAGTAATCTTACATTGACTAGTACTAATGAAGGTATTTAAATAAAATATATACAAGTATTATCAATTTTATTTGATTTACTTATTTTTTCTAATAAAATCTTATTCTAAGTTTAATTAAAAGTAGGTTGGTTTTTTTTTAAACTCCATGAATAGTATAAAATATAATAAGTTGTTTTTATACCAATACTTTTATAAATTTGTATTTAGGTGTGACTGAAAAAATTGCTGCAAGTACACAAAATTCTTCAAATATTCAAGTAACAGAAGCACTTGAAGTACTTGAAGTACTTGAAGTACAGAAGTACTTTTTTTATGGACATCAGTATTAATAATAGTAATATGGTATTATGTACTGACACAAGCTATAATGAAGGTATTATCAATTTTACAGAAGTTTTTGGTATGTCGGCCGTATAAATATTAAATAGGTCAGGAGAGAGGTCGCTGCCTTGGGGCACACCGGCTTTAATGGAAAAGTGTGGTGAATATGAGCTACCATATCGGATTTTGTATGAGCGGTTTTCGAGATATGAGCGAATAATTAGATAATATGGCGCAGGTAGAAAAAGTTTGAGTTTGTATAGTAGGCCATCATGCCACACACGGTCAAAAGCCTGCACTACGTCCAGGAAAACACCAGGACAAAATTGCTTCATTTCAAATTATGATGATATTTTGTCTGTCAACCTATGAATTTGGTGGACAGTGGAATGCTTTGCTCTAAAGCCAAATTGAGAGTTTGGGATAATTTTATGAGTTTGCATAATAGGTCTGATTTTAACAGTTTTGCTAGAGTTGGAAGTAATCTTATTGGCCTGTAGGAGGTGGCTAGAGTATTTGGTTTATTTGGTTTTGGTATAAGTATCACAGTTGACATCTTCCATATTAGTGGAAAATATGATAGTCTTAGCATAGCATTGAAGATAAAAGTAATTAGTAGAATGGGTTTGCGAGGAAGATTTTTCAGAACTTTATTAGTAATTAGGTCGTGGCCAGGTGATTTCCCATCTTTTAATTTTTTAATTAAAAATAATATTTCACTTGGCGAGGTATGTTTTGCAGGTAATGACAAATTTTTACTTAATTTTTCTAATAAGATCTTATTTTCTAAGGTTCAAGGACAAGTGTTTCAAAATTGCGCTCCAAACAATTCAAAAAAAGAAACTTAGTTAAAGGGATGTTGATTGAAATAAATATGAACAAAACATCACAGTAATTAACTCCAAGGGAAGCTCTTCTTTATGATGCTGTCAAAATGTTTAAACGAAAAGTGTTGTGGTACAGAAACGTTATTCAGAAGCTAAAAATCTAATGAAAATTGCTGATAAATTTATAAGTACAAACAAGAAATCTTTGTCTGGACTGAACCAATTTACTAGAAATTTCATCGAATCGTAAATTAAAATACAACCTCAGAAGCTTCGAGGAAGGCGTTTCACGGTGGATGACAAAGTATTTGCTTTGTCTCTCTATAAACAAAGTGGGAAAGCATATAAAACACTTTCTAAGGTCTTCGCTCTGCCTTCTCGAAAATCCACTATGGATTTGTTAAAAAAATCACTTTTGAAACGGGAATCAACTATAAGATTTTTGAACATTTGAAAACTGTTGTAAAAAAGTTGAAGAATACACCTGATCGTTATTGTTCAATCATTTTTGATGAAATATCGATTTCTTCTTCATTGCAATTTATTGAATCAACTGAAAAAATAGTTGGATTTGAAGACCTAGGCAACAAGAAGTGTGCTCCAAAATTTGCAGATAAAGCACTTGTATTTATGGTTAGAGGACTGAGGTAAAAGTTTAAACAACCAGTTGCTTACTATTTTACCAATAGTAACATGAATAGTTCTGATTTAGCAACAATAATTAAAGATGTTATTAAAGCTGTGCAATGTACAGGTCTTAATGTAATTTCTACAGTATATGATCAAGCCCCTTCAAATGTAGCAGCTATAAATCGGCTCAAAAAGGAAACTAAAGATGATTATTTGAAAGCAGGAATTGAATATGACGAACTTAGTTTTGAGATCAACAACAATAAGATTATTCCTCTCTTTGATGTCCCTCATTTATTAAAAGGCCTTATAAATAATCTCATTACAAAAGATTTATATCTTCTTCTTCTTCTTCTTCTTCGGTAAACTCGGCCACTAGGACCATCCCGACATACATCCTTGCCTCCAGTTTTCTCTATTCGATGCCTGTCCAATCTTCTCCTCCACCTAATGCTTTCACATCATCCCTAACTCCATCCTCCCATCTCCGACGTGGTCTTCCCAGTGGTCTTTTTCCATTAGGGAACAAAAGATTTATATATCACTTACAACAATATACCGAAAAAAGCATTATGGAAACATTTAATTCAATTTTATGAGTTGGATAGAGAACAGAGTACCGAAGGAAATCGTCTTATGCCAAAACTCACTGATGCTCATGTATATCCTGAAAAAATAAAGAAAATGAAAGTGTCAATTGCAGCCCAGGTGTTTAGTCAACGTGTTGGAGCTATAATGAAAAGAATAGCCAAAATGACAAATGAATCAACTTTTACTGGTAAGATAAAATTAATAATTAATAAAACTAATATATACTATGTTTAAGTTTTTTACATTTTTATTTTATTTAGGACACACAATTGACCTTGAGGCAGAAGATACTGGTCAGTTATGCATCTTTATTGACAACCTCTTCGACAGTGTAAATGGAAGCAGTGTTATAAAACCTACTCCAGGAAAAGAATTAAGAAGCTCAGTGACATTAACCTCTCCTCATTGGGAGTTTTGGCGTAAAGCACTTGAAGTTCTGAACAGTATGAAGTATGAAACAAAAAAAAAATTCCATCAGTCACAAATTGGATAAAAACTATTGAAGGAATCCAGTTGATCTGTAAAAATTATTAAAAGATGTATTTAAGCATGTTCTACTTAGAAATTTTAATCAAGATCCCATTGAAAATTTCTTTGGTTCAATTAGAAGCCATTGAATCAGAAATATCAATCCAACTCCTGCTAATTTTATTTCATCCTTTAAATCCTTCGTTATAAACAATTTTACTTCAAGTCATTCTGTTGGTGCAAATTGTGAGGATGAACTGCCAATTGAAGAAGACGCTGTTGAAGAAAATGACTGTAATGACCAACATCAAACTGCTCTAATATCAAAGCCACACAATAACAGCAATATTATAACCTTGGCAAGTAGAGCTTATGTCAGTGGATGGATTATTAATAGAGCAAAGCAATTAACTAAAAATTGTTCTATCTGCATCTCAAAACTAACTGCTACTTATCCTTTAGATGAACATTTTTTAATTCAAAAACGCCAATATTCACAATGTAATTTATTTTATCCAGATAAAGATAAAATATATGTGTATAGTTTGGTTATAGATTTGTTTATGTCTAATTTCTATAAATATGTATACAAAAATAATGCATTTAGTGAATTGTATTCGTTTGTTTCTAAGAGAGTACCTGTTGGAAATTTAGTTTGTAGTGAACATGATTTGTTTAAAGTATTCCTCAAAACAGCTTGTAAACTATTGATTTATTCGTAAGTAAATCATATAAATCGAATTCTAAATAAAGGGGAAAAAACAACTGTACCTCTGATTCGATAAAACTTTCTGCTATTTCTTACCATGAAAAATATTCAAAAAGAAATAAGGTTTTGTCACAGAAAAAATGTTAAATATGTATAGTTAAAGTTGCATTATTTTAACATAAAATAATTATTTTTTTTTGTTTATTTAATTGTATTTTATGATAACATGTATTAATGTAATGTTTAATAATATTAATAAATAAGTTGTAATTTGTATACATTTTGAATGTTTTGATGAAATTTTATGTAAAAAAGTTGATGACTGCAAAAATTTGTATTTATATATTTTAAATTTTATAGTAAAATAAATATTTATTTACATATTAAATTGAGTTTATTATTTTATTTTATTCACAATAGGTACTAATTTTTAATTTTTGGAATTATTTCTATTGCATTTATATCGATACAATAGTATTATATGGATATGTAGCAGAAATATCGATTGTTAACAAATCGGTTGTATAGTAATTATGACAACCGTCGGGAGCGCTTGAACCATAGACATATAAAGAAATGGACTGATAGCAGAGAGAGAGGTCCGAGGCAAACATTGTTAGAAAGAGATAGCTCACAACTTAGGTAGGTCCATGGCTAAATACACTGGTATGTTCTCAACTTCGTTCTGCGCATGTATGCTACGTCACTCTGTCCACATTATGCGAGAATGCGCGCCAAAATTTAAATTAATATAGTATTGTAGTAGGTTCCAATGACGATGACTGTCAAATAGTAATAATCTTTCTAGAAACATTTTCTCATAAATATTTTCACTTAATATATAATATGTATTTATAATTTATTTATTATATTAATTACTTATGTATTTAATATAATGTAATTTTTGTAAAAAACCTTATCTTATTGTGTATAAATGTATAATCATCACGGTTTAAGATGGAATGGTTAAGCGACGAGGTCTGATATTTCGGCGGTAGAGTTTCTTATCAAAAATATGAAAAACTCACTGCCCCGTGGCGCGATCTCGGATCTACAAAATTACCACGATACTCTAATTGATATTCTTTAAATTCATTAAATTATAATAATAATTAATACTGTATTATAATAATTAATTATTATTATATAGGACCTACTTTCATAATACTTTATGATTGAAAACGTAGAAGAACTTTACAATGTAATTTTTTTTAACAAATGTCAATTTTATATTGGCATTTAATAGCTTTCCAATCTAATACCGCAGCAGCTGCATCCTTTATCGCTGTTTATGTGTATGGCTATTGCTATATACTGTAGTATATTGACAGTCGTACAGAATAAAATTCAATATAATATTATTTTCTATTTTGTGGTATGGCTAAATAGTAAATAGTAAAATGCCGTCTGGGATTATTGTTTTTGGTGCCAACATTTAGTGATGGGCCATGTTGGCGCTGGAAGCGCTAGTATCCAGTGAGTAAAAACATTTATTTGATAAGAAACTTTTCCGCCGTAATGTACCGTGGGATTGCATGAATCGTCGCTCAACCATTCTATCTTAAACCGTGATAATCATACAATGTAATATGTGATTATAGCCACGAAAATATTCTGTTTTCTATGATGAATGATGATAAGATTATAACAGATGTAACCACGGTCTTAGAAGATATTTTCTAACTTCTTTTTTATTTACAAATTTAAAAAAATATTTGTGCAAATGGAAATTTTGTGTAAAATAATTAAATATAAGTGCATATTTTTAGAGCATATTTGTACTTTTTTAAGTGCATAGGTGCATGCATATTTAGTACTTTATTAGTCCATTAAGTTCCGAGCCCTAGTTATGGCTATGTATAAATATATGTATAATATACACCTTGCCCCCCCTGGTGAAAATTTCTGCGGGCGCCCTTGGCCATAGTATTGTGAGTATCAAAAATTTATCATGATTTACTAACCCATTTAAATTGATTTTTAAGGTAATCAAATTTAATACTTAAATATTGTTTAATAACAGGCTATCAATTTATTTTAATTTATTTTTACCATACAACTGTTGAACATAATAATCTAATATTGTACAATTTTGTTTGAATGTTTGTAGTAATTTATTAAGTTCCTATTTACGTTTTTAACGTATTTTCAATATTTTATTAAAACAAAAGAAAATATTTTATAAATAACCTAACGTTTTTAATTTGCCCTAAACATTTTTGTTATTTGCCCTTAAAATTATTTAGCATGCCTTGCCCTTTTTTACCAGTCCGCGCCTGTTCAGAATCGTTTTTCGTATACAATGATACCGATATCATTGCATTCAAATTTAAGCTACCCTAGTCAGAGGTCCACCCCACCCACTAATGTACAGCAGAGCGATACCCACGTACCTGCTTTTTTTTAATGTAACATTAACCGTAACTAGAAAATTGAGTAATTTTGGTAATTTATAATAAATTAGGATGGTGGTATAAGATATGACTAATATAACATGTAAAACGTAATTAGTGAATTGAGTGTTAGCAAATTAGTTTTTTCCGGGTACGTCTTTTCAGTGGACTTTTTTTCCGGCATTCATTTTTCACACAGGTTTAGTCTAAAGAATTTGTAGCAATTAGTGTCCATCACAAAAAGTAGACAGGCCTACGTCATATCACATGGAATAAATAACTAAAAGATTTTTATTCCATGATAAATACTGGCTGCGCCGACTGCATGATATTTCATCCAAGTTGAGAACATACCAGTATATTTAGCCATGGGTAGGTCATAGAAGAACAAATCATTTTCATGGAATATATAACAAAATTTATTTTTTATCACTGCTATCACAAAATACGTTAGTAATTTTTTAAATTAATTAAATTCAAAATTTGTGTATTATAATTAAAATAAAATGGTTTACAAGTGTTCTATAAAATTCTGTAGGGAAAACAAACACAATCCAATCAATTTAATGATGCATAGGTAAATACAAATTTAAAAGAGTGGCATAGCATGACACTTGTTGGACCTAAGACTACTAGTACTAACATACTAGTATAAATTATAAGTACCTATATTTTAATTTACAGTTTACCTAAATCATCTGAAATAAAATTAAATGGATAAATGCTATACGGAAATATGAAAGTAATTTCAATCCTACAGATTCATCTATCCCATTTTTAGTATCAGACAATTGTTAGAAAGGTACTATGAGTATGGTAGAGAAGTGCATCTTTGCTTCGTGGACTTCAAACAGGCGTACGACAGTATTATAAGAGGAAAACTATGGGAAGCACTGGAGGAATTTGGTATACCAACCAAACTAATCCAGCTGATAAAAGAGTGCAATACCGAAACAAAATGTAGAGTAAAATTTGCAAATACACTGTCAGAAAGTTTTGAAGTCAGGGCTGGCCTAAGACAGGGAGATGCGCTTTCTCCAATACTTTTCAATTTGGCTTTAGAAAAAGTAATTAGATCTCTCCCTGCTAGACAAAATATGGAAATTCTGGAACAGAACACTATTTTAGCATACGCAGATGATATCGTAATAATTGGTAGTTCTCGAATTGATGTGGAAATGAGAACTGCAGACCTAATCAAAGCAGCAGAACCTATAGCATTAAAATTCAATCAAGAAAAGACCAAATACCTAGTAGTATCAAGAGAATAGAGGGCTCTGGATGATATGCTAGTGGATGGATATGTTTTCCAACAAGTAACAGATTTCAAGTATCTAGAAACTAATATAAACAACCGTAATAATATGCACAACGAAATCAAATTGAGAATTGCATCAGGAAACAAGGGATAGTATGCACTTGCGAAATTGTTTAAGTCGAAACTTTTGTCCAGGAAGTCAAAGGAATATTTATATTCCAGCTTTTTACGACCGGTCTTGACGTATGGCTGTGAAACCTGGTCGGTAACTAAGGGAGATGAGGAGAAGTTAAACATATTTGAAAGAAAAGTACTACGTCGAATATATGGCCCTGTAATTGAGAATGGAGAATATAGAAGAAGAACTAACCAAGAAATATACCAAATGTTCAATAAACCCATTATAAGTTCGTATCTAAAAAGCAAAAGGTTAGAATGGGCGGGTCATATTTGGAGATCGGACGGTATTGCAAAAAATATTTTCGTTGGAAGATTAAACGGTAAAAGACCTAGGGGCCGACCAAGACAAAGATGGGAGGACAGAGTGAAAACGGATCTCACGGAAGTATCAGAAGGATTAATAAAGATTGAAGATAGTGAAGACAGAGATAGGTGGAAAGATGTGGTCGAGGCAGCGAAGGTCCTAAACGGACTGTAAAAGCTAAAAAAAAAAAAAAAAAAAACAAATTCATCTAAAATATGTAGCATGCACTTTTTAGAATCTGATTACTCAAAAAGTCTTGTTACCTGAAAAAAAAGTTTTTAAAAAAAATGCCATACCCAGCATTTTTGTAAATTGTAAGTTATTTCCAAATATAAGATTAATAATTATTATTTATTACCTATATTGCCTTATTACTGAATTTAATTTTTAAATAACAATCAACATATTATTTACTAGATTCATCTTTAATTGAAGTAATCGAAGTTGATGAAAATGACATTATTTGTAAGATACCATGTTAGTCATTTTTATTTTATAATTTTACAATTTTAAAGATGTTTTAGAGAAATAAGTAATATTTTAATTTATTATAGCTACTAGTACAACTTCATTAACCCTTTGAGCCCGGCTATTGGAAAAAATGAAAAAAGTTAAAATTTTTTTTGACAAAATTTTTTATTGTGGTGCAACTAAAGTCTATGATTTTTTTCAAAATTTTTTTTTAGGCCCTTCACTTACTTTTTTGTCCGGGACTTCAAAGTCCCGTCAGGTTGATATGCATTACAATGAAAATTAATAGCAAATCATTATTTGCATTAAAAATACGAGAAATCTACTTCTGATAATATAATTTTATTTAAATCGTAAACATAAAAATGAACGGACTTCTTGCCAATTTTTACTTTGTTATTTTACGTAAAAAAAAAAATAATACATAGTAGTAAAATTATAAAAATTTTTGTAAATAATTAAAAAAATTATACAATGTCAACTTGATGGTATTCTACAAAACAATTTTTCCTTTCATTGCAACACAGAAATACTCGGCAGTGGTTACACGAAGAAAGTGGCCGGGACTCTACTCCTCGAACGCTGCAAAGTTCACATCTACCTCTCTTTGTACCAAAACTTGGCCAATGAATACCCCTGTGATAAAATAAAAAATATAAATAATAATAAAAAATAATGATGAAATAGTTTTATTATACCTGTTGCCTAATCTGACGTCTTTGGAGTTGGATAAAGTTTTCTTTCTTCGATTTGATGGCGTTTGTGGAGCTGATCTTTTCAGGCTTATAGATTTTCTTGATGGAGTATTTCGAGCTGTCATCAGACCAAGGGCAACTGATCGACGGAAATCAAATACATCCGTTTTTTCAAACATTTGGCAATAAATGACATATGCGTTTACAAACGTTATGTCTAACAGTCCCCAAAAAATCCTAAGCCACCACTTTTTGGATTTACGGTCAACGTTATATAATGCCCTCAATCTGTCTGCGTGATCAACTCCACCCATATATTTGTTGTAGTCTTTGATTGGATTTGGGCACGATATGCTCAATCTAGAGCCATCTTTCATAGTCCTATCAACAGATGTTATTTCATTACCGTGATAGTTTGACCCAATATGTACCACTTTGTTATCTTTCCATTTGAATATTCCAATACCTGAAGTAGAAAATCGGTAGTCAAATTCTCCCCGAGGTATTTCAGAATCTTTTTTGAAATTTTGTGGCATCCCTTTACGATTTTGTCTGATTGTACCACAAGCTAGTGTTTGTTGCGTTCTCAACTTTTCAAGGAGTGAAATAGTTGTAAAATAGTTATCGAAAAATACAAGTCTAGATTCGTTCCAAAATGGTTTTGTCAACTGCAATACAATTCTTTCTCCCAAATTAGTGTTCTCGAACTCTTTTTCTAACGTTTCGTTTTTTCCTTGGTACACCGAAAATTTCATAATATATCCGTTCTGGTCTGCAATACACCACAATTTGTAACCCCTTTTTATTGGTTTCATTGGGTTAAATTGCTTTAACGTACTGCGACCCTTGAATTTAATCATAGACTCATCAACACTAAGTTCACGTGTTCCAGATGAAGACTCAAAAAATATTTGGTTCAAACTATTTATCATAGGACGTAATTTGAACAATTTATCTTTATTGTTCTGAGGAATATTTTCATTATTATTGACGTGAATATTAGATAGTATTTCTACAAATCGATCTCTTGTCATAACTTCAGAAATAGCTGGCACATTTAAATCTTTGGCCCCCTTCCAATAATGTTTATATGAAGGTAGTTTATGATACCCCATACAAAAATTAATTCCAAAAAAAGAGAGTAGTTCATTTTCTCGTAGTTTGAGATTTTTATTTTTTTGAGTTGCGTACAGATTACTTTGGTCCAAAATATTTTCTATGATAGGATTAATAAGTTTTAAAAATATATCCGTTGCCGTTTTACAGTTACCAAACATCACTTGGTTGTAACCTAAACTTTTTTCATAATCTGGTAAAGCTGCTGTAATTTCATTTTTTTTACGCCATTGCCTATTAACTTCAACAGGATCTGGAGTATTATTAACAGCAAATTCTATAGTCGTATTATTATCGATATGTTCTGGTGTGCGTGTATTATCAAGTATAACATGGTCAGAAATAGATTTATTGGACAAATTAGTTGAATTTGATACTCGTGGTCTCAAAGTTCTAGAACAGTTTGGTGTATTAGTGGTTTTTAGACTTACGTCCTCGGTTTGATGGGAAAAGTCAAATTCCGGAAAATCAAAAATAATAACATCCGAATTATCAATTATTAATGGTTCTTTGTCATCTTTACCGGTTTCACATTCACTTTGCAAAAAAAAATTACCAAATTCAATTACCTCTTGTTGGGCTTGCTCGTCGGTATCACCATCATCTACATCGTATTCGTCCTCAGATTCTGGATCATCCGGAACATCCATTAATAGCCAATCTTCGATATCTTGATCTTTTTTACTTGCACTCATTTTGAAAAAAAATAATTCGAACAAATATTTTTACGATAAAAATTGACGACGAAATATACGAGACGTGCGTACGGAAGACTAAATTATATTATATTATATTGCGAACACACGATCGGGTGTTTTACGACTGACTAATACTGACGGGATATATGAGTCCCGCGACAAAAATGTTGATTAATTTCGTAAATATTGATAATATGACGACCAATCATATTTTATTTCATTATTGAGAAGTATTGAAAAATAAACAAACGATTAGCGTCGTCTGCAAGCAGATTATATACGCAGAATATAACTAGAAAAATACAATTGCTGGCAGATAAGAGTACGGTTGGGTTTCCCCTGTTACAGTGTAAAATAAATAGTCTATGAATAAGTATATTTCACTTTTTTTTTTTTCAACGTATATTAGACGGGACTCAGATGTCCCGCCAGGCCAGAACATACCGATATCTAAAAGCATATATTTTCTATTACCGATTAAAGTGTCCGGGACTCAAACGTCCCGCTAGTACCAAAAGGGTTAAATATTTTGCAAGGTAACCACCAAGAATCTGTATCACAGTTGAATAAAAATGTTACAAGTAACTAATACATAAAATATTATGTGGTTATGTAAATTGTAATATCTAACAATTTTATTTTAGCAGAAGTCAACATTGACAATGTTATACCATCACCACCTGTAGTTGAGTCGAGTACTGAGTTAAATCCTACATGTATTACTCCCTTCTAACCAAGGTTAAATATTCAAGTTAATTATTTAAATTTTTTTCTACAAAGTTTTTATTTATAGGAAAAGAAAGCATTATATTGGTGATTTCAAAAGTGTGGATGATGTTGAAAGTCCAAATAGTAGGCGTCAATTATTTGTTGCAGCTAAAAGGTCCAATGAAAGATATCAATCCGTAATAAAAAAACTACGAAAACAAAATTATGATTTAGAAAGGAAAATTTTAAATTTAGAGCAATTAATAGATCATCTCAAAAATGAAAATAAAATTGATCAAAATTGCTTTTCAATGCTAAAAGTATGTACTTGTAAAAGTTTTGACATATTTTGTGTTAGAGTGTTTATATTACATAGGCGTAATATTAACAATTTTAACAAATTTTTGTAACAATTGTGTACTAAAATATAATAAAAATAAAACTATTATAATAATTATTAAACTTGTGTTTTGTATTGTTGTGAATTAAAATTTGGTTTAACCTAACCTTGTGTTATACTGTAAAATATTGTCTCAATACCAATATGTCTGTGGTAAATGGTAACTGTTTTTTGGTTTAGATTTTAATATTTTAAATATTAGTACTAGCATTTGAATGTTATTTCTTAGGAGTTTTTACCAAATGCAGAAGTTTCCTTGCTCAAAAGGCAGTTACATCACGAATCAGGAACTTACTCTTCTGAGTTACGTACTTTTGCTTTGACATTAAACTTCTATTCTCCTGCTGCTTATAATTACGTTCGTGAAACATTTAATAACTTTTTACCTCATCCAAGTACTTTGCGAACTTGGTATTCATGTATTGATGGAAAGCCTGGTTTTACATCAGAAGCTTTAAATGCGATATCATTAAAAGTACAAGAAATGAGCAATAAGGGAAAAAAGTTCATTTGCGGATTGTTGATGGACGAGATGCATATTAAAGAAAATGTAACTTTTAAAGGCAATAGGTTAATAGGATACGTTAATTATGGTACTGGCACAGAAAACTGTGATGGACTTCCTAAAGCTACTCAAGCATTAGTGTTTATGTTAGTTGCCATCAATTCAAATTGGAAAATACCAGTTGGATATTTTTTGATTAATGGTATTGCCTCGACAGAAAAAAGCAATTTGATAAACTTATGTCTTCAGCATGTGTCTAAAACTGGTGTTATTGTTAAAACTCTAACGTTTGATGGAACTGCCTCAAATTTTTCAACAGCTAGATGTTTAGGAGCTGATTTAACTTTAGATAATCTTAAACCATTTTTTTATCATCCTGAAACAGGAAAGTTAATTCATATTTTGCTGGATGCATGTCACATGATCAAATTATGCAGAAATACTTTAGGGGATCTGAAAGTATTATATAATGAAAATGTACAACCTATTAAATGGTCATTATTTGAAAATTTGGTTACGGTACAAGACGAAATAGGACTTCATCTAGCAAATAAATTAAGATCAAGGCATATTAACTATTCAAAAGAAAAAATGAAAATCAGATTGGCTGTTCAAACTTTCAGTGCAAGTGTGGCTGATGCTTTAAAATATTGTAATGAAAATCTGAAGTTAAATTCTTTTAAATATTCTGAACCTACCATTGAATTTTGTAAAAATATGAACAATATTTTTGACTTCTTAAATACAAAAAACTTTTTTAGGTAAAGGCCAATATAAAAAACCTTTATATAAAAAAGACAAAATTGCAATTCACAATTTTATAAATGATTCAATCTCTTATTTAAGAAGCTTACAGTGTGAAAAAAAAATTGGAGAAGAAGATATTATAATTTCAATCACAAAATCTACACGAAATCTGGATTCATAGGCTTAATAATTACATTAAAAAGTATTCATAACATTTTTGATGATTTGTTGGAAACTAATGAACTTGATTTTTTATTGACTTATAAGGTTAGTCAAGACCATTTAGAGATGTTTTTTTCAGCTATTCGTTCAAAAGGAGGATTTAATAACAATCCTACTGCCCTTCAATTTGAAAGTGCTTACAAACGCTTATTAACTCACGCTGAAATAACGATTTCTATTGAAGCAAATTGTGTACCAATGGATAACATTAAAATTTTAACTGTCAGTAGTAATAGGAAGAAATCAAATAATGATGGTTCTCTTCACTTGGATATGTTATGTGCTGAAGTTAATGAAGAAGACTTAATATCTTCATCTATTTACACGCGTATGGATAATTTATTAAATGTAGACAATGATATAATTGAATATATAGCTGGTTTTATTGTACATAAATTAGAAAAAAATATTTTATGCAATGTATGTTTAGGCGCATTGACACGTTCACATAGTGAACCTAATTCATTATTATCTATTAAAAATAGGGGAGGGTTGACAAAACCATCTGTAGATGTTATTTTATTATGTAAAGTGGCTAATCGAGTTTTTAAAGCGTATAAGAATAAACTAACATCAGAAAAAAATATTTTAAGTTTTCTAGTATTAAAATCAACTTCACAAATTAATATAAAAACATTTTTCTTAAATATAACTGATCATTTTTTTGATCAAGATGCACTTAATAATCATTTATTACAGCTAATAAATTTAATTCTAAAAAGTTTTTTTACCATACGCATCCACCATTTTACAATGACGGAGAGTCAACCTAAGAAGCATATACGATCATTCCTAACCAAAACAATACATTTTAGAAATCAGTAATATTTAATGTTTTACCTAATTATTTATATTTTTATTTTTTGACCCTTATACTCATTATATCAATGATTTATTATGTTTTTATTTTGTTTATTATGATTTATTATGTTTTTTTTTTACTACACGCACGATTATTCCTAACCAAAATGATACATTTTAGAAATCAGCAATTTAATGTTTTACCTAATTATTTATATTTTAGATTCTGAGTGAAGCTAGGATGTATTGGTTTTACAATGATGTTTTTATTGTTTTTTTTAATTTTTAACTTATGTGCTGATTATATCAATGATTTGTTACGTAGATACATACTTTTGATTTCAAGTATAAATATTACAAATAATTCATTAATGTATTACTATATATAACTTATATGTGTGATAGTTTTTATACAGTATCAATATATCATGTAATATCTAAATAGATATATTATTAATTATGAATGATTATTATTATTGGTTTAATATTCTATTGTAATTATTAATTATTATTATTGTTTTATTATTCAAAATTCAAAATGAACCACTCTTTTACCAGCTAATCCATGATTTTTAATTTTTTCTTCTATGATCTACCTAAAGTATGCTCTGTCTCTTTCCAACAATCTTGTTCCAATGAAATATAGGCTAGGTTTGGGGGGAGCGCAGTCCATATATTATTATGTCTATGGCTTGAACCGAACTTGATATCAAAATGTTTCATGGTATAACATATACATATACCTTTATATTTCATCTATTTTCTATGCTTCCATGCTTGGTATATGTAGATTATTATGTATTGTATATATGTTAAGTTAAATATTTTAAGAATAACTTGTATGAATTATCTTTACGTAATCAAATTAAGAACAAGTGATGAATAAATAGCGTGTTAAATAATATATTCATTATAAAGTATAAAAAATACAATATATTATCAGTGCCAACATTATTTGTTAATATGTTTTATCCTGTGAGCGCGACGATGTATCATCAATTGGCTATTTCTGCTGAACGATTTGTCACACACGACACACCTCGCACTAAACGGTTTTTCACCAGTGTGTGTACGTCGATCAGTCTGTTAAGTTGCTACATTGGCTGAATGATTTGTCACACACATCGCACACATACGGTTTTTGGCCAGTGTGTATACGTCGATGTACTGTCAATTTGCAATATTGGCTGAATGATTTGTCACACACATCACACCCGAATGGTTTTTCGCCAGTGTGTGTACGTCGATCTACTGTCAAGTTGCTACATTGGCTGAATGATTTGTCACACACATACGGTTTTTCGTCAGTGTGTATACGTCGATGTACTGTCAAGTAGTCAAGTCACTATATTGGCTGAATTATTTGTCACACACATTGCACTCGTACAGTTTTTCACCAGGGTGTATGCGTCGATAAATTTTCATATCGTCATTTGGATTGAACGATTTGTCACAGGGATTGCATTGGTAATTTTTCTTATTCATTTTTTGGTCGGAGTGAAGGCAAGCTACTTCTATTTATACACAATTTATTTAATATTTATTTGTTTTTTCGTAAATCTATTTGGTAACTATATACTTTTTTGCTTATGATCGATTAGACTTATTGACCACACCAGATTTTCAAGCCAGTATTTGATGTAGTATTTTTATGCAGTATATTCAAGATTTAGAGCAATTTCATTTTTTGAACGAATTGTCACTAATATTAAAGTAATTAAAAAATATTGTTAAATATAAATCAATACAAATGAAAATTAGGTGAAGGCTGTATATTGTACTATATGCATAGCATTTAATACATCCTCTGTACTTAGTAATTATAACAGTGGTTACACTAATTTCAAAAATATATATTCTGCTATTGAATCTCATGAAAATAGTAAAGGTCACTCATTAGCTGTCGAAGTATATTTATTACTTTATTAGCAATAAACCAAAATAACTTAAAATTTGTAGCAGTGCCGGATAGACAAGGTATCGACCCACCGAGTTTTAGTTTTTTAACCGGCCCTAAAAGGGGCCTTTTTCAAATAAAAATGTATAAATTGATTTATATTTGACGTAGTGCACAGAGTTAAATAAATGTATTCAAATTTGTATTATGAAATAATTGCCAAACACTTACGATCGACATTTTTTTTGAGTGGCCCACCGAGATTTTCTCGGTAGCTCGCCTAACCAATCCGGCTCTGATTTTTAGTAATTAGGGATATGACGAACATCAGAAAAAAACAAGTTATGGAAAGAGTCCATGTTATCAAACAAGTGTTTGAAATAATTAAATTTTTTGGAAAACAAAATCTAAAACAAACAATTTATAATTATTTAATTTAAATTATAGGTGGACAGCACTCAAGACATAGGAGCTAATGATCAAGCAGCTATTTGTTTGCGTTATGTTTTCAACACAAAAGTCAAAGAACGCTTGTTTAGTGTGGTAGGTGGTAGAGGTAACAGACTCTTAAGGAAAGCAAATGTATGAGCTCATCGCCAAAGTCTTTTCTATGCATGAAATTCTTTTCAAAAATATTATTGGATCTTCTTTTGACGGTGCAGCTAATATGCAGGGGCAATACAAAAGATTGCGTGCCCACATAAAGACGAAAAATAAAAATAGTGTGTACATTTGGTGTTATGCGCATATCTTAAATTTATGTGTTTATGATATTTGTGGAAATGTGACAACTTTAAGTTTAAATGGATTGTTGAACAGACTAGCCACTTTTTTTGGATATATAAAACGGAAATTTTTAAGCAAAATCGATTTTCTCAAAATCAATTTTTGATATTGGTGTAACTCTAAAACAAATTTCCGTAGACTCATTAAATTTTCACTGAATGTTTATATTGGAATTTTCAATACATGATAAAATTTTCAAAATATTTCAAATTTTTCTAAGTTATTTATAGAAATTTGAAATGTTTAATCTTTTTTTATTTTTTTTATAAATGACAATTAAATCTTATTCGTTGGGTCAAAGAACTTAAAAATTTAATACAAAGTTCTCCGTAAGTTGATATAGTAACAGTAAAGTTACAAAATATTAAAAATACATAGGCAAAATTATTTTAACCATTTTAAGTTCCAATTTTGATAAAATTTATTTATTTTAAAATTTCAGTTAAAAAATTAGTAAAGTTCAAATGACCCCTTTATGTTTAAATGGCCCTAAGTTAATATTAATGTGACTAGCTACGGATAGTGGTGGAAAATTTCAGCCCAGGAAATAATTATCGTGTGACATTATAATTAATAATATTTTTCCAAAAAACTAATTTTTTTTTTTAAATCGTCTTTTTATAGTTTAATATAAGTATGTAATTATGATAATTTTGTAACTTATAATATATTTTAAAGCTTAGATATTATGCATATACCAAATTGTGTCCAACATCTTCCCCGCCACCTTCAAAATTCCACGATACACGACATTATTGCGCATGCCCAGAAATATATGTGAATGATACTTCTAATGATACCTAATCTTGTAACCCAATTTTTGAATTTTGTCCTTTGCTGATTTATTGTTAAATTTGTTACCTACTAACTAATTGGATATCTAAATTTTATATTAAATTATTAATTTTTTTTCATCAACATGGGCAGAGTGTATTGTTTTTATTGCCATTCGACGTTATCCAAAATTTCAGGCTTAACGTTGCATACGTAAGTTATAAATCATTGACCGTAGTTATATTGAATGAATACTTTGCTGATAATAAGAAGCATTTTATAAAGTCAAAATTACAATTCCAGGTTACCTGCTGATAAATATTTACGAAATATTTGGCTAAAAGCTTGTGGCTATACCGAAAACGACTATTTGCCAGGTGGGAGTATATGTTCTCTCCACTTGGAAGATCATTGTTATAAGGCGACTACAAGGAAATTATTGAAACCTGGCTCAATTTCTACAAAATGACATAAGATTATACAACATTTATATGTTCACAAGTCTAAGTAAGAATTTATGGTTTTTAATGTGCTGTTATTTTTAGTAACTTTATTTTCTTAAAACAGAATGCAAATAATTGAACCTAATCAATTTATGGTATCCTATAACAAAAATGTCATAGAAGCTACCAAAAGTAAGAATAATTATTAAATAATTATATTTTATTTTAATTGACATTGTTTTATACTTTATTTTAGTACTCGAAGCTCCTGAATTAATGAAGCGAAAAATATTACTATATAAAAATATAACTTATTCTACACCATCTGAGTGCATTATTGGTATATGGAATATTTTTATAAATTATATTTTATTAGTGTTATTTATATGTCATAATGAATCATTTCATTTCAGAAACTCCAAAAAGATGGAGGAATCGTTATGTTGGTGATGTGACTACTCCAGATCTGAGTACTCCGAAACGTGCTAAAGAAAATTTCAAAATGGCTAAATTAAAAATTATTAAACAAAGGAGAAAAATCAAAACATTAACACAGCGAATTAATAGGTTACAAAAAATATTTTCATCATTAAAAACTTAATTTGCATATATGAAAAAAAAAGAATTTATTGAGTGAAGAAGCTCATGACAAAATTATGTTAATGTATAAGTAATAAGTTGTGTAAATAAAGGTTGCGGTTTGCTTATCAAATTGTGTATTTTTGTGAATTTATTAATTTTTTTTTATTATTATTTCAATATATTTACATCAATTACACTTTAAGACTTAAACGAACGATCATTTTCCACATTAAAGTGTTTAAAGACTTATATAAGGAATTCTATTGGACAGGCAAGATTAAACGGATTAGCTCTGATGAACATTCATCGAGACATTAAAATAAATACTGATGAAGTCATTGATGAGACGAGTACAAAATCTAGGCGGTTAAATTTTCATTTAGAATAATGAATAACTAAGTTGTTTTTAAGAATTATTTTTCTTTTGTATATTAATTATTTTAATAAAGGTTATAAATGTTTTTAGTTTAATGTTGTCATTTTATTTAAACAATAGTGTATAGTGTGTAGCTATTTAAATTAATTCTAATTATAGAATGATGATACTCAATATGCATGAATGTACATATGTTTAGCAAATTTTGTGTTTGAATAACCATGATTAATTTAAATGTACTTTAACTAAAAAATGTATAACATATATCCCCCCCCTCCCATTGAAATTTCCTGGGCACGCCACTGTTTATAGTCCATAAAATCAAAAGACAAAAAAATATTTGTACGATTTGTGAATCTGAATTGGTTAATAAAAACAATGAATCTGTATCATTACTATTAAAAATAAAAAATAAAGGTAGAGTAATTAACACATCTGCAGATGTACAAAAAATATATTTAGCTACAGAACATGTTATTAGAATGAATAATCTAATTTTAACCAAAAAAAGTATAAGTCAATATTTATGTATTAAATCCAAGAATGAAGTTTGTTTTGAAACATTTATCTTCAATAGAGACATAATGAAAAATCTTACATTGAATGAACCAAGATGTTTCAATAATCATAGATCTCAACTAATACATTTAATAGTCCGCCATTATATCACAATCAAATTGCATCATTTTGTTAAAATGCATACTTTATCAACCACCAACAAAAATATTAGAAGGAACATGACACTTAATTTTATTCAAAAACCAGGAGACAAAAAATGTATTGATGTTGTATTGTATTCTTATAATTTTTTATTTATTTAATAATTTCAAATGTATATATCGTTATTTATTAGAATTTGGACTAACTTTTGTTTAATTTAATTATTGTTTACAGTTGTAAAATGTAAAGTATTGTTAGTTAATATTTTTAATGTAGGTACGAATATTGAATATTGTAGTAATTTATTACAAAATAAAATAAGGCATGCGCATTAGTGTCGTATACGCGGTATACCGTGAAAAGTTGAAGGTGGTGAGGATGATGTCGGACACAATTCTGTGCTACTGCAATATTATAGTAATTCTACGAATAGCTACATCCATAGAAGGTATAATGGTTGAACTCTGGCTTTTGGGTCCGGAGAAAAAAACGTCAAAAAAATTCTAAGTCCATATCACTGCCACAATATTATCACAACAGCAATACTACGCAGTGTTGCCATAACAATAATTTTATATAACACAATAATAATTTTATACTACGTGATTACATAAAATTGTGTACTCGTATATCGACTTTTCACATGGCTTTTGGGTCCGGGAAAAAATGTCGAAATATCGAAAAACGTCTAAGAGGTTTTTTATTCGTATACCGTATTAGAAAAACATCCGGTAGTCGGTTTTTTGATTTATCGATTTTCCGACCACTTTTCACGGACCCACTTGGCTTTTGGGTCCGGGAAAAATGTCGAAATATCGAAAAACGTCTAAGAGGTTTTTTATTCGTATACAGTATTAGAATAACATCCGGTTGTCGGTTTTTTGATTTATCGATTTTCCGACCGCTTTTCACGGACCCACTTGGCTTTTGGGTCCGGGAAAAAATGTCGAAATATCGAAAAACGTCTAAGAGGTTTTTTATTCGTATACAGTATTAGAATAACATCCGGTAGTCGGTTTTTTGATTTATCAATTTTTGATTAATTACTATTATTATTAAAACGTAATAAAATATGGTATTCATCGTTAGTCGTTCCCTACATTAAATATTTTTATTTAAATTACATTCGCGTTACTTGTAATTATTTTCATGACTAATATATTACTTTCCTTCTTCATTCAAAAAGTAGGGCTTTACAAATAACGTTAATTATTAAAAACAAAAATTATAATTGCCCACCTAATGTATATTATTTATTTTATTAAATATATTAGACAACTGTAATTGTTGTTGTATTCAATAATTATATTGTATATTTTAATTTCTTATATCATATTTTTAAATATATATATTAATTATATATTCATTTAATATGATATAATTATTTGAACTTAAAAATGTGGTGGCCCTAAAAAGGGCCGTTTTAAATGAGTGTGCTAATCACGCAGTGGCGGATGGTGGAAGTTATCTGTGGAAATAAAATATTAATATTATAAGTTTATCATAATTTACATGCTCATATACAGGGTGTCCCGTGAGGATTTACCCATTGCAATATCTCCCGAAATAATGGTGATATCGAAATTCTGATTTTGTAATAAGACTCACAGGGATAAGAACTACAATTATTTCATACTTTAATTAATTTTAATGTTTTGGTAAAAAAGTTAAAAAATACATTTTTTTATTTAATTATTTCCAAAAAAATTGAAGAGAGCCATTTTATAGAGTTTATTTTTTTGAAGATATTGATGTTTCAAAATTTTATTTTCATAATTTTCCTGATTTTTAATATTTTTTTTAGTTTCGAGAAAAATTGCGAATTATTATAATTAACACCGTAATGTTATCAAACATGTGATCCGCCGCACCGCACGCATTCCCATACAGACGGCCGAATATCTTCCGTGTTCCTAATAGTTATACATTTTTAATCATATTTTATTTCTTCAAAACTAGAAAAATATTAAAAATCAGGAAATCAATGAAAACAAAATTTTGAAACGTCAATATTTTCAGAAAAATAAACTACAAAATGGCTATCTTTAATTTTTTTGGAAATAATTAAATAAAATAATATATTTTTTAACTTTTTTACCCAAACAATTAAATAAATTTAAAAATGAAATAATTGTATTTCTTATCCCAGTAAATCATATTTTAAACCAGAATTTTGATATCTCTATTATTTCGTGAGATATCGCAATGGGTAAATTCTCGCCGGACACCCTGTATGATATGAGTGGATATGACGTAACCTGAAAAGAGATGTTTTAAATGTGTTTTATCACATTAAAGCCGTTTTATCAAGGTACCTCTAGCATTCTGGACAGTGACAATCGTCAATGTCCCGTTTCATTGGTTCGTATCCAATGCCCGGATATGCCCTTGCAACGTCGCTCATGAACCTTTTGAAACGGTCGCTGGTTGTAGGAAGGCGATTTAGTATATTGGTTCGATACATCCATTCGCCAATGTACGAATCCGCTACCCGCTTGCAATTGCATCTTGTTAAGATGCGTTTTAATTCCCTCCACGATCTTTCTATATGCTGCGTGTGGTAGCGAATTGGTTCTTGGTTTGGTGGCCGAACTCCTTCCCACTGCTTATCTAAGCATTCTTGGCTAAATCTGCCAGTCCCTACCCAAATTGGTGGCTCATTTTTTGGAGGCTCAACAAAGTTTATTGAGTGGTTTACCACTCCATGACCACTAAAATGAATTAAAAATATCAATTATTTAAAAAAAAAATGTACGGTAGGTTTCAATCTTGCATATATTTTTTAAATTTTATTTGGTTATTATTTTAATAAATTTATTTTATTAATTTATTTTCATTTTTATAATACTATATAATACTTATATATTACTTTATAATATTTACCTAAATATATTACCACATTGACCATAAGCCCTCCACATGTCACTACATATAAATGCATCTTGGTTAATGTATTTTTGCATCAGTGGTAGTAGCGTGTCAGTTGACCTGTCCGGGACTATAACACCAAATACTTGTTTGGTAGTACGACTTATACCACCTTAATAATTATATTACAAATTTCTGTATTTATTATCTCACAAATTATTAATTTATGATTTATGATCGTTATTTTCAATTACCAAATAACCACACAGCATTCCATGCCATAACACGCCCAACGTTGTATTTAGCTCTGAACAGATGCGTCTCATCTACTTCCACGATATCATGTTCATTGCCGATCATTAGGTAGTCGTGGTTCATTATTTTAGTGGCTACGTCCCTAAAATATTCAGTATAAGCAACCGCTGTGTCTGTAGATATATTCACCTATTATTCAAAAACATATTTATTTTTTTATTTAAATTCCGCGAAAATAAGTAAATAAATTACTTGATTCACAATAGTATCATCAAATTAATAATAATAATAATAATAATAAAATTATACAATAATAATTATTATTATTATATAGTTATTGAGATCGCGCGTTATATCATAAACGCAATTTCAATAAAAAAAAAAAAGCGGGTAAGTCGTGGATATCGCTCTATTGTTTAGTAGGTTACAAGTGGGTTACTGTAATGGATGGAATTAAAAATGAATCCAATGATATTATATCATTGTATGCGGAAAACGATTCTGAGCGAAGACGGTTTATCTGTCTAGAATATATTATAGATTATTAAAAATTTTCAAATCTTAGAATTAAAAAGAAAAACTTTTATGAATCTCTATCTAAGATAATATGAACATTGCCGTAATTTTTACGTATTTAGTCAAAATTTGAACTTTAAATGCTTATAAAAAAAATTCGTGCGGACGAATTTTTAATATTTCTTAACTTATATTGTTACAATGTGTTAGAAGCCTTGTATTAAATTTTCAAGCTTTTCTACCGAACAAATAAATTTTTATCGATATTTATAGAAAAAAAAACTAAAAAAGTTGAAAAATTAAAATGTCAGCAAACAACTCAAAACAAATCTAAATATTTTGAAAATTTTATCAAATATATAAAATGACTATATAGACATTCAGTGAAAATTTTAAGTATCTGCGGTCATTTGTTTTAGAGTTACACCAAAATAAAGAAATCGCTAAAAGCGAAAATCCAATGTTGTAAAAATTTAAATTTCAAATGCTCATAAAAATTTAATTTGAATTTCCGGTGGAATTTTTATTTGTGATAAAGATTGAAAAACTTGTAAGTAATCTTGTATTAAATTTTTAAATCTTAGATTTAAAAAGAAAATTTTTTATGCATTTCTAGCTTAAAATAATTTGCGAATTTTTGTGATTTTTACGTATGTTGTCAAAATTCAAACTTTGAATTCTTATAAAAAAAATTGTGACTGTATATTTATTTTATTTTAAAAATCGAAGCATTTTTACTGCCCCAAAACGTGATGACAGACATAAAAAAAAAATAAAAACACACATCAATATATCGCTCCGCTCAGAATCTAAAATGAGGATGCTTAGTTCTGAATTTTATAGGCATTAAAATTAAAATTATAATTTACATTTTAACTCTAGAATAATAGTGTTTTATTAATAATACCTATTCTGATGTCTACGAGATTCTTTTGTTATTTGATATGCAGTGATCGTAATACATGAACGCAAAAAATATTGGGGTTGCTATTATGATTTGCTATACTATTAATAGCAATATACTATTGTTTTAGGACAGAGTAAATAATTTTTAATCGACGCAATAATTTTAAAAACTATTAATTAAAACTATAACTGCTAATAACTGCTATATTCAAATATAAAATTAGAATAATTATGTCTTAGGTATCTTTTGCTAGATAATTTACAACTTATAACTTATAAAATGCTTCTACTTAGTAATTATGTAGGCATTATACAAATTCAAATTAATTTACCTCTCGTTGGATCGTTGCTGTGTCCGAATTGATTAACCACAAATAAATCATTTGAACGATTTTATTGCAGCCCAACTCTCCAGCAGTATGTACATACTCTAAAAACGTATTTTTAGTTGGATTCATTTTATGGCCACCCCCACATTTGAACCTGTAGCCGAGTTTCCGACTGGAATCAATAACTCGATACATTGGTCTTCCACAACGACATTCAGGCACATCAAATTCATTCGGAATAATGCCAAAATATGTAAAAATAATTTTACCTTGCCTCCCAGATGAAATACGTTGCTCTTCAGTTATATCAGGCCCCAAAAAGGCACCTAATGAAAATACTGACAGACAATTTGGTTGAAGCAACGTGTTAATATCCATAGTAGTATAGTATAACAATTAACAAAAGTTAAAAACACTACTTTACGATTAGAAAACTCAAATCGGAATGACGAATTGACGGGATTTCAGTGAATATACACCAAAGATGGCTAAAATTAAACACGTTGTTTTGACTGGGTCTATCACGCACATCAGGCGGATATTCGTATGCATTTCCGAGGATTTTAATCATAAATTATAATTGTTAGTGGATAGTCTGTTCTTGGTTACTTATACATTAGTGTATTTTATTACGACGTTTTAATAATTTCATTACGACGTCAACCGATATGTTGCTACCAATCATGCAAAAATATATACCTACACCACGATCATAGGCGTAACTATAGGGGGGCTATGATATAAGAAATTAAAATATAAAATATAATTATTGAATACAACAACAATTACAGTTGTCTAATATATTTAATAAAATAAATAATATACATTAGGTGGGCAATTATAATTTTTGTTTTTAATAATTAACGTTATTTGTAAAGCCCTACTTTTTGAATGAAGAAGGAAAGTAATATATTAGTCATGAAAATAATTACAAGTAACGCGAATGTAATTTAAATAAAAATATTTAATGTAGGGAACGACTAACGAATACCATATTTTATTACGTTTTAATAATAATAGTAATTAATCAAAAATTGATAAATCAAAAAACCGACTACCGGATGTTATTCTAATACTGTATACGAATAAAAAATCTCTTAGACGTTTTTCGATATTTCGACATTTTTTCCCGGACCCAAGAGCCAAGTGGGTCCGTGAAAAGCGGTCGGAAAATCGATAAATCAAAAAACCGACAACCGGATGTTTTTCTAATACGGTATACGAATAAAAAACCTCTTAGACGTTTTTCGATATTTCGACATTTTTTCCCGGACCCAAAAGCCAAGTGGGTCCGTGAAAAGCGGTCGGAAAATCGATAAATCAAAAAACCGACAACCGGATGTTTTTCTAATACGGTATACGAATAAAAAACCTCTTAGACGTTTTTCGATATTTCGACATTTTTTCCCGGACCCAAAAGCCAAGTGGGTCCGTGAAAAGCGGTCGGAAAATCGATAAATCAAAAAACCGACAACCGGATGTTTTTCTAATACGGTATACGAATAAAAAACCTCTTAGACGTTTTTCGATATTTCGACATTTTTTCCCGGACCCAAAAGCCAAGTGGGTCCGTGAAAAGCGGTCGGAAAATCGATAAATCAAAAAACCGACAACCGGATGTTTTTCTAATACGGTATACGAATAAAAAACCTCTTAGACGTTTTTCGATATTTCGACATTTTTTCCCGGACCCAAAAGCCAAGTGGGTCCGTGAAAAGCGGTCGGAAAATCGATAAATCAAAAAACCGACTACTGGATGTTTTTCTAATACGGTATACGAATAAAAAACCTCTTAGACGTTTTTCGATATTTCGACATTTTTTCCCGGACGCGTATTTACATATCCCACTTGATTTGAGCACCATAGTGCTAAATTCAGGTACGATTTGGAAACCAATAAATTAAATACATTCCCTACTGGTATTCAGCACTCTTATTTTATTGTCAATAATCTTTTAACTACATTATAAACTTAATAAGTATTTTACTGAAAATTTTCAATGAGTTACTTTAGAACAATGATAACTGATTTAAGAAAAAAAAATTGTTCACAAATTGTTACTTTTATTAGGTACCTAGGTATATTTTAACAGTATTTGATTGTCAAACATTATTTTTTCTTCTTCTTTATTTGTGTTTATGTATAGGTAACTAATAACAGTAATAACTATTGTATAATATTTTAGTAATCTAATTACTTAATGCTATTTTAATTATTCATAAGTATTTAGTACAGCAATGGTTTGAAATAAATAAATTCAAACAAAATTAATTATTATTATTATAGTTGAATTATTAGGTTTTGTTATTGAAATTAATAGTTTATTTTAAAAAGACATTTATGGGTTAACTTAATAAGTTAAAAAGAATTAAATATATTTACTTTTATTTTTTCTAATATATATATATATATAACAATAGGTTATATCATCATTGTATAATAATAAAATAAATAGGTATATCATAGATATATGAGGTTGGGTAAGTTACATTATATGGTTATAAACAAAATACTGAAAAATTAAATATATTTAATGAGTTTTTGCGTTTGGAGTATTTTCATCAATATTTATTGCTATATAGATGCTTGGCAATAAATATTGATGAAAATACTCCAAACGCAAAAACTCATTAAATATATTTAATTTTTCAGTATTTTGTTTATAACCATATAATGTAACTTACCCAACCTCATATATCTATGATATACCTATTTATTTTATTATTATACAATGATGATATAACCTATTGTTATATATATATATATATTAGAAAAAATAAAAGTAAATATATTTAATTCTTTTTAACTTATTAAGTTAACCCATAAATGTCTTTTTAAAATAAACTATTAATTTCAATAACAAAACCTAATAATTCAACTATAATAATAATAATTAATTTTGTTTGAATTTATTTATTTCAAACCATTGCTGTACTAAATACTTATGAATAATTAAAATAGCATTAAGTAATTAGATTACTAAAATATTATACAATAGTTATTACTGTTATTAGTTACCTATACATAAACACAAATAAAGAAGAAGAAAAAATAATGTTTGACAATCAAATACTGTTAAAATATACCTAGGTACCTAATAAAAGTAACAATTTGTGAACAATTTTTTTTTCTTAAATCAGTTATCATTGTTCTAAAGTAACTCATTGAAAATTTTCAGTAAAATACTTATTAAGTTTATAATGTAGTTAAAAGATTATTGACAATAAAATAAGAGTGCTGAATACCAGTAGGGAATGTATTTAATTTATTGGTTTCCAAATCGTACCTGAATTTAGCACTATGGTGCTCAAATCAAGTGGGATATGTAAATACGCTTCCCGGACCCAAAAGCCATGTGAAAAGTCGATATACGAGTACATAATTTTATGTAATCACGTAGTATAAAATTATTATTGTGTTATATAAAATTATTGTTATGGCAACACTGCGTAGTATTGCTGTTGTGATAATATTGTGGCAGTGATATGGACTTAGAAATTTTTTGACGTTTTTTTCTCCGGACCCAAAAGCCAGAGTTCAACCGGTATAATAATATAATCTAGGTTTTTGTTTTAATATTTTAATTTAAAATATTAAAACAAAAACTTTAAATTTTTAAATTTTTAAAGTATACAATTTTATAATCTATATATTATGTTCATGAGCCACATCGATTGATAATGCGAATTTTTGTAATTTTTGATAAGAGACCAATAATGATACATTATCAGAAATTGTAATCTAATGATTAGGATACGGGTATCTTGTTAGTTGTTAATTTCGATGGTCAATTCTTATTAATTTAATATCGCAACAATTATTTTTTAATAAAGTAAAATTTAATGCGACATTAGTTGCGTGCATATAACCTACCATTCGTCAGCTGTATTTACAATAATTGATGTTGAGTTCACAGTTTTAATCTGTTCGCACAACAGCCATTAAGTTTTCATTTGCAAATTAAAATCGCGATTGGGCACAAAATGACCTGTCAGCGCACACGCACTGTATAATTTCTAATAAAAACATCATATGACGTATGAAACGTTGTCGGTGTTTTGAATCAATCATTTGCCTGAATCAGTGGACCGTTTTATTTACAGTATCGCATTGACGTTGAACCATCATAATGATAGCTGAAGGGACGCACTATATAAAACGGTGAGGTTTATTTAATTATTAGGGCCCGGATTTAAATGCACTTAAATCCATACAAATATGCTCTAAAAAATAGCCAAAAATGTCTTAAAAAAATGAATTTTACCATAGAAAATGACCTTAAAAGTTCCATTTATATTTAATTTAAATTAATTATTTATCATTTACATAATGTTAGGCTTATATCACTATTGTCTCGAATCTACTGCCTATACTCCCATGCACATACAAGTTTTCCCTATTCAAGTTGTATGGATTGTTTAGATACTGTATGGTGGGCTATAGCATTTTCCTTGATTGAATTATTTTGATTTGATTCAAATAATTTCAAATTATAGGTACTTCTAATATCAAAACCAACTTTTTTTGTTCATCAAACTGTTTTTGGTTCATATATTACATATTTGTTACCTATAAGTAGATAGTTGATTAAATATAATTTCATTGTAATTATTCTTGTAGATTGAATTGTTATTTTTCAATCAACATGTTTTTCTTGTATAGGTTCTAGTCCGGGTTTTAGTTACTACTTATTATTTTAAAGAATCTTAACAAAATACGTCTTACATTTGCAATGTCTGTTATAAACTAATTCTACAATTCATTTAACATGTAGTAAAAGTAGTATCTGGCACTTTACTATAATTATATGTATATCAGACATCCATGAAAATTTAACTTAAATGGTAAATTTTGTTAAATACCTAGCTACATAAAGAATTTCATACATCATGTGCCTTTACCAGCTATAAACATTAGGTACTCTAGTAAAATATTAATTTGTGGCAATTCTCACATTAATTCTTTTTTAAATTTAAATTACTTACATGTTCATTTTAGGAAATATTTTAAACTATACATTTTAGATATCTTTTTGCTATAGGCAGCACCGGATTGAGAGTTTTTGGCTCCCCCCTCAAAATCACCTATATGGTCTAAGTTACCTCTTATACAAGCAGAGTCAATTTTTTTTGACATTTCTTCATACTTATCTTTTATCTTTATTTATACCTAACTGTTATTGTGCATTATAATTAATTTGATTTCATCAATCATATTAAATAATTATTGCAAATTGAAAAAGAATTTATTTGTGTCTAACTTTTGAATTAACTTAATCTGATATACTTTAACGATTGCAATTAAATATGCCAATTAACTAAAAATGTATGTAAATTCTCAATATTATCAACAAAGATTGTTAATTTCTTGTACACTGCTCTAGCGTCCTAAAGTAATTATAATTTACTTAAATATTTAAGTAGGTACTAAATAAAATAATATTAAGATATTAACTGAATTTTAAATCATCTGTCTTTTAAATGTTTTAAAATTACAAGTTTATTTCAATGTTATCATATTAATTTCACAGAAGAGTAAGATCTGGAGCTGTAGATGCACATCCAACAGAACCGGCTATTGTTGTAAATTATGAATTGGATGCTTTTGTTCTTGGTGAAAATGGAGAACCTGTAATAGGTGATCACAAGGTAATATTTATTTAAATTTAAATAAAAAGTGTTTTATGTTTTTAAAGATTAAAATAATAAATTATTATTTATGGAATTTGTATGAAATATTATTTCTTTAGAATATTGTATAATAATATCTGTTTAAGTGCTTTTTAAAAATTAACTTGACTCAAAGCAATATTTAGTTAGTACTTAATTTAAATATTGTAATTAAAATATTATTTAAAATTAATATACCAAAAACAATTATTTATACAATAGGGCCTAGATTATATATAATTAAACCATAAAAAAATTCTCTATAAAATAGCCAAAAATACTCATAAAAAAATTTATTTTATTATCGTAATGATCTTAAATATTGACAAATAAAATTATTTTTTTAATCAATATTTTATCACGTACCTTCTGATTTATAATTTACTAGTTAATTTAAAAAAAAAAAAACTGAAAATTTAAAAATTATATAAAAATGTTAAATGCTAAAAAATGCAAAAAAAAAGTTTCACCATTAAAGCATCTGTTTCTTGAAGCAAATTATGAACTTGGAAAAAATTATCTAAGATCAATTATGCGCTTTACATTTATATCCTGCAGGCCCTTACTATTGATTTACTTTTTTTTCTTTTTTATTATTATTATTATTGTTATTATATATATTATTAATTTACTCATTAAAACCTGTGGATATGGTATGATAGGAGTTTATAGTAAGAAATACAATGTTATAATACAAATAACAGCATTATTAATTAATAATTATAAACATAAGGTTAAAAATTAAACATATTTAAATATAAATTATAAACATTTATCGTGTTAGAGATTATTACCAACAGAAGATTAATTCATTTTTAGTGTGGTAAAAGTATTGAAAAATATAAAAACTCGAAACTTAATTTTTACAGTAATACCTATAATTTATAATTTAATTTGTAACATATAATTATACTTTTTTTCAATGTTTGCTTCTTAGGAATGCCAAAAAGTAATACACTTAAAAAGTTTGAATAGTAATACAGATTGTAGAGCATTGGCAAAAGAAGTAATACATAAATGTAACCTTATACATGAAACAAAATTATATGATGTAGAACATTTAATTTACTATTTGCAAACTCGTTCAACTGCAAGTAATTAATACAAATCACATAAATTATTTTTTTGATACCTAAACTTGATTATTTAACTATAGATAGTAAAATTAAAGAAGACAAAAATCAATTAAGATTGGAAAGTAGTCCATCTAATATGTATCACATATGTGGTTTAATGCCTGAAGATAAAGCTAGTTTGGCTAAAATTGATGAATATATTGAAATGTTATACGATGATATGCCTCAAAAAGTACGTGGTTCTGGATTCATACTAAAAGTAACCTGTGATAAAGATAACCTTGAAGAACTATCATCATCAGGTATTATAATTTATAATTAATGTACTAAATGCTTTGATCACCACTAATCCACCTAACCTTCAATAATATTTGATCATAATAAAGTATATACTAAATTTATCATGCTACTAGTATTTGCTTTAATTTGCTCGATCTTCATAATATAATTCATATATTATTAATATTATCTTCATAAAATAGTTTATAATATATTATGATTGTTTAAAAATATAAATAAATAAAATATTGATGATAATTTAAGAAAATTTGTTTAGTTAGATTTTAAAATATTTTACAAGGAAATACTTATGTATGATATAGTTTTTTTTAAACTATTATCCAATTTTTTTATAGAGCCAACCATGAGTGCTTTAGCAAGAGTTCTCCGTGAAGAATATCGCAAGAGTTTTGAACTGAGTTCAAATATAATAAATATATTTCTTTGTTTTTCTGCATATAAAATATTTCATAAAATGCTAATTGACCACAAAGTTAGTTTTTATTCTGTTGATACTGTTAAAAAACATATATAAACTATTTTTTACAACTAATATTTGTATTTTTTGTATTACATAGATTTGTTTGCTTTGTGTGGAAGTGCTAGAATACGAATTGAATCGTTATGATAAGCTTAAAAGTCAAATTGTAAGTGCTCCTCGTGAATCTAAACCTTCAAAAGTACCAACTCCTTCAAAACTGCCTGTTCCTAGAAGCGCTCCAATAACATCTAAAATTGTCCGAAGCCAAATTCCTGTATGTGCTAGTACTAATAGTGACAGTCGAAGGCATTCTGCATCTTTTGAAAATTCAAAACAAAATACAAAAGGTAAATATTATAATTTACAAACTATTATGAAAATATCTACTAATTTATCATCTATTATTATTTTTGTTTAGATAAGATACAAAAATCTTTAGATACGAATAGTATAAAAACAGGAATATCAGCTAGAAGTCCAGATGAGTTAGCAATACATCAGCTTAGAAGAAATTTATTTAAATTAGGAAAAAATCAAGATCAAGCATTAAAAGGTTAGTTTTATTTAATTTTTTTAATTTATTGTATATTTTCAAATATTATTTTGAAGGGGAGATGATTGTATTGATTTTACAATGATGTGTATTTTTGTGTGTGTGTGTATACGGGGAGTAGTGAAAATAAAGCTTTAATTTTCAGCTTCAGCATCTTTTCAGGTTTAAAAGTGGACTTAGTTGATGCATTCAGGAGGTCATAATTTAAAATAGTTTTCAAAAGTGCCGCAAATATTAAGGACTGATTTTTGGATGAATTTTGTCAAAATTAAATGCATGTATATAAAAAAATGTATATTATGCTATTTATTATTTTATATTTAATTATATTTCATATTTTTGAACCACAATATAAAAAAAACCTACAAGAAACCTTACATTATATTTTCAAGCTTTTTTACCAAATAAAAAGTCTATTGATAATAACAATTTAAAAAAATTTCTCATGGCTATTAACATCTCAAAACGAGTCCGAATGTTTTATCATGTTTGCAAAATTCTAGTATATTTGATGATAATTAAACTGACGATCATTTATTACTCTTTAAGTTAAACAACAATATAAAATTGATTATTTAAAAAAAAATTTAAAAAACTTCTCTTGTTAGCTAGAGTATAGATTCACTTTTTTATCAAAAAAAAATACTAATGTCAAAAATCAGACCATTTGTATTACCCTTATTGTTGATGACTAACAGAAAAAAAAACCAACCTTGTAGAAACAATAATACATTCATCACTATGCTCAAAATTAAAAAAATTAAAATAATAATAAGAAAATAGATAAATACTATACATTATTTATTATTATGTAACTTGTTATACTTATATTAAATTAATTTTTCACAATTAATAATACTGTCATCATAAAAATAACATGATGTTTAAATATAAATATAAAATTTCTTACAAATCTGTTATAAATCTCAAATATGTCTAATCATATGGAAATAAACCATCAGTTCAGAATATCCAATACAATCAGTCCTATAATGTATTAAGTCTAAACTAAAATCATTTTTTTGCTCAAAACTAAAACTATATTTTGTAAAATGTTGTTGTTGCCAAATAATGTTAACCAATTTTTTCTAAAAATATTAATAGTTTTAATAATAATAAATATTTGATTATTATCATTTTTACCTTTCAAAAACATGTGTGTAAATATTAGAGATAAAAAATATAATTAAGAGAATTATCATATTGCATTAAAAAATCTACTAAATTAGTGTTATAGTTCAATTAAGTTTTATATTTTTAAATGCATAAAGCACCTTAATTATCATAAACCATATTTATCTAGCTTTAGCATGGATATAACTTGTAATGAGTTATGTTTTACTAAAAATGCTATAAACATTGTTCACTGATTATCTTTTTTTCCACCATCAAATATTGAAAGAAAAAAAAAATTAATTTTATATTTAAGTAACTATTAATGTAATGTTTAAATTGCATTAGGTGCTGTTGAACTAATATATAACTTAACAATTGATAAAATTATGGAAGAAAAAGTTGTTCGCAAAGGCATTATAAAATTATTATGTCTTTTATTGGATAGAACAAGTACTGATTTACTTTTAATCAGTTTAAAATTATTAATCCAACTATCTGTTTATAAAGAACATGTAGACAAAATGGTAAGTTTTATTTAGTTATAATATTTTTTCTAAAAAAAAAAAACAGTTAAGAATTTATAATAATACATTTTTCTATGAATATACCTTACATTTAATAGTTAATTTTAGTATATTTGTTCATTTGTTCTTATGCATTTATAACTATAATTACGATTTAAATAAATATTGTAGGTATTGTGTACAATTTTAAGATAACTTTTTTTTTACAATTTTAAATGTTGACAGTAATATATTACAAATCTAAATAAAATATTTATATTTCAGAAAAAATATTCAATAATTGAAAAATTACCCAAAATGTTTATGATGAAAAATCCCACTTTGGAAAATTATACTATTAAATTTTTATACAATTTATCATTTGATGTAACACTTAGTGATGAGATTTTAAAAGTTGGACTACTACCAAAGATAACAGAATTAATAGGTATAAACTAAGAAATGAATAAATATTATATTTATCTTTTTATTCAAAATATCTGTGATTATTATGGTAAAATGTATGAAAATTGTATTTTAATTATACTGAATGGACTCGTTTCATTTTATGACAAATTTTGCAATTTTAGGCACAGAAGAAAATAGTGAGTTGGTATGCCGGTTATGTTACCATTGTAGTATGGATGATCGATCTCGAGCCTTGTTTTCACATACAAATTGCTTATCAAAGGTGAATTAGTTAGCTTATATTCGTGATTTGTTTTAATAAAATTGTTAATTGATATTTCAGATTTCAGATTTACTATTAACATTTAATCAGTACAATTTAATATTGGCTGCATTATGCACAAATTTAACTTTAAATGAACGAAATTCGCAACTTTTAATTGCAAAACAAGGTTTGAAACCTTTTGTACAGTTAGCCATTGATACATCAGATTTAATGTATTATAAAATCCTTCACAACATGTCTAGCCATGAGTCATTAAAACCTCAATTTGTAGTATGTATTATTATTTTAGTTTTAATATTATAACATAAAAATGTATAGTATAGTAAGTATGTAATAAAAAGAATAGCAGTAACTAATTGTTTATGTAAAATTATCATTTATTTATCTAATGCACTCAACCAAAAAAGTTTGTGTATCAAACACAGAAAACTAATGACAAAAATTGTAATTGTATTTAAGTGTTTATAAATTATTGTGTATTTTAGCAACATTTTTAAATAATAATTTAACTTATTGTAAATAATTTGAATTTACTAATATTTAGTCATTCTACAATTAGAATGTTGCTTTATCAAAATAATGAAGTGATATATTTCAATAATTTTGTATTTATAGCATCAATAATATATTTATGGAAGATCAAATATAAAGTTATTTGGTTTGGAAGTAATACAGTGATATTTACAAAAATATATGCTTTTTAAGAAAAATCTACTGCCATTATTTTTTTCATATACTAAATAATAACTTATTAATTTTGATTTTAAATAAATATTACAGGAACTTATTGGACAATTTGCTCATTTAGTTACTATATTAAAAGATATTGAATGCATAATCGAATGTGTTGGAATTATTGCTAATGTAAATGTTCCAGAAGTAGACTTTAAAGAACTTTTGGAGTCAAATAATTTAATTTCATGGATGGTACAATTTGTAAATAGTGGTATAGTATTTTTTTAAATTATTATTTAGTCTTAAAATAACATAATCCTTGTTGGTATGTATCTGAAATTTAAGTATTAACTAATTGACCCTGTAGACTTTGTTGTCCATTAAAAATGTCAATATTATATTATTCAAACTGTGTTAAATTTGTTACTTGACATTCGGTGTAATAGTGTTCAAAACTAAAAAATGTCATCTACCATCTTGAGTCTCATTGTCTCAAAATACTTGTGTAAGCAAAACATTAAAATGCCTTCTCTGTGCAAATTTACATAATATTTTTTTTTTTATGATGATGAAATTGGTGAAAACTACTGAAGTTTCAGAAAATACCAGAACACAAACAATTTTTATCTTTATAATATTACTATACAGTAATCCCTTGTTATTAAAAATCCACGATTTCGATTATCCGCGGTTGGGTCGGCGATAACATTTTATTAATGCATATGATGAAATTGTATCTTTATTATACCCATACTTATAACAGATAAGCTACATAAAGTACATACCTTAATATGTACGGTTAATTTGTTATATCTTAAAATTGCTCTGTTAACAAACATCCATTACAAATTTTTTTCATCCTTCCTAATATATTATCCTTGATTATAAATACTAGTATTAGTATAGTATTATAGTATATTATTAATTCTAGTATTTATAATCAATGATATTATGTATGTATAAATAATTAATAAATTATATTAAAAAAATAAATAATCAAATAATTGTAAAAATATTAACCTTTTTGTGATTTTTAAAATTAAATACAAAATAATATGTACAATATAATAAAAATTCAAAATTGTATGTAAATAAAACCTAACTTCCCGTTTTACATTGCTTTATGGTCTCGTTATCCGCAGTTTCGATATCCTCGCAACTTAGCTGAGACCTAACCTCCGCGGATAACGAGGGATTACTGTACTATTATTATAATTTTAGTTACCGTTTATTAGTTATAACCTTAAATCCTATGAATTAAAAGAAAATACTCAAATTTAAATCAATTATTTTAAAATGCTTATTATCTAATGATAATAAAGGTCTGTTCTTTTTTTTTATAATATTTTATATATTTGTTATCAATTACAAATATTTTATATCAACTCATTATTTCAATATAAACAGTGTCTCATAGCCATTAATATTCATGATGAAATATTTAATTTTAGCATGTAAACCAAATCAAACTGTGACAGATGCAAGATTATTGATAGAAGTTATAAAACTTTTGGGGACAGTTTCAAAGGATGAAAACTGTGGTGAATTACTTTATGAACATGGAACAATTCAACAAGTTATAAATTTATTAAAAAGTAAGAATTTAATACCCAACAAAAAATAAAAGTATCATAAATACAATAAGAACAAATTATAAGCTGATTTGAATCAATTTTTAGAATTTATCACACTATTGTATTGTTATGAATATATAATATAAAGCTTTACTCTGATGTTGTTTACCTATTGTTTAAAATTTAAATATATTTTAATCATCTCTGATAAATTTTACAGTAGAAATTTGATGTAAAATGAAATAAATCTTATCTTTTTATCCATTATTATTATAACATTAACAGAATAAAAAAGAAATACATGATTGTAAAATTGTTTGTATTAAATTAAATACATGAACTATTAAAAACGTGAGCTAGTAGGCTATATTACTCTACTTCTCTACTGTACAGTAAGTTCTAAGTTAACTTTATCATTGAGTAAGGTACTGTAATAAATATTTTAAATTTAAATTCAATATAATATCAATGCAAAAAATTGTGCTGATATAAAGAAGTTTATTTTATTCTGTATTTATAATTTATATTGCTACTAGCTGATCCCGTGCACTTCATTGTCCATTTAAAAAAACCAACTCTATATGATGATTCAAAATGTGTTAATATAATTTATTGTTTAATGCCCGGCTAGTCATATAATAATATATACCCTATCTTGATTTTATATAATAATAATTATATTTAATCGTAATATTTTTTCGAATTTTTAACTTAGTGAAGGTGAAACAATTTTTAAAATTATTACCTAATAACAAATTGCTTTTATCTTATTCATCCGTACTAAATTTTATAACCAATAGCAACCCAATAATAAAGAAAAATATATTTGTATCAATTATATTGTAGTTACACATATATACCCACTCCAAAATTAATTTCGCACAAAACATTCTTGGCCGAGATATAGTTTTTAAAAGGTCGAATATTATTACATAATGTAAAGGTGACATAGTTATTATTATAATGTATTATACATTAAAACTTTTCCAGAGATGTGACCAGTTCTAAACTAACTAAAATAACCATAAAAGTTATAAATAAAAAGTAGGAAAAAATAAATAAAAACAGTGGAAAAATTTTAGGTTATCGAAACTGGTTCAAAATTGAGGCATTCAGTAAGTACATTAATCCTACTGAAGTGCCACTGCAACATAGAATTGTTGTTATGTGGCAATAATTTTACGGCTTTTTAAATAGCGAACTCATAAATTCTTAACTTCCGACTTAACCTGTGGACTTTCTGAAAATGTTAAAACTTCTAACTTTTCTCGATAAAAGAACTTAAACTTTTTTAGCTCTTTAGCTTTATAATATTATAAAGTAAAATTAGCAATCATTTTACTATATTATAACATCAAAGTTTTAATTTATTTCTGCCAAATACATTGTATTTATTATAATATTAATTATACTATAATAGTATATAATTATATGACCGTATGCTAGCTGTCTTACCCGGTATTGTATTACATAATATTCATACATTATTTAATCATTTATCACTTTATTAATTACTCTTATAGTCCTATTTAAATATCTCTAATTTCCATAATATTCCTGCGTACCAAATAATAGGTATCATTGATAGTTCTTCAAATATTTTAGTGTTTAAATTAAAATTTGTATGCATTTTTAATAACAAAGTAATCTGTAATATTTCATGATTGAAAAACTAACAGCAAATTCAATACATTCACTGCTCTACTCAAAACTAAATTGGGTATTTCAAATACATACATATAGTGTCAATAAATATTTTTCAAGTTCAGTTCTAAAGTTCTAAATTGTATACAATTTATGAATAAATAATAAAATAAATATTCAAAGTGAAATAGTAAATATTCATAAAATAAAAATTTAAAATTATCAATTACAGTTACTTAATCGAAACATTAAAAAAAAAATTTTTTTTCAGATCAAAAGGGAGATGACGAATTAACGATACAGATAATGTATCTTCTATATCAACTTATGTGTCACCCAATTACAGGAGATTATATCATTCAAAATACAGGTCTATAAAAATACAATTCAATTAGAAGATATTATATACCTATCATAATATATTTATCCTAAATAACTATTTAAAAAAAAAATTATTTTTAATTTAATATACAATGAATATAGTATATATATATATAATGATTAACTGATGATTACTCTGTTTATAGATTAAATCTATTTAACATTTATAAATTTCAATAAATACATATCAGTTGTTATCTTAAAATATTATGAATTATGATAATGTAGGGATATTATTTTATTTATGTTAAAATAAATAACATATGACTAGAACTGGTTAGTGAAATTAGGAATTCCCACAATTAGGTACATTATAAAACTAGCAAAAATACTCATCATTCAACCAACGTAGAATAGCTTTAGATCATATTATACTGTACTCTGTTCAAGTTAAAAAAACATAGTCAGAGGCTAAACTTGTGCACTTTTATGTGGCAATACTACTAGGCAGATATTATACAGATAGTTGACTTGGTGAAGATAATATACTGGTATTGCCTTTTTTGCGACCCAATGGAAACTAGTTGCTGCTGACTTTGTTTCTTAACTTAAACAGAGTATACGATTAGTATAATACATAGTTGATGAACCTTTTATGGGTCAAATAACAAATTAATTTAATTAAGATTTTTAAAATTGTTCAAGTTTCCAATGTCATAAATACTAAATAGTACATAATAAATATAACATTTTACATACCTAAGAGTATTAAAAAAATTTTAAATGTATATAATTTGTTTCTTTTAATTTCCTAGAGCTAATATCTTATAAATAGCCTAATTTTTATAATTCTAATTTTGCGTGTGCTATTTAAATTTAAAAACTTGTCATTTGTTGAAATTATAAAGTACTTCTAAATTTTAATCATAGTTTTGTTAACTACCACTGATAATATAAGTAAATAATAAGCACTCATAACTTAATAGTCATGTGTTGTAAAATATTTAATTTAAGTCTCATACATATAATTAATTTTAATATTAATATTTTTCTATGAATATTTAAAGTTTTTTTAATTCATTAGTCATCCATAATTGTTTTATATTGTTGATATTAAAAAGAGTAAACTAATATTATATTATTATTGAATGCTGTACAGTACAATTTTTTTTTTGTACTTGTCATAGTTTTTAGTCCATCTACCGTAACTGACTAATTTTTGTATGTTGTGTCATTTATTCTGTTGTCTTCATACTAGATTTTAGTATGAATGAATAATAAGTTGAACTGGATGTTATTGAAATATCCCGATTTAATATTACTTCATTAAGTAATTTAAAAACACCTATTTTTAATTTTTATTGATAATGTATTTATATATTTATGTGTTTATATTATATTTTCAGAATGTCCAATTTATATAATCAGTTTAATGCATGATCCAAACATTCGAGTTCGTAAAATGAGCAACTATTGCCTTGATATAATCAAGGTATGATTAAAATGAATCTCAATTAATATAGAGATATAATGTAGTTTATATTATGCATAAAAAAACAAAAACTATTATATGTTTTATCATAAAGAAACTTATTACTATTCCTTCTGAACTCTGTGTTATGCTATATATATTGTTAATATTTATTTTTTTATTTGCTTTTCTAAACATGCTTAAATGTTTAGCATACTGATTCGCAAGGCTGGGCATAAACAAGTTAAAAAGTTAAAGTTAAGTTAAAAAGTTAAGTTACTTTTAACTAAGTTATTTAACGAGTTTCTTTTTTTTTAAACAACTTCTAACTTAACGAGTTAATTTATTAATTTGTCCTAATATAAATTTCATATATTTAAAATTATATTTTGATTTTTCTAACTTATTGATATTATATATATATATATATATATGTATATTATATATATAAAAATAATAATTGTGGGAATAACCAAATACTTAACGATATGAATGTGAGTGTTTTGCATTATTTCTATATTTGAAATTTTAATAGATATTAGAATAACGTGTATAAGTACAACTATCTTATCTTATCATATCTTATCAACACCTATATAAAATTTGGGAAACGATTTACGAGTAATAATAATTGTATTAGATAATAATATTTTATTTTAATCTGCTTATTCGCAGAAAATATGTATATATATATATATATATATATATATATATATATATATATAATATATATTATTATAAAACAAAAATGTTATATATGTGTAATTTATTTAATTAAATCCTAATAACAAATTTAATAATTACAATTTACAAATTTAATGGGTATTAACAAGAAAAAAAATTTTTAAGTTAAGCTATCATTTTGGAAAACGTGTAGGTAAAAAAAAATACATTGAAATAATTTATTTGTTTTGTTAGATTTTATAATTGATTGAAGTATGTAAGTAGTACTTACTAAGTACCTACTGTAATTAATACAATTACATATGTTTATTGAAAATAGTTAAACTTCCATTATATATTGTGTTATTTGTTAAGCTTTGATAAAAATGTATGATAATTTATTGTACATGAAAAAAGAAAATTAACTTATTTTTAACTAAGTTAAGTTACTTTTTTTTCAAATTAACTTTTAACTTTTAACGAGTTAAATAAATAAGAAAACTAATTTTTAACTTTAAACTTAACTTACATTTTTCTGTATTAACTTAACTTAACAAGTTAAAATAATTAGTTAACTTGCCCAGCCTTGCTGATTCGTTCAGAGAGTGTAGGTACAGTAGGCACATCATATTTTTTTTTCTCTAACCCATTTGCAACAAACCTAATTTATGTTTAGCAGAATCAACCCTATGTTATTTCTTGTGATGTTACCTTAAATATCTGAGTGGTTTCACATGTTATAAAACATTAAGTCAATATAGTTTCTTTTGTGCAATATTTTTAATTTTATGCAATTTATAAAAAATTTTATATCTTAATTATTTACATGCTCATAACTTATATACAAATTATAATATCATAAAAAATCCAACTAGACTTACCTAATGTTTGAAAATGAAATTATTTTGTAATATTAATGATTTCCTACTAAACATTCATTTGGTATTTTTCCCATTGGTATTATTATTAGAAGAAAACGGTATAGTATGCTGATATAATTTTAAATATAATATTTCTGTTGTATAATATTTTATTCGAGTTATATTCAATGTTAAAAAACAGAAAATGTAAGAATACAAAGAAAAACATTTATTAATACATGAGATTGTTTAGCAATAAAAAAAAATTTTAAATATAACTTAATAACCAAATTACTTTTTTATGTATTTATTAATACACATAGGAAAATTTTGAAAAATATATGATTAATATGCTAAAATTATAATTGTATTTGTATAATTTTACTTTTATGAAATGTTGAATACTTATATTCTTGATTATTTTTAAGGAATTTGATGAAACGTGGACAAAAAAAATAAGGGCTGCAAAGTTCTGCTGGTTCAATGCCTATTGGTTGAATATGATGAAAAATGAATGTGATGTACCAAGTATAAAACCTAAATATGACTCTAATAACGAAATAAATTTGTATAGTTATGTACATCAAGCAATATTGATGCCTGAAGATGGTAAACATTTTGTATGCGGTTTTATGTTAACTTTTTAAGTGTGTAATTTTTCATATATTTGTTAGATTTCATGTATGATAAAGATGATAATATTGAGATTATGTCAACAAAATCACACACTAATAGTAGTCGGCCAGAAAGCAGAAATCTAGAAGATAGGTTTGTAATTATTACAACAAGAATTTTATTTATCTACTGTACATTATTTGATTTGATAGATTTGATTACGAGCTTGATACATTCAATGAAGAGCAGTACAACATTGATAATTATGATGATGATATTACAAGTACAGGTGGACATTTGATGCAAAAATTTACGAACAACATTATTCATTTTACAGATTAATTTTCCTTTCGTTTTCTATTTTGTTTAGCTACCATATATTTCACTTAATTTATACTATAATGTATTATTACATCTATAATTAATGTTATTAACCATCTAAATTAGCGGAGAAGTCTAAAAAGTAACTACTAAACATTTAATTTCACGTTATATTGCATATACCAATATATAAATATATATATTTACGTAAAATTATGGGCCACAAAAAATATTAATTTTTTTTACCATAAATGTTATTAAATCATTAATATTATGATTTTAGTTTTCTTAAATTGGATAAATCAGATAAAAACTAGAAACTTTTTAGTTTATTCTATAAAACTGTAATAAAAGGAAAAGTGTGTGTTAAATTTTAATTTTTAAGAAAGGAAATACTTAATTTCTCAGTGGTTGTAATTTTGTTATTGTAAACATCAAAATTATTTGTTCAATTATTGTTACAGTTTTACATGGTTGTGTTTGAATCTACTTGATTTACAAACAATAACAGAAAACATTATTAATGAAAGACTTCATTTTATTCTAAAATATATCATTTACATTTATTTACTATCCGCTAAGTTATGTTGATAACTGATTTGACAATACTTATTATTTAATTTGAGATAAATATTATTGTACTAAACTAATATTATTATTATTATTTATTAGAACGAGTGATAGGTATTACTCAACCTTGATATTAATAAATGGGGCTCGGAAATTGTAGGAGCTAAAATAGGCAAAATATGTACGAAACGCGATTATATGCATTACAAATATACATAAAAATATGATTATTTGTCATTTTGATATCTTATTGAGCTGAAAATAAAATTAAAAATATTTTTCAGTATTTTTAAAATTACGAAAAAAAACGTGTTTTCTAATTCCTATTAAGTTATTTCATTGAACCACCAATTCTTTCTTAAGCTTTTCAAATTCCAAATGACCAACGATTATTAGATAGAAGATGCATATCTTAACTTTTTCTGAATGGAAACTCTTACTTCGCTAGATATTTCTTCTAATTTTAGTTTGTGCAATTACTTCTATTGTTTCAGATAACAATTGACTCCTTGAGTTTCAAGTTGCATAATTTTTACAGTTAACACCCGTAATTTGAATCTATAAAAATTAATTTGGTAATATACGTCTAAAATAAATGAAAAATTAATTTTTTTAGCTGAAATTGACAACGTGCATTTTTAATTTTTTAACTAGAAATTTTTTAGGATTTACATTTTCACCCTTATTTATTTAGACGATATTTAAACGTTAGGTATTTTAATTTTCACTTTAAGTTGTGAACTATGAATAACTTAAAGCAGAACAAACGTAAATAAATATGTTGTTTATTTCGTTAGAAAAGAACCTATTAGAATTATCTAAATTAATAAATAATAACCTATGCTATTTTAAATTGGAATAGAAACCTTATATCCTTATCTAATAGTTAATACTTATCTAACAAAATTAATGATATGTGGATTTTGATCGTCCCAGTAACGGTTATTTTGTTTATTTATAACACTATTATTTGTAAATTTAGATTCATCTGTCCATAGTATTGAATTTAAAATTAATGGATTTTCATCTTAACTTGCCATGAACCACGCAACAAAAGAAAGTCTACGATCTGCATCACCCTGACGCAAATGCTGAATTAAATCAGGTCGATATGGGTGCATTTTGTATTTTTTTTAAATCTTACAAACTGCAGTATGCGATATTCCAAGCTCTTTGCTGACGTGCGGTGTAGAAACTCTGGGATTTACTCTAACATAGGCTAATATTTGTTCTTCGATCTCCTCACTTAAAGCATCACCTCGTCTTTGTTGTTAGTTGTTTACCCTCTTGGAAAATAACCCATGGGTTCCTAGATTAGTTTCTAAGTTATGAAAAAAACTATGGGCAGGGTGTTCTCTATCTGAAGTTATCAATACAAACAACGAAACTAACTTAGAGAATTATCTAAAAAAAATAAATAAAATTAGTAAGCATGCCTGGATAACGTTGAGCTTAAATTTGTGCTGCACGACGTGAATTTTTTTTATCACTCCCAATAAACAAATAACATATCGACTTTTTCTGAATGATTCATATTTGTCACGGAGTAACGTATGAAGTAATGTAATAAACGATGAAAAATATCGAAATGTTCGGTAATGTCATTAATTTTGTTAGAATTGTCATACAGTTTAATTTTATAATGCTTGATGAAATACGATAAGTATTAACTATTAGATAAGGACATAAAGTTTCTATTCCAATTTAAAATAGCAAAGGATTTTATTTATTAATTTAGATAATTCTAATAGGTTCTTTTCTAACGAAATAAACAACATACTTATTTACGTTTGTTCTGCTTTAAGTTATTCATAGTTCACAACTTAAAGTGAAAATTAAAATACCTAACGTTTAAATATCGTCTAAATAAATAAGGGTGAAAATGTAAATCCTAAACAATTTTAGAATAAATTATTTTCAGAGTTACAGTGAAAAAAAAACTGAAAATTGCACGCATTTTGCAGTATTTTTGTTGTTTGGCTGTAACTTGGTCAATTTTGGACTTAGGAAGTTGGTTCAACTACCAAAATTCATTAAAAAATTAGGCAAAAAAATATCAGTGGTTAAAATAGGTGGTTGTCATTTAAGAAAAAAAAAGTTGTATTGCGAATGCGCAAGTCTAATTAAGTTAAAAAAGTTCATAGGCCATTAAAATGTGTATTTTTATGTTATAACAACCAACTAGAAAACATAATTCAAATTGCAGGACCCTGGACACTACTCAAAGATATTGAGTTTTTCAATTAGCGATTACATGCTGTACAGCTTGGTTTTCTAAGTTGATCCGCTATAAATTGATAGCATACAGAACGATATGCAATTCCTACAAATTCCGTGCCCTATTAATAAGTATTAAACAATTTGATAGCTCAAAAAAAGCTTAATGGCAGTGAAAAATTAATTTTTATAAAATAAAATATATATAATAATTTAATGTTAAAATCTTAATAAAAAAATAAATAAAACATGTTATTTTTATATTCATTTTCAAAAATATGACAGTCTATTGTATAAAAATGTATGTGTTATTTATCTAGTCAAATAAGAATTCTATTATATTTTTGATAAGTTTTTGTGCCATTCAAAAATGTTTTATAATTATATATATATATAAAATTTCAAACAATATTTTAATTTGTAATTGGATATTAAATAATTTGAGGATTAGGGAGTATAGAATTTTTAATCATTTAAAAACATTTTCACATTTATAATATGCACATTCTATATATATAATTGTTTTACTCAAAATTTAAAATAAGTATTTTTTTTTTTTAGTATTTTATAGATTTATATTTTATATATCCCTCCACTGATTTAATTTAATATTTTTATACACATTACCTATTTAACTAACACTAACACTAATCTTTATTTTTAAAATGTATTTAACTTACATTTATACACTAATGCTATTTTATCATATCTGCAGCAAGCGTTTAAAATAAAATCAATTTCAAATTTTATCAGTTTTAATAGGTAACGTAATGGGTAAAATAGGTAATGTATGCAAATTTTTCCAGTTTCTAAATTAATTATTGCAGTTATATTTGTATTATTATTTAAAATTTCAGTTAAGTATAAAATTAAAAACGGGCGACAATTTTATTTTTATTTTGAACTTATTATGAACTGTGTTTTATCATAAGTTAATTTACTAATTGTTTAAGAAAAATGATTTTAGTTATTTTTTGTTTGTTTAATTTGTTTTAATTAAAATATGAGTCTCAATCTAAAAGGTATGTATTTACCTTAAAATGCATTCCTTTTAAACTTAAATATTCACAGTTTTATTAAAATTGACTGTGTTACCAACTTATTTTGTAAACTTTCTTTACCTTCATATATTTATTTCTATTATTTTTACAATACGATTACTATTATTATTATTATTATTTTGTTTAATATTGTATTAATTGATATCTAGTGCTCTTTTAACATTATCATTCCATACAAATGTTTGAACTACCTAATAATATGATAAAATAAATTGTGATATGCAACTCCAGAGTATATATGTAAATTTATATGTTAACTACATCACTAAATTATAACTCATTATTATTACATATACTAAAGATAAGTTATTACTGATACACACAAAATGAGTGTACCTAAACATGTATGCATAATAATTGTTTTCTAGCAGTCTGTGTTTAAGGTAAATATATTTTATTGAATGAAAGTGGTATAAAATTAAATTTGTACCTGAGTAGTTTATTTATCACATTAGAAAAAATTTAAAATGTCTAGGGTTATTCATTTTTAATTTTTAAAGTTTTAAGCTAACAACTCTTAACACTCGCTAGGAAGAGTAAACGGACGTCTCGCCCCCACCGTTTCGTCACCGTAAAAAAAACTCGTCCAGGGCAATTTTTAAGATAGGACGTTTCGTCCCGGAGAATTACAAGACATAGGACTTTGGTCTATCGCATATTATGATTAAAGAACATTCGGTTCTCACATTTCTAAATAAACAGCATTCAGACATTAAATTATATTAAATTTCGAAGTAATAATACTAGGAAACTTATACTAGCAAACGAGAATAAAATAACAAACACATCAAAAACCTTCCAAATCAACGATTTAAAATTGTACACCTATATTTAACAAATCACAGTTCGTTTAGTAACGAATTTCCTACTGGTTCTGATTTGAGAAAAAATAAATTAAGCACACAATGAAATCAAAATTAAATAAGCAAACAAATGTTATGGCGGTATTTTCCAAAGAAACCGATATAACTACTGAAGCGAGTTTTTGTATGGCGTTTAATATTGCTCGAGCAAAGCACCCATATACAGATAGGGTATATTTAACAAAATACATTTTAGATGTTATTTCCATTTTAAAACCGGAAAATAAAAAATAACTAAATATGGTTGAAAATATTTCGAATAGTAGACATACTATGGAAAGACACATTTCAATGACAAGTTCAGATATTTTCTCTAATTTACAAAATGAAATTGCTAATTGTTCTGCATTAAGTTTAGCGTTAGATGAGTCTACTCATGATAAATTTAATTTAATTTATCATGAATCTACTGACATTCAAGATAATCCACAGTTAGCTATTTTTGTACGTTATGTGACGATGAATATGGAAGTGAAAGAATAATTATTAAATCTTATAGCTCTTAAAGAAACTACTAGAGGTTGTGATATTAAAGATGCTCTTGACGTAGTACTCGTAAAGCAGATTAGTACCTATTGCGAAAATTGTTAGCATCTCAACTGACGGTGCACTCAGTATGACAGGTTGTAAAAATGGATTGATAGGTATTTTAAAAAGTGATACTGATTTTCCAGACTTCATTTCAATTCACTGCATTATTCATAGAGAACACCTAAAGGCTAAATATTTTAAATATGAACATGTGATGAGTGCTGTTCTTAAAATTGTAAATTACATACGTTCAGGTTCAAAGATACATCGAAAATTTAAAAACATTGTTGAAAGTTTAGAGGATGATATTCCAAATTATGTTCCGTGGTATTGTTTAGTTCGATGGTTATCGGTAAATAACGTTTGAATAAAATAATATTAAATAAATAAAATATTAGAACCTATTAAAACATTTTTAAAAGAAAAAGATAAAAACTTTCCACAACTTTCAGAATCACAATGGTTAAGAGATATGTCATTTTGTACTGACGTTGTGCATCACTTAGGGCCATTCTTACAATGCTCGGTTAGTGCCTGATAACACTAACCGGAAGAATTTATCATGAGTTAACCGATAGAATTCTACCGGTTAGTCTTAACCGACACTTAACCGGACATTGTAAGAACGGCCCTTAGCCACATTAAATATGTCTCTTCAAGGTAAAAATAAATTCATAAATAACCTAGTACAAGACATTTTTTTTTTCCAAAATAAGCTTAAACTTTTTCAAAGAGACTTAAGAATAAATAATTCAAACCATTTTCCGTACTTCAAAAATTGAGGATTATTTGGTTGGAATCTCAACAAAATTGAATTGTGAAGATTATGTACAAAAATTAGTGTTTATCAACTCACTTTGAAGATCGATTTAAAGAGTAAAGACTTGAAATTACTTAAACTTTTGATTGCATTTTTAGAAAATCCCTTTGTAATTAATGTTATTGAAAATGATAAGGGGTTATGTGTTCGAAAAAGCATATGTTCGGAAGAATTTTTGTTCGAATAGTTAAACTCAGTCTTAAGAACAAGCATATTATATTAAAATATTATTTATTTATTTATTATTTATATAGTGAAAAAAATTATTAAATGTATAGGTCTATGTATATCGTCAAATAAAATAAATAAATATATATACGAGTATATTCAAGTTAAAAGTTTAAATTGTACGCAATGCCTCTTAAAAACTCAATGTTATTTTGATTACTATTTTTAAATCTTAAAACTAAATTTTTAATTCTTTCTTCGTGTTGTTGTCGGGATACCTTTATTTTTTTTGCAATTCTGCCTTGTATAAATTGTTCAATTAAGCTTTCGTTCTCGTTCTGCATTTTTTGAAGGTGTGTTATGAATTTATAAGCACCTGGATGTTTCGATATCAACCTGTATACAATAAACGCGTATCGTACGCCAGACGATATCGACGAGGGAAACGCGCCATAATGTTAATTGTTAAATTGTCTTAAATAACCGTCTTTCCCTGGTTAACGGTATAATAGTCGGAATATACTATAGATAATAGATATCTTAATATCTATAATTTCAAAATAATAAATACAAAGTTTTCGAACAAAAATTCATCCGAACATATGCTTTTTCGAACACTTTTCATTCGAACATATCATTTTCGAACACGTAACCCGACACCATTGAAAATGGATGTCCAATATTAAAATCAAAAGATACGGCAGCTTTAGAAATTGGACTCTTAGAATTATTGGATGATGAAGGAGTGCCAGTGGTGTATTGGAGGGTATACGGGGGTATACGGCGTATACCCAAAACGTATTTGTCGATCAGAGCGTATACTGATAAAATATGCAATATTGATGATATATTTTTAATTTTATTATTGAATATTTTTGTTGATATCACAACTTAATCGAGAATATTTTTTGTATACAATATGGCATTATTACCACGATCACGGTCTTAGAAGATGACCGTGACCACGATTATAGATAAACGATTATTTATAAATAAAACTATGCGGTATGTTTACAACTGCCTACTGGTTTTGTTATACTGGTTAGTGGTTACATAATCATAATACCATTGTCACGAGGAAAATTGATAGCGGTAAACATTTAAACCATAGATAATAGAAGAATTCTATATAATATGATTTAAATAAGTAAATACTAAATAAGTTAGGCTTGCTTATGTTTTCAGAAAACCACGTTTTATAACAATCATGTAATCAGTTATCACAAGAGACATTGTAAAGTAGAAAAGTGACTTGAGTTTTAAGTTTTAACATTGTTCTGTGATTTTAATAATTTAATTTAATGTGATGATATTGATATATATTATGTATGTAGACATGTAGTACCTATGTATGAATGATACATTGATACGTTTGCTTTCTATCATTCTGATTTCTGTCATGTAGACATTAATTTGTAAATAAACGATTAATTAATGATAATTTATACCATATTAATTTTACTTACCTAGTACCAATTGCTAAATATACCAATTAAAAATTTTTATTTACAAAATGAGTGAAGATAAAAGGAAATTGACAACAAATATATTGTCGTACTTTTCAAAAAAGCCTAAAGTAGAGACCATTGGCTGTTTGAATATAATATAGATAATGTAAGTTATTATATTATATTTTATTAACTGTAGAGTTTTAGAAATTCTGAACCAGACAAGAGTATACTTATGAATTTACCATCTCAAACCAAAGTAAATTATGTCAAAAATTAATTTGCTAAAAAATATTTCTTTTTTATGAATAAAATAAAATTTTTTTTACCTTATAGAATCTTCACGCAGTATGTACTTCCAAAGTTTCAAGCAATTGTAATTATTCTAATATGGTAACTTTGGAACCACAGGTAAGAGTACATAATATTTTATTATAATATTGAATTTGAAAGAAGTAAAAATTAATTTAAATTTTAAATTTTATTTCTGTGAATACTCATAGTCTACAAATTAACATGATGGATCAATAATAAATAGTTATTTAATATTTTATATCCATCATCTCATCAGTTGTGTCAACTAAAATTTTAAATTGGTAATGTAAATTTGATTTTCTGAATATTTATTTACTGTGTTGAAGTAAGTTGTAATACTTATAAGTTATAACAAAGACATGTACAGTACATGATGTTTCTACTTTGGATTAGTGGTTTTTTGTTTCTCATATTATTTATTGCATAATAATATGCTTATGCTATTAGCTTATTATAATATTTGAAGCCTTATGTATTATAATTTATAATTGCTACTGCACAGTGGCAATCATAGCATAAATGTAGATAAATTATACATATAAGATATATATTTCAAAAAAATTAAAATGGTGAACTAAAATATTATCTATTAACTATATACGTATATGTACTATACTATATGTCTATATGTATCTTTTAATAAAATTATAGTACCTCTTAACTGTGCTTAGCTGCGGCTATCAAAATTACCACACATTTGCTACTGCACACTTAAATAATTATGCTATTATACACATTATGTATGCAACTACATATAAAAATAGGCCCAGCTGAATATTTGCTTATAAGTTATAGTTGATATTTTATAATTACTAAATTTAGGTATTTTATATACATATCATGCTTTAAATACATTGAATGATTACATTTTTAGTAAGCTAGTTTATGTTTTAATTCAGTTAACTTTTGACAATTTATAATAGAAATTAAATACATTATTAAATGTCTAGGTCAATGTATTACAAGATAAAAGTCGAATTCCATTAGAATTATGGCCGTTAGAATGGAGAAATGAACAGTGGAGGGAAAAAAAAGCAAAATACCCATGGCTAATATGTTTTAATAATAAACTTGGATGTAGCATATGCAAAAAATTTGCTGAATTTAAATCTTTTAAAAGCCATAATATTGAAATGGCAAAAGAATGGACTAATTGCCAAATAGACAGTGGTGATAATCCCAAAAAAATAACTCGGCTAGCTATCTTAAGAAATAAAATTTAAAAAAACATAGTTCTTCTAAGGCACATACAACTGTTTTTAATGTTGCAACTGAAAAAGAAACAAATTCACTTATAAAAAACTTTGAAGATACTGAAAACACAGTATAAAAATATTGTAATAACAATTTAGGTTAGAAACTTAGAAAATAATGTATAATAATTGACAATGAAAAATTTAATATATTAATAATAATAATGTAAGAAAAAGATATCAGTATATCGGTAGTGCCGGTGATAATATGATCCGACGTCTGAAAACCAGCAGTGTGGCCAACGCATTATAATGATACATCCCGGCCACCTTGAAGCTGTGGCTTCAAATTGAGGCTGGTAAAGGACAGATTTTCACAACTGGTCTGGTTATTTCAGTGCCGCTTGGTGTCCGTAAGGTGACAACCCTGACTACTCCGTCTTGTCCTGGATGTGTTGCTATGACTCTGACAAGTCTCCAAGAGAGTGGAGGAGAATTGTCTTCCTCCAGCACAGCTAGAGTACCAATTTCGATCTGGGAGGGTAATTGTATCCACTTACTCTTGCCTTGCAGTGAAGACAAGTATTCTTCTCTCCAGCGTTTCCAGAACAGTTGGAACGCTTTCTGTACTAATTTCCACCGTTTTAGTCGATTTGATGAAATCTCTGTGACATCATTATCTGGCAGTGCTAGTAATGGAGCCCCTACTAAAAAGTGACCAGGTGTGAAGGGTTGATGATCTCCAGGGTCTGAAGATAAGGCAGTTAAAGGCCTTGAGTTGAGGCATGCTTCCACTTGTGTCAACAGTGTGGTAAGTTCTTCGAAGTTGAAGTGAGAAGAGTTCATAGCACGGTATAAGTGATGTTTGCAGGACTTCATTGCTGACTCCCAAAGCCCGCCAAAATGCGGGGCTTTGGGTGGAATGAATACCCATTGTATGCCGTCGTCCACTAGTATTTCAGCTACTGATTTAGTGTTGGGTGTGCTTGCTAAGTAACACTTAAGTTCCTTGCGAGCACCAACAAAATTAGTACCGTTGTCAGACCAAATTTGGGTGGGTAGACCACGCCTAGAAGTGAACCGGCGTAGGGCTGCTAGAAACGCTTCACTGGTCAGACTGCTCACAAGCTCGAGATGAACAGCCTTTGTTGCCATGCATACAAATACTGCTATGTATGCTTTTACTAGTTCAATCTTCTTCAGACCTGTTTTGACTTGGATAGGTCCTGCAAAGTCCACTCCGGTGATAGAAAACGGTTTGCTTGGCGTGACCCTTTGCTTTGGGAGTTGGCCCATTGGCTGTAGTAGTGGAGTTGGTCGGGCTCTGAAACATTTCTGACATAAGTGAACAATCCTTCTGGCGTTGTCTCTACCACGGAGAGGCCAAAATTCATTTCTTATGTTTGCTAGGAGTCCTTGAGGGCCTATGTGTAGGAGGCGTAAGTGACGTGCTTGAAATATCATATTTGTGATATTGTTGTTGGCTGGTAGTACTGCAGGATGTTTGCGTCCAAATGGTTCATCTGAATGCTGCAGTCGGCCACCTACGCGTAGGACACCATCCTTCATAAATGGAGATAAACATTTTAATGGACCTTTGGTTATCAGACCACCACTAGATAGAACTTTGATCTCGGCAGCAAATTCCTGGTTCTGCACAAACTGTATCCAGCGCCACTTCACTACTTGCAGTTCAGTTACTTTGATGGGCCCTAGAGTTGGTTTCACATTCTGACTGTTTTGTCGCCACCGGAGCCATGAAATAAATCTTAACCATATAGCAGATATGCGCAATAGTTTATTCCAATTAGAAATTAGATTAGACAGACTAAATTGGTTTATTGTAGTAGTAAGAGTGAATTTTAGTGGTCTTTTTTCTAGTGTGTTGTCATCTGGTGGCTGAAATTCTTCTTTACATCTATTATTGATTAAGCGTTTTTGCAAGAACTCTGGTCCTGACCACCACAAGCTCAAGTTCAATAACTCAGTGGCTGATACTCCACGAGATAGAGGATCAGCTGGGTTGAGGCTGGTACTTACATGAGACCAGTTTTGTTGCTTGACAGCTTCATTGATCTGTGTGACTCGGTTAGCTACATACGTTTTCCATTGTGAAGATTCTCCCTGAATCCAAGTTAGAGTAACTGTGGAGTCGGTCCAACAATATGTATTATGTAGTGACAATCCCATCGATTTTGCTACCCTTGATATTAGCTCAGCCAGCAGATGGGCGCCGCACAGTTCCAATCGGGGTATTGTTTGTGTTTTTGTGGGTGCCACTCGTGACTTGGCGCATAGCAATTGTACATGCCACAATTCATCACTAACCTTCTGTCACAAATACACACATCCGCCGTACGCTATCTGTGATGTATCGAAAAATCCGTGCAATTGCATTTCTCGATGCGGGTTATACTTTACTGATCGCGGAATGAATAGTTGGTCTAGGTTTTCCAAATCCTTGGTGAAGGTCTCCCAACGTTTTTGTACAGACAGAGGTAGCTATAATTATAGATCATCCCAATTGGCCTTGATTTGCCATAGTTCTTGTAGAAACACCTTGCCTCGTATCAGAACTGGACCTAAAAAACCAAGGGGGTCAAATATACTGTTTAACGATGAGAGTAAATTACGCTTAGTCCTGGTATCAACTTGTTCCCTCTGAGATATGCTGTACGTCAATTGATCCCTTTCTGGACACCAGACTAACCCTAATGACCTGATTGTGTCCTGATTCCCTAGATCCAATGAGAAATGTGGTTCGTCAGATACTTCTGATATGTATTGTCTTACAGCCGCACTGTTTGAACACAATTTCCGTAGCATCATGCCCTCAGTATTTAGTGCTTGGGATACATCACGGAATAGTGTTAGTGCTTCTTCGATTGAATCTGACCCACTGATGTAGTCATCCATATAAAAGTCGCTTTTAATTGATTGAGCAGCTGTTGAACTTATAGATGCTACAGATGATGTTATTTCTTGCAACACACGGGTGGAGAGAAATGAGGCAGATGCTGTACCATAGGTAACTGTGTTTAATTGGTAGTGTTGTAACTCATGTTCTGGAGAGGCTCTCCACACGATTCTTTGGTAGTTACGGTCTTGTGGTTGCACCCAGACTTGCCGAAACATTTTTGCCACATCTGCTGTGATAACAACTATATGGCTACGAAAGCGTAGCAAAATGTCAAACAATTCTGGTTGGGTGGTTGGGCCTGGAGCTAAAATGTCATTAAGTGATTGTCCTGTGGTTGACTTGGCAGAACCGTCAAATACTACCCGCACCTTAGTAGTTGTACTTGATTCTTTAACCACAACATGGTGTGGCAAGTAGTAGTACCCTTCAGTATGAGTACCTGGGTTGTTTACCTTAGACATATGACCTAGAAGATGGTATTCACTCATAAAGTCTACATAGTTAGAACGCAGTATTGGATCTTTCATTAGTCGCTTCTCCACACTAAGGAAGCGTTGAACTGCCATGTTGTGAGAGTCCTAATACTGCTGGGTCTTGAGTGAATGGTAAATGCACAATAAACTTGCCATCTACTCCACGCTTATGTGTATCCTTGAACATTTTTTCACATGCTTCATTTTCATTAGTTCTGGTAGGTGATTGATGTGGTGACATCCATCCTGTAACACTAAGTAAACATGAGATAAGAGGTTTAGGTTTTTTATTAACCTTTAATGATTGGCTTTTTGCCCTTCCGGCTACAATCCAGCCTAGCAATGTTTTGCATAACCATGGTGAGACTCCTTGTAATGCAATCTTTTCACTTAACAAAACTTCAAAAAATATTTCATTCCCAAGTAGTAGATCAATCTTGGACGTTGAATGAAATAGTGTATCAGCTAGTGACTGTTGAACTGATGTTGGTATAGACCAGGAGGATGTATCAAAGTTGAGTGCTGGAAATGGCATTGTAACGACTGGCAAAACCTGACAGTTTATAACAAATGAGAACTGTGAATAACGAGACTTAATTAATACTTGACAGCATTTGGAAGGTTTTGTCGAAACACCATTTACACCACTAATTTGGAGTGTACTACGTTGGGTGGGCAACTCTAACAACGTTGCTATTTTTTGCGATAGGATGTTAATGTGAGATCCACAATCTAAAACTGCTCTACATTGGTGCAGATTACCTTTATTATCTTGTAAGTAGACAATCGCAGTAGACAGTAATACTTGAGATGCTACAGAGTATTCGTGGAGTGTAGTTGTGGCCATTTGAAGTGCTACTGTTGACTGTATTTCAGTGTCACCTGATGATGATATGTTGTTATCAGTAGAGGCTGTTGGCTTGGAAAGTTGACTTATATCTGAGACTGACTTTTTTTGGTATGGTAATCCATGTAGCATTGAATTGTGTTTGCGATGACAGTGTCGAAATAAGGAAGCTTTGCATTCATAAATTGTGTGTTCAGCTGAAAAACAATTAAAGCATAATTTATGTTTTTTTATTGTGTCATACCTGTCTTGAATCGACATTGTCTTAAACCGTTCACATCGGTAGACCTTGTGTGGTTCTGCACAGGCTGGACACCTTTCTTGACTAGCTTGAGTGGCTATAAGAGATGTGGAATTATAGCCTTTTTTTTTTTGAGTGGTTTGGTACCTTTGTAGGTTGATGTTTGGTTTTCAAACGATTCCAGCGACCCAGCTTTACTCTCTAGAAATTCTGTCAAGTGTTTAATGCTGAGTTCTGTGTTTACTGTAATTGACAGTTCCCATTGCTCTAGTGTTTTAGTGTCTAGTTTGGCTCTTACTATACCTACCAATAGATCGTCCCAGTACTTGACAGGGCGTGATAGGGCATGTAGTGCTTCTAAGTGTGTTGAGAACTTAAGTAAAAAGCTTCGCAGGTCACATGCTGTTGAATTGGTAAGTTTTGGCAGTTCTAATAATGATCGTATATGTGATTCTGTAATTAATCTTTTTCTGTCATACCTCTGATTTAAAACGCTCATAGCATTATCATAACATGATTCATTTACCTCTAACGAATTTATCTAATCGAGTGGTGGTCCTGACAGACATGATTGTAGGAAATGCTACTTGTCTATGTGTGTTAACGATGGTTCGTTATGTATTCGAGATTTAAAGCAGTTGAAAAATCGTTGCCACTTATTATAATCACCGTCGAACTGTTCCAATGGTAGCCGTGGTAAATGTGAACGTATCGACATTGTGCTATTCGATCCTTGACTGAGAGGTGTTTGTTCTCTGTAAGTTGCGTTTGTGTCGCAAGCATTACTAATTTCTGGTCGAAGTGTTGATTTTATTAATCTAGTGAGTCTACCTGCGGTGCTGTGGTATTTTGTTTCAAAATCGTCACGGTCTAATGAGTATTGCTCGTCATTTTCAATATCAATTTCTTCAATTTTAGTTTGTACGATTTCAAATTGTTGAAGTAGGGACGGTAATGCCGATAACCTGGAGGCTGCTTCGCTTACCGCATCTGGAGAGTGTGTAAATCGATCGATGAAGCTGGTGACTCTGGTAAGCGCGGCTTTTATCTGGTCGCGTCGCCGTTTCAACGTTGCACTGGTTTGGAAGGGATCTTGATGGTATGAGTGATCTAGATTATCTTGCTCGCTGTTGACTGACATTGTTTTGTGGTATTATCCGGCGTCGATGGACCAAATGTTGACGCACGATTCTATCCGCACTTGGATCGATTATTCGCGCAATGAATAGGTAAATGGACTGTATAATAATAGGAAATGTCATTGTATAATTATATAATTGTGTTAATCAATGTGTGTCCCTCGCGACACACAAACATACGATATTGTACATGTAAAAGAAAAAAGGAATTAATTATAATATAATAATGATGCTAGCAAGTACATGGATCCCGCACGATGCATGACGCTGCAGTAATACAGTATAAAAATATTGTAATAACAATTTAGGTTAGAAACTTAGAAAATTATGTATAATAATTGACAATGAAAAATTTAATATATTAATAATAATAATGTAAGAAAAAGATTTCAGTATATCGGTAGTGCCGGTGATAATATGATCCGACGTCTGAAAACCAGCAGTGTGGCCAGCGCATTATAATGATACAAAGAGTTTTGTAGAACACATAACATTCGACATACACTGAACTCATCGAGACACCCAAAAGCTAACGGGCAGGTGGAACGTGTCAACCGTACGTTGGTTAGCACATTAATGATTTACACAAAAGAACACAACCGTTTGGATAAGGCAGACGGTGAAGTGAAAATGTATCTTAATAACATGCACAACAAAACGACTGAGATGACACCATATGAACTTTTACATGGGCACGCCCCCAAACTAACCAACAGTGTAGTTCAAAAATTTGGGATTAACAGTCCAGAATCCAAAGATGTCGGTGCTCCAACAAGAGGCCAAAGAACTGATACTCAAGAAGCAGGAAGACATGGCCAGGTATTACAAGCCTAAACGTGTTGACAATGTCACGTATGACCTAGGGGAAGTTGTGGCAATGTCAGTACCATCGACGCCAGGAGAGTCATCTAAAGTTTAGATTCTAAACTGCAAATAAAGTACAGAGAACCTTTAAAGATGATAAAAGTCCTGCCTAGCAATACTTACCATGTAGCCAGTGTGCCAAGGGCTGGTGGACGGGCATACAGCACTACAGCTCATTTATCCCAATTAAAACAGTGGTGACTGGTGAACGAGGAAGACAACGTATCTGATGAAGAGGACTCCCTGTCAGAGGAAGAGGATGTTGGCTCTGTTCAGGAAGATCTCAACAATGAGGAATCTAACGAGTCAGACAGTAAGGTGGCAGAAGAACCGCTGAAGAGGAGCAGACGCCCGCCAGCCAACCTTGGAGACTACATCCAGTGACTATACGAGGACGCATTGGAGGTCAGGACGACCGAATGTTGGCTGCACTGAGCGAACTGAGTTTTTAAGATATCAGTATTCAGTATTGTTTTTTTTAGTTAGTCTAGTCTAAGACGCCCTTGTCGTACGACCGTTGATCTCTTGATCTCTAACTGTTATCACTTTGTTATATTACGTTATTTGTTTAATTATGTTATTTGTTCCTGGCATATGTGCTATACCTAAGTTTGAATAAAGTGCTCATTTATAAGTATTAACGTTTTTCTATCCTGACATAAATCAAGTTTAACAATGTGTTATGTAAATTACTAAACCTAATAAATTCGTAACAAAAGTGTTATTAAAAACTAAAATGTTTTATTTTATTTTAAATTAATTTCCTATTTTCATTTATTTTTATTATACCTAAGAGTGGATCATGATGAATATGAAAAAAAAGCAAAATGTGTAACAATTGTAAAAACAATAAAGTATATTATTGTTAAAAATGTACTGGTAAATGCTCTACTATTTTATTTATAAACATCACATACTTACCCTAACTGCTAAAATTATGGCTACGAAAAAAGAAACATAGTTAAAATGTTATTTTTAATATAATTTCTTTTGTTAAATTTAAAAATCTTATATTGGTGACCAAAATAGCTTACTGGTGAACTGGTTGAAGACGGTTATCATTACAGAATGGTCGAAAAGTGTTTCGTCCGCAAAAATAGCACAGTAAAACCATTGTGTCTTAGCCAAACTATGCTATGCAGTCAGGCCCGGATTAAGGCGTAAGCACATGGGCGAAACTAGGGGGGGGCTTGGGAGTGCTTAGCACTCCCAAAATCAAAATTAGCACTCCCAAATTTTCTGTACCGATTTTTTACATTATCGGTGACAGTAACACTTCTGATTTTAAAACAAGGGGGGGGGGGTTCTCATATTGTGCTTTAGATTTTAGCACTCCCATACATTTTACCTTAGTTGCGCCCATGCGTAAGCAGTGTTGGCTTCAGCCTTCACAACCAAGGATTTAGGGTCACGGGTCCCGCATACTATCCTTATGTTATTTTTATTTAAATATCGGAAATTTGATATAGTAATAAATAATAATCGATGCGTTTTGTCGTGCGGTCTTCTAAACGGCGTTTTATTTTTAGATTGTTATTTTTGCGTAGAACCGGTCACACGCCGATTACGTGTGTGAAGCCGCAGACTGCAGACAATGCGAGTGTGTTGTTATATTCATCGTAGCTCACCGCCGATGATTACTAATTGGGGAAAATAGTATAAGTATACAGTTGGTACACGCGTCACGTGCATCGAAAAATCGTCCGTTAATCATAAGTATACGTATTTTGTTAACACTATTGTAAATTGTAAATTTATTATAAAGGTTTTACATAAGTGCGAGTAGTGCGTTTTAAATATACCTAGTTTAATGTTCGACATTTATGTAAAAATGGATCAGAAACTACATATTAGTAGAGCACAAGCGAAAAAACGTACAAATGATAAGAAAGAAAAAGAAGTGATTTTACTTAGTAAAATACTTAGGTTACATAATTTTTTCAAACAACATTACCCCTAGTTGTGTTGAAGATATAAACTAGAATATTCAAATGATATAACTATTATTAATAATTGTTATACTACTTCTACTTCTATTCAATGTACTGCATCTTCCTAAGATCAGTAAGTTGTTGATGTAAATGACGAATCAGAAAAATCCGAGCTAAATTTCATTTCTAATCCTCTTACACAGAATAATAAAAATAATTTTAAAGATCCAGCCGATTGGACAAATAGTAATATATGTCGTAACTAGGTATATTGCAAAATTTGGATATGATCAGAATATTGATGCAGATTTTACCTCATCAAAACGAACTTATTCTGATCATGATCGTTATTGTAATAAATCAGTCTTTACGAAAAACGGAAAAAAATGTTTCATGGAAATGGCTTGTTTATTCAATTTCAAAATTTGTATTATTTTGTGCTCCATGCAAATTATTTGGATGCAGTACTTAACTGGGAGATGCTGGATTGAATGATTGGAAAATGGACATTTAATTATTTCCAGGCACGAAAATTCTTTGGTACATAAAATTAATATATTAAGTTTTATTACATTGCTAAGTGATTTAGGTAGAATCGACACTCAATTGGCAACAAGTCACTGATAAAATTAATTACTGGAGAGCTGTTCTTCATCGAGTTGTTGAAGTAATTAAATTTATCGGTACAAAAGGTTTATCATTCAGGGATGATAATGAACAACTTAACAAAATTTGCAATGGAAATTTTTTGGGAACACTAAAGTTACTTGCTAAATTTGACCCTTTTATTGCTCAATATATAGAAAAGTATGGGAACAGAGGAAAAAGAACTCCGTCTTATTTGTCATCCACATTCTATGAAGAACTTTTACTTTTGATGAAGATTGATATAATTAAAATTATAATAAAAGAATTAAAAACAGCTAAGTATTATTCTTTAATCATTGATTCTACACCTGATATAGCAAACGTCGATCAACTTGTTATTGCATTAAGATATGTTTTACCTAGTGGTGTACCTGCAGAAAGATTTTTAATATTCATTCCAAACAGTGGTCATAAATCTGAATAAATGAGCAATGTTGTAATGGATTTTCTTAATTCACAAAATATACCAATTGAAAATTGTTTTGGCTAGAGCTACGACAATTCGAGAAATATATCAGGTCAATATGCTGGGATGCAATCAAGAATTAAAAGTTTTAATTCATTTGCAGAGTATCTATGTAACATGTTCCGCACATTCTCTTAGTCGGAACGTGTGCAGCAGAAAGTTTTAGTTCTGCTACTTCATTTTTTATGCTTCTCCAGAAACTATACAATTTTTTTTTTAGTTTTACTGCACGTCGGGATATTTTAAAAACATTTTTGAAGAACAATCTTAGTGTAAAAAAAGTATCGCTGGAGTGCTCGTTTTGATGATTGCCATACGTTATTTAATTCTTATGCATTTATAATTGAAACTTTGCATAGTATAGTTGATAATTAAAAAGAAAAAGCTGTATATAAAGTAGAAGCTAATGGGTTGCTTGTAAAATTAAAAACTTTAGAAACTGGTTTAATGATATGCATATAGAGTTCAATATTAAACAGATATCTTTTACTCTATAAATTAATTATTTTTAAATAATAGTGTTGAGTGGAATAGATTAATTCAGTAATCTGGAGAGATTTAAGTTAAATTAGTAAACAAGTTTTTATTACATCGAATAATAATAATTATAATAATACAACGCACTTCATAAACGTAGGTATAGCGCCAATGGGTCGCGAATCTCGACTACCCTACCAACTATATTCATAATTATTATCATATACTTATAGCTACAACACGAACGAGACGCCCAAGACAGCAATGTGTCGTCTCAGCATTTTTGCTTACTATACTAATGTATAACTATATAGCTAATATACAGTATGACAATACTGTCATACTTATACTATTGTATACTTATTGTATACAATCTACAGAGTAATAACTAAATTATAATTTAATATTTCAACAAATAGATTATGCTTCCATTTATTTTATTTTAATAGGGTCAGTTTAATATATAAATAAATTAATATAAAGTTTATTATGATTTTAGTTCTAATGCTACAAATAACAAATTACAATCAACTGACATTGATCTTCATACAGTATTATACCTATATAATAGCCTTGAAAATAACTTTGTACAGATTAGAGATGATTTTGATGTTTTTGAAAATAAGGCTGTAGAAATTACTGGTTGTTCAAAGTATGCCAAAGATTCTAAGAGAAAAAAAAAGAGAAAGGTATGTTTAACTTAATAATTTTAAAATACACATAAAATAATTTGAAAAAAGTCATAAACATTAACAACATTTAAAACTATTTTTTTAGGCTATGGTTGATTAATCAAGAGGTTCAACCTCTCGCAGAAATCACAGGAAAAATTGATTTTATTAGAAATGTATATTATGTGATCATTGATACTCTTTAATGTCAACTTAGTTCGAAAATACAGCTTATGAAAAAATAACAGATATTTATGGGTGTATACCCACATAGTATATAAAACACCGAGTTCTGTTGAAACACATGTGGAACTTTATATAAATCATAGTTTAAACCTCGGTTACGCTTGAACCACTGATTTTATCGGCCGAATTCGGTGGTTTAACCTAAGTTCAACTATTGTAATACGGGCCCTAGAAAGAGTAAAATCCTGTTTGACGTCAACCATGAAGGAGGAAAGGCTGAATGCATTAGCAATATTTAGCATTGAAGCAGAATTGGTTGAAAAATTAGATTTTAATGATTACTTATTAACACATTTGCCCATCAAAAAGCAAGAAAAAGAAAAGTATAAAATATTGGGGGGTTTTTCATTTTTTTATAATACCTATGGTTATTTTATATTTTTATATATCTAAAAAATATTTTGTTTAATTTTATGTTCTTACTTATTTACACATATATATTGATGTAGCTAATAAACCTAAAATAATATTTTATTATTTATTCAAGTATCGAGTAAAGAAATGTGTACAATATTTTTTTTAAATAAGGGCACCAATTTTTTTACAGCCTATGGGCACTGTAGATCTTAATCTCTTAATCCGGGCCTGTAATGCAGTCGTGTCAGGACAGTAGCTCAAATTTTTTTTTAAATTATTATTACTAAATATGTTATGTACTCAAGCTCAAGTGTGCTACTTGTAGATACTAAATATTAATTTGAGTAAAACAATAAACAAATTTCCCATAAAAAATTATAACATGTATGCATTAAAATCTCAACATAATATAGGTATACCTGCTATTAATTATTATACACCCATGTCCAATTCTATTAAATGAGTAGGTTAGTAGTAGTAGGCTAGGTACTTACAAATTTTAAATGAAACTCTTAAGAGGACGCCAAACGCGCAGTGTTATCTCCGTCTTACAAGTACGTAATATAGCAAAAACTGTTTCACGTGAGAAAGAACCTAGAAAGCTTGAGTTTTAAGCTATAGGTACCTAACTAAGGAACAAAATTTTCACCATATAAAAAGGATAATTTTGTCTGTGTAATATTCGTTTTTTGATATCAGAACTACAACAAAAGTTATTCGTGCTTAAAAATACAAAAATAATGTACTTTGAAACAATAAGAACTTTTTTTGGTATAGGTAAGTGATATAAAAAAAAAATTAAAACTTTATTGCACAGACAAAATTCTCCTTTTTTATGTTAGCTTTCAGTTTAACAAAATTTTCCTTTTTATATGGTGAAAATTTCGTTTCTTAGTTATAACAGTAGGTTTCTCGGTTCTTTTCCTCGCGAAACAGTTTTTGCTATGCTACGCTCTATAGTAAAACTGGTACAACACAATATGCGGGTATGGCGTCCTCTTCATTATTATTATTAGTCGTCGTCGAGACGATGATCGTGCGTATTGATGATAACTACACATTATTGAAGTATATTATGAATATCAATTTTTATGTTTAAAATTAAAATTTTGAAATTTTAACAATATTTTTGGTCAGATTTAAAAAAATAAACACAATAAATTATTAATTAATTACTTTAAATACATTGATAGACAATAGGCAATAGCAGTACACAAAGTAAAATCAGCTTCAAAAATCATATTTAATATTAACATTTTGAAATCTTAACAATCTAAAACTTTAAAAAAGTTTTTATTTTAGTTTAAGTTTTTAACTTGTAAAATGCATTTTCTTAGTGCTGGCCACAGAATGATTATATTGGCTACTTGAAACACTTATTTGTATGTCATTTGTGAAAGTACATTATGATTGATGTGAATTTCCGTTTTTTTATGGGAACGCCCAACCTTCATATATTTTCAAATTTGTATAAGTATAAGACATAAGTAAGCACTTTCTACATACATTTTAGAATTGAAAAAACGAATTCAAATAACAGTAAGAAACCAATTTTGTACAGACAACAGACCCAATATCATTTTTTATTTTTAAAGAAAATATATTAACCAAAAACCAATATATGGTCATCATCACAATATATATTATTTTTCTATCCTAAATGACTGCCTCAAAATAAATCGTTATAGAAACTGTCATTAATTTCTAGTAAGTGGAAACGATTTGGATGAATTTCTAAAATTTGTCAAAATTTTAAACCAGAAGGCTCATAAAAGAATGTTGTAGATTTAGGTACCCTCAACCTTTTTATTAATTCCGATATAAACAACTTACCTACAGGGAACAATATTTTAAACATTCAAGCTTATTGACATAATATAACCGTATTTTTTTGACATTTATGGTGAAAAAGAAAGCAAGTAGGTAGTAACTGCTTTGTTGTACCTACCAAGTGAAGCTTGTCATTAAGTAGGTCACTGTGATAGGGCTGTGTTAAATTTAAATTCAACGAAAAATCGCAGATGAAAAAAAATTCTGAGTGAAAAATGATTTTTTTCGTTTAAATTAAACTTAAATTAATTAAAAAATTAAATCGTTTAACATTTGAACTTACAATATAATTTGACGGAATTTTTGTTAATAATTTTTAAACAGGAATATCGAAAGATTTTAAATTTCTTTATATTGGTAGTATTTTTAAATAGGTATAGGTTAAACATCATTGTCTCAATATTTTTATAAATTTCATCGTGTACATAAATTGTTATAATTTAAGTAAAAGTGGATTGTTTCGAGTGCTATTAATAATCAATAAATTATTTTTGTATCAATATCCAAGGTCCTCCACATTTAAACTTCAAACGCTCTACGTGGCTTTTTACAAAACTATTTTAGTATCCGGTAAAAAAAAATTATATCAGGAAACTTATATTAAAGTTAAAAATTGTATGAAGTTTGAATTACAAAGTAATTTACATGATATCATTATTGTGATATTGACGAATTTTGTTAAGTATCATACATATTAGGTACCTACCTATCTATACAGATTTTGTCAAAAACTATAGATTTTGGGGAAAAGTTTCGGTTTTCCCTATTTTTTTTCCTTTTTTACAGAAATACTTAGAAGTATAGAGACATTTTTGCTTAGGATCCCCTCCCCCCTTTAAAAACATTAAAAACTTAATATCTTAATCCATTTTGTTACCCGAAAACACCCTTAAAGATGAACATTTAACATTTTAATACTCTAAATGGTGTTAACGGTTCCCAAAAAAACACATCATTGTAAAACCAATATAAGTACCAAGTACCTACATTCACCGCTCCGCTTGAAATCTAAAATGTTTAAATGTCAATAATTAAATAAATAGTTACTTTTATTATAAAATTTGCACAGTTAAATATTTACATGTATGATGTATACTGAAAGATTTGTTATACATGTATATATATTTATCTAATGTCCAATTAGTACTCTTAAACACAATGCTTAATAATTGTTTCTCTTAATAAGCCAAACTATTTACCTGTACCGTGTACGGCTATACAAAAAAATATTACATTGTGTATTAATTTTAAACGGATGAGCATCTGCGTATTACTTTTCGATATGGCTATTCTAATTAAGTAGGTACCTATTATTAAAATATAATAGGTAACTACGTGGTGCATATTTAGAGATAATATATTATGTTGACGAAAGTATTAAATTTAATTACACACGCAATAATAACGTAAGTTTAATTTATGATTTATGCGGTTTATCCAGTAAGCAGAACAGTTACATATATAAACGTTAATTTAGCTTTTACTGATAGAAATAAAAATAGGTACATGTTATAATTTAAAAACTGATCATCGTGCAGTGTCTGCACTCATTCTGCAATAATATTACATCAACTGAATATATGCTAAATAATTACATATTTTAAGGATTTTTAAACCATAGTCACTCTCGGACCTTATTATTATAGTACACAATATCTACAGACTACAGTAAGGTATAGGTAGTATGTATTTACTACTTAAGTGAGTCGTATATTTATTACAAAATTTAAATGGTTTTTTGCTAGAATTTTAAGTTTAATTCCTGAATATTTTTACGATTATATGTTATATTGTTATAAGTAAGGCTCGGATTTTTATGCATTTGTATATTTTTTTTGGAATATCTTACGCGATGTTTTCCAAGCAACAAACGTGTTTCAAGTACCTATTTCATGTCCTATATATTCTAACCAAAACACTATTTTCATTTTATACTTTTTAGGATATTTTTTAGACTTATTTAATGCATTTTCAAATTTTTAGCTCATTTTTAATCCCATTGAAATAATAATAATTCAAGTACTTTAGTACTATATGTATTATAAATTATTTTTGTTTTGAACTTAACATCAGGTAATCCGGTTTTAAATTAGACTAAGTTGAAATTTATCTGTACGTCAAACTATTCAATTAACTGATTTGAATGCATAAAACAAACAACATATTTTTCTTATCGACCAATAATATTATATCAGTGGTGTGCATGATTATCGACGCTTTTAGTTGTATTGTGTATTACGCCGAACCAGTGGCTTATATAAGAATTATTTTCACTATGGGCCAATTTACCCCCACCATAGCTACAACTAAAAAATTTTTTTGGGAACTGGTGGTTTTAATTACCTATGACATAAATGATACAAATATAGGAATTTAAATGTATTAATATATATTTATTATTAAATAAGATACATAATAAATTAAGCATTTTTCTACAGTAGGTAGACTTAACATTTTTTTGTCAATATTATGTAAAATTCATTTTTCTATTTTTTTAAATAAAAATACTAACAATATCCTCAACATTTAGAGGTATGTTACGATGAATCGTCATCAATGCAACGCCCGACAATCTAACATTTCCTTGTTGATTTCTCAAAAATGTTTTAAGTCGACCTAGTGTTGAAAAACTTTCAACTTCAACAGATGCAGTAGTAACAGGTATGGTACATAATATTTTCAACACAACATATATTGGTGGAAATTCAACTTTGGAACATTTTTTTAAAGCTTCAATAGCATTTTTTGGAATGCTGTTAGATGAATTTAAACAAAAAAGCCTACACCAAAATGCGCCGCTACCGCCGTCTCAATTTTTCTGGTAACGACTGTATAATAAAATTTCACTATGGGCCCGGGCCTAGGGCCCCCCCCCCCTATATACGGCACTGCGTCGAACGTAGATTGCAGGTGTATTTGACATGTTCATATTTTATGAATACCTATTATTTAATTCACATTTTATTTTTGCATCAACGAAACAAATATTAAAATTAAAATGCCTAAAGTAAAGTGTAATGTAAATGCAATTTAATTTCACATTATATTTTTTTTTATATGTATTAAAAACTTAAATTTATTTAATAAATAATGCATTTTTCGGTATTTTTAAGGGCATTTATATCCTAATCCTCTAGTTAAAACCAAAACCATAGATGTATTTGTAACCAATGACTTATATCAATTAAAACAAATTACTAAAATAAAAAACAATTGTAGAGGTTATATTTTAAAATAAAAAAAAGCGGGTAAGTCGTGGTTGTCGCTCTGCTGTACAGTAGGTTACTGTAATGGATGGGATTAAATTTGATAGGTATCATTGTATACGAAAAACGATTCTGAACGGAGATGATTTGTCAGTCTAGGATATATTATATTTAAATATTGTCATATATTCTATATGTCGTATATTTTGAAACAAATATTTTATTTTTCAATTAAGACGCATTTTGCATAAGGCACGGTTAATCAATTAGTGTAGTTATCATATAGTTATCATAATTCATAATACCTTATATTATCATAGATATACGAATACCTGGTTTGAGGATAAATCGTTATCATTACGCGATTTCATAAAAATTTAAAACTCAAACGCTCAAAACATTTTTCCTATAATGACGATTCAAATTTTCTCTATAGCTATTTGAAGCAAAACTTATGGAAAACTTGGTGTTAAATTTTATAACCTTAGATATAAATACAAACAATATTATGAATTTTGAATTACAAAATAATTTACAAATATTCATGGTTTTGACGAATTTTTGTCAATATTTGAAATTCAAATGTTAATAAAAATTTAATTTGAATTTCCAGTGGACATTTTTTTTGTGATAAAGATTGAAAAACTTGTAAGGAGCCTTGTATTAAATTTTTAAATCTTAGGTATAAAAGGAAAATTTTTTATGAATTTCTAGCATAAAATAATTTACGAATTTTCGTGATTTTTACGTATGTTGTCAAAATTAAAGTTTGAATGCATGTAAAAAAAAATGTAGCTATATATTTCTTTTATTTTTCAATTGCTATTGCAAAACTATATTATGAGCCTTGTATTAAATTCTCAATTCTTAGAATTAAAAAGAAAAACTTTTATGAATTTCGATCTAAGATGATTTGAACATTGCCGTAATTTTTATGTATTTAGTCAAAATTTGAACTGTAAATGCTTATAAATAAAATTTGTGACTATATATTTCTTTTATTTTTCAAATGCTATTGTAAAACTATTTTAGGAGCCTTGTATTAAATTTTCAAATCTTAGGTATAAAAGGAAAATTTTTTATGCATTTCTAGGATAAAATAATTTACCAATTTTTGTGATTTATACGTATGTTGTCAAAATTAAAATTTGAATACATGTAAAAAAAAAAATTGTGGCTATACATTTATTTTATCTTTCAACTGCTATTGTAAAAATATGTTATGAGTCTTGTATTAAATTCTCAAATCTTAGAATTAAAAAAAAAATACTTTTATGAATTTCGATCTAAGATAATTTGAAAATTGCCGTAATTTTTACGTATTAAGTCAATATTTGAACTTCAAATGCTAATAATAAAAAAAATCCTGCCTATGTATTTTTATAATTTTTTAATCACTATAAGAATAACTTATGAGGAACTTTGTATAAAATTTTCAAGTATTTTGATAGGGTCTTAAAAATTATGGATACTTCAAAAAAAAATTTTCAGACAAATTGAAAATTTCAGTCGTCTATAAATATCTCAAAAAAAGTCAAAATATTTTGAAAATTAAATCATGTAAAGAAAATGCCAATCTTAATAACTGATAAAATGTTCAAGTATTTGCGACTTATACTTTTTGAATAATAACAAATATTTAAATTCGTTTGAGGATAAATCGTTATCATCGTTACGCTTTTCGTAAAAATTTAAAATTCAAACGCACTTAAAATTTTTCCTATAATGATGCTTCGAGTTTTCTCTATAGCTACTTGAAGGAAAACTTATGGAAAACTTAGTGTTGTATTTTTAATCCTTAGTTATAAACGCAAAAATTTTTATGATTTTTCAACTTCAAAATTACTTGCAAATTTTCGCGTTTTCGACAGATTTCGTAAAATTTTGAACTGTAAACGCTTATTAAAAAAAATTGTGACTTACGATTTTTAATTTTTTTTAGCTACAATAAGAACAACTCATAAGGAACCTTGTATTAAATTTTCAAGTTTTTTTGGTCGTCCAACATTTTTTTACCGACACTTCAAAAAAAAATTCTCAAAAAATTGAAAATTTCAGTGGTCTATAAATAACTCAAAAAAAGTCGAAAATTTTTGAAAATTAAACTGTATATAGATATCACTAACATTTGGTGAAAATTTCAAGTATTTACAGTGATTAGTTTTTGAATAACAACCATATAAAAATATCGATTTGGTCGAAAACGGGTTTTGCGTAAAAATTCCCGTTTTTCTGTCATTTTTTTTTTTTCTCGATTTTTTTGAAAACTGTTGGAAAATGTTTACTTTTGACCTCTATAATGCACCAAGGATCTTCACTTTTACATCGGAAACCACTCCCAAAGTTTGGAATCGAAGCATTATTTCGACTAGTAATGCTGTACAGACACAAAAAAAAAAAAAAACACACACATCATTGTAAAATACATTCATCACTTCGTTCAGAATCTAAAATATTTGTTTTAAATATTTATTATATTTTGAATTCCAATAATTTACTGTTTCGACATTAAAAGTTACAATATCATTATTTATCATAAATATATTTATTATGTTTATGCAATTCAGTTAAATGACATCAATGGAAAATTACATTATTTTGTGTTCTTGAATAATATAATAAAAATATTTATAAATACCAACATGATATATAGAATATAGATACCTCATAAAGTTATAACATGGATGAGTCAAATGGAACAAGACGTATCAGGGGTTGTAATTTGCCCTTCCTTTAAAAGTCCAAATATTTATATGACTAATATTCTTACTAACTATTTATTATTTAATAGTAGTTTATAAAATATTGTTTCATAAATATTATCAAAGAACAAAATTGTTACATAATATTATTTGATTTTATCTTAAAATTGAGATTACTTTCAAAAAGAGATTTGTATGGTTATCTTTTATTATCATACAAATCTGTATTGTTATAATGCATTATTCTGTTGATTTAATATTTGTGGAAGATTGGATGATACAATTTTTAAAAGCCAATTAAATTCATTCAATTTCAGGGGAATGGAACGATGAATTAATCTCTCGGGTAAATTAATTTACTGATATTAAAGTAAATTACTTAAAAGCAGTAAAAGCACTTTAAATGTATTTTAAAATGTACTTAATGATATAGAGAATATAGACTGACAGATCATCTTTACTTAGATTCTTTTTTCTTACCTACCTATAAGTACAATGATTTATTATTGAATTTAAATTTTAAATTCAACACATAATATAATATCCACTTTACACAGTAAATTTCTTAATGACGATGTACACTACTGTACATCAGAAATTATCTACTTCATCGATTTTTTATAATTTAGTAGACGGTATAGACGCGCGGTAACGGTAAGTATAGTTGGTTTGTATTTTAACAATATGTTATGGTTATTTTAAGTTAAACCTATAGGCAAAGGCTAATTTTTCATTTTAATTTTTCATTTTAAATTTAAGTCCATGACCAATCTTAATATCAATAAATACTTTTAACTTAATAATTTCTAATTTAATAATAATAAATTTTAAATTTAATTTAATATTATTAATAAACTTATTCATAATTATTAGTATTTCAATTTTATGATGACGAGATATTATTCGAGAAAGAACATTTCAAGGTAATCATAATTTTTATATTATAAATTTAATTAAATTTAGAATAATTTTATTTATTATTTCTGAAATATTTTTATTTATTTCATTTTTCTGAAATTTTTTACATAACTCATTAGCACCATCAATTGAATTAGGATTAAATTGACCTCCAAAAAATATTAATTTTTTTAATCCATTATTAATTCCATTATTAAATACAATTATTTTATTAACATCAAGATTTACAATTACATTAACTCATTTATATTTATTAAATAATTCAAAAAAAAAAACAATAATTTTTTTTATGGCTAAATAAAACTTGTACAGTTAAATATGTATTTATTTGTGTAATAATACTTATAATGAAATACATATTAGGTACGTAGATTAATAGCCTATATAGCCTAATATAGTATATAGGTATAAACTACTAATGATATAAAAATTAGATGTATTTATTGTTATTACCCATATTCTATTCTATATAGTATACCAATACGAAATAATATTATGTGTATGTAAACAACTATTGATAACATATAAGTTTTTAGCTACCTACATCTAATTTATCAGAACTTGCTGAAGTTTCTCTTAATTATTACAAACGAACATTGAAATTTGTTAATAAATTGTTTGGCACCTATATGTGTGAAATCGTTAAATTTTCATCTAGTAATTCAACTATATTACAGTTTAGTTCTGTACAGCACTGATCTTTCCTTTATAGCTATAATAGTATAATATATGTATATTGCAAATATAAATCAAATCGCTTTTATCAATATTTATGGCCGGGAATGATTTTATTATTTCTTTTTTTCTCCTAAGGATATATTCGGTTCGCGTTTGCTTAGTCACACTGCACATTGATTTTTGTAGCGAAGCTATCGGCCGCGCGGAGTTAAAACTACGAATCATATATATGTACGTACACATCCACACCCCCATATAATATACATATATATTATATATATATAATATATACTTGTATATTGAGCGTTTGTCCCTTTTATCGTTTGACCTATCACCGCCGCCGGACGCTCATATATTAACAAGAGATCGTTCGATTTACTATATTATTATTATTATTATTTTCGTTGTAATCGCCGTCATTATTATTATAATTTAATGATGCGATGGTCTGGGTTGCGGGTGTACAAGCGATTTTATTTTTGTTGGACGCGTAATTTTTAAATTTCCGTCCGGCGAGGTCTAGACACGTAGCTATATAGCGGCGGCGGTGGCTGTTTGACAATCATCATCGCGGGGACGACGTGGAAAGGGGGTTGCCATGGATACCGGGGAGTGTGCAAAGGGCGTTAAAAAAAAAGGAAACTGTCAGTCGCACGCGGCTGACTATACACACGCCAAGCGATACCGCAGGGTACTAAACTGTCTCTATATACTGCTACTCCGCCACCGCCGCCGCCGACGCCGCTGCTGCTGCTGTGCTGCTGCTACACTTGAAAAGTGGCTCTACGCGCAACTCGGATTTGACACTAAACAATACGCGCACGAAGTCGGCGCTTCTCTTAACTTCATCGAATATAATATTATTATAATAAAATAAACGTATCGTTGTGGTTATTATTATTATCGACGCTTTTGTTCTCGATATACGCGTATTTTCCCCTTCATTTCGCGTTTTACATTTTTCGCTTGCGGTCCGGTATTTCGTACTTGCGATTTGTATCGCTTTTTGTTAATGCTTGTGTCCTCTTAGTGATAATATCCGATTTCGTCCTTTGTTTTTCGTCTGTCGTACATACTACCGTCTGCGCCCGAAATCACGAAAATCCAAGGCGGCAGTATGATTGAACAACAACTAATCGATGAATCCTATGCGACGTGGTCGCCGTCGACGATGCTGACGCCGCCAATGCAGCCACCGCCGCTGTCGATTTGGGAGAACGCGCCACTGCAATAATATAAATATAACGATAGAGCCGCCGCCGCCGTCGTCTTCTGCCTCCGATGGTGTCGAAAACGAGAATATTCCATCCGCGACACCGATGTAGTGATGACGTTCCTCGCGGCACAACCGTCGTCGTCGTCGGCACCACGTCGTAAACGGTCAATTATTATATTTGTCAACCGCGGTTGGCCAGCTCCTCGCAGTCAAAGGTACACTATACACACTCACATAATATACATAATATAAGTGCGTGTATTAGGTATATACAGAGTAATAACAAAATACAACAATATCAATACCTAAAAAACCTTACTTGTGAAAGATGATAACTGCAAGTAGTACTTACTCAAATGTGCATAGCTCTTACCTATACCTATAATATTATTATTACGTGTTTTCAGAACTAGGACTATGATGCATTATAATACATATTCGATCAATAATTATTATTGTTACAATTCATTACTCGTTCTAGTGTTAATTTATGCTTTAATATTATTACTTTTATGTATGTCGAGAATTAGTGCCTATAATTATGCCACAGTATGTTTTTATTTATCAACTACGCGTAATAATAATGAATAGTATTAGTTGTAAGGGTAATAGATGCGTAGTATTACCTACTCGGCTATTGCAGGTACCTATATATTGTATTACTATTGATATACAGCATCAGTATATACCTATAATACATCTTATAATAGTATAGATTTAATGTTGTTTTTAGCGATATCAATGCCTGTTTGTTATGTTAGGTACAAAAAGTAAATAATAAACTTAATTAAAGTTATTTCGATTACTTAAATTAAAGTAATCGAAGCGAATAGGTAAAATATTAAAATGTACAGTATACTATGTATTGAAAAATCCAATATAAAAATGGGGGGGGGGGGAGAATATGTAATCGCTCAGAGCTCTGCTGTAGGAATAGTAGGTATAAGTTCAATTAGTGTACCTCGTCATTGAGTAAGTCACTGTGTGAAAATTATGTGTTAAATTTGAATTAAACGATAAATCAATTTTAAAATGTATCTCTATTAATAATGTTATTTGTGGTTAATATATTCGTACGATAATTCTACGGCAGTTGAAACTAAAAAGTAGGATAATTTATTTTAATTAAAATTATGTAAGTTGTAAACAAATCCATTTGTTCATACAAAAGAAATTGACGTGTACTTTTGGAAAAAATGAACAGTTGAAAAATATCCACTTTTACGATAATTTATTGATTTTACATTTTTTCAAATGTATCTATGCTTTAGCCCACTAGATTTCTAAAAATTAGCCCTCTATATAGGTTTCCATAATAACTTTGAGTTGCCCATCTCTGCCTATAGTCCATGACTCATGACTCACGAGTATCTTATAATGTTAATTTAATAATTTATTTTACTATAAGTAATACGATAGGTTGAAATGGTTGAATTAACTTTTGCCAAAAATATTGCATTTATTATATTATTAATATTTAATTACTTTAACAGTCTATATTATACCTACAGTAAGATATTGTAAATAGATTCACGGCATAAATAGCACATAACATGCATAAAATTAATCCAAAGTGTTATTACAATATCGTGTATACAAAATTAGAAAATTTATATTAAATATTTAATTAATTAAATACATATTTGTTTAAATATCTAATTAATAATTTCGTCCATATTTGAATTTGAGAATACAATTTCTTAATTTATATCTTTAAATAGGTATGGTAAAAGTTAACGATAACCTTACATTAAATTTTCAAGCGTTTGAGGTAAATTTTTTTTTTTAATTTGATAGTTAGGTTAAAGCGAAAACTAATTCTCGTTTAATAAGAAAATCGTTACAACTTGTACATTTTTATTCGAATCATAGCTAATGCCTAATATAAATAATATTGTGCATAAGAAACCGCAGAAATTTACCTAGGGGTAAGGTAAATTTGAAGATTTGACGAGAAGTTTAAAAATTTCTCCGATTTTCTTCGCATTTTCTCAGTTTAAAAACACTCCGAAAATCCAGGGGACAAGTTGTCCTCAGTATTCCTAGCACCTATGTCTTGTGAAACATAGGTAATCAAAAGACATATTGGCAATTGATAGTGTTATACACTTATATATTTACTGGCATTTTTTAATAATGTTTATCAAAAATAAATACTTCGACTGCTAATGAAATTAATTACATCCTCAACTAATTTATGGTATTACTGTATTAGTGTATTACAATTGGTATACATTTTTAAATTCTTTACATACCTAATACATTATATGCTTGAAACGGTTTTTATTTCTATTTATTTCTATAGTGTGCATATTTATTATTAACATAGTCGTTCTATAATAAAAATTTAGATAGTTACTTTTACGAAGGGTCATATATTTTTATAAATCGTGTTCTATTAATTTACACAGTCTTATAATTTACATTTAGGTAGGTTCAGGTTTTGGTAAATGTAAATATGTAATACATCTAAATAGACGTAACAAATACATTAACTTTTATTTTTAATATTATGTTTAAAATCTTTAAATATCTTAACTATAATTTATAGAATATAGATAATCTATATATTTTGGTCTGTTGTGACCTTGTGAGTAATGTTTCTTACCTTATGAATTTTCTCTTATCTGTACGAATTATGCTTAGGTACACTCTTTATTTTAAAAGAAAATTTATTATATGGTATTATATTTTATTTTATCTCAAGCAGTCAATATAATACATGTACCTATAATAAGTTATATCCTATGCAGTGTATAGGTACGAAAATAGTATCACAAAAATAATAAAACGCTTATTGTGTATTGTGTACATGATAAGCAGCGGCCAGCGATTATCGAAAAACTAATAAAATATTATATATGAACTCATTTACCTAAAGTACATGACTATTTATTCAAATTATTACTAGAATTTGGAACGACTCTAACTTAATATAAGTTATGATATATTGAGATTTTAATATTCTACTCTATTGAAAACCACTTATTAGGTATTGTCACATTTTGCATATAATATACCTCAATGCTATAAATACCTATAATTGCCTAAAATCATAAAATATGTATCATGGCGTATGCACTTATTATTACTATAATTTGGAACGACTCTAACTTAATATAAGTTATGATATATTGAGATTTTAATATTTTACTCTATTGAAAACCACTTATTAGGTTTGTCACATTTTGCTTTTGCATATATACCTCAATGTTATAAATACCTATAATTGCCTAAAATCATAAAATATGTATCATGGCGTATGCACTTATATAATACCTATTTGTTATAAACATACAGTAGGAAAACACTACAATATTAGGATAGTAGGATATTACCTTATTTATTTATGATTATTTACGATAGTTATACGATATTTTTAAAATAGTCGTGTTAACAGTTAACAGTTAACACTAACATTATGTAGTTTAAAAATATCTTATATATATCAAACTATATTACAATAATATTAAATTCATCTTAATGAAAATATATTAACATGAATGGATAATATGATAAATTAATAGTAATTAATTGATGAATGCACATGCATATAATAGACTATTATTACGTAACGTTTAACTTTATTCAAGGGAGTCATGTTTGAAAACGGAAATACTATTCAAAGGATAATAATAGAAATATGATCATAAGTTTGCATCCTTTGTGTTGGATTATATTTTATAAACAGTATCATTGAGCATACATTGTATTGTATACTTAAAATATATATACAGATACAAGATACATACAGTACACAGACTGTCGTATCTCGTATAGTATAGGAGAAACGATTTACGCGAAAATTGTTTGCCTTCAATAAGAGCATAATATAATACTAGTTATTTCAATTGACCGACCAAGTTTTCCATGGATTACATAATTCGTATTTCGTATACTAAGATTAACCAACACTAAACCTAAAAGTCAATAATGTGACAATATTAATGTCGATTGTCGACCATCTGATATTGCTGGTATTATTGAGCGAACATAATTTTCGGATATAATAATTTGGTTTTCTTAAAACAATAATAAGTACCTAGGTACATATAGCTATATGTTAATGATACTTAATATACTCAATGAAAGTAGATATTGCATTTATATAAATGAAAGAAAAACTCGATTTTGATCAAGTAATCGCCATAATTAGGTATTCGTTTATTGTTTTTACTTAAATGTATTAAAAATCAAAAAATGATGTTATTTTATTATTATTAATTAATTATTAAAAAAATGTTTGATGAAAAAACGTATTTAGCAATAGGTTGTACACTTTTTGTGTATAATTTTTAAAAAGTGCATATTACACAATAAATTTACTTTTTTTTACATGTTTTTAAGGCAACTCCATGCTGATTGTACCTTAAAATTTGATTTTTAAATTTTCAGCAGATTCCAAAATTTTTTAAAACTATGTTGTATAATAACAATGGAAATAACTGATTAATGTAAGCAATCGTCGCCTATCGTCGTAATAAATTATTGATATTTTTTGGTAAACTAAACTCAGTTTTAATCATTTATCGATTTGTATTGCTCAAAAAATCTACAATTTCAAGAGACAATAACTTAGTAGCCAGTAGCCCACAAAAGACCAAGTTTTATCATGAGTCACTTTTTCGTAAAAATAGGAAAATATAATATAAACGATTTTCCTATATAGGTAGTGGTTAGACAGCTACATACCTTATTGATAGTCTCAAATATTAGGTACTTCTATTATTATATTAAACATTATACTCATTATAGTACATATAAATTATATGATATAATGTACTAAATATCTGAATATATTTTATTTTTTTATATTTGTGTTGAAGTTATGTATGAGTTAAAAATGTTATAAATATTTTTTTTCATTAATTGTTATCAAATTTTACATTTTAATAACAATAATTTGGGCCCACCCTCCCCTTGTTAGGTATAGGTACATGACATAATTTATATCTACTTAGTGGCTAGTATTTATTATATATACAATACATATAAGAAGATAGTGTAAATATTAGGAAATATTCATTTACTATAAAATTTAAATGCAAAATAAAAATATACATTTTAATTTAAGGTAAACATTGTTCTATATGGTTTCATAAGTAGAACTAATTTATTACAATTCTCTATTTTTATTATAGAGTTTATGATAAAATCTACAACTCATATATTATTATCAAAACTACACAAAAACTGTTTTTATATTAAACTACATAAATACGAACTATATACAAATACAATTACAATTATAAAATAATATATAATAAATAAATATGTATTTAAAAAACTAGATACCCAACAATTTAAAATAAAAATCGAACGTATTTAAATTACTAAGAAAATAATAAATTCTGCCAAATAAATATTTTAATTTTATTGGATACACTTTTTAACATTTAAATGATTCGTTTGGTACAACATTTATACTGTAAGGCAGAGGAATTCTAATTTTACGAAACAACGGAAAAATGTAAGCCTATATGTATTTGTATAATACAAAGTTTGTATTACAAACTGTTCAAGGAAACTAGAGTAGTCTGTATTATATTATCCCGTATGTAGGTTATATATGTCATTAAATAAAAAATAGTAGGTACCTATATTTATTTTGAGAGACTATTACACAATCTAATGACATCGTTATTGAGTAGGTATTACTATAATAAAGGAAACGCAAAAGAAATAATATTATCATCATAAAAACCTATTTTTTTTAGATATGATCATGACCTAAAATAGGAAGAAACCTTTGTTTCACGAATATTCAAAATCCAGAAACTAAAGCAAAATATTCATTTTTTATTCACTCCGTTATGTTTGAGATAAATGTTAGTTAAGTTGATGATATGGAGAAGAAATTTAACATTAAATAGACGGAATGTATTTAAATAAAATTATAAATTGCCTTATAGAAATATCAGATAGGTATATCCTAGATATAGATACCAATATTTTAGATCAAGAATGTAATATTATCTAGATTCTTCACTTTAGCTAGGTATTAAAAAAACCTATGAACTCTCTGCTGTAAAGTTGTTATAATATGTTATGCATAAATAGTAGGTATATACTATAGGCTTAAGTATTATAAATTAACCACATGAAAAGTTCATTATATACGTATATAGCCACCTATAACCATGCATAAAACATTATTATCACAATTACCCTAAAATACAAATGTATAGTTTTTTTTATAAAATTAAAAACAGATAGATTGACAAAACAATATTTATGAAAAATCATTCTTTTTTTCGTTATATAATCTTAAAGTAAAAAAATCTATTAAAAAAACGTTATAAAATAATATTTTTGAGGGTAAGATAAATCGATGTGTTCATATTGCCTCAAAATAATTTAAACATAATTTAAATTTGAAAATTAAAATTGTTTTTCTTATTTTGAAAATCAAATACTGAGTCAAATAACAGTCAAGTATAAAACTGATATGTCGTACCCTCAAAAATATTATCTTCTAGAACTTTAAAAAAAAATAGATTTTACTTTAAGATTACTAAAAAATAATAAAAAAAAGTTTCTAAGTGAAAGCATTTTATTTGGGGTTTTATCCACGTTGAGTGTGGGTCATGAAACATTGTACTGATGACGTTATCCTCTTAAGACAAATATTTTATTAAGTTACATAAGTATATTTTATTACTTATTTGTTGTCAACTTATTTTCGTAACTAATCGTTAAATATTTTATAAAACTGTAAAAGTATGTAAAAGTTACGTTCTCAAATCTAGGAAATTTATATTTCTAATGAGAGTTCTAATTTTCTTTAAATAGATATTTAGGTTATTCAATTGATTTTTCGTATTAACATTTATTTACTAAAAAAGCTGTTATATTATATGCATAGAAATATTGTTGCCATAAAAACAAGTATTATAACATATTAATTATAACCATATGATATATTGCTACTCACTAATAAATAATAATGTAAAAATATTTTGAAAAACCCAAATATTGACTGTTCATATTATTTCATTATTAAGTTTTAAGTTTATGAAGTTATTAAGATGCATTCCATCTAGTAAACTTGTATTGTATGAATAAAGCCGTGAATAAAAACGATTTATACGTAAAGGTTGAACTTTTATTTTTTATTTGTGTGAAAAATAATAAAATATAATTTATATATAATAATATTACGATATATTATCAATGTTATAAAAATTGAATAATAATATAACTATATAATGAAATGTATTAAATTAACTATTAAGTAACAAAGAAACGAACATTTTTTTTACCTGTGAAACGTATAATAATAAGTCTTTAGAATAATGACATTTAAAATATTAAATAATTTTAAGCAATTTAATGAATTTAAAAATCACAATAACTATAAATGATGTAATTTTATTGTATTGTAGTTATTATTTTATTTTAACGTTATCGTATTAAATAATTTATAATTCAAATTTTTACGTTCTACGGGCTTTATTTTTATTAAGTTTAAAATCTTACCATTTATTTTATTGATTATAATTAAGCTTATTTGTGAATTATTGTTATGTTTCGTAATATTTTCAACGAGCTGTTACAATTTAAAGTCTGAAAAGAAAGATAAAAACGTAGAAATAAATAAAGAAGTACAAACATGTTTTTTCTTCACCAACCCTCTTGGCCTCTTCTCTATTATAACAGTTATAATACAAACAGCAGAGAAATACAGGTAGTGACGAGCACAGTACATTATAGGTACCTAGTAAAAATGTTAACAATATTCTGGTCTGTATACTAATCTTAAATTTAATATACCAATTTAATATTTTATAAATAATAATAAAATGAAACGTAGGTTCCTATAGTATTTTAGGTATAATTCATAAGATATATTATTGAATGTTTATGGAATTTAAAAAGTATCAGCATTTTGAGAACTTTGGTTTTAATGAGAACATTTTAAAAATAACCCATACAAATATAAATATATACACCTATAGTCTATGTTATTATTTCATCTTTTTAAAGATTTTTATGTAATATAAGAGTGTACCGTATACGACATATAATATATTACATATTTATATGTAATACAATAATCAACATTATACCAAAAATGTTGTTGCATTTAGTTATGTGCAAATGAAAGTATTATAGACTTTATTATCTATCTGGTGACATAAAATGTGTATAATTATAAAACAATGACAAATTCTTTGTAGTTAAATAACAATTATCTAAAAAAATTATAAAAATTACTATTACATAATTTTTCAAAAGTAAAAGTACTTATAATTATAATTGCAACAAAGACGATGGAAGTATTTAATTTAAATAATAATAAAATTAATTACATAATAGAATCGTTAAAAAAGAACTCGAATTCATAATGATATCCAATAGCATTCTTCAGGAAAATAAACTAAATACTATGCCGTTTTCTTTTGATCTCAATCATTGCAGATTATTCGGAGAAAAAAAAATTTTACCTTTTTTAAATTTACTTACGTTTATGTTGTCTTATACAATCTAATTTAGTAATTTTCTTCCCTTTTATTTAAACAGAACATTATTATAAATTATAAATTATAAAAATATTATTAGGTAATCAAGTTATATTGACGTTGAATGTCTTGACTCATAAATAATAAATCATTATAATATATAAAATAAATTAAACTTTTCTTTTGTTATTGCTTAGGTATATCATACATGTTTAAAGACATAATTATTGTATGAATTTGTGTTTGTAGTTTGTACACATATCAGATATCCATTTATTGATTTATTAGATGTTATATTTTACACAAATTGTTACTATACCTATATGACATATTATGAACTTGATCGCAAGAAAACTAATTATGTCTATATTACTATATTATTTCTGTTATAGTTTAAGACGTCAAGTTAGTTTATTGATTTTAAGTACATGTATTTGTGGCTATGAGATATTTATAAATACCTTTAAAACTATAGTTAGGGGTACACCTATGACGAAACAATTGTAAGGCTATATTACTTACTAAAAATTTACAGATTCTGGATTAGAGTACCTCTATGTACAAGTACATTTAATTAATTTTTCACTAATACTAATAAACAATATTTGATAGTACCAGCATGTCAATAACACAACTATAGCATTATTTTATACTATTCAAAATTATTCAGTTTGAAAAAAACAGGTGTTATGCTTACTTAAATTATGATAGTTTAATGTGCAATATTTTTTTTTATTCTTCAATCTACTGATTTAGGTGTATTATGTGTAACTACATCTTAGTATATTGTTATGTTGTTGTTTATGACGTAATTGTTGTCCAAATAAATATTTTAAAACTATCAAATGTGTGTAATAAAATATGTCAATCGAACACAATTAATCATAAAAAATAAAAATAAATTATTAGTTAAATCGATGTATTAAAATAAAATTTTATTATGTTTTTCGTTAACAGGTGAAGAGATTCATATTATGTTCTATTGAGTAGTTCAATCAAATCTTGAAAAAATGAAGTTGACTTCTTCTAAAGCACTACTTCTAAGCTCTTCTGGATCAACAATTAAGGATTTTATAATATGTACTATATTTCTTCTCTTTTTAATTGGTGGTAAGTACAAAATATATTTAAATAACTTAATTTTAAATGTTCAAACTTCCTAATATAAATATTATTGAATAATTCTTAGTAAAAATCAATTTGAAAACTTAAAATTGCGTATTACACTTACCCATTACCGCACAAATGTGCAAATACGTATATGACAAAACCAGACACATACCTATTTAAAAACACTGAATTTCACAAATTTAGTTGTATATTTTTATATTGCAAACAACTCGGAGTTTGAACACGTCATGGAGAAATTCTTTAAAACTGTTTAAAACTTTTTTATGTTAAAGAAACAGTGGTACTGGTACATATATAACTACAAAACTCTTTTAAGTTTAGATAGACATTAGTGCGAGCCATCTGATTTCACTAAGCCATTTCTGCCTTCTAGTACTCAGTTCCAGCTGCCAAATTATCTTCTTATTACCGTTAATTCTTGGTCTGTCATTTGAAAACGGAATATTTTACTAGGTACTACAAAGATTCCACAAGGGACAACGGGACGCATATATATTAAAACCGGACGTTTGGTCAACCTATATTATATACGATGGCTTAATTTTGTCATGATAGTGGTGGGTGGTGGGGGATTGAAATATTTACAACGCCTTGCGCTAAAAATATACGTATAATCTAAGTACAACCATTGTGATTTGTGATTAATAGATATATGTATAAATGCATCATAAATCTTCATAAGGTAATAACTTTGGAAGTAAGTGCGATCGACAAATTTTGATTGCATCATTGTTCAGACTGGGTGAAATACTTAAATTTCTGAAATAATATCCAAAAATCACTTGAAAGCTAAACTGCATTGTGATGTCGCGGGCATTCGAAGATATTCGTGCAATAGTGATTTATGGTTATTACTAAGTACATTATCTAATTAAATTATATTATACGTATAAATAATAATATTTATAGTTAAATAACTAGGTAGGTACGTAATTATGGTTTGTCAGTTTTAACTATCGTCAACTCGATCGTCAATTTATTAATTTGTTTGTGTTTTATGCATTTTATATTTCGATATTATATTTAATCAGACATAATTCATCAATTTATTGTTATTTATTTGTTTCATATAGATTATATAAGTTTATCGTATACCTAATCATATTTATTTAAATTGATTTGGAGTTGTATCTCATAAAATATAAAAAATTTTGTCTGAAATCAACAACTATAAAATATCGAGGTATAAAATTCACGCACTTACATATAGTATAGTTGTATAAAGTTTTTAATCTACTTTACACAACTTCTTCTAAACTTTAATTGTATATGGCTCATTAACCTAATTTTTCTGTAACTTTTTCATTCTTTAATATTACTTTTATGTTTCAAAACTATACAATTTTTTGTTACTTATTTAGCACTCTATTCTTTCTCTTTCCTTTAAGGTATTGTTGGAAACATTTTTCAAAGTGCCACCACCTATATCGTTCATTCGTACTTCAAAGTTATTGTTATTTGTTACATTCTAGTATTCCGCTCAACCTAGCCTATAATATGCATGTCGTGTATAAATGTTAAGTCTGATTTTGTAAAATGTTTATTTTTACTACAGAAAAGTTTATGAATAGTACATCTAAATTTGTATTCGAGTAGCCAGTAGATACTAGGTAGTTACCAAAATTAGGTTTTGTGACTCAATAGTCTCACTTTGTGGTAAAGGAATTAGGTCATTATTCGATTCTGAAGTATCAGCAGATGGTTTAGTTTGATTAAAAAAAAAAAAAAAAAACAACTCAATATTGAGGTATTTTTTCGTTTAGTACTCATATTCTTTATAAATTGTGGTTGAATCCTGAATACCAAACTAAGCGAGATTTTTTCCTTAAACAAGAACAAGAAACCGTTGGTTGATTTGATTATTATTCGTACTACGATAACATTAGTGATAGCACGACTATTTAGAACCATTCTAAATAGAACGTTTCATGACGTTCCGCGCTTAAAATGAAAACATCAATAAGTAAAAACTACTAAAATACTATAAACTATATAATATTTTAATTATGTGTCCATGTCCTATGTACAATATAACAGTAACAACAATAATAATATTATATTATATCGCACTGTTTTATATTTATTTGAAAATCAGAAGTTAGCATTAACAACCACAACGCTTTATCTATTGACTACTTGTACTTATATAAAGTCCCCCATATTGGCAGATGATTAAGAGCTGCTACATACATAATATAAAGTACCTATTGGCAATAAAACAGCCCTTCGGGGATTCCGCCCAATAAAGGGATCTCTGCGATGGTCATATTGTCAAGACGAACCATCTGAGCACCCGTTTTCTAGATGTGACTCAAATATTTTATTTTATGCTGTACTCATTGTGTTGTGTAGTGTGTACAATGTAGGTACACCTTCAGAGTGAACACTATAAAATAGTGTTGATTTTTTACAATGTTTTCAAGAGTACTTGGAAAACTTAACGATTTAAGTTTTAAATAAATTTACATTTCAACCTTTTTGAAATAGGTTGTTTATAACTGCTTATGAATAATTTATTTAAAAAACGATTAATTTTTGCAAATCACATGTGCTTTACTTTTATTGTTTAGTACTTTAATGTTTAAAGTTGTATGTAAAAATATTACCTTATTTTATATATTTAATAATATTATTTATATATTGGATATAATATCACATTCAAATATCTAAAATTCTAAAATTTCGTTTATAATAAACTATGGAATGAATAACAATGATAATCATCAGTTTGTACCTTCTACTTACCACCATCATACAAAAACAAAAAAAATGAGGTTTGTTATCAAAATTATTTTGATAACATATTTTGCACGTATTGTTATCACTAGTATCAAACATTGTTTGTTATCATAATGCTATGGAGGTAGAATTTATTAAACTAATTTTGATGAAACAATGTTAAAGTTATGCTGATAAACATTTAAAAAAATTAGAATGGGCCACTTCATACCAGCAGGTTCACTTCACCCCGTTCTACGGTATTTGTTATCAGTAATTCAGTAATGCAAGCATGTAGATTTTATTTTTATTTTGTATTATTTATCTGGAGCATTGATTTAAATATTACCCAAGTCGTAACTCTAAACTCCAAGGAGTGGGTGCATAGGTTTGCCTCCTTTTAAAATATGATTTCAATAATGTGAAATGAAAACTGAATTCTAGATAACCCGTTTATTTATAGATATTAACTTATAAATATGAAGTATTAATTATTATATTAAGGCTTAATTTTTTTTTTAAATTTATAATTGGAAATTTGGTCGATTACTCATTGGACGAGATTTAGGTACTGTACTTAATTCTTGAATAGGTTCATATGGGTTACAATGAATTAACAATATTTTTGTATCTTGTATGTTTATTATTCAAAGATAATTATCTACATAATAAAACGTACGTAAGATAAATTAAAAATATGTGAACAATTTTATTAAAATATTGTAAGAATTACTAATAGACTTTCATGACTAGGTAATCTTTGTTACCTATCATATAAAAATAATATTAACAAGAAAAATACACCTCAATACGCACCGACCTGAAGATGCCACCCAATGTTGCAGAAGCACTTGATGAACACAACACGTCAAAGATCATTAAATTCCTAAACATTACCAATATTATTAAAAAATTGTAAGCTCTGTAAATAACGATTGTAAAAAACTATTATTTCATAAATGTACACATAATTTTAAGAAACATATATGTAACTTTTCAGGCTAATAACCTTTGATGTTGAAGCCTTATTCTTAAAATAAAAAAATAAAAAAATAAAAAGAAACGTGTGCGCACATTTTCGCTACAACAGACATAAACAAAACTTGAACATAACCTCCGACATAATATATAGGAACGTAAAATAATAACAATAGTAATAATAATAATAATATTACTACTAATTTTATCACAGATTGGCCCTCCTGACCTATCCCAGACCCTGGGATTAATACACAAATAATAATTTAATCATACATAATACAACTCAGTACATCAATATATAAACATCAACAGTATATAAAATCAGAATATAAACAATGTCATGACCAGTGGTGGACTGGAATAAAAAAGCCCGGGGTGCAAAAACATTTTTAGGGCCCTATCAACATTCTATAAAATAAAAAACATATAATGCACTTTCTACTTTATTCTCAGCAATTTTTTTTAATGTATTCATTATAGTACATACTTATTTTCTTAAATAAGAAGAATTTCAGTTTTTAAACAATAGGACTGTATAAACTTAATAGTGTAAAATAAATTTAATTTTTTTTATAATAGTTACATTTTTATCTTTTGAAAACAATTAATAAACATCTTGTATTATATTTGTGTATATAAAATGTATAATTTTTAAAAATGTAATAATTTGAAAATGTTGTAGAACTTTCTGAAATTTTATCAATTATACTTTCTGTATCAGGCAAATAATCGTTTTCTATACTTAGAAGAAGTTGTGCGTTTAATAAATCTTGTTCCATTGTTGAACGTAATCTGTTTTTAATAATTTTCAACTTGGAAAATGCCCTTTCACAATTTGTTTGTGTGCAAGCTAGAGTTAATATATATTTATATAATATATATATATATATGATTTTAATAAACGCTTATGTCATAGAATAATTTATTATAGAAATGTCAGTGATCACCGTTTTGTGTTTACTGTTTATGGCAAATTTTTAATATTTTAATTCTCGATTGCTGAAGTGCTGAATGGCCAACGCTGGTATATTTAATCCTTTCAGTCCCGAATTATAACCTGATGGTACTTATGTCTATTTTAATCATTTACAATTTATACTTTTGTATTATTTATTTTATTATTATGTTTTGATAATAAATACAAATTAGTAATAAGAATAAAATGTGATGGTGGCAAATAATGATAAAGTAATTATTTTCAATAATAAAAACCTTTTTGGTTTTTCTATGGGCCCGGGGTGCGATCGCACTTTAGCACCCCGGGCCAGTCCGCCACTGATCATGACAATACGTAATATAAGTACAATGTTAATAACAAAATCTAGTAACATAAAAGTTTAGTACATTTTTAATATAATCTTAATATTAATATCTAGTAAAAATAAAAATTCAGCACATTCTTAATATTCCATAGTAGGTAATAGCAAAATATAGTAACCTGAAAATTTAACACATTTTCAATATAATCTTAATAACAATATCGACAATATCTAGTAAGTATAAAAATTCAGTACATTTTTAATTTTCATTGTAATAATTATTCCTCTACTCTCCTAATCCAGTGTCACAATTATCTGATCTCATTAGGTATTCCTTCATATGAAATTTGAGTGTGTTAAACCCCTCAATGTCTTTAACTGTAAATGTATCATTTGGTAGGACTTTATATCACATATGGGCCTTTAAATCTGGGTATTAATTATTATTAACCCCCACACTTACATCTGTGTTCTTAATAATAGTAAAATAGCCCTTTCTTTAGAATGTAGGCTTTTTATGTTTTTACCATAGTACTTCTTATTATATAATTGACTCTTTAAAATATTATCTTCAACCTTTCTCCTTATTTCTTTCAAACTTTTAAATATTTTTTCTAGTTTTGAAGAAATAAAATATGATTATTACTAGGCACACTGAAAGTGTTCGCCTGGCCGTACGAGAACGCGCTGGTGGGTCACATGTTTGATGTAACACTACGGTGTTAAATACTTCGCAATTTTTTTCGAAACTAAAATAAAAAATCAGGAAATTAATGAAAATAAAACTTTGAAACGTCAATATTTAAAGAAAAATAAACTCTACAAAATGGCTATGTTCAATTTTTTTTTTTTGGAAATAATTAAATAAAAAAATATATTTTTTAACATTTTTACAAAAACACGCTGGACCCCCTGTATATTTAAACATTTTAAATTTAATAATGGCTATTTTTAGTCCAAGGTGCAAAATTAATTAGACGACCATGTATACGATAGTTTTTCTCTAAAATTAGAAAAGAGTTTTACAAATCAATAACAATTAAATTTAAAAAAGGATTCGACAGTGGTAATCGGGGCCAAGATCATAAATACTAAAGGAGGCCCGGAGTGCTCTAGCTGGTTTATAGCACCCGGGATCGTCCGCTTTAAGGATCGAATTTGATTGGGCAGTGACGGCCTTATAAATAATAATTCTTATAAATGCAACAAACTAACATCTCTTGCATACTATTGAAATACTAACTATTATTACATATTTATGTGCTTATAAAATATTATTTTATGGTAACCTGCTTAGGTGGTCGCCATTCTCCCATCTCCTCCTGCCATTTAGTGTCAACTCACTATAATAGGTACTGATTAGCTAAATGCCTAATAGTAAATAGATTTATTAGTTGTCTCAATTATCCACGCTATTAAACTAATCAAGTATGTTTATTGAATATAGTATGTAAATAATTTATCACTATTATATAAATCAAATAAACCAATTTTTAATTTATTAATTAAATTAAAAGTTTTTTTTAATTAGGTGCCTGAAAGTTATTCTAATAATTTTCAATGTTTTTGCAGATGTCAAAACGATGACTCACATCTTGAGACATCATCAGCAAAGAGACAATACTGGGCTGAGTACTTTAAGCCCTATAGAGCAATTAACTTGGCCTCATTCAGATGTGAAGTTACCATGCGGAATTTTACCCGCTTTAAATGTTACGTCCAATTGGTTACAAATGAAACTAAAGTGAGTATATGCTCGCGATATACTACACAAACTCACAATTAAAAGCAAATAAAAACATTTGCATAAACATTTAGGGTTTAAAGTAACGTATTTAATTTTAATTAGGAACCCCCTAATTTCTAAATATACATTTATGATGATATATTGCATTATTCTAGGTGTAGGACATAATCCTTATAGACCTTATATAATATTTATATATATTACGTTATGTGAATCAATAAGTAATTTTATAAAGATTAATCGCTAGAATATTATTCGTAATAATTGTTCTATTAAGCTGTACATCCTGATATCTACAAATAATGAATAAAAGTAGCATGTATTCAAATAATGTTAATAATATTGTAAACTATGACGATATTTGGAATACCTAGGTAACTATCTACTAGTTTTGTTAAGGTCTTTTAAGCTAAGAACATTTATTGGAAATTATTACAATACATCTTTATATAACTATTAAAATTAATTGATTAATTAAATACAAATAGATTATAATGATAATAATTATTAGCTAATACCTATCATGATGAGATCTAAAATGTGATCTCGCCATACTTTGATCTGATCACAAATCAAATTTTCGTAGGTTTATGAACATTTATTTGTGGAAAAAATGTCGTTCGATTTCTTTAGAGAAGTTTGTACAGTTTTAAGTACTCTCTATTTTAATTTACACTAATGGTGAGATCCCAAATGAAGTATCATCCCAAAAAAGTAGGTAGGCATACGACACTTTAGATTAAATCTGAACTATTTAATTATTTATTTCATAACAAAAAAATGTATATAATTATTTGATATACTTCATGTACGAACGACATTTATAACTATAAACATTTGACATAACAATGAAATTAATAAAATATAAATGTAAATTAGAATAAACATATTGATTTCGAGTACAAAAATATTGATGAGAAATAATTATTGTAGGTACTATATAACATATAAGTTTTTTTTTTTAAATATTAAAGTTAATTACATACCTAGGTATGCATACGATTATGTATACAACTCAATGTTTTATAAGTGATTTGCATTATTAAATTGGTATATTATGGCTTAAAATTTAAATAAATAAATAAAAACTGTTAATCGCATGTTAATATATCCGATTAAAGTTGTTAAATTATATATTTCAAATCAAGTAAACTATTGATATCTGATACCAATATCGAAATAAAATTAATTTTTAAATTACGTCATTTAAATGAGATTTAATTTCCAATATTTAGTAAATTTTCGAAATTACAACTATAGGATCTTATAGACCATTTAATTAGAGGTAACATTATGGTTTGCCTTTTGGAAGCCAACGTGGAAACAATTAACAATAATAAATTGCAAATATGTTTCCACTACAGTTTATCAAATTATTGATTCTATAATATATTTTATTTTTTAAATTAGTATATAGTAACAGATTAATGTTACTGTAATATTATTGTTGTTAAATAAAAAAGTAATGGTAAATACTTTTAAATTAATAGCAATTAAATAATAAACACTAATATAGATATCTACCTAAATAAATAATTATTTAATAATCTAAAAAATGTGTATAATAAATAAAATTGATTTGTTTAAATTATAATAGATGGCTGCACAATGGGAAGAACGTTGATCTTGGACATCGTTATAATCTAAACCATAACACAGGAGTTTTAGTTATAAATAATATAAGGCTAGATGATAATGGGATATGGCAATGCGTAAACGAAAAACAATTAGCTAGAGCAATAAATTTAGTAGTTTTAGGTATTTTATTTTTATATAATAATAAAAATAATACTTGTAGTGTTTAAAATAATTATTTATTTTTTCGTTCTAGAAATTCCAAAAGAACCTTATTTATTAATTGATGGACACCGTTTAGACCCGGGAAATTTATTTGTACCCGTCAAAGAAAACATGGATTTAAGTATAGAGTGTGTGGTTGAAGGTGGAAATCCAATGCCATCCTTACATTGGTTACTATTTCCAAGTAATTCAAACTTAGAAAATGAAGCCATGTCTTCAGGATTACTGCAATCTAATGAATCGTATCAAGAAAAAGACATAAGTCGTAGTTCAGCTAAAATTCAGAGAGTTCTTAGAGCTCATCACAATGCTACTGTGGCGTGTATAGTTACACATGTTACTCTTGTAAACCCCTTGAACACTACTATTCTTCTTGATGTTCAATGTAAGTTAAGCTTTTAAATTCAATTAATAAGAATATACAAAATACTGGTTGCTGTGTCGTAATTAATATATAATATAAAATGAGTAATCAAGACTCCTAGAAATTATTTTTAGTGGCTGTACGTAATTTTGAATTATTATGTGATACCGAAGCTACGTAGAGTAAAACTTTTATTACATTTTTTTCTCGTCAGAACATTGTATTATTAACGTTTTATAAGAGTATACAATGTAATACTATATTCAACTTTTTTAATTGACACAATGTCACCATGTAAAAATTTAACAGGATCTTATTACGAGCAAAGCAAAACATTAATTCAAGTTAAATAATAATATGTACAAATAATTCTATCCTCTGTATCCAAGTACTAATTACGTCACTGCGAGGAGTGTAAATGTATCTTTAAAATGTTTTATTAGACCTTAAATATTATATTTTGTATGTAATTATAAATAGTAACGTTACTTCTGATAAAAATGAAGGTATTATTATATTTTTGAGTTCAAATTTTTTTTTAAATTGACTTTCGTATTAATAGATACTCCCTCTTTTGGAATCAGTAGAATTCCTGGATTTGGAATTCCTATTAAAGAAAGTATTCCAGTATCTCTTAAATGCGATGTTGATTCAAATCCACCATCATCTCCTGTCTGGCAAAAAGGTACGTCGATTACAATTTTTAAAATTCAAATTATCTAATTTTAACTATGTTTGTATTAGATGATGGTGCACCACCTGTTCTCCAAACCGATGATGGTTTTTTAAACTTTACGTCAATACGAAGAAATCATAGTGGCTGGTATAAATGTACAAGCAGACATTTGTTATCCGAGTATTCTTCAATTGGTTATTTTTTAAATGTTAGATGTGAGTTATGCATTATAATTATATTTTTAACTTTAAAATCTAATTACTTGAATTTTGTTATATTTTAGACAATTTAAATGATCTCGATACAGTTCGCAAAGAGTTCATCGAAGAAGACAATTCTGGATCCTCTGAATCTGTCGAGGTCACAGTCGGTGGTGAAGTTCAATTGGAATGTCCATCGGGACCTAGTGCTGCAATACCCTGTTGGGCTAAAACTGGCAATGATAATGACCTACAGCCAATAGGGCCAAGCAGTAATCTTCATATAGATCAAGTATTATATCAAGAGGCTGGTGAATATAAATGTATTGTCGGCAGTAAAAATGAAAATCTAGAAAAACTCAGGGTGTATACACTTCATTTAAATGTTGTCGGTCAGTATTTGTTTTTATTCATGGATGAAATTATTTAGAATAAATAATAAGTAATAAGTTGTCTATAAAAATATGTTTTTAATTGAATAACTGTTGTCATATTGGCTATTTCCTACTCTAAAGCAAGGATCACCAACCTTTTCTGGTGTCTGGTAATCTATTTGTTTAGGTACCTATTATATTTATACTATTACATGCAGCATAATAATAAATTAAATAATAATGTTCTTCTTTCATTATTAACCTACTTATATTTAAGATTTTAAATTATGTGATGGTGAAATGGAAAGAGCTGGTCAAATATAGATTTCTTGAGATGAATAGTTTCCCCAGTCCATCCCCTGATTACAAATAATTTTTGACAACATCTACCAATATTCCTCTAAATATGATTGTCGATCCCTACTCTAAAGTATACACGATTAACACAAGTTATTAATTTCCAGGTGGTCCAGTGATATATACTGAAAACAGAACTATTGTTGCACATGAAGGAAATGATACTAGATTATCAGCTGAATTTTGTTCTAATCCAATGGTTAACAAAGTTTTTTGGATAGCGAGTGATAGAGTAATTAGACCAGGAACCGTCATAGGACAGATTACAGCTCATAACATAACTGTAAGTATAAGTAAAACATTTAGGTAATGCAAATCATTGCATTATCTAAATCAAATATATCATTTTGTTATATATAAATCAATAACCAACCCGGTATTACTATGAAACAAACATAGATACTTAAAATTACATTTCGTTCCATCGAATATTGTAATGAGATTGGTTATTTTTATTTTCTAATTCGTTTACCATTTGAGACCATAGTATTGAGTAGGAGGGTAAATATAATATAAACCAGTTGAGATGTTCAAATGTGCCATGGAAGTTAATATGTTTACATAATTTACAATCAAATAATATAAATTCAGATTATTAATGTTTTTTTTACATTTCATTTAAATTTAAAATGAACTAAATAAATTATAATAAAATAAATTTTAAAATAATTTAAACTTGTATAATTGAAAAAAATTTCATATTGGTTAATAATTAAATATTAACAATTTTCTTTGTGCATGCTTGTGAGTCATGTAAAATTAGTATATAGTAAGTGATTATTTAAAAAAAAAAATAGTGTGAGTGACTGTGTGTAAAATAGATAGCGAACCACTTTCGCACGTGCACGCACATGTCAATAACTCACAACACGAATATAACGAATATAATTTATTTTATCATTAAATATACATGAAAATAACTTTTTTACATTTTTAAATTGATTTTTCCATTCTAATGTTGTTAAAATTTAAAAATTCAATTTCGAATGATGAGGAGTTCATTTTTAAGAAAATTAAAAAAATCAGATTTCATGGCGAATTTAAATATGTTTTTTGATTGTAACTGATAACTATAATGTACGGTGCAGTTGGTATAATAAGCATAAGATTGATTTATTTCGGTAGAACATATAGGTGGAATTGAATTTTAAGTCAGATTTTTATAACTACTAATTTTTAAACGTTAATAACTAACCTAACTTATACGCTAATGAGTCATTCAATAATATTTAATAAGCCGAAAAAAACACGTTTGTCGCAGGTTAGCAATAACCCTTGTCCTAGACTCTAGATGAAACTTAAAGAGAATCCTAAACCTAAAAACCTACATAAATAATTGTTTAAAAAAAATTAAAATATATTATTGTTAAATCAAATAATTCGCTTTAGAATAATTCTTAAATTCAATTTTACCATGTTCATATTAAAAACAAACACGAATGTTTAAAAAGAAAATGACACGCTACAATATTATAAAATGGTATACATTATTATAATCGTCATCTTATTCAAACGATAGTTACTGTGTTTCATTATACCTATTTTCCACGAATTCAGTATGGTATTAATTTTTATGTATAAGACAACTTCGGTAGGCTACCATTGAATTGGCTCCCAATTTTGGGTAGATATAAATTCGAACCTTGAGTTGGCTCCTTAAGTTGTTAAATATTTTTTTTTAACCAGGGGTTCTCATATTATAGGCGTTTACTTTTACAACGTAAAATCCAAATATATTTAACTTTCTAAATACATTATATAATATTCAATTTGATACAAAAATTATTATAAGGAGTTCCAATACAACAAAACCACACATTAAAGAAATAAGAAATAAGAAATTAAATTAAATTTTTAGAAAATGAAATTAGTAAATGTGATACTGGTGTAAGTTCGAGTTTCAATATATAAAAATATTGGCCAATAAGTAAAGACCCCCAAAAAATAGTCTAATATAATATTTTTATTTAAATTATTAATTTGTATGTATAAATTTTATAATGATGTACTTCGGTAACATATTGTATGTTTTTTTAAATTTTTAAATTTAATTTTGTGTAACGATGTACAATATACGAATTACATATTATACCTACTTTAAATGATTAACATTTTGGCAACCAATACATTTTTGAAAAAAACGGTAGGGAGCCAATTCAGAGGTACTTAGTAAGGGTAAAATATTGACTACCTGTATTGGGGAGCCAATTCAATTGCACCGCTTCGGTAGTCTGACTATTTTGGAATCATAGGACTGTTTGATTAATAAAAATATATATATAATATCATAAACAAATTTGGGGATGAGTTAATGTTATGTTAATATTACCTATATGGTAAATTGATTTAAAGACATAAATTTACTATCAAACGATAAAAAAAATGAATGTACCTACAATTTCTATTTTGGAAGTAAAAAAATATTTTTTTGCATCAATAACGAAAAAAGGATAGCTAGAAGATAGCTAGAATACTGAGATTGTATTACCTATTATGATCTATGACAATTAATTAAATATTACCTATGGATATTATTGCATGTTTTAGTCATCAACATCTTCTTACTGCCAAGTAGCTACTCTCACGATACAATCGGTAACACCAGTGCACAGTGGAGAGTACAATTTGATCGTCGGTTCCGGTAAAACATTAGTAGAAGCTACAGTCATATTGAGTGTGACAAAGAGTACACGAACCAGAGAACCCGTCCAAACATCTAGTTCACATTCAGTTTGCTCAAAAATGTTTAGTAATTACTTAATTATGTGTTTAGTTACGTCAATTTTTACGCATTTAAAACATAAATAATAAATAATAATTTATTTATATGTTATGCATTATATGAAAAAAAAAAGAACAAATTGTATAGATTCAGTTCTTATTGTTGTATAATTGTTGATTAATAATGCATGTCACACAGATATGCGAATTAGAAAATATTTATATAAATGTATACTATTTAATAAAAATATTTTGAAAGAAAAATGTTTAACACCAAGATAAATAAAGATCCGTCTAATATAGAAAACTTTAGAAACGCAAATTAAATAATGAATTATTTTATATTCCTAAAATAAAAGTGATTAGAAAAATGTTTGAGATCTACTTATATAAACATTATCTGCATTTGCCACATACCTTTATATAAACGTGTTTTGTGATAGTATAATATACAATATAATATCATCTTATTTTTATTTCTTCGATTTTATATTGATGTGTTGGATATTTATTTCCTAACTTCCCTCACACTTAATAATGTTCCTATTGTTATTACAGCAGTTTACAGTCCTCTCAAGCACCTTATAACAGACACTAATCTCACCGAATACTTTGACACATTTCCTAACAACTTTATTGCTGGTGGTGACTTTAATGCTAAGCACCAAAGCTGGGGCTCATTTTAGACTTAAAGTCAGATCACTCATCTGTAATACTAAATAACGATGCAACTCCTCAAACACATTCAGTTAGTCACTCTCTTTTCTCACAATCGACCAATCGTTATAATATATTCCATAACATAATTGCCCAAAAAGTTAATCTTTCAACAAAGTTAAAAACCGAGCACGATATTGACGAAGCAATCACTTATCCAAACTTATCCATTCAGCTGCCTCCTTATACAATATCTTGACCACCTCCAAGCACTCAATGCAGAAGAAGACTCTTCTTCCTAAACAGATGCGCTCTCTAATAGTGGAAAAACGTAGAGCTGGAGCAGTTTATCGACGTACGCGACTACCGTCGCACAAAAGCGTTTATAATAAATAAGCCGACTCCCAAAAAAAAAAAACCCTAGCTAAAAACAAAGCGGATACCCTTGTACAAAAACTAACCAATCTTTCATATTCTGACGGAAGCTTATGGAAAGAAACCAAAAACTTACTTAGTCTTAAAACTTCTTCTACTTCTTTAAAGAAACCTGACCATACACGTCTTGCTTCTTCTGATACCAATAAAGCCGAAGTTCTTAAAGCACACCAGGAATCCTTTCAACCATATCATAATATATTCATTCATCAATGTGTTGACGAGGTAAAGGCTGGTTTAGACCTTCCATCAACCTCCAATCATGTTGAAAAATATTTCATACGTTGGGTATGAAAGTCAAATAGGCTATCCAAAAATACTCCTAAAAAATCTCCGGACCATGAACTGATAACGGCAGAAGTAGCTAGATGCCTCCCCAAAAAAGCAATAGTATTAGTAACATATATATTTAATGCAAGTCTAAGACTCTCGTACTTACCAATCCTTTGGAAATTCTCAAACATTGTTCTATTTTCTAAACCTAATAAACCCTTGGACGACCCATCCTCATACAGGTCAATAAGTCTCTTGCCCTTTATATCTAATATTTTTGAAAAATTTATCATCATTCAAATTCGAAATTAAGTAAATGGAACATTGTGTTTAATGCTACTTTTTCTTTACACTTTGATAAAAACACCGGGGGCCGCCAGAAAAAAAATTATATTATTACCTATTTATATATTTTATTTTAAAATTATTAAAAATATATTATTATTAAATAATAATTATTAATTATTATTAATTATTATTAATTAATTTAAATATTATTAATTATTAATTATTATTATTATTTAAATGTTTTCATGTTTAAAATTAACAAAAAATTACTAAAAAAATTAATTAGGGTAGGAATGTCTTATAACAATAAAAAATAAACTATTATTGTGATGATTGGCATTGTTTTTCAGTTGCCAATTTATCAATTTCAATCGAATACCCTGAGGTGGCTAATCTGATGCACGGTTCTAGTGACAATGATTCGGTTTCAAATTTACTTGCCATTTCTTTGTTTCCAAAAGTATTTGCCATTTTTATTGCACAACGTTTAATTAATTTGCTGTCTCTAAACCCTTTTTTTGTTTGACCAATTCTAAACACACTTCATAAGAAGCTATTAAATTGTCACGATCGTTAATTTGTTTTTTTTTTTTTTAAATAGGTACATTTTTTTTGTTTTGTTAATTTCGAATTAAGGTCTTTTAATAATGCAAGCCGAGTATCGTCAGTATATTTATTATATGATTTGTACATGCTCGTGTAATGTCTACTTATATTATATTCTTTTAGAACGCTAATAACTTGTAAAAAAATTAGGCACATAGGCTTATTGTTATGTTCAATACATAAATACATTAGTTCCCATTTTGAATTAAATACTCTTTTTTCATCGTCAAATTTACGTTTTTTTCTTTCAGACATGGTAAAAATTAAACGTTTATACAGTAATAACCCGGGCACTGTCACACGAGCACACTAACACACGGGGTCGACTGGCTAATGATTACTGATAAGATTAAGATTAAGTTTAGAGAAATATTTAATGCTCGCAATTGTGCGATTGTGAATAACATTCACGCCGTTCATCGCGTCTTATCGCGATATGATCGACACCCGGGAACTCCCGCCGTATAATAATAAAATGTAAAATTTAAAGTATAAATTCGTAATAAGATGGTATAAATTGTTTATCTTCTTATTGCGATTTTGTTATAATATTATTGTGATTTAAAATTTAAATTTTAAATTGTTGGAAGGGCCAAAAAAAAAAAAAAAGCTTCGCGGGTTGGACCACCCTGGAATATTGTAATATGATGTGTCAACTAGGTATTAAAATATTATATGTGTTTAAAAATGGTTTTCTTAGACATAATTAAAGAAAAAGTATAACGATTACATAATTTTAATTATTATCCTTTGTTAATTAAATAGATTAGTTATTACAAACTTAAAAATTTATAAAAATGTAAATACATTTTTATTAAATAGTTACTTAACAACTCATCGGGATAAACAGTTTATTTTATTATAAAGTCAAAACAAATAAATTAATACAATCGTGTATACATACATTATAAAATACATAGAAATAAATAGACGCCTTTTTTTTAAATTTTCATATCGCTTTGTAGTCATATATATCTGCAATTTATTTTTAGTACATAGAAACAAATTTATTCATATAAGTTTGTATACTTAAAACTATAAAATATATCAACATAATATTATACACGCGTATTCGATCTATGCCCCCAATGCTGTAGTATAGTTTTCATCTTATCTTTTTTGGTGCCCAGGTGAAATGACCACATTTTTGGAATACAATAGAAAAATACTGCACGCGTACGGTAAGGATTAAGGAGTAAGGACGTAGGACTATTAATTGTAATAGCCTATAATGACCAATGAGTCTGTTATAAATCGGTACCTTAAGTCCAAAGCACGATGTAGAGAAGATAAGGTGATACCACTCGTAAATATTCCTGATGTGCCAATTTGGACGGCAGTTTGATAGTACCGCGGGAGCGCGATAGGTAGCACCACCATTCGCCCGGAGGTAGGGGTGGGAATTTATCGATAGTTAACACCATCGATATTTTTCGATACTATAAGTTGGTACCATCGATAGTTATCTATAGTTTATTTTTTAATGTAGAAGTATGAAGGTGTAGTGTATACTTTGCTGCACAGTACAAAATACAAGAAATATCTATGGTATTTTACAAATTATAAGTATTATAAAATATGCAAAGTATTTAAACTGTTTATTTAACTCAATTACAACCTGTCAAAACATATTATTTAATTTAAAAAAATATAGGTAATACAAATTCAAAATTTAACACAACAAAAGTATAAACATTAAACAAAAAAAAAATGATTTAAAATATAAAAATTATAAAATAGTTACTTTCTTTTTGGTTTAAAAATCAACATACTATAAATATTATTTAGTTCTTCCTAATAAGTCTTTTAATAATCACATTATGAGGTACATACATTTCTTGTAATAAATAAATAACATATTAACTAAAAGTATAAACATTTAACAAAAAAAAATAACCATTTAAATTATAAAAATGATTATACTATTTATGTTAACCAACAATTTTGGTTTAAGAAAACCAACATGTCGACATTTTTTGGCTTAATTCTAGATCTTTTGTCTGATACCACAATTCCTGTCTTGCTATCGCTTACTTCGTTCTTTCATATATACATACATCGTGTAGATGTTTTTCTATGTTATAAGTTTATATTAAAAATATAATAATATAATTCTTCCTTCATACATAAAAAAAAACTTAATTTCGTATTATTTAAAACAAATAAGATGAGGGACTAAACGTAATTTCCCTTATAGTAACATGTTAATAATGGTTGAAAATTACCATAAGATGAAGCTAATATTATCTATATACATATATAAAAATGGAGACAAAAAATTCGAAATTGCATCAGTTGAGAACGGCTTGGCCGATTTGGCTCAATTTTTTTTTTAAATGATAGAGCATGTCGGAGAGCGGGTTTATAGCATAAATTATGGACCTCACTCCTGTGAGTTAGAGATTTAGAGACAAAAACTGAGTAACACCGGTGGCGCCATCTAGCAGATAAAAATATAAATAAAAATATAATATAAATAATAATACAAATATCGATAATAGCAGGGCTTGAAATCGATTAATATCGATAAAAATCGAAAAAAAAATATATTTTTATATTCTGGTTGATATACATTTTTTATAGACACTTAGAACTTTAGAGTAAAATAATAATAATAATAATAAAAAGTAACGACGAGATGTGCAACGAAGCATTAGTTCTGATCGAAGACATGTGCGTGCTCATGTGCGGCAGTCTGTTGTCAACTTTGGGAATGCCAGCGCCAAATCGTTCGAGGCACGCTGCATTCAATCTTGAATTACAGCGGAAGAAAAACTATGATCTAGATGAGCAGGCTGAAAGAGTCCGAAAAAATGTGCCGCTGTTGAATGCCGAGCAGAAGAATGTATGCGATTCGCTGATGAAGGTTGTTGATGATGGAACAGGAGGCATTTACTTTCTCGATGCTCCTGGAGGGACAGGCAAACGTTCGTCATTTCGTTGATTCTGGCAACAATTCGGTCAAGATCACAAATTGCGTTGGCTCTCGCATCCTCTGGCATTACTGCCACATTGTTGGAAGGCGGTCGAACTACACATTCAGCTTTGACGCTGCCAATGAATCTTCTCATGGTTGACAAGCCTACGTGCACAACGACCAATAATTCAGCAACAGCGAAATTGATGCGAGAATGCAAAATCATCATTTGGGATGAATGCACGATGGCACATAAACTAGCTTTGGAGGCAGTTGACCGAACGATGAAAGATTTACGAGGTAATTCGAAACGATTTGGTGGGGCAATGATATTGCTCTCCGGAGTTTTCATCAAACACTTCCCGTCATTCCGAAATCTACTGCTGCCGATGAAATTAATGCATGCCTGAAATCGTCGTTTTTGTGGCGGCATGTCAAGAAGTTGAAATTGACCAAGAACATGAGAGTTGCGTTGCAAAACGACCCATCGGCTGCTGAATTCTCGAGACAACTGCTGGCACTTGGTAATGGACACATTCCGATTGATGTTTTGACTGGATTAATATCGTTTCCGGCAAATTTTTGTGAGTTCACATCGTCGAAGGAAGAACTCATTACAAAAGTGTTCCCAAACATTGAGGTCAATTATAACAATCTTGATTGGATGAGTGAACGAGCAATACTAGCAGCGAGGAATAAGGACGTCGATAGCTTGAATTTTACAATTCAGAGTAAAATTGCTGGAGAACTGCGTTCATACAAATCCGTTGACAGCACGACCGACGAAAACGAAGCGGTCAACTATCCGACAGAATTTTTGAACTCGCTTGATGTGCCAGGAACTCCACCGCATAATTTACAGGTAAAAGTGGGATCGATCATAATTATGTTGCGGAATCTAAATCCTCCTAAATTGTGTAATGGTACACGATTGTCTGTCAAGAAACTGATGAACAATGTAATACAATCAAAGATCATCAAGGGCAATTTCAAAGGGGAGGAAGTCCTCATCTCACAAATTCCGATCATTCCAACGGATCTTCCATTTCAGTTTAAGCGGATTCAGTTTCCCGTTAGATTGGCTCTTGCGATGACAATCAATAAATCGCAAGGCCAATCGTTGGAAGTCTGTGGGATCAATTTGGAATTTCCATGTTTTTCGCACGGGCAGCTGTACGTTGCCAGTTCGCGTGTTGGAAAACCGCCATCGTTGTTTATTTTTGCACCAGAAAACTAAACGAAAAACATTGTTTATCAAAATGCAATATATTGATTTCTGTAACAATTCATTACAATGGAATACTTGAATTTTATTATTAATCTAGACTTTATTTGAAGGCGTTAAGTTCACCGGGTCAACTTAACTTTAAAAAAAAATTTAGGCAAAACAACGTTTGCCGGGTCAACTAGTATAATATACTCGTATGATATTTATAATTAATCTAAATATTTATTTTTTTACTACGGTTAGGTTAGGTATATATATGTGCCATCTCGTGATTTTTATATAGGTAGTTGGTATAACCCTGACTACCCTGAGTACCTGACTTATATGTTGACACTTTTATCACTTTATTATTAAAACTAATTTTTATTAAAAACGCAGAGCCAAACCTATTTGAGTAATCGAATTTAAATTTTGAGGGTAGATTGATATTATATCATCTGCACAAAGAAAGGATTTTTCGAAATTTAATTTAAAACGGTTGAAATCGCTAAAAAATTTTCAATTTGATATTTACTTACCTTGTTTTAAGGTTTAAAATAAAAAAAAATAAAAAAATGTAATATAATCTTCGCTTTGAAAATTCAACGACCATCAAAGGACACAGCGATGCATGCTAGTTAGGTGTTTCTAAAGAACTAGGATACTCGATTTCTGCGAAATATGCTTACACTATTGTCAAAGTCAATAGATATGGTATAGCTGACACGTTATTCCCTGATAAAATACGCGAGTCTGAACCCTGTAAAGATAAAATAATTTCTGAAACTAATGATGATCAAAAAAATATAAGTCGTAGTTCATCTGAAATATCTGAAGACAATGATGATATAGATAAAACGCTTAATTTTAATATAACTCTTACTCGTACTGAGTGGGACAGTCTATACGATGGTACACCACAAATATATCGTCGTTTCCGATGGAAAAATTGATTGCCATTCATATTTTTCGTTGAAACCTTACAATTGGACATCAGTTATGTATGAACACTTTTTTGAACAGACAAAATTACCTTGTTCTATGGTCTATAAACATGTAAAAATTTATCCTAATGGACAGATATTTTTAAATATACTCGGACATTGTTCTACTTGTAAAAGTATTTTTACAGGCATTTTTAATAATTGTCCCGATGAAAATGTACGAGTGATAATAAGGTGAACAATGACTGGACAATTTAAAAACTGTAGGAGCTATAGAAAAAGAAGAATAATTGGAGAGAAAAAAGAAGACTACACTAATAAATTGAAAACACAAAATATGGCTGCTGCGTACATTCAACGTACTGAGGCCAAAAAAGTTATGGATTATGGAGACAATGAACCAAGCCACATACCTTCGTTAAATGCTCTAAGTCTCATCAAACATAAGTCACTATTAAAATACCATATACATGAAAATTCTCTAATATCTATATCACTGTTAAAAGGAACACCCCCTTACAATAATATTATAAAAGAAATTGGATATGACAAGTTTTTTATGCATTATTGGACATCAGCCGAATAAATCACTACAGAAATTATTCGAAAACTCATTATACTCCAACTATTTCAATCGATGCAACAGGGTCAGTAGTAAAAAAAATTAATCTATTCTCAGGACGACAGACTCACAGTATTTTTTTTATATCAAATCGCTTTATATAATCGGAAAAAAAAATCAATTTGTAGTTGGACACATGTTATCGGAAAAGCATGACAATAACTGCGTTAGTTATTGGTTAATAGAATGGCTTCGTACAGTAAAGACTCCACCGAAATTAATAAATACAGACCAATGATTAGCATTAATGCATGCCGTTAGTAAATCGTTTACACAATTTTCTAATTTAAATGTTTACCTTTTGAACTGTTCAAAGCTAATTATGAAGCAGATGTTCCAACATGCATGATTAGAAACGATTTTAATCATGTCATGCACTTAGTAAGTTCTTGGTCTGAACTCAAAAATTGTAACTATAGAATAAAAAACTTTTATATGAGAGCTATTGGTTTGCTAGTGAGAAGTACGTCATTTGAAGAAATCAAAAATATTTTTAAATTAATTTTTACAGTAGCTCTAAATGAAACTGACTGATTGAACAATAATCAATTACCAACTGAATGTGAAAACGCCAAAAACTAACTAAAACAAAAAATAGCAACACATAGCATAGAAATTAATGAAGTGGAAGAACGTGACACGTTGTGAAATAATTAATACTATCACAATTTTTGATGAAATAAAACAAATCTATTTGTATTGTGAAGAATCAAGTAGATTAAATTCAAACAGCACTGGTGATCATGACAATATGCAGTACTCACCAATACTAGCGAAAAAACTTGTCGATTTCAGTAAGTTAATTCATTGCTGGTCAGCTGTTATGGTGTCTATTTTTGGTTATGGTAATATAACTGAAACAAGCGCTACATCAGAGAGTCTGTTTAATGATTTAAAGTCGGTAATTTTTAAACATAAAACTCTTCCTTTGCATTTAGATGATTTTTTTATAACTCATGTAAATTCTATAATTGGAAATATGAATTTAATAGCATCAACTTATGTTGAACATCCAGATCCAAAAAAAAAAAATAACGAAGGAAAAGAACCACAAACAAAAGTAACTTCTGGAAAGTGTCCAGATGATCTAGATGAAGAAATATTTAAAAATTGGAAATGCTTGGGCGAATTAAAAAAATGTAAAAAACAATCAACATACGTCGACTAAGATCCTACAATACTATATTATAATGATAATAGTCGGACAAAGAACTCAGTTATAGGCGTTTTAAAGAATGTAAGTATTGCTGAATTAAAATCTATTTACCTCGATAACGTAAACGTATCAATTGTAAATACGTGTGCTTTTGATTCTTTTACACAAATATGGTTTTGCGCATACATATAGACAGTACCATATATGCAGAATATGTGGGACAAAATTTAAAAAATATATTTATGGCATTAGTATCTAATGGAGTACGTGATGGTGTTAATGCTCAAACATACAAAAAAACGAGCTACGCTATTAAAACAAATTGTTGATGAAAATGCATGTAAGTTACAGCCTGATGGATCTGTAGTATTAGACACATCCTGTACAGGTCAATTTATGTTAAAAAATTGTTGAATAACTTCCCTTCAATTGTTGGAACAATGGTATGCCATGTTTGTTTAAATACAAGCATCAGGGAAGAAATAATTTTAATAATAAATTTACCAACTGATGACCTGATTTTCTTAAAAGATATAATGGAAAATTATAATTTTTCACCATCAAATTGTGAAAATTGTAACATAGATATGACTCAGTCTCTGGACTTAAAGAACATTTAATTATTGAGCCAGTTGTACCTCTTACGAAACAGCGAAAAGTTGAAAAATATTTTGATTTAAATATTCAATTAAAGGATATCCCAAACATACTCAAAATAAGAAATGAGTTATATTATCTACGAGGTCTTGTTAAGTTTATTCCACCAATATCAAGTACTATAAATGCAATTGGTCATTATATTGCGTGCTGTTATAGATGGGTAAATAATACTTGGGAAAAATACGATGATTTTCAACCAAAAAAAAAACTGTGAGACCAACAACCGAGGCACAAAATTGTCAATATTTAATATACACTAAATAATTTATCAAAAATAAAAACTAGATATAATGCATGTGTTATTTATATGGAAAATTATTAATTTTAAGTTTTCAATATTTAAATTTGTTTTGTTTTATTTTATATGTATGCAGATAAATACAATTGGATAACCTATTTATTACCTTTTTATTATTTTATTGTTTCATATCTATTTTCGCTATGTTTTATTATAGTTTATGTACATTACATAGAGTTTGATAATTTATTATATAAGATTATATCTATTTATTTTATTATAATTTATATATGTATATAATTATGTTAATATATTTTATAGTTTTAAGTATACAAACTTGTATGAATAAATTTGTTTCTGTGTACTAAAAATAAATTGCAGATATATATGACTACAAAGCGATATGAAAATTTAAAAAAAAAGGCGTCTATTTATTTCTATGTATTTTATAATGTATGTACTAATCTTTTTAATTAACAAAGGATAATAATTATAATAATGTAATCGTTATACTTTTTCTTTAATTATGTCTAAGAAAACCATTTTTAAACACATATATTTTAATACCTAGTTAACACATCATATTACAATTTATTACGATAAATGTTTTATTAAATAAATGGAATTCAAAGCATACAATCATTATTAATATTATATTATATTGTAATAATTATGTTATTGATCATGTATTTTAGACATTTGGTATATAAAAATCGATGTAGGTTTTGTAACACATATTATAATAATATAACAAAAATTTAATTAATTATAAAAAGTAAACATGAAAATACATGCAAAAAACTAATAGTTTATAAAATATTCAAATTTTTAAATATGAAAATGGGGGTGCAACCATTTCTCCAGTACCCCCTATGAAAAACGTTCGGATCTTAGGTAGTTCAAAAGCACAAACGTCGGGACTTTCGGCACAAATTAGCACAAACGATGCACAAAAAAAGGCTCTTGGTTTCATTTAAAAATACCAAAGTGGGGGTACAACCATTTCCTCAGCACCCCCTATAAAAAACGTTCATATTTCAGGAAGTTCAAAAGCAAAAATGTCGGGATTTTCGGCACAAATCAGCACAAATGAAGCACAAAAAAAGGCTCTTGGTTTTGTTTCAAAATTCCAAAGTGGGGGTGCCAGGGAAATGGACCTATAAACTTATTACGTTGTTCAATAGCTGCCATAGAAGATCTGTTATGATGAACAATATTTGCTTCGTTTCTTATTTTCATTTGATTATGATTATTTTCAATTGCATTATGAATTTCTGCAAGGTTTATTTCTTTTGTCATAATTAAATTATGAAGCACACATATCGCCCGAGTTATTTTAGTAGCTTTCTCAGGGCCAACTAACATCTTATTTTCCAATACATTAAATCGTTTTACCATTATTACAAATGCTCACTCTACTATTCTCCTCGCACGAGATAAACGATAGTTATAAATGCGTTTTTCATTTGTCAACTGTCTGCGAGGGAATGGCTTCATTAGGTTTGGTAAAAGTGGATAAGCTTCGTCGCCAACAAATACAAATGGGAAGTCTTGAAGGGAAGGGGGTCTTCGTTTATATTCTGGTCAATTTTTTTTGATGCAGGCAAATTTAATTTATTATTAATTAATTTTTTACCAAATAATGATTCTTTAAAAATCCCACTGTCACTACATCGACCATAATCACCAACGTCTATGACAACAAACTTTGCGTGAGCATTGACTACCGCTTGTAGTACAATATTGAATGATAGCCCTTATAATTGTAATATTCCGATCCGGCACCTGGAGGATAAATAATAGAAATATGTTTACCATCAATTGCACCAACACAATTTGGAAAATTCCATATTACATTAAAGTCGTTTGCTATTTTTATCCAGTCTTCTTTTTTTGGTGATGGCAAACAAATAGAAGATAGCAATTTCCATATCGCCGAACATACAGAATCAACAATTATTCCAATGGTTGTAGCTCCCAAACGAAAATGGAAGTGCAATCGTTGAAAACGTTCACCAGACGCTAAATAACTAGTAATGAATGTATTTACCACCAGAGAATGGGCATTATTGTTTTCATCTGCTAGGATAAAACCTAGTCCATACAAAGTTACAACTATGCATTATAATGAATTTTATAACCTTGAAAAATGAGTGAGTTCTATGATACAAAATACAACTTTGAACACAGAAAAAGTGAAAGTAAATTGGTTGAAGTGGATGAGATTTCAAAAAAATTAACCTTCTATCATGCAATACAAATATGATCAACAAGAAACGGTATTCAAAAAAATAGACACATCTATGAAAAGAGGTGCAGGTAGGAAACAAGAATGGACTTCAGTTAGTTATTAGATATCAAGTACTCAAAAAAAATTCCTATCAGCGAAGCAAAGAAAAAAGACTTGAAGTATTTAATGAATTGTAAAATAATACCAAATGATTATTATCAATTTTATAATGACTTACCAACCACCAAAAAATGTCAACCACAATAAATGTCCTCAGATGATGAGGATACCGCTGATTGAAGTTCCTATTATCTATATTCTATATTTATATTATTAATTAATAATGTTATATTTTGATAAGTTGTCATAAAATAAGTTGAATTTTGTTTATACATTTTATACACATTTTTAAAAGGTTGAATTTAATTTGTTATAATAACAATTATAATATTATTCAAGTAATTATTGTTCTTTATTGAAATTAGAAGAAAAATGTGATGTGTTTATTCATTACTTTTTACATGTATAAAATGTGTTAAGTACAATAGCTTTTTTTTTAAATTTTTTTTTCTCGAGATTTGTCTATAGTAGAACAATAATTTTTAATCCTCATTACTCATTACATGTTAAGGAAAATTTCAGTACAGTTCGTTACATTTTTGAATTGTTATAACAGCTCAAATTTAAAAATTGTTCTCCTGAACAATCACGAAAATGTCACTTATCACTCTTGTGCGTTACGCCATTGATATGGGAGTCCATTGCAATCTGAGATCTGAGTGAACCAGTAGTCACCCAAGGGAGGGGGCGAATTTTCAAAAATTGAATAGCCTTTTAGTTTAGCCAAAAGTAATAATAAAAAAACGTTATTAATATCGCCCAAGGGAAGGGGTGGGAAGGGAGGGGGTTAACGCCCCTCCACCCACTATCATATCTACCACTGTCTGAACTGCTTACCAACAGATTAAAAATTTTAATTGTATATACTTGTAAATAAATACATTTTACATATTTTTATGGCAATAAACTATTATACTAATAACTCATTGATACTTATCTTTCTGCGGTAATTAAATAATAAATTACAAACAAATAATTAGTTGAAATATTGTATAGATTATACCACAGCTAACTATAAGAATATACATATATTATTATATTATTTTGAGGTATGACAATATAAGTATTTTCAATTTTGTTGACTATGATATAAATAACACATAAATATATAATATTAATATATACCTAATGAAATATCATATTATGTAATATAATAAAATATAAAAATTATTTTTATGCTATATTTTTAAATAGCAGTTATAATGGCAGAACATTAGAAATAACACATTATAACTAGTTCAATATAGTATATTAATAATACAAAAAAAATTTAAGAATAAAAAATGGTGTGATTACTTGCTAAGAAATCTGTTTCAATTTAAAAAGTTATACCTTCTTAGTTCTTGGTATTTGATATTTGAAAACTTGAAACTAATAATTTTTTTTGTATTTTACAATTGTTATTATCTGTTTTAATAGATTGAAATTTAAAAAAATATGTATGACAAATACGTTATACTTTACAGGATGGACAAATGTATGAATTTTCCGTTATATCGCAAACATCAAACCCCATACATTGTAGATGAAACCAATGATGCTCTATTTTGCAATACATCCATTCAATTGTTGTTGAGTAATCTTGATTTTGGTTCTGTGGATCTGGGCATTCACTTTTATCACAATATGATATATCTGTCCAGTAATTATTGGCAATATTTGTTAAATATTCCATTGGATCTGTATTACCAGGAAGCGCATAACATGTAATTTGAGTGGAAATGTTAGCACTACATTTATAAGGAAACATTTTCAGCTTTGTTTCATCAAATTTATTATCAATAGTTGGTTCTGTACCTTTTCTCATGTGATCGAGTATTTTTATTTTTTATGATGTTTTTGTAAACAGGTGAATTACATTGCAAGTGGTACTTATTGGTGATGGTTATTATTTTTTTAAATGATTGTCTTTCCAAATAAACAAGCGTATACACCACAGTCATAGCCATTAAATTGTTGGAATACCTTTGGTCCGTGATGGTAAAGCGTTTTTCATCAAAATCCTTACCAAAAAAATTATAATACAATTTAAATAATTTTATAGTGAATTTTACATCATCACGATTAACTGAACTTAAATTACTGTCAAGAAACATGATATTATACAATTATGTGAAAACAACAATAAGATAGCAGTGATTGAACTTGCAAACAGGTAATAAAACTGGGCGTCGCCCGTTACCGTACAAACGCGAAAAATACGCATGGGACAAAACCGCACATAGATTTTAAATTACTGGATATCCCATTGTCGCACACGTTTATTTTGGACGATTATCGTCACTTATCGACAATTATCTATAACGACATTATTAAGCTTTATCTGTAAAAGATTGTATTCGCAGTGTAAAAATTTGTAGTGTGTTTTAAGTCGTCTTTCAATCTTTGAATCATTCCACGTGACATTTAAAATAAAATCAATATAATATGTTTAAACTTTTTACTAATAACCGTGGTAATAGTTCTATTCATTTCGACAACTATAACTTTCGTTATTTTAGAACTAATAAAAGTTCAGGTGATATTGTTTGGCGGTGTATGCAAAAAACATGTAATGTAACTATTATCACCAACAATGAAAAAACGGTTTTAATTCGCAGTAATATTAAAGATCACCAACACGATGAGGACAATGATGAACAAAAAAAAGAACTACAAAAAATTCGTACAGCTATTAAACGTAAGGCTATTGAAAATGTATATGAAAAGCCAATAAAAATAATTCGTAAAGAATTATCAAGTACTGAAGACTCTCAGGTATGTTCATCTAATAATATAGAATTTTATATTTTTTAGATTGATGTTTTAATAGACCAACAAGTGATTAATGAAGCGAAAATGCGAAAAATTAAGAAGGGAACTGAAGCAATACAACGGAAATGTGATCGGGAACGAGAAGCCAATTTGGTATATCAATACTCGCTTTTATTAACAAACAAACTGACTGTAATGGAATATATAGAAAAAAAGGTTTACATTTTAAACCAATATTATAATAGATGTCTACAATAACATTTATGTTTAAATTATTACATTTTTATTACTATTACTAATACTACTATAAATATTATGACTAAAAAATATTTTTAACTATTTAAATTTTTATATTTAATAAATTTATGCAGTATCGTACCATTTGTTGTATGCGGAATTAGGCTATACCTTTTTATAAATTTGTGCGGTATCCTATACTATTATTGTGTGCGGTATTGGGTTATGCATTTTGTGCGGTATTGGGTCATGTTTGTGCGGTAATGGAAAGCGCCGATAAAACTATGTCATACTCTGTTAAAAATTCTCTCATTCCAACTTTTAACATGGCTGTTTCAGATTCATTATAGTGGCTTAAAATCATGTCATCACATGTAAAGAATGTAACAGATTGTCGGTATTGTTTTCTTCGTGGCATAATATTGACAAATAAATCCCAATGACTGAACCATATAAATATAATTCAGTAGAATCATTAACACTATCTTTCGTATGATACAATGGGTCAAGGTGTTTTTTATTAACATCCCGACCGCAAACTCTAAATATTTGCAGTTTATTATACTTCCTCTCAAATGTATCTTGCTGTGTATTGTGTAATTTATGGTTTATTGAAAAAGATAGTACATCAGTGTGAGTTTTCAAAAACGTATGTCCACCAACTCCACCATCAGATATAATTATTTGTTTTTCCTTAGGTACTTCAGTATCAACAACATTACTACATATGGAACTAAATTGAGTAGTATCTATTATATTATCATTATTATAACGTTTTGGAGTTAAGTGAGTCCTGCATATTTTAGTTGGAGTTATTTCATTGTCTTGCGGTTTTTGTATGAAACGTCTTTTAACAGAGTCACTTTTTGTTGCTGTTGGAATCATGAAAGATTTAATGGTGTCTTTTTCTGCATGAAATAACTCCGAGTCATCTGCTGCATCAACAACCGCCACATTCTTTGAAACTTTTTTTCCTCCCAGTAATGAAACCTCTAGATTTCCTCAATAAAGTATGTAACTTTGCTCGATCTTGTTCAATGTCCATGTAATTAATTGATATACTTACAGCTTTAATATGATTACATTTTTTGCTTCAGATGACAAGTACATGTGTCATTTTTTTCCGAAAACAACTTAACCAAGTAATCATCTTTATATAATGCAAAATACCATTCGGGAATTTCGATTCGGGAAAACGGCGAGTACCATTATATTGATTATTTATATTTTAGTTAATTTATTATTATACTGAATATTGAAATAAAGGTAATAAACTTTAGTCATAATGAAAAGGACCTTAAACAGTTTGTTGAACTATTTTACAAAAAAACAAAATATTATACATAATATCGTAGCTTCTGATAAAATGGTATGGAATTGTAATATACTAATTCATGAAATTTAACAACATAGCTACATTAGAATTTAGATTTAAATTTCCCAAATATGTACCTACTTATTCTATAGTAAACAGAATATGATGAAAATAATGATGTACTAGGAAATAGGGATCAAAATTTCGGAAAATTTCCGGAAAAATTCGGGAAAATTTCGGAAAAAAACAGTTTTTTTCCCAGAGCCCCGGAAAATATTGAAAAATTGGAGAATATTCAAATAATTTATTTCCGAAAAAACCGAAGTTTTCGGAAAATTAAAAAAAAAAGTATATTTCGGAAAATTTCCGAAAAAAAAACAGTTTTTTTTTCACAGACTCGAAGAAAATATGGAAAATTTAGAGAAAATTAAAATAATTTATTTTACGCTTAAAAATTTAAAATTATTTTAAAGTATATTGAAAGTCCAGTTTTAACATTCAACGACCCATCGGTTAACGGTATTATACATTTATACTATTATCATTTATCAATACGGCGCGCGACGTAGTGCGTACGATCGGTTATCATAAATTACTGTACTATATTATTGGATATTTGTTGATTGTTCTAAAAATAACATTACCCACATTACCCATTATATGTATTTTAGTATTTATGTCATAATCTTTGAAGTCTGTAATTTTCCAAATAACGTTAGAGTGTTAGACCTTGACCATCATCATTAGAACTAGAAGTTAGAACGTATTTATTATTATTTTTATATTTTTAATATAAACATTAAACAATAAAAAATATACTGAAATACGTAACAATTAGTGACGTAAGATTAAAATTGAAGACATTGGTGGGATACAGGCAACAGTAAAGTTATCACTTATCATCCATACAATTTGACAATATTGTTATTTGGTAATTGGTAGTTGGTACTATTCGACTGAATAGTAGTATTGCACTATTGTAGTATAATAAATATAATAAAGTATAAACAATAATTATTGACGTCGACCGTCGCGTTGTGTAACTAAAATAAAAATAAATACAACACTGATTTAGATTTGATAAGAAACTTAGAATCAATAGAAACCACGGTCTTAGAAAGTAAAAACAAAAACATCGTTACTTATTAGTGTTATTAGTGTTATTACCTACAACTCAATACTTAATATTTGTTTAATTTTGTTAATGTAAAGTGGTTAAGTCATTACTTTTATTTATTGCTATGCTATTACCGCGGCCTTAGAATATCAATTCTTTATAAAATAGGTAAGTAATAATGTAATATTACTAATATTTATAATTAGGTAATACAGTATTTGACATTTGTGTTTTTTTTACCTATTGATATTTAAATTTTTTTGTGATTGTACTATTTTACTATTTAGTATTTACTATGGTCTGTGCTCACTATTCATAAATACATTATGCTAATGTTGAAACTAGAATTACCTAACCTAATGTATATGATATAGGTACCTATTAATTATAATAAAATTTCAAATTAGTTAATCAATATCTGTTTTCAGGAGGTTTTTCAGTTTCCCTAAACATTTAAAATGAGACCATTGTGTTCAATTTGGGATTTGTTTGACAAACATGAAAATAAATCGGTGAAATGTAAATTTTGTGCATTTGAGTACAAGTTTTCTAATGCCACTAGGATGAAACAACATATTTCTTTTCAATGCAAAAAATGTCCACTAGATATTAAGCAGAAAATATCTGAAAATTTACCTCAGTCTGCTAAGAGAAATAATTTATCAGAATCAGTAAGGTATACAAATTAGTCAGAGAGTTCAGACCAAGAAAAAAATTCATAAGTCAATGTTAACTCCAATTGTTGAGAAAGAAAACGAAGAAGACGTAGATTATTCAACTGATTGTTCATTAGAATCAAGTGAATCAACTGATTCTGTTGATAAACTATATAGTCTAGTATCTAGTTCTTAAATGTCAAAACATTGTAAACTATTAAATTTTCTCTTTTAACTCCATTATATATCTTAATCCTTTATAATGTAATTCTAAACGCCGCATAACTTCTTTTACTTATTATATTTGGACATTCGGTTGTCACTTGAGTTATTAAATTTGATAAATGTTTAAATATTTTTCATATTTATGTTATTTATTTTTAATTTTCCAAGTTATTATTTCCTGTTAATTAGTTATTAGTTATTACCTATTAAATGTTTTAATATTTTATATTATGTACTTAACTCTTAAGATTGAAGACTGAGTTTACACAAAGTGAGTGTTATTATTTTAAAAAATAAAAACTAATTCAAACTATGAACAATGTTGTTAATTTAATTTATTCAGGACATTTTTATATTTTTATATTGAACTCAAAAGTTTTGAGAATATGTTATTAGTTTATTACGAATAAATAGTTGTAATATAACTTATAACTTAGTATTACTTACCTAATGATAATAAATAAAAGATATAATATTTTAATATAACCTGAAAGTACCTATAGAATCCTCAAATTCATCCATTGTGATGAATTAATGCATTATCAATTGAGAATTATCTTTATTCTTTTCAATTATTAAGAGAAAAAATATTTTACTATTAATAATCCAGATAAAATATTCTGGAAATTTTAAATATTACCAATTTTTCTCAATTTTTCCGAAAAAAACGGGTTTTTTTCAGGTTTTTTTCGGAAAATCATTTTTTCTGGAAATTTTAAATATTACCAATTTTTCAGGTTTTTTTCGGAAAACCTTTTTTTTACGGAAATTTTGATCCCTACTAGGAAATAATGAGTCAGTTCATGATTTACTCTGTTCAGATGATCTCATAAAAAATGATTTACAGGTGAGAATAATGTTTAGATTCATAAGTGAGTATTCATCATTCCATTATATTGTATTACTTTCATAAGAGTGCATATTTATATAAATCGTGTAAGTGTATAATCTAATATTATTTTAAAAGATTAATTATTGTATGTTCTTCCTGCAGAAACAGTTAATCTGCTAGTTGCTACTGCTACTGAGTACTATAATATGTTACCAATTGATTGTCTGCTAAAAATAAAGAACAATTATCAATTATTGTTTTTAAATAATAATCTTCAAATTTATTTGAATTCATTTTTATCTAAATAAAGTTACCAATTTTTATTTAATTATGATTGTAATTTGTAATAACAACTACTAAGACAGTAGAACTAAAAATACCTCAAACTTTTATATGGATTACCTTTAGGATCATTGAATATTTTAATATTTTGATAATTAAAAAATAAATAAATAGGTAGGCTGTCTCCACTATCGCCATGGTTAGGGATCGGACTTCTAGAAGTTTGCATGTTTTTAAATAATCATTAAAATCATAGCTAAGTAATATAGAAATTTGTTTCATAGTAATAGAAGTTTATATTTGACATTTATAGTTGTATGTTTTACATATTTGAACATTCTTCATTTTATAAATGCATATTTGATAATTATTTATATGAAGGAGTAAGGTTTTAATTTTATAGAATAAACTTAATTTTAAATAGATTTCCTGAACCGGATATATTATATAATTATTTTAAAATTAGTGTTTGTGTTTTTATCGCCGATCACTATAATTTGTTGTATTGTTACTTATCGGTATACAACACGAATGCGTGATTCCCGATGTTGATACCAAAATAACATTTTATAGATTTAGTATTTATTATATTAAATTATGGATTTATTTTTTCATTTATCACTTGAATTGAAACCCAAGGTATGGCACTAACGCCACTAACTGAATCCATTTAAATAATTAAAACTGCAAAAGAACATAATAGTAGTCGAAGTCCCAAGCCCTAACCTATTATAATATATACAACTATTTATACACTATTAACTATTTAACTATAATAGTGCAATACGCCAAATAGTCGCCAATACTACAACAAAATAGTACGAGTAGGTGGTTGAAAAACAGACTAGGTAGGTATGTGCTGGTTGTAGTAATTCGGTTCAGTATTAGTATGATGTATTTGGTATTCTGTAGGTAATGATACTATAATAAAAAAGTACAGAAAGGAACGAGTCATTTGGAATGAAAAATCCCATCACTAGACTATTTTTAGTATTTACTATTTATTATTGAAGTCTTTGTTTGGAACACAGCGCTGGTCGGCGGCGGCGGCGGCGGCGTCGTCGTCGCCGGTGGAGGTGGAGGCGTGGCAGTCAATATTTTCACATAAGGCGTGATTTCAAATCTGCCGCTGTAGCCGTCACGATCCTAGTGAGAAACTGAGGAGCGTATCGAGTATTAGCGTTCATTGAGTAAAGATTGTATCGTTACCGTGTGACTTTTATGGTACACACGTCTCGTTTTGCACTTGTATTTTATTCGATTATTTTCAGCTGAAGTGATAACCGATTGTGTTTGCGTTGTGTTTCTCTCAACTTTCTCGCAGTGTCCATTTCGTTGAACGTACAGCGTCCATTGTTCGATACGATAAACACGGTAGGTGAACGCTTGGTCGCCGCCACTGTTGGGTATCAACCGAAAACCACAACTTGTTTCGTCCAGTCAATACTGATAGATTGTTGCTGATCACGTTTGCATCCGAATCGTAAACATTCAGCGTTCTTGAAAAACCTCATTTTTTTTTCATCTTGTCCGAGATCTTGTCTGTTACTCGTTTGCTCCGAAATCAATTCACGCCATCCGTCAACATGACCGAAGAAATCGAAGAGATTGTGTAAGTATTCATGTTCTAAAGCGAGCGACGCCAACTGTCAAAAACCGATTACTTTAATTTCATGTTTAGATAATGCGTAATGCCGAGATCGTCACTCGCCAATCCATTTTGCTAACGAATTTAGTATGCTTATTTATACTCTGGGCTAATAATGTATCATGATTGTTTTGGCCTGCATGCAAAATTTGATTAGGCGGTACCTACATCGTTTAAAATTAAATTGCGTGTAACGTGATTTTAATCATTGACTCTCAATTTCATATTACTACTGGGCTCGAAACCATGTCATAAATTCATACATACATGAATACTTGTTATATACTTAGCGAGTTTATACTATGTTATCTCTCCCAATGGTGATATCCACGATACAGATGTTATTAAATTCAGTACTTACCTAGGTACTTAATATAAATAAATATAAAATTATTATTGATAGTCTAAATAAGTAAGTTTGATAACATCCTGAATAAAATACATCTTCATAAATGCAGGAATTAACTCATTCAATGCTGAGGTCTATTTGTGCTTCTGATATTGCTTTGTCACAACAAACTTATGCCTGATTGACATTGGCCACAGACGTTTTACTTTATTATCATTTTATATGTAGAACCTAAACATAAATTATAGTTTATAAATAATATATTTAATTAATAAAATCTTATAATATTTATCAAAAGACAATATGCATTATAGGTATATATATCAGTATTTTACTAATAGTAATAAAAGTTATCTCTACATTCCGTGAAAAATTAATGACATAAACTAATATTTATTACTTTATTAAACGACAATGTGTAATATTATTATGTTCGTATTATTATATATTACATTTTTGAGGCTACTTGTTGACCATGGCATTGAATGTGTTAATTAATATTTTACCTACACTCTAAAGTACATACTATATTTCATATTTACCTACCTATTTACTTATAGAGTTTATAATATCTAATGATTGTTTGTGGTTAATATTTTCAGTCTTCAAAAATTGTTATAGGACATAGTCTAGTAATTTGCTTTCTCAAACCAAAGGATTACGAAATATACCAGGATGTTTGCACCAAATATGGTGTATTACCTCAGTGCAGGATAATATGGAGATAATTTTACACTAGTTAGGATCACACATTTCTAGATTAATGCCTATAATATAATAAGTAGTATATTTAGTAGTAATATTTTAAGTCTCCAAGTGTTATATAATCTAGTACTTTAGTCTTAGTGACTAGTTGTTCTCGTCTGTCCATTTGTTTTTCTATTAATTACTCTTCAATTTTTTATACAGTTTTAAATTTTTTTAATTTAACTCATTTTTTTTCATTCATATTTTTGCAAAAATAACCACTATTATTGACTTTTTCATTAAAAAATTCTTATAAATTTACCTATACCTTATTAATCTAGGATCCACAAAACATAATTTCATATCTGAATAACTCAAATGTTACCAGTTTAATGAAGAAATATTAATATTTCTTTTAACAATCCGAGTCCTAATAATAACAAAAAATAAATTCAAATATTCTTATTGATAAATCTTATTTTTGTTAAGGCTCTGGTAAAATAATTTCATAAACTAAATGATGTGTGTGAATTTATTGGTTTGTATTACCTGTACACAATTGGTACCTAAACACATGTATAGTTAATATTAGTTTAATTTAAGTTGTCAAATAATAAGTTAAACTGAAATATTTTTATTTCATTTTTTAAGCAATTATATTATGTACCAACATCCATCTGTATTTAAATAGTTAATGTAGATACTATAGTAAAACAATATCTTTCTCTGTTTCAACGTGGTATCCAAATTTGGTAAGTGATGATACACTTAATTAATATTTGAGAAACTTGTCTGCAATAAACAATCAATAATCATAGTATAGCTGTTATTACAAATTCAAAAACATCTAAAATAAATTATGCAAGTTGTTGAACTAGCTGGCCAAAGGGTATGTAAGGGAAAGGGAGTCTGATAAACATTTAAATTAGATCAATCATTTAGCTCAAAAAACACTAATTATAATAATAAACTCAAGCATTATATTTTCTACTTAGAAGTTTTATAATTTTTCAATAAATTTATTTTGAACCTTACAATAAAAGTATAATCTAACAATCTATTGTTTTTTAAACTCATTTCCCTTCATGTGTTAATTGTTAGACACATGGCAATAGGTACCTATCTAAGTTTTTAATTTTTTTAAATATTTTATTAATAAATATTGAAGATTACTAAATTTTCAACATTTCATTAGTATTAATGAATTGTTAATTGTTATAAATTAGAATACTATTTCCATGTATCAGAACTAATTACTATTGGCTACTCATTCGGATTATCATGACTATTAGATTATAACATTAATTTCATTTTTATTTTGCTTAAATAGATCATAATAATATTGTATTCATAAAATATTTTGAAGACATTAAAAAGTAATTGTTATAAAAGAGTAACCAGAGTAAAAAAAAGAAACAATTAAGAATGCAACCTGTGTAAGATTAAAAAAAATATAATATAATTTAAAATAGAGGTCTTGATTACACGTGTTATGAACTATACAGGTACCTGTGTTTTTATACAAGACAGGTTTAAGGCCTGTATAATAAAAATATCCATATATACCCATGTATTTAAATATATGTGTGCTAAAGTACTCATATATTTACAACTTAAATACAATTATATTTACGACTTTGCAGTTCTGACTTAATGATTTCTTTACTTTCTGAACTCGATATGACAGAAAACCAAGGCTGGGCAAGTTAATGATTTTTTTTAACTCAGTTAAGTTAAGTTAATATGCACCAATAACAAAAAGTTAAAAGTTAAAAGTTAATTTGATTATAAATAAACTCAGTTAAGTTTAAAGTTAATACCAATTTTTTTTTTTATACAACAGTGACCAGCATATTTAATTTTTTACCAAACCAAACCTAAATTATAGATTAAAGTGTTTATACTTTTTACAGTATTTCCATATAGTAGATATATTGTATTTTTAAGAACAGTAGTTGCCTATCTAATAAGTAGTAAGTAATAATATAAACTAATAAATAATAATGAATACCTATAAATAATAAATTAGTATTATTTAGTTCTTTCAAAGAGATATTATATATGTGTGTGTATGTGTTTGTAATATAGTAATACTGTATATTTATTGTGTAATAAATAATCACAAAATATTTCACTAAACAGATACTAAGTATATTTTTCATAATTTAATAATAATATATTTATATCTATCATATACAAAATGTCTTCAAATTATATTAAAAATGAAAATATAATTTAAACAAATAGATAATAAATAAATTGAAATAGTTAATAGATAATATTTTAACATAAAATTCATTTAGTCTTGTATAGTTTTTTTTTCAGTTTTGTCTTTTATACTTAAACTATAAGTTTATACATAAACATGTAGCATTAATTTGTAAGCTAAAAAAAATTGCATTAAAAAATTATTTTTCTTTATTGAATCAAATTTAAATTATAGTTTTATAGTAATAACTTATACTATTATATATCAATCTTTGTAATTGAAAAACAATCCATTAAATAAATAATAAATATATACTAATATATAATTATAATATAATAATTAAAACAGTTATTCTCTGAGTTATTTAACTTCATTGAATTTTAATAGGAGAGTCATTTCAAAATTTTTATCTGCTATTGATGCTCTCCTCTTATCGAAAAACTGTCCCCCAGCATTGAACAAGCGTTCTATGAGCGCAGATGATGGCACTGCAGTGTTAAACTCTAAATATGGCTCTTTCAGAATTTGTGGCAAATCATAAACATTTTTTATATTATAATTTTCAAAATAATAATTTATGATAGTTTTAATGTTATTATCATTGCTCGATGTTACAGTTTCATTAAAACTAAAAAAATCATCCCCAGTATTGCCATTGGAAGAGGTATCAATGTTTTGAAAAATTGTACTTAACGTTACATTACTTTCTTGTGATATTTCAACTCTATGTTCTCTAACATATCCATATAGTGCTTCTTTAATATTATTTCTCTTATCTGGATCTGCCCAGTGCAGTTTAAACTTTGGTATCAAACAAGCTGCTAATTGACATGATTGAGATTCAGTATGTCTTTGAAACGTATAAAATTGATTAACTATAAAATATAATAGTTATTTACAAAATAATTATAGGTAGATACAATAAAAGTACATATTTAAATATTTTGGAGTCTTGGATGAATATAAATATTTCATATCCATAGTTAAAATTACCTTTTATCTGTATCTTTCTTTAATGCATTAACAAGCGGTCTGCAAAAAGATAAATTGTTCATCTCGTTTAATGATTTATTTATTACACTTATTGTGGGAAGCAAGAACCCTAATAACACATGTTTATCTCCTTGCAATATATCCAAAGCCTGAGCTATAGTCTTCATGACCTAATATTATTCAGAAATCAATATAATTCATGTAAAAAAAAAAAACAGATTTTAATAACTGTAATATACAAATTAATAAATTATTAGATAAAATTTTTCATTTACATTGCAATATTCAATTAAAAATGCAACTTCACGAGGTTTTGAAATAATTGGCAATTGCAGCTCAATACAGATCATTTCAATTTTTTCAATATTATTCACAACACAAATACACAAAAATATAATGTCTAATATAGTAATATAAAGCAACAATATTATTTTAATTAATAATTCTAATGGACTTAAAAAATTCATTTTAATTGTTATGAATTTATGATATATTTAATATTATAACCTAGGTATATGTGTTTACTTTGTTTGAAAAGCAAGAAGTCTAGAGAAATAAGAATATACATACCTAAAAGCTTTAACAACATTTGAAGCGTTGTCTGTAACAACGAGAGTTGTTTTATTTTGTATATTAAATTCATTAAGCACTTTATCAATGCATTCAGCAATATTATCATATGAATGATGTCCGATCATGCGCCTGCATGCAAGTGCTTTAGAATTGCGTTCTAGTGTATTAGGCTCAATCCAATGAACCCTAAAACCAATATATGATCTATAACCAGAAAATAAATAATATTAAAATCATTACATTTTAATAGTACCTATGTGCACAATAATATAATTCAATTCATAATTAAAATTAATAATATACTTATAAACCTATGGAATATACTCCAACAGTCTGCAGTTATACAAAAATAATTAATTTTTTCAAAATCATCTTTCATTTGGCCATTTGGGTATACATGGACTCCACATTACGCATAAGGGTTCTTCTTGAGACTGGTACTTTATTTGATGTTATTTGGCAATATTTAACAAAAGTTGGATGTTCAGTTAAATAATAAGGAGATACAGTACTAATTATGAGCTGTAAATTGGCACTGTCAAGTTCAGCTTGGCTTAAATTTTTTGATCGAACTTTTCCAACTTCACAAAGTTTCAACTGTTTTTTTGATTCTTGAACGGGCAAATCTTCATTTAATCTCTTTTTAGTACAAATATTAAATGCATTTAAATGATTCTGATGTATAAGCTGAAAAATATATTATTTATTAGTTATTACATAATTATTACTAATATTTAAAAATATAATCTGTAAAAACTTTTATAAATGTCCTGTTAGCATATTTTATTTTAGTTTTAATTTTAGCTCTAAAAGTATCTATACTTTTTCTTTTTTCTAAAAAGGTTTTTAAATGTGTTTTAGTGCAAATAAAAATAAAAATCTAAATTGCATCTGTTTAAATTCTATTATAACAATACTTAAACAAAAAGCAAAAATTATTATTTATTTTTACAACAAGTTACACAAATTTCAAATTTCATTATCCTAGTCTTATAAATGTATATTAAATAATTCAATTTAAGTACCTACATTTAGGTAAAGATTATTTAACCATTAAATATTTTTATAATTTATGAATAATTTAGCGTACATTAATATGTGTTCAGAAATTTGAGTTGGATGTTTGAGAAGTGGAAATCCTTTTATTTTTTGGTTAGGTATCTTTACTTGATAATTGTTCAAAATAATTGTTTAAGAATGGCCATTGTAATGTTATTTCGGTTTCACTCGTCATGACAAAAATCTTAATGCTGAAAGACATTAAAGAATAAGATTCTACAGCTTAAAAATATTAAACATATATTTCCAATTATTCAATATTAGTAGTTGCTATTATAGTTTGTTACCACTTACCTTATTGATATAAATTGTTGAATAAATAATAATATGATGAGTTGGTATTTTTAATTTTAATATTTTAATATTTCAATGTGCATACTGTTACTGTTACTATTTTTTTTATAAAAACCAAAAGTTCACAATCACAACTGAATACTGATAAATTACAGGCTCATGTCGACATCGCACAAAACCATATTATAATCGAAAAATCTATAAGTAATCGGTTTTTATTTTTAGTCTTTAGTGTTGGTATTTATTTTTTCTCGAAATGACGACGTTGATCTTCGATAACAACAATATTATACCATATATATGCATATAGCCATTTAGGTACTATATTATATTATTATGTCTATATTATTATTGTGACTTGATATAATATTCAATTTAATGACTTATAAGTAAAACCTTTTATTATAAAATTAAAAATATATAGGGTGTTCCTTTAGAATACAGAGTGATTGAAAAAATATAATTTTTCTAACTTGAAACAATTTACAGCAAATATTTTTTTGACATGACAAAAAAATCAAAATAGATTCAATTAATGAAATGTAAAAAATTAAAAACAAAATAAATTAACTTAACTTATTTCTTAAAATGATAGTTAATTCGTTTATTTTACATTAATTAAAAAATAAATTTAATAAGTTAATAGTTAAGTTAATGAAAATCCAAAGGTAACTAGTTAAGTTAAAAAGTTAAAGTAAAATTAACTTTTTAACTTAACTTTAACTTTTTAACTCGTTAATGCCCAGCCTTGCAGAAAACATATCATATTATATTGTGTTCACTACCTTCTAGTATATGTTATTATCACATTTTTGTGTGTAATTTTTGTTATGTACCTACGAGTAATTGATAATGAAAAGTAAGTATAATAAATAATACAGAAGTTATTTATTCACTTGCATTTTCGTATATTATAAAATTTAAATATTTTAAATTTTGTTTTTTTCCAAAAAAAAAAAAAAAAAAATAATAGCTTTAATTAATTAATTAAATTAGTAAAAATTAATTGCCTAATTAATAATATACTATAAAATAAATACAAAATAATAATAATAATATCAAATTAATCAACAAGCTGTGTGTACTAAATGGTAAAATAAAAAATATATGCTATAAAATAGCAAAGCAATCACTCACGAGTCTTAATCTAGGAAGCTATAATAATTTTTGGTTTTGGTAAAGAAAAATTAGCTTGTTTATTGTCTCTGGCGCCAAACAACTTCTCTTGGCCGTCACTATGTTTCCAGGGGTTGAGAAACATCTTTCAGAACTTACTGATGTTGCTGGTATTCTTAAATATTTCTTTGCCAAAGCAATAATTAGTGGATATTTTGATGCACGTGTCTTTCACCTAGTGCATCAAAATCAAATTTTAACTATGGTTCTGCCAAGTAATGTTGATACTGAATGTCAGAATCAGATGTACAGGGTGGGGCACTGAAACGGCCGATTTTCATAGATAAATTATAAAATAAAAAAACCAAATAAAAATTTATTATTATTTATTATAATGAAGTATATAACATGCCATTTATTTTTTAAAAATTATGTCCTCAAGATGATGGCCATCTCTTCTCAAACACTCTTCTAGCCTACTTCGTATATTTTCCACTACTATTTTCCACACACTCGGACTCTTTATGAGAGCGGCTCTGACAGCAACAACGTTTTCAGGTGTACGAATGGTTTTTTGTCGTACAGGCTTCTTTTTTATTGCTGTACCCGTTTCTTCAAAGTTGGTTATCCATATTTTAATAGCCTTAGCCGATGGTACCAAATCATGCCGTTTAAGATTAAAATGAAGACGAAATTAACGCTGTGCGGCTACGTAACTGTCATTATTTTTGTAAAACAATTTTATCGCATAAGCACGTTGTTTACCACTCCACTGTTCCATGTTTACTAAATGGCATGTTGTCTTTGAACTAATAATATTTAGTGAGAATTCTTATCTTAATTACTACTGAGAAAATATATTTTTAAAATCGGCCGTTTCAGTGCCCCACCCTGTATTACATTTTACTTCACCGCCAAACAAAAATTCAAGAGCACTGTGATGTTTAGTATCAGGTGTTTCAATTTGCACATCGCAATTAATTTCAGCCATTTTGTTTATCAAATTTTTAACCCATGTCTGAATTTCCTCTTTTGCTTCAACTGTTTCATGTTCTAAGTCCTTGAACCTCTTGGGCCGAGAAAAGACTCTATTTGCCTAGCAGACACGACACTAGAATTACATCATAGTAATTTAAAACAATCTAAAAGTTTCCTTATTACATTGGTTTTAAAATGTTCAGATATTTCATCATCACTTATATTATGCTTTAAAATATGCTTTTGTATAACTTTGTTTAGAAGGGGCCTAACAATTGAACTTGAACAATATATTCCCTCACAAAAAACAGTGGTCATTATAATTTTGTAGAGGTTTAAGCAATTTTATTAACTTTTCTATATCTGCCCTTGGTACTCTGTCACTTCAAATTTTTGTGCCATCGCTACTGTAGTCTTTGAACGATCAGCATGAATATTTGACATTGGGAACCTATTTTCATAAAGTCGATCAAGCATCATAATCATAGAATTCCACCTAGTTTTACAGCGTACAAGCTTTTTGTTGGCAAATCTAGTTGTTTTTGCTTATCTTTTAAATATTGACTGCCTAAATTTGAATGTTTAAAATGACAAACAATTTTACTACATACTTAAATTAAATTTTCTAATTTATCATATTTTAGGGTTTTGTTGACAGCCAATTCTATAAAAATTGAATTATGTTAGGACTTCTACTGACTAGTGTAAGTAAATAAACCAATGCTGATATTTTTTATGAATGGACTTAACACTTGTACTGGAATCAATATCACTTTTATTAGTATTGATTTTTTTTTCTAAACTAATATTTGAACATAGTATGTAAAAAAAAAAACTAAATTAAGTTATTTTCTTATCAGTGATTTCTAGAACCTATTACAGTTGCAAACGAGACTTCTGATTGACTCATATTTCCCTTTTTAATTAAAATGTATAAAATAATGAAATAATCTATATTTATCATTATTTTTTTCTGTACCTAATTTTACCTCTACTATTGTTAATATGTTTGTTGTAATTTACAGAAGATTCACTGGGGATGAAGAATATACTCACACAATTCATAGCAACTCTACTAAAGTTTTTTCAAGCCACGGATCTCATAACAAAGGAAGTTCAAAATTAACGCTTAAAAATTTTGTTAATTTTAATTGGGATCAATGCTATTATCGTGGGCAGTTGATTGCTTTACATATAAGTGAGAAATTCATAGCTTATGGCTTCTCTAGTAGTAAGTTATCAATAACTATAAAATACTTCATTTTTGAAAATAATTTATTTTCTTATATTATTTTTATTATTTTTTACTGTAGCGGATGCTTATGAGGGTTTGGTCCGCGTTGTTAAAACAGAGAGTAATGAAAGAGCATTAATTAAAGGGTTTTCAAATTTAATTGAAGATATAAGTTTTGCTCATCTTTATGAAATAATAATGTTGGGTTGTATCGACCAATCTGGAACTACATTTGTGTATGTCATTAAAGAAGAGAGCGGTCCATCTCCAAAACTAAGAGTTTTTCCTGTTTTTCAAATCAATGGGGTTTGTTAATCTTTTATAATGTATTTAAATGACTGGAATGCATAAAATATAATATGCATAAATATATTTAATTAGGTTCATTAAATAATTTATTATATTTCATAAAATTAATTTAAGTGTCATATTGGTTATTTAATATTAATAATGTACCAGAGATTTAAAAATTATCATACTCAAATAGATAATAATAGTTATTATAATAGTTATTTTTTTTATAATGTTAGATAGTGTAATGATGTGAATTACTATTATGCTGTTATATTTTGTGATAACATATTATCTATATTATTTAGTGTTGCCCATGGACAAATGTAAGAGAGATTGACATAAGTCCATCTGTAGCGAGGATAGTAAAAAGTAATTTTTCTTTCTTTCTCAGAATGTTTCACGTAATTTGGTCACAGTATAATTAGCATAGTTTATTAGGACGATATTTTGTACGTCGGGTGAGCTAAACGAGAGCTTGGGTAACTTAATAATATAATGTGACAAAAAAAAGCGGGTAAGTCATGGATGTCACTCTGCTGTACAGTAGGTTACTGTAATGGATGGGATTAAATTTGAACGCAATGGTAGGTATCATTGTATACGAAAAACGATTCTGAACGGAGATGATTTGTCAGTATAGGATATATTATATTTAAATATTGTCATATATTCTATTTTGAAACAAATATCTTATTTTTCAATTAAGACGCATTTTGCATAAGGTATGGTTAATCTATTAGTGTAGTTATCATGTAGTCATCATAATTCATAATATCTTATATTATCATAGATATACATACATATACCTGGTTTGAGGATAAATCGTTATCATTACGCGATTTCATAAAAATTTAAAACTCAAACGCTCAAAACATTTTTCCTATAATGACGATTCAAATTTTTTCTATAGCTATTTGAAGCAAAACTTATGGAAAACTTGGTGTTAAATTTTATAACCTTAGATATAAATACAAACAATATTATGAATTTTGAATTACAAAATAATTTACAAATATTCATGGTTTTGACGAATTTTTGTCAATATTTGAAATTCAAATGCTAATAAAAATTTAATTTGAATTTCCGGTGGACATTTTTTTTGTGATTAAGATTGAAAAATTTGTAAGGAATCTTGTATTAAATTTTCAAATCTTGGATTTAAAAAGAAATTTTTTTATGAATTTCTAGCTTATAATAATTTGCGAATTTTCGTGATTTTTACGTATGTTGTCAAAATTTAAATTTAAATGTAAAAAAAAAATGTGACTATACATTTCTTGTATTTTTCAACTGCTATTGTAAAAATATTTTAGGAGCCTTGTATTAAATTTTCAAATCTTAGGTATAAATGGAAATTTTTTTATGAATTTCTAGAATAAAATAATTTATGAATTTTCGTGATTTTTACGTATGTTGTCAAAACTAAAATTTGAATGCATGTAAAAAAAAAATGTGGCTATATATTTCTTTTATTTTTCAACTGCTTTTGCAAAACTATATTATGAGCCTTGTATTAAATTCTCAAATCTTAGGTATAAAAAGAAAAACTTTTATGGATTTCGATCTAAGATAATTTGAAAATTGCCCTAATTTTTACGTATTAAGTCAATATTTGAACTTCAAATGCTAATAATAAAAAAAATCCTGCCTGTGTATTTTTATAATTTTTTAATCACTATAAGAATAACTTATGAGGAGCTTTGTATAAAATTTTCAAGTATTTTGATAGGGCCATAAAATTTTTATCGACACTTAAAAAAAAAAATTTTCAAAAAAATTGAAAATTTTAGTTGTCTATAAATACCTAAAAAAAAGTCAAAATATTTTGATAATTGAATCATGTAAAGAAAATGCCAATCTAAATAATTGGTAAAATTTTCAAGTATCTATGACATACTTTTTGAATAATAACAAATGTTTAAAATCGTTTGAGGATAAGTCGTTATCGTTACTCTATTTCGTAAAAATTTAAAATTCAAACGCACTTAAAATTTTTCCTATAATGATGCTTCGAGTTTTCTCTATAGCTACTTTAAGGAAAACTTATGGAAAACTTAGTTTTGTATTTTTAATCCTTAGTTATAAACGCAAAAAATTTTATGATTTTTCAACTTAAAACTAATTTGCAAATATTCATGGTTTTGACGAATTTTTGCCAATATTTGAACTTCAAATGCTAATTTAAAAAAATTGTGCCTATGTATTCTTATAATTTTTTAATCACTATAAGAATAACCTATGAGAAATTTTGTATTAAATTTTCAAGTATTTTGATAGGGCCAAAAAGTTTTATCGATACTTCAAAAAAAAATTTTCAGACAAATTGAAAATTTCAGTCGTCTATAAATATCTCAAAAAAAGTCAAAAGATTTTGAAAATTAAATCATGTAAAGAAAATGCCAATCTAAATAACTGATAAAATTTTCAAGTATCTACGATTTATACTTTTTGAATAATAACAAATATTTAAAATCGTTTCAGGATAAATCGTTATCGTTATGCTATTTCGAAAAAATTTAAAATTCAAACGCACTTAAAATTTTTCCTATAATGATGCTTCGAGTTTTCTCTATAGCTACTTTAAGGAAAACTTATGGTAAACTTAGTGTTGTATTTTTAATCCTTAGTTATAAACGCAAAAAAATTAATGATTTTTCAACTTCAAAATTACTTGCAAATTTTAGCGTTTTCGACAGATTTCGTAAAATTTTGAACTGTAAACGCTTATTAAAAAAAATTGTGACTTACGATTTTTAATTTTTTTTAGCTACAATAAGAACAACTCATAAGGAACCGTGTATTAAATTTTCAAGTTTTTTTGGTCGTCCAACATTTTTTTACCGACACTTCAAAAAAAAATTTTAAATTTCAGTGGTCTATAAATAACTCAAAAAAGTCAAAAAATTTTGAAAATTTAACTGTATATAGATAACACTAACATAAACATTTGTTGAAAATTTTAAGTATTTACGGTGATTAGTTTTTGAATTACAACTATATAAAAAAATCGATTTGGTCGAAAACTGATTTTGCGTATAAATTCCCGTTTTTCTGTCATTTTTTTTTTTGTTTTTCTCGTTTTTTTTGAAAACTGTTGGAAAAACTTTTGACCTTTATAATGCACCAAGGATCTTCAACTTTACATCGGAAACCACCCCCAAAGTTTGAAATCGAAGCATTATTTCGACTAGTTATGCTGTACACAGACACACACAAAAAAAAAAACACACATCATTGTAAAATCAATACATTCATCACTTCGTTCAGAATCTACAATTGTTTAAATATGTGATCACTGATCGTTAACACAAAATTAATATTATTGCTATCTATCGCACCTGAATAAGTCGAGCTATATCTGTACTACATTTAATTTACCGACCAAATGATACGTTACCAGTAGAAATAAGAAATATGCAGTTGTAGTTTTAATATTATTTGTAGTAGGTAATCCACTCTAAAATAATTGGTTCAATCAATTAGCTAACTCATCCAGGATTAAATGTCTACATCAGTTGAATATTTTTTGATTCTATGAGCATTAATCATTCACTTAGCTTCTTATATTTAATAGCTATTGACTGTGGTTTCTATTTTAATGTTTTTTGAGTAATATCCTGTTCAAGGTTTCAAACAAAAACTTATTTGACTTTCTTGAGCCAAATTAAATTCATGTGTTATGCTAACTCTACAACATATTGGGATAGAAAAATTATGCAATCACTTATGAGCTGTCTAGGACTCTGCTGATATAACTTTTATTAAAAATGTCCAAATTATTCAAAAGTTGCTTCGATCATTACGTTAATTAAAAATTAAAAATTAATCGATCTATTATAAAACTTGATGGTAAGAACATTATTTGTGTACATTTATATTTTTATGATGGTTCAATTTTTTAACAATGTATGCATATGTAGTACCTATAGCGAAAATCAAAATCAAATGAGTCTCATAAAACTTACTCAAAAACTGAATTATTGTAATTGTTAATACCTGATTCTCATAACAAGCTCTACCCACTTGCATATGTTTAACATACCTAATGATCCATCTAGTTCTAAAAGTCTATAGTAAGCTCCTGTAGTTGTCTTGTACCTCGGTTAGTTTCCTTAATAAGAGTAGTATACTGTATTGTGTTTTTCATTTTGATGTAACAATTGTCATTAAAGGTTAAAGACTAGAGATGTTTAGGTGTTTGTGTATGTACAGGATTTATGTTCCTCTATTGTATTTTTAATTTATTTCTTGTCTATTATTAAGATGAGATTCTTACTTGTGTTTGTAATCTGGCACCTGTGTTGGGCTCGGTGAGTTCTATATAATATTTAAAATTTTTCAGGCCATGAGTGAGTATTGAACTTAATTAACTGTTTTTTTCTGATGCAGTTATAGCTAAATCTTAAGTATTTAAGAAGTGGTTTTTAGTTTACATACTAGGCTTTCATTTGAATATACATAAAAAAAGTATCAGTAGAAGAAAACTACATTTCTAAAGACAATTTTTTAATTCCTCCATAGGCTCCATTCATTAAAATTGTTCTTAGTTGTTTTGTATGTTTTTTTTTCAATTTAGTATACTATGTAGCTAATTATAAATTATTTTATACTTTATATAATAAATTATATACATTTTCTAGGTATTAAAAAATTATTAACTTTATATTTTATCACAACCAACCACCAGTGTATTTAATAGTTGTTTTTTATAATTTGTTTAAGTATATTACTAATAATAAATTAATCAAACATATTTCATTTCTTTAGGATCCATCATATTGCTTTAAGAATAAATATTTATTATCTTGGTGTCAATATATACCGGAACAGGTTAATTATTTAAAAGAACTTGAATTTGAACCAACTTATAAAGGGAAAATGTTGGCAGTGGTTCGTGCTTCAGAAGTAAGAATAATTTAATTTCAATCTTGGTTTATGAAATTATAATATATTGTTAATATTTTTTATTTTTGTTTATAAGGTTGAAATATGGCATATCGGCATTGCCAGCAATTTTACAGATGGTCCAGTTTTTTCCAATATCAATTTAAATAAATCAATGGATAAAAATATTTTAAATAATATTAAGAATGCAGTAATAAAAATCAATTTGAAAGAAGCTGATATTATTAGTTTATCATTTTCTCCCGACGGTTCAAATATATCATTAGCATTAAGTAATGGATCTATTTATTTCTATCAAGTAAGCAATAGAGAACTATTATTGTTAGAGTAAAAAACATTAATTTTATTATTTTTTAGGTATCGTTTGATCATATTTCTGATACACCAAAACGTGTATTTACTTGGCATCCTAAAGAAATATTCTGTTCTTTAAAATCTTTGGCATTTTTAGACAACCGTAAAATTATTGATGGAGAGTAAGTAATTCTTCAGCCTTATAAATTTTTTTTAAATATTTCTTATGTTTAAAATAAACGAATTGTGTATACATTAAAATGTTTGTAGTGTTGAACTTTGGAAGTATGTAGTGACTTTATCTAATCTTGACGAAATCATTTTATGGTCTTGTGAAACATGGACATCTATTCAAACAATAACATTTGTTCGACCTGTTACAAAACTAAATCCCATGAAGCTCACAGTTGATGGGACTGGAAGATATATATTTTTAAGTGACATTGAAAATAATGTATGTTAATATTTATTAATTAAATTTTTGTTTTAAATTTATTAATTACTTTCTTTCAGTTATTATATGTCATGGAGGTAGCTGATGACATTCAATCTGCTAAAAAAAACATAAAAATAGTTGGCATTACTGAAGTTTTGCTACAAAGTCCCATATTAAATATGATAATTGTTGATGCTAAAATTAATCATAATGATTTAGATATTACAGAAAATCACAATTCAAGTATGTTGTTTTTGAATCAACTTTTATTATATTATTATAAATAACGCAAATAATATAATTTTAATTTACAGATTGTATTTCAACCAGTTCTAGTAACTATACAACAGTTATTAACTTATTTGCAATACAACCAAAGTCACTACAAGAAGGTCAATTAATTATTGCATCTCCAGAATTATCTACTACTGAACAATATAAGGATCAGAATAAAATTGAAACTACAAGTATATTCCCAAAACCACCAGTGTTAGATCTTCTTAGTGAATCAGTTAATCCCACAGCAAATAGTTCTGAAAGTAATTATAAGAAATTAAATGTCTTGAATATTTTATTACTAACTTTAGCAAGCAATAATATGCTGATTTTAGTATTAAAGTACCAATATTAAAATGTATGATTTGTATCCCAAAATTTTTTAATTTGCAAGTTGTTATATTTTGAATAATGATACCTTTAAAATAAGTTGAGCATCAATAGAACTTTAATGAACGTAAATCATATTTTGTATTTTTATAATTGGATTTTAATTTGACTTATTAAATAATTGAATAATTTTTTTTACTTGAATTAAATAATTTAAATATTATTATTAATCTTGGACATGCCTGAGGTTTATTAATTTTTTGCCATCATTTTTAGTATATAATTGTTTTAAAACATTAAAATCTTTAATTATATTATTTATAATTGCTTTAAAAATATTCAGATTATAATAAACAATAATAATGTTATGATTGATACTAAATTAGTACTTTTTTCAAAAATATTGTATAATTATTAGTAATAACAAACTTAATGAAATAAAAAGCACATTTTTCTTTTTTCGGATTAAATTATCTTGGTAACACTAAATATATCGAGTAATGTGTAAATGTTCCTTAATTCCATATTACTTGCATCTTACATATATTTATTTAAGAATTCACATGCAATTTATGTGCAATGTATGTGTATGAATTCATATTATAGACATTAGTTATCCTTAATATATAAATGTTTTTGAGTCTATTTACTTGTATTTTATGTCACATTTTGAAGTTCCTTTTAAACCATAGTTATATATTTATTTTTAATTAAAATTATTTTCACGGTGTATTACAGATAAAGACTTTCAAAAACACAAGGAAGAGAATACTATTTTACATGATCTTACTCCAATGGAAATTCATAGTTTAGTAAAAGAAAAATTAAGATTAAAAGGAATAAGCCTTGACCAAAAAAGTGTTCCTATTCCTTCTAATTCAATGCAGGTATGAATTTGTTGATTATTTTTCAGCATTATGATTTGTATCTTAAAACATGTTGAATATTTTAGATTCAGAATGGGAAAAAGGATAGCTACAACAATATAAAACCAATTATTGTTCAATCATCAAATACATATACCTACACACAAGTAATTTTAAAACAATTTAATTATTATAATGTATGAATTTAAATTAGATTTTTAAATTCATTTTATGGATAAAATGTTCAAACCGAACTAATATTTAGTTTTAAATTTATTTAGAAAGATAATGTTATATATATTTAGGTACATATATTTTTGTCTTAACTGTTTTAGGATCCTTTTGTTTTGAACAAAGTTAGAGAATGTAGTCCAAGTAATAATGAAGTTCAGACTATTTTGCAACATACTGACCAAAAATTACAGTAAATACAGATATTTTATCTATAATAATAATTTTTATGTTAAAGCATACATATTTAAATGCTTTTTTTTATTACTATTTGTATTATTTCAAAATTTGTATTTTTTAGATACAATTATATGGAAACACACACTGATAATTTTGAAACTGTGAGTAATTATTCTAATGAAATTGATGAGAAAGAAGAAAACAATTGTTATTCAAACAATTCTGTATTTAATGGTTCTGATATCTCAACAATAAGGCGACCTTTGGATAAGTCTGATATAGTAGATAATGGAATTGGTGGTCAAATAGATGATATTTTAACAAGTTTACATGAGATGAACACTCAATTAAAATGTATATCAAAAAAACAAAAAAAAATAGATAGTCAAATTAATGCTGCTATGTCAATAAATTCATCTAGTTTATGTGCAACTCTAGAACCAGTTTTGATGAGTAAATATAAATTTAATTACTTTGTATTAGCTCACTGATGGAGTTTTTTTTTTCAAATTTTTGTTTATTAAAGATATGGTCAAGAATGCTAGTGATCAATCACATCGGAAACTTCAAATCATGATAGATCATCAACTAAATACCTCACATAAAAAAATAACAGAGATTGTCAAAGCCACAAACTCTAATAAAGTATAAAAGAATTTTTTAATATAACCATTAATCACATAAAAATAAATTCCAAATTAACTACTTAAATATTTATATTTTATTAATATAGCTATTAGTTATTACAAAATTGTAATTCTCTCTTTAAAAAAACTAATAAACTCTTAAAAACTCGTATTATAGTTAAAATTACTGTGTTCTATAATGATAAAAAATTTTAATTTCGTAATTCAAGTATTAGTATTAGTATATAGTAGTATTCATTTATTTTATGTTACCTTTCTACTTTACTTGATTAAGAATGTATTGTAACTAAATAATTATAAATTTATATTTATACATTTAGGTAGATACAGAATTATTTACAAGGTCTTTGGTTGCTTCTTTAAATCCAACTCTTGATGCAATTCTAAAAGATCTTTTTATGAGTACGGTTATACCTAAGTTTGAACATGCTTGTTGTTCCATGTTCAAACAAATTGATGCATCCTTTACAGAAAGATCGCTAGAATGTAAGTTGATAATAAAACATATAAACATTTTATACATTTTTTTATTCTTAGATCAAAACGAATTAAAGTCTCTACTCAATGAGGATGGTAATATCAATAACAAATTAGAATACGCTTTTGATAAATTCAGGGGTGACATGAATAACATAATCAAAAATACAGAGAAAAAAATATTAAGGTACCATTTTTGTAAATAATTGGATCTAACATAATTATAATTTATTGATTAATAATTTTTTCTATATTTATTAGTACTCAAAATGATTTGCAAAAACAATTTTCAATTCTACTTAAAGAGAAGTCGCAAGTTGAACCATGTATGAAAGACACTGATAATACTGCCAACCAATTTATGATTTTATCTGATATTATAAAACAAGGAGATTATGCACTGGCATTTGAAAAAGTAATATTTTTATTTATAATTCATCATATAATATATAAATAATAGTCATATTTTAGCTATATTTTCATCACGTGAGCTACCTACTGTTCCATCAGTTTTATATTTATTAAAAGATATTAAACAATTATCATGGTATTTAGCTACTAAATCATATTCTAAATGAACTCTATCCCTTACAATATTATCTTTGAATGTAAGTGTGCTGACCTGTTTAATTTTCATTCCATATTCTTGTCGTTTTTTTTTTCTTAATATCTTCTTTGGCTTCATCACCACAAACAAAGCATAGCGTTTGAAAATCAAATTTACTTGTTCGTTTTTATGGGGTGAAAGACCTGATGGACCTGTAGCGCTTTATTCACGTCCTCTTTTTGATATGGTAATGTTTCTCTTGTGTGTATTTTGTTTACGACACTCAATACAAAGACTCATTAATGTCCATTTTCCGTTCCATTGGGAGTATTTTTCAACGTTTGTAATCATTTGCAGTTTCGCCGACCGATAGGGAGGTTTTATAAATAAAACAATTACTCGCAATTTAGTAGGCTATATAAATATAAACAAGCAGTACTTATAAATAAATTCAAAACTCACAAAAAACAATATTCACAATGAACACGTGACGACGTTCGTACGGACCGGACCTAACACAACTAAATACTAAACTACCGAAGTACTATACTGCATATATAATATTGTAATTTTGTATTGTAAATATTAAAATTCATATACCGCAAGTGCGATTGGATTTATATGTATAATCATCTTGTACACAATTTTGTTTTCTACAATTTTTGTTTGAAAGTTTTTTTTGTACAACCAGTATAAAGCGAGATATTAACGCAATGGTTTCTTGTTTTTACCAAAAAATTTATAATATTTCATTAAAAGTGTACATTTTGATGGCCTTATAACCCAAAAACTATAACTTTTACGTGAAAATGTCATAAGACCTTTTTTGTAGATAATTACTTACTCCACAATTTATAACTAAAACTTTTTATTGTACGACTCATAAAAAGTAAGATATTTAAAAAAAGGCAAATTTCGTAACCTTTGACTTCTAATAACCTTTGACGCGTACATGATATAAATGGCGATTTTTAAACGATGTCATAAAGGTGTTCACCAAAATTCAACAAGGTAGGAATTTTTTCGAGCTGAACTTGTTTTTTCGTCTAATTTGACTAGATTGTTACAAATTCCAAATACAAAATAGTTAACAAAACCTGAGAAATTATATCTAATTTTACATCTAGAGTTGCTTAAACTTTTTAAAGTTTTTTTTAAGGATAAATTGGATTTATCAATTGATATTTAAAACAAATCATTACAAAAAAACATGTTTTTTTACGACTAATAATGAATTGTAAATAACATAAAAATAAAACAATTGGTAACATTGCCAAAATATTCATTTAATTTTATCAATTGATTAACACAGTTTTATATATTATATTATATTTTTATTTTAAACATTTTGTTTATTATTACTTAATTATTAAAGATCATTTATATAGCTAATAAAATTTTTAAATTACAAACATAAATATATATGTACATTAACTTATCAAAAACAACTCTGAATTTCATAGTGTTTTTTATTTTGTTTAGGCTTTGTCTGCATCAAAATTAGAACTGGTACTGTTTGTTTGTGAAAAAGTACAACCAGAACTACTTTTCACCCCACCAAACGCTTTAAAAACTCCTATTGTATTATCACTGATTCAACAATTATCCCATGATCTTACGAATAATACTGAACTAAAGCATAAGTAATTATTTTATTTTGTAATATATAACTAATATTGTTTATTCGTTTATTAATTATATCATATTATAAAGGTATTTGGAAGCTGCAATTGTAAGTTTAGACTATACCAATGACCACCACAAAGAAAATACAAGCTTAGTTTTGATCAAGATGGATTCTAGTGTCGAGAAATTTGTTCTACAGTATCCATTAAATCCCTATAATCGCAGGTTAAAAATGTTACAGTTAGCTATAAAGGCAATTATAAGACATTAATTAGCTATTAAGTGAACATCTGAATAAATACCATATTTTTTAATATTTTTAATGAGAGACTTAAGAATTATTATGGATTGGACCATAATCATCCATATTATTCACTTAATTTAATCATTTTTTTTTATCTTTAGTTTTTTATTGCTGATTTTGTACAAATATCAAACATGTAAAATTGTATTAAAAATTACTTCATATTTTTATATTTATTTGTATAATTCTAAGATTTGAATTAATGCAAAAACCATATTACATATTGTTTATTTCATAATTTGTTCATATTTATTTATTCTAACATATCCATATAATAATAGAACAATAAACCATGATGTAAGTTCTTAATATTATCCACTAGAAATAATGTTGTTTTTCGTAGTTATTTTTATTAGAATTACTCTAGTTTCAAATTATTTGTTCCCTAGATCTAAATGGAAAACAAAGAAAAACACTTTAAGATTAAATATTTAATTTGGTATTTAAATTAATTGTTGAATGTAGTGATATAATTTGTATGTGTTGACTTTGTTGTGAGACTTCTTCTGTGTGGTTGAATTGATAAAATTTTATTCTTTAAATAGAAACTTTCATCATTATGTTATTTTTGATTCAAGAATAAATGTTTATTATTTTTACATTTATTTTATAAATTTACATTTAGTTATTTCTTGTTTTGATAAAAATGTTTCTAGTTTTAAAAAGTATTTCTTCTATTTCCGTTAATTTATGAATTTGTACGGTACAATATATTGTTGGCTTATAATCATTTAATTAAGTAATGTATGTTTGTGATTGTACAGAATCAATATATTGTGATGTATGACTCTACTTTTAAATAAAATGAAATATTCATTTAAGAATTTGTTTAAGGATCCTGAGTCATTTGAAACTAAATTAACATTAGAATCTCTGCAACAGAATATGTAATTCGAATGCATCATGACATGCTTCTAACAAAAAAAAATATAACTCAAATGTTGTGCATTAAATCACTGAACGAAGTTTGTTTAGAAACGTCAATATTTAATTCAGACACAATGAGAAATCATATATTAAATCAAGATGTTTTTGATAATCACCGATCACAATTAATTCAATTAATAATTCGCCATTACATCAAGATAAGATTACACCATTATGCCAAAATGCATATATTATCAATTTCGGGGAGAAGTATACGTCGAAAATTTACAAAATTAATTTTATTTAGAAATCAATAATACCTAGGTACTCATAATACTCATTACACGATATTATTTTAATTATACTTACTATTTTTTTTTATATAATTACAAACCTACATAAATAATACAATAGTCGACAAAACTATTGACAATATAATATAATGACTGTATAGATATTATAATTTATTATTAATTATCATATTAATGTAGTTTATTATTTTTGCATTTGTATCTTATAAGGTTTAAATAACCTTAACTTTAGTGAAAAGCATAATATTCTAAAATTAATAATTAAAATCTGTAAAATTGCCGCCAGACGTTGATTTATACAAATTAAAATAACAATCAAATAATTAAAATATATAACATTATTGTATACATTTTATTTTAAACTATTATTATTTGGCGCCATTGCCCTGATTGGCTTGTTCCTATGCACATGCGCACAAGTAGTTTGTTCCTCCCCAGATAGCAATAGTTTATCTGACAGTTATCTAAGCAATATTGTAATTTTAATTTACATATATGTTTGATATCTGAAATAGCTCTATAGAAAATTTTTAATTATCTATAGAATATCCAATAGATTTCTTATGAACCAAAAATCAATATCTAAAATATATCAAATAGGTGATATCTAATTAATATGTTATTAATGATTTAATAATATCTCATGGATATCTCAATATTACATATGTTTAAATATCTAAACAATATACCGTGTTGGTTATTTATAGTATATAAAAAATAATTAGTAATTTTCATATTATTATTATTAAATATTAATTTGTTTATATTATACATCATAATATTTAGGTATAGTGATGACATTATAAATAGAATGATAAAATGCAATAAAGTTTATTAATTTCATTTTAATTGATATTCTTCTTTTTATTATTATTGTTATAATATTTCATTTACAATTAATAAGAATATTATATTATTAAAAAATTTAAATATTATTCATTTTCTTTTTTGGATAATCTTCCTTTTGCTCCAGTTAACCATTTGCTAATCGCTGTTATGATTTCATCATTGGAATGACTCTTGAATTTTGATTTTAATACTGCTTCTATAAACATATAACAATTCTTAACTTAATTTAATACATTGAAATATAAACATTATTAAAATAGACATTTTCTCACTGTTATTAATAAGAAATTAATAAATATAATATAAATATATAGGAACCTATTTATTTGTTATTTAGTAGAGGTATTAGGTTCTGATGCACTTTTTAAATTAATCAGGAAAAAATTAGATTAAAAGTTAATAAATATTTAGTTGAAATTATATTAGAGAATAAACATATTGTGTTTGCATTATTATAAAAAGAAGGAATGAATATTGTGGTATATATTAGTTAAATAAACGTTTTATATATAGGTAACTATTACTAGGTAATAGGTATTATTATTTCAGTTATATACAGATTGAAAACTTAAGAAAACAAAAAAAAAATAGTAGGTTTAGTTATATACATTATTACGTTATTTAGTATTTACATAAAATAGTTTATAATTTTATAATAATTTAATAAAAGTAAATATAATATTGATTTAATTCAGCCAAAAGAAAAATATACAATAATTAATAATTATAAATTTACCTATATTATCTCTATCATCATTAATTTTTTTTTGTCTAACATTTAGCTATCATAAGTAACAGTAGTTAAAATTTTAATCTTACAAAAAACACCATAAAAGATAATATTTCCACATACCTAATTAAAATAATTAAGAATAATATAATTTTACTAAAATTGTTTAACTTGATGATTAATATTTTAATCAGTATTGTCATGTTATACCTGAATGAATGAACAAAATATATTATCTTAACTTTTTTTGAAAAATTTGTTGTACTGACTGAAATATTAAGAAAAAGTTATTCTTTATGTTTTTAACTACTAGGACATGTTTAATATACATATTATTATAATTATTTTTCTAATCAAGATGTAATATAAATTAATATATTCACACCAATTCAGAGTTAACATAATACAAAAATTTACAAATATTAAACTTACCAATTATTACTTTATTTATAGCCAATAAAGAAAAATTGTCCTTCTTTCTTAAGCCATAATATGTAAATTGAAGTAAAATAGTGTCATCAAAAACTTTTTTTAACATCTTATATATCAAATTTTGTAGCGACTTCCCTCCAATCCTTGCGAGTTCACTTACCTATAAGTAATAACAAATAAAATAAACAAATAAAAATAAACAATAATTTATAAATAAAACCTTACAACTTGTTTTCGAAAATTGGAATCGCTTTTAATTTTGTTTTCCATATCATTAAGACCCTCTTGGTCAGATATTGGCCAACTAGAAATAAAATAATCGATCTCATGTGCCCATGAATCATCTTCTTGAGTTGAAGTTCTGTTTTGGATATCACTAACCATCTTAATAATTTCTTGTTGAGTGTCAGAAATATTAGAAATTTCAACTTTTAAAGAAGCCAAATATTTCAAAATGAGTTTCTGAAAATCTGTAAAATCACTATTTAAACATAAGTGCCTAGAATAATTCAAAACTACAATGATATTATAGTTTTAAAGATACTAAATTTAATAAGTAATACCTACCTAATTATAATATTATTAATATAGGTAGATATAATAAGTATACTAAATTATAGAATTATAGTAAGTATAAAAAATATTTTGCTTACTCAAATGTTGTTCATTGTCGTTTATTAAAGGAGATATACTTGGTGTATTTGTTGCATCATTGGTTAAGCATGAAACTTGAGCATTTTGAATATTTGTATGGTAACTTGTTGAAGGGGCACTATCATTTTCTGTATCTTTAAGTGCATAGGAAGACAAAGAATTAACTTAAAAATCATATAGATAAGGTAGGTATAGATTATTATTAGTTTTATTATAATAGAATAAATATCTTAAATTTGTATACTTTCATGAAAAACAATTCTGTTTGCTGTAGCATGTTTTTTGGAAATAGGCGTAATATTCATATTCAATGTTGGACTTTTTTTATACTCATCTAATAAAAAAATACGTAACTGGAAATATTAACGCGATACTTAAGTTTCAATAAATAATATATTTATATACATACCAAGATGCTTGTTTAAAACTGCAGTTGATTTAGCTGCAGCGAAAATAGTATCATCATTTTGCTCATCATTTTCAGATTCTAAATATACATTTTTTCAACATAAATTTTAGGGACATAACTTAAGTCTTATTCTTACTCTTACCATAATTAAGTATACTTTTTTTGAAACATTCAGCTGTAGCTGTAGGTAATTCATAATTTTTGTCAGTATCACTATCATCAAATAAAGCTGAAAAACAATCAAATGTACACATTATTATATTATAATGTATTAATTAAAATAGACTTACATTTTTCTGAGCTTTCGTCAGAATCATTAGACAACTTATTATTTGTGATGTCTATGTCTACTTTTTTCAGTGCATCATCGTTTTTTACTTTCTTGAAATCTATGCAAACAAATAAACATGTATGAAGAAAGAACACAGCACAATGTGTCATTATAGATTTAAAACTATAAAGGAATGTGATTATAAGCACCCACAATATATTAAAATTAATTTGGTGTTTGAAGAACTTAAATTTGAAGAAAATTATATTTAATTGAATATTAATCAGGTGTTAATATGGTATGAAAAACAATAGTAATAGCTAGGTAGTACACTGAATAATATAATATATTACTTTAGATATACTAATATATGTTAATATTATTAAGATTGTGATTAAGTTATTTTAGGTTTATTTTTCACTTTCTCTTGACTGTAATTGTTGATTTGTGGTTAAATTGTGACTAATTGAACATTAAGCTAAAAATTAAATTTTTAAACTGAAAATAATAACTAATTTTGAATAAAAGTGGCTTATTCACTTTATTATAGATAGTTTTAAATTTAAGGTATTGTTACTTTTAGTTAAACACAGATCATCTTTAAAAACTAAAAGAATCTCCATGAGAGGTAAAGTAAAATGTTTTTTACTTTGTTGTTTAGATGAATTGTTTGATAAACTAAAAACTTTTCTTTTTTTTTCACATATATGGTTATCTGATTTTGTTTTTTTATCTTCTACATCTGACAAATCTGAAGTATACATAGCTAGTTTCACTTTTTTTACAGCGTTGGCTAATGAACCTTAAATGTTTAAACATACAATAATTAGAACTATATAGGTAATATTTACAAGTTTTTTGAGTTTAAAAAGATGAATTATACAAATAGAATAAAATTGATGAATTGTAGACTTGAAGGCCAATGTAAATTTATTATATAGATAAAATAAAATAAGTTAAAATATTCAAAATTCAGAACAATAAAAGGATACATATAAAATACTTACCAATATTATTAGCCAGTACTCGGCAGCTGAAATAAGAAAAATCGAATGCATTTGGCTTCGCTCTATTATTTCTTAATCTGTCAGCACTTGAGTCATTGTTTGGCCAGGCACATTTAGATTTATCTTTATTCAACCAATATGTTGGAATAGGTTCAACAGAGTTATCGGCATCAAAATGAACAATTGACCACATGTTTTATGCTGTGAAGCGGGTAGAAGCAGTTTATAATTAAAATAAATTATTTTATTGTTATAATTATTTAATGTTATCATTACAATTATTATTAGTGCACTAACTGTTGAAGTGTAATAATGTAAAAAGAACAATATAAAATATAATAATAGGTATTTAGGTAGGTATTTAAAAATTTTAGGATAAGAAATTGAAATCATTCCCTCCTTATTTAGGCGTTCCTGAAAAAAAAAAACTGGTAGCCATCTATTTAAAAATCGTATGTAAAGCATTGCAGGTACCTATATTAAAATAGATAATAAGGATTTTTTTTATAAAATATGTACATATTATAGGCTAAACTATATTGATAGGAGGTATATAAAATTAAAATTAGTTTTATCATTAAGAATTGTCAAAATATAACTAAGTTTTTTTTAAATTAAAATTATAAGTAAAACTTAATTACCTATTAAAATGAATAATTGGATAAGCTATCATGCAATTTAAATCATGAGCTTTTAAAATCATATATTTGGTAATCACATCATCAATATTCCAAACACTAAGTTGTTTGGAAAAATTATTTACTTTAAAAATTCCTAATTTTTCACTCTTTAAAGGTTTAGTAAAAAAGCTTTCCATTCTTTCAATTTCCTTACCTAATAAAACTTGTTTTTTTAGCTCCTGGCAATAGCATACATTAACAACTTTAACAATACATAAAGTTCCGTTTAATTTTAAACCAACATAAGAGTCAGCATTAGAGTCCACATTAATTTTAATTTTGTCTAACACAACAATTTTATATTGAGGAGAAGAAGTATGTGTGTTTAAGGGCCCTTCATTATGCAACTTTTTAAATTGGACTGTTTCTTTTATATTTGCAGAAGAGTCTGTGGGTGGAATATATTTAGAACGCTCTTCATACCTTCTAACAACTTGCTGAAGAGGCTTGTCACTTTTACGAACCATTTTTTTTAAATGGCTCATGTAATTTTCGAATTTAAAACAACTAATATTATCCAGCATACCATAATTCTGATAATCATCATACAAATGAATTAACCCATGGATATTATGTGATATAAAATGATCACCGTATAATATTCCGAAATTTTTGACAAAGTCAAACATAAATGACTTAGCATATGTGGCTAGGTGATTGTAATTTGGACTTAGAAATATTGTCATGGCTACATTTAGAAATAAAAAATTTTGGAATATTTGCTTTGACACGATAGAATGAATAATAACAGGACCAACATATAATAAAAAAAGCCTAAATTCAGTGGCCTTCCACCTTGGAAGTTCATCTAATGATCTTGGTTTTCTCACAAAGTCAAGAGGAATATCATTTTTTAATGACAAGAGACGTTCAGACATTTTTTTAATTAATCCAGGACTTAATTTCTGTTTATTTGCATCTCCTCGGCCAATATTATCACCTTTCCATAACATAAGCATTTTTTTCATTGTACCAAGGCATACAGCATGCATGTAGTCCAAAGAAAATTGTTGGACAACATCAATACCAGGAATATTTAATATTTCTGTTATATTACCATCAGTGCTATGATATTGTCTTTGAACTTTATTCACAAAATCTACATGAGTTCTTTTTGAGCATTTTAAGTCAGGAAAGCAAACCCGTCGTAATACATATTTTCCCTGCACTGTACATCTGGTACATGAGAAAAATCCTGTATGAGATTTTGTTTTCAATAAAAACGCCTTTGCTGGTGCATCACAACAAAAACTGTCAATGCTAACTTTTTTATGAACTGTTTTCAAAGTGTTCTCAATAATAATGTCTACATAAATTCCATTGATTATTAAGCTACTAATTTCATCAACAAAATCTTTAATGAATAAATTGCCATCAACTGGTTTATTGTACCCCCAATATATTCCAATGAGAAATACAGTTTCAATATTTTGTCGTATGTAACCTAGTATAGGCCAAAAACAACTACCAGAGCTTTTTGTTAATGGCAAACCATCAACTCCTATGACTAATTTAATGGTTTCATAAGAAAAATGTTTGTCTATATATTTGTTAATGCTACTAGCTACTCCAAAATGATAGTAAATACCAGGTGCAACGGGTTTTACTTGAATAGGTTTATCATACAAAACTCCAGAATGTATTTTATAAAATGTTCTACTTGTTGAGGGAAAATCTTCAAAACATTTATGAGATTTTAAAACTTTTAACAAATTATCCAATGCATTATTAGGTATATTGTGATTAGTTGCCCATTCAATTAAATCATTTGTGATTCGCTTTGGAGTACTTTCATCATTAATTGCGAGCACACTATTATCATCACTTTCCTCGGAACTTTCAACTTCACTATGTGACTTTATTTCACATTCTAAACCAACACAGCCATCATCATTAAAGCATTGATCAAAACTATTACCAACAGATGAACTAGTAGAGGTTTTAAATAAAACAGTATTAACCTCTTTTTTATTTAGCTCAGATGAAACTAGAGATGAAATAGTATTGTTAATATTATTATTTGGTGATATGTCTAAATAAGTATCAACAGATAAATGTTCAATAAAATTATTTGCTTCTAACAATCGTCTGCGTTTGGCAGACTTACTTAAGCCTTTTTTACGAAACATACTTAATAGTTGGGTGTTATGCAACTAAAACTTAATAACTAATAATAATATAATACCAGACTATTATATTTTATAATATTGTAAATAAGATACTCAACTATTGTTAAAATATATCAAAATTATAAAAAAAATGAAAGTTAAAAGCAATGACTAATATAATATAGGTACCTACAACCTATTTAAAGCTATAATAGCTATGAACATTAAATAATATATTATAAGTGTAATACCTGCACCAATATAGAAATACCTAATATTATACTTACATTTTGTTCAACACTTTGAAACTTGAAATCACAGCAACACAGCATAAAATCAACAACGTCTGAGTGTGCGACTTGGTTCAATAAACTAAGGAATAGCTCTAGGAATAGCACAAGCACAATGCACAAGACAATTTCAGTGTTCACACTTCGCACCAACGTCCAGCCGTTTTGGCGGAAAAAATAATTAACTGTAGACTGTAGTGAGGTTATAACTTTTAAATTATAATATTGTGGCGTAATACAAAAACGAGGTTTTCATTGTTCACTGTATACAGGCGACTGATAAAGTGATAACGAGGAGTGAATTAAGATATATATATATATCAAGCGACATCACCGTTGATCGACGTTGCGGCGAGCGCTAATACGCACGCTCCATGGTGGTGGGTTTCTGTGATGGTTTCGCAAAATAAAGCGCGCGTTTTGAAATATTAGATATTGATACAATTTCCTAATTACCAGCTAATACAAATGAATTAGAAATTAGAATGATGATACTAGAAACAATAAATGTTCTTATTACCCATATTAATACCATGGTATTAGACTAAAATTATTAGTTACTAGTTTATAATGTCTATACTCTGTTGGCTATCCAAGTATCCAACCATAGTGAACCATAACGTAACACCATCCATTAAAAGTTAAAATGAGTAGTTGCATTTAAAAGTAACAGAAATATTCAACAAAATTAGAATATAGTATAGGATGATTAATAATAATATATTAATATATCATAATAAGGTAGATATATTTTGAACAATACGTTCCAACATTTAATTAGATCTAAATCTTAATGGAGGTATTAAAACTTAACACAAGTATTCAAATAAATTTTATAATTAAAACAATTGAAGAAAGGTTTAAACATATTATATTATGTGTATAACTTCTCAATACAAAACAAATACTGAAATTATTAGTTTTAAAGTTTTTTTTAAAGAAGTATCGTATGTAATCAAACATTTAATTTGAATATGTATATTTTTATATTAATTAATATTTACAAGATCTTAACGTTTTATTAGAATATACTTTTGAATTATTATATTATAAGCTTATTATACACATTCAATGTTGATATTGATATTGATAGATCAATTGTAATTATAGTTACATTTTAAAATCATATAAGCCCTTATAAGTTATAATAATTATATCTATTTTACCTATTTCCATAGATATATTATAATCCCATAACTTATAGAACTTATAGTTATTCAAATTTTGATTTATATACATAAAAATTCCCACAATAATTATTTACTAAATAATTAGAAGTGAAAAGGGGAGGGACTATATTAGAAAAATAACAGAAGTTCTTTTAGGATCTTCCTTATAAGTAAAACAAAAAATCTATAATAAAGTATTTAAAAATTCCAAAAATTAAAACTTGCATTACTATAAAATATAAATGCATGCATAATATTATAGTATAATATGCATAATTTAGTAATACAAAACATATTAGGATATGATCATGCCTAAAAGATCTGCCTGAAACATCTTGTCTATATAATAAATTGAAGTACCTATATAATAATTATTAAATATTAATAAAATAATAAAATTCAAGAAGTACCAATATAAATAATAATATATTATATAATACCAATATTATATAATATTATATAATAATATACCGTAAAACCGGGTGAATAGAAACACTTTTCAACTTCAAAAGCTAATAACTTTGGAATGGAAATAACAAAACAGCATATTAATACCTTAAAATTTGGGTCTTTAAACACACAATACAATCATTAAAAATTAAAAGAACTAAATTTCAAAATTGATTTTATATATATTTTTAAGTATGCTGTTTCTATTCATACTCATGTATGGGTGAATAGAAACAAATATATAAATGTAATATGATTTGTTATTCACCCTGTTTGATTGTGAATAGAAACAGTTTTTGAAGTTTTAAAAAAAAAAAAAACAATGTTTTTACAATACAAATTATATTTTTTTTTTTTTTTTTACATAACATAACAAAACAAAATAATTATTTACTTTTTAAATATTATAACAAATTATATTTTTCTCTTATAAATATTCAAATAATAAGCCAAGCAGTCTTTTCGTTGCCTTATACAAATTTATAATAACTAGTCTTTTAGTTCATACTTACATAAAATTAACAGTAAAATACCTGCAATTATTAAATCCTCTTCCTGTTTTGTGAGTGAAGTTTGTCCGCCTTGTTTTTTCATATGTGGATTCTTTACATGTCTGTATATAACAGAATGGTGAATACCATATACTTTTGCAGCCTCTCGGTACGACATTTTTTTTTGCTTAATACACATAACAGCATTTGCTAGATCACATTTATTTGGAACTTTATAACGGTTGCTCCGAGGTTCTGGATTGTATTGATTGGGCATGTTTCTATTCACCCTAAAATTAAAAAATCTAAGTTCAACAATTTATTATAAATTGTATAATAGTTATAACGAGTTTATACTTACGTTACATTAATTTACACAAGTATGTTTGTCCGTGTAAAATAGATTGAGTGGATTTAAAAATTGTTTTGATACTATTCAGTGATAACGAATTTGCGCTTCATTTTTGGAGCCAAAATATTCTTATCAAAATAAATATTTTAAAGATAATAATTTTGGTTTGGAGGTAAAAGTAAATACTGTATACCGTTTGTTAACAACATTACCAATTATTTCATGGAAGAAAAATCCACATAAATAAAAATCATATCAAGATACCAATTATTAAAAGTTATTACCAAAAAGTGTTTCTATTCACCCCTCAGTTTCTATTCACCCGGTTTTACGGTATATAATTATATCAATATTGAATATAATTATTATTATTATATTATATTATTATAATATATTCAAGATAAGCTTTTTTAGATACCTTATGAATATCTGGGACAATATATTCTGTAAGTATCATTAATAAAATATCCAACGAATATTGTCCATAAATCAGATATTTGATATCTTATTTCTGATATTTAATAGATACACCTTACATATGTGATTTAAGATAAACATTTTTAGATATCAAGTAAATATTAATTATAACATGTACAGCAAATATCGTGAAAAAAATATCTAATTCACATTGCGTGAAAATCATGTTTTTGATATCAGAATCTTGATATTGTGAAGTTATCATACCGATATATAAACACGTACATTGATTTTCAGTTATCTTTACGATATTGTATGTATATTAACTATCGAATGTACAAAAAATTATATAAACTGAATATCAAATATATATCAATACATCACATTTGCTATATGGGTCAAAACTACAAATTAAGTGGGGGGTTATGTTGGACACGGGAAATTATCATAGTAGCTCTATCCATTGTATATGATCTAAGGACAGTTACTATTGACATGTTCACACGGCGATAGTATTCGATAGTACTATCACGATAGCAACTATCGCGAGAGTAACTATCATCGTGTGGACCCGGCTTTACCGTACGCGCGTGCTTTGTCACAGCGCTTGCGGTGGCGGTGTTTTCAGTTAAAGCCGGGTCCACACGATGATAGTTACTCTCACAAGAGTCGCTATCGTGATAGTACCGTGATAGTAACTATCATGAGATAAAGCATCCACATTATGATAGTACACTGACAGTAGAATACATGATAGTAGGGACGTAGTGTGAATAAAAACAAGGTAAAAAAAGGTAAAAAGTAATAAAGTTAAAAATTAGTGACAACATTGTGAATATTGAATATATACTTTCATTTTTTACAAATATTCATTAAAAATATCAAATGAAATCACTATTGCCATGCTACGTGTAGTAGCAGAAATAATTAAATTAAAAAGATCAAGAACATCAAAGAATAAAAAACGTGTTTGGACGAAAAAATGGATAATGCGTAGAAACACATTGGGGGCATCTAACACACTAATAAAAGAGTTGGCAATTGAAGATCCAAAGAGTTATTTCAACTTTCTGAGAATTGATGAAACTATGTTCAATATTTTACTAGCTAAGGTAACATATAATGATAGTACTTACCTAAATAGTTAATATAGTAGAAATATTAATTGTTATTTTTGTAATTTTATGCTACATAGGTTGAACATAGATTGAAGAAGCAAGATACAATGATGAGAATGTCATTAATCCCTCAAATTAAATTGGAAATTGCACTGAGATTCCTAGCAACGGGAGACTTTTTTAAATCATTGCAATATTTATATAGAGTTTCCAAATCAGCCATCAGTGAATTTATACCTGATGTGTTTGATGCAATTTATGAAGGACTACAAGAATATATTGAGGTAAAACAATACTTAAATTTAAATTAAAACAAATTGTATTTCCAGTCTTTGGGTTACATCTCTTGGTAAAGATATGTATAAACATATTACAAAATAAAATCATTAAATTATAAAATAATCAAGTTACCTTTCTTGAACACAAAATATCTAATAAATAACATGTAGTTATAATACAGTTTATATAGAATAGTTTGGTAAAAATATAATTAGAAAACGGTAGGTTACTAACAAACAAACATTTAAATCTAACAGGGTGTAACTTATGTAAATCATTATTAATATAGATAAAAGATTTTAAAGATGTTTGAATTTAGGAACTCCAGTTATTATAAAATAATGTTAATGTTGAGGGTTCATCGTCTTGTGGTGTTTCTTGTGGTTGAGGTTGTGATATAGTGTAATTAAACGTTTGAGGTTAATAATGTACTTCTTTTTGATTACTTTTACTTGTGTAATTGTTATGTTGATTTGGTAATGTTATGGTATAAGTGTTATGATTTGATACTACTGATGATGATAAACTTTGATCATTCATTGAAGCGAGGAGCTGTTATCAGTAATTGTTGAATTTGACTTTGTAATTTTAATGCTTCTGTTAATGGAAGTTTTTCCAGCTGTAGCCCAACTTGTTTTCCAAATAATGTGAATTCAGTTTCTGTTATTTCTTGTTTGGAACAAGCAAATTTTAGAGCTTCAACTGCGTTATCTAATGAATTATCAAGTTTAGACTTTTTTGTTGTTTTATTTTGTTATAGTTTTGATACTCTTTTATTTATATTTGTGGGTAGCTCAATCTCACTGGAATTTAAAATCTCACTGTGTTCCAAAACTATACTAGACATATCTACTAATTCATAGTTATCATCATTTTCTTGAGCTTCCTTTGATGTTACTATCTTTTAAATTAAAACAAAAAATAAATAAGTGTATTTTTGTTTTTGTTTTTCAATAATATCCTAATGGACTGGATTATTCAAACCCAATAATACTTATGCAGCAATAAATATTTTTAATAATAATATATTTGACAAAATTAATAACTTTATTGTATCAAAGTCCCAATCAAGTAGGAAAAATCGTAAGATAAAACCCTGGATTACTGATGGCTTGTGAAATCAATAAAAAATAGAGATAAGCTTGTAATTGTTTTGGTTGGATAAATAAATAAATAATTTATTTGATTATTTTAATTTCAGGTTCCAAAAAATAAATGTGACTGGGATAAAATCATCAATAGTTTTAATGCATCTTGGAACTTCCCAAACTGTATTGGGGCTATAGATGGGAAACACATAGTGATAGAGTGTCCAGTCAATTCTAGATCTAATTTTTTTAACTACAAGGGAACATACAGTATTGTCCTTTTAGCATTGGTAGATAATAATTACAATTTTACTTGTATTGATATTGGTGCTCATGGAAGTGTGTCAGATGGAGGAATTTTTAATAAATCCTCACTTAAAAAAGCCATTGAGGAAAACTTGTTGGATATACCAGAGGATGCTGTTATTTTAGGCGATGAAGCGCTTTCCCTTTGACATCCTATTTAATGAAACCATATGCAAGACGTAATATTTTAACCAAAAAGGAAAAGATTTATAACTATAGGCACTGTCGTGCTAGAAGGATAGTCGAAAATGCTTTTGGAATTCTTGCAAGTAGATTTAGATTATTTAGACGGCCAATACCTCTAGCACCGACAACAGTAGTGAAAATTACTAAAGCTGCATGTTCATTACATAACTTTATTAGAAAAAGTGGATTAAATCAAGATCTTAAAACAGTTGACATTGAAGATTTGGAAAACGGCTGTATCATACCTGGAGACTGGAGAAATGAACCAGAATCAACTGGATTTGTTGAAATAGCAACAGCAAACCAGCGAAATTATTTACTTGAAGCAAGAAAAAAAAGATACCCTGGCTGAATATTTTATTAATGAAGGGGTTGTTTCTTGGCAGGACAGAATGATTCAATAATTTATAAATTAATCACAATATACAGATAGTTAAAGTAGCAGAGTGTAAATGTTTTACTTTACTTTACTAAAACATCTAAAATTAAACTTACTAAATTGGTATCTGGTTCATAACCACCATCATTATTTTTTTTTTTAAAACTATCAGCTAATGAAAACCAAGATAACTTTGGTTTATAAATAGTATTTGAACCAGATCCTGTTACCATTGACTTTTTAATCTTCCCAACTTCTTGATTATATGTACACCTGCAAGATATTTATGTTACTTAAATAAATAAAAAAATAAGATTAGTCACCTTATGTTTCTAATTTTTTGTCTTAATTCATAAAGGAATTAATCTTGGAAAACTGAAGCAACATTTCTTCAGCATGGTCTCTTTTTACCCTATTCCTATATTCTTCTAAGCTTTTATCACACAAACAAGGATATTTTTGGTACTCTTCAAGAAACTCCATAACATCAAAATTGTGAGTCATTGTAATACTAACAAATTTACTAAGGTATATTACAATAAACTATAAATAAATTTAAATTATTAAAATTTATTAATACTTTAAATATACATTTAAACAATAGTGATATTATCATTGATAACCAAATTTAAAATTCTAATCTCGATAGTAAAATAATGTGATAGTAAGCATTCACATTGTGATAGTTACTATCACTCTTACGACAGTAGCTCTCAACTATCATGCATGTACGTAGTATGTCCAATAAATACGCGAACTTTTAAAATAAAACTTTTATTTGTTATAATTTATCATAAATCAATTTTATCCCCTTCAAAATAGTCTCCGTCTATAGTGATGCATTTATCCCATCTTCGTTTCCATTGTTCAAAACATCCCTCAAAGTCTTCAGAAGTTAGGCTTTTCAGCTGTCTTGTCATTTCGCGCTTTATGGTTTCCACATCGTCCCAATGCTGACCCCTCATGACCATTTTACATTTTGGGAACAAAAAAAAATCACAGGGGGCTAAATCTGGAGAATAGGGGGGTGATCAAGTGTTGTGATTGAATTTCGGGCCAAAAACTCACGGACCAGCAAAGAAGAATGAGCCGGCGCATTATCGTGATGCAAAATCCACCCGTCCTCTCCTAGCAAATTTGGTCGTACACGTCGCACACGATCTCGTAAGCGCTTAAGAACTTCCACATAGAAAATAGCATTTACAGTTTGTCCTTCAGGAAGATATTCATGATGCACAATACCACGGTAGTCAAAAAAAACGATTAACATGACCTTAATTTTTGACCGGCTTTTACGACATTTTTTCGTTCGGGGATCATTTTTTGACTTCCACTCCATGCTCTGAGTTTTAAGTTCTAGATCGTACTCGTAAAACCACACTGAAAAAAAAACCATTGGTATTATTGACAATATTGTCTTATTAAACTTTAACAAGGTTTATATTGGTCATCAAGATAATATTTTGTCATTATAACAATAGTTTAGATAAATTAAAAATTGTATTATCTATATAAATATACATATTGTCAATAAATTAATCAAAAAATAACAAAATTAATAATACATTATTAAAACAACAATACGTATATTATCGATCTTATTATGTACGTAGTGGGTTCTCTGACCATTAATATCTATTTATAACACCGGGATTACCGAAAATCAATGGTATATTATCGTCGTGATAATACTGTTATCATTTGTTTATAAGTATATTGTTAATATGGTTAATATTCGTTATTCTTATTTAATATGATTCTATAATATTCACATTCTGTGCCAAACTGCCGAAATAAGCATATACCTACGAACTTACTAATTAATATAAAGTTTTAAATTGCACCTCTGCTGTACGTTTATGGTAAGTCAAATCATAATTTATTCTTTTTAACTGTTTTATAAATACTTAATAGTATTCAATGATATAATGTAATTTTTAGGTAGATTGTAATTGTTTAAATGAACCCAGTATTCATAGTTTTGGATAGCTCATTTGAAAAATATTAAAAACTATTGCATTACGTTTATAGTAAGTCAAGTCATAATTTTTATTTTTAATTTATTCATTATTACTTAATAGTATTTAATGATATAAATTAATTTTTAGGTTGATTGTAATTGTTTAAATGAACCCAGTATTCATAGTTTTGGATAGCTCATTTGAAAAATATTAAAAACTATTGCATTACGTTTATAGTAAGTCAAGTCATAATTTTTATTTTTAATTTATTCATTATTACTTAATAGTATTTAATGATATAAATTAATTTTTAGGTTGATTGTAATTGTTTAAATGAACCCAGTATTCATAGTTTTGGATAGCTCATTTGAAAAATATTAAAAACTATTGCATTACGTTTATAGTAAGTCAAGTCATAATTTTTATTTTTAATTTATTCATTATTACTTAATAGTATTTAATGATATAATGTAATTTTTAGGTAGATTGTAATTGTTTAAATGAACCCAGTATTCATAGTTTTGGATAGCTCATTTGAAAAATATTAAAAACTATTGCAGTACGTTTATAGTAAGTCAAGTCATAATTTTTATTTTTAATTTATTCATTATTACTTAATAGTATTTAATGATATAAATTAATTTTTAGGTTGATTGTAATTGTTTAAATGAACCCAGTATTCATAGTTTTGGATAGCTCATTTGAAAAATATTAAAAACTATTGCATTACGTTTATAGTAAGTCAAGTCATAATTTTTATTTTTAATTTATTCATTATTACTTAATAGTATTTAATGATATAAATTAATTTTTAGGTTGATTGTAATTGTTTAAATGAACCCAGTATTCATAGTTTTGGATAGCTCATTTGAAAAATATTAAAAACTATTGCATTACGTTTATAGTAAGTCAAGTCATAATTTTTATTTTTAATTTATTCATTATTACTTAATAGTATTTAATGATATAAATTAATTTTTAGGTTGATTGTAATTGTTTAAATGAACCCAGTATTCATAGTTTTGGATAGCTCATTTGAAAAATATTAAAAACTATTGCATTACGTTTATAGTAAGTCAAGTCATAATTTTTATTTTTAATTTATTCATTATTACTTAATAGTATTTAATGATATAATGTAATTTTTAGGTAGATTGTAATTGTTTAAATGAACCCAGTATTCATAGTTTTGGATAGCTCATTTGAAAAATATTAAAAACTATTGCAGTACGTTTATAGTAAGTCAAGTCATAATTTTTATTTTTAATTTATTCATTATTACTTAATATTGTTTAATGATATGATTTTTCATTTATACTTATTAATATTACATTTTTTGGTAGGTAGTGTACCTATTCATTTTAATTGATACCTAGCAGTGTTTCAAGTAAAGATTTAAATCATTTTGCTGTACTTATCCCAATGTACCTGACCTTTTGTTGTAAATTTGTAAATAGACATATTTTTAAGTTAATTTAAAAAAAATGCTTTGTTATTTATGTAAATTTAATGCAGATAGTTGGAAGGGTTTAGTTTATCACTTTAAAATTTTGCATTTACTAAAAACAGATAGTAACTATACATGTTGTGAAGAGACATGTACACAATCTTTTCTATCCTTAGCTTCATTTAAACGGCATATTCATAATAAGCATTTCCCTGAAAATATTCTTTTAAATCATCAACCGGAAGACCAATCTTGTTTTAATCCTTCAACATCAACCAATAATACTGAAAATATTAATGATGATAATCTTTTTTCTGATTATATAAATAATGCTCCATTTAATTTTGATTTAGCTAGTGAATCCGTGTATAAATCAGCAGTAGAATTTGTTGTAAACTTGCATAATAATAATAATTTTACTAGAGTAGATATTATCAATATTCAAACTGGCATATTAGACAAAATAATTAAACCAATTGTATCTATGCTGAAGAATTTAGTAGATGATGAAATTAAAGAACCAATTAAGGTGGCTAAATTTCATAGAATTGCTTCTGTTATAGAAAATCCTTTTTTATACTGTAGCACTGAGTATCGTTTGGGTGATTGGCTTATTAAAAATGAACTTCTATCTCAAATAAACCAATTTACAATTAATAATGAAATTTGCCCTGTACAATACAATGGTGAATCTATATTTAGCGAAAAAAACACAAAAGGTGTTTTGTTACCTTTACAGTTTCAGTTTAAAAAATATTTTGAACAGGGAGATAATTTTAAAGAACAGTATAATCGTTTAAAACTATATAAGGATAATGAAAGTTCTTCTATTGAACATTTTGTGCAAGGAAGTCTTTGGCGACAAAAAATATCTTTATTTCCTAATAAAACAATAATACCTTTTTTTTTATATATGGATGAATTTGAAATAAATAACCCGTTAGGCTCACATTCCACATTTCAGTCTATTTCAGCTAGCCGAAAATAATTCAAAATTATCTACTATATTTTTAGCTGCATTACTAAAACACATTGATATAAAAAAATTTGGTAATGATAATTGTTTGCAAAGTCTTGTTAATGAAATAAATACACTTGAAAATGAAGGGATAGATATAAACACTCAAGATGGACATTTTCATATTAATTTTGTCTTAGGTTTAATTCTTGGAGATAATTTGGGACTTAACAGCTTATTAGAATTCAGTAAATCTTTTTCGGCCAATTTTTTTTGTCGTTTTTGTAAAGCTTCTAAGGCCTCAACTAGAGTAATGCTTGAAGAAGACTTGAGTCTTTTGCGCAATTTACACAACTATTCTGATGATGTTGCTAGTATGAATTTTCAAGAAACGGGGATTTATCAAGAATCTTTGTTAAATCAAGTGACAGGGTTTCATGTAACACAAAATTTTTGTATTGATATAATGCATGATTTATTTGAAGGGGTTTGTCACTATGATTTATGTCACATTATAAAATACTATATTGTTACTGCTAAATTGTTTTCGCTAGAAACTTTAAACAATCGAAAAATGAATTTTAATTATGGACCCATAGAGATAGGTAACATTTCACCTCCCATAAAAATGATTCATTTAGAAAAAAAACATTTAAAAATGTCAGCTAGGGAAGTTATGACCTTTGTTCATTTTTTTCCTCTTATGATAGGAGATCTTATTCCTGAGAATGATGAAGTTTGGGCCTTTTTTCTTTCACTGCTCCAAATTATAGACATTCTTCTATCATATACCTTTACGAATAGTGCAATTTCTCATCTAAAACAATTAATTTCAAATCATAATTCTATGTATACTACACTCTTCAATGATACCTTGAAACCGAAACATCACTTTTTGATCCACTATCCAACAATAATAATACATTCAGGCCCTCCTAGACATTATTGGTGTTTTCGGTATGAAGGCAAACACAAGGAAATAAAGATGTATGCTAGGTCAACTACTTCCAGGAAAAATATGACATTAACCTTAGCAAAAAAAATGCAATTAAAATTTGCTCATAGTTTAATGGTATTACCAGAAAAAAAAATTATTGTAAATGATAAACACAAAATTCAAAGTAGTTATACAGAAAATATAAATAACAAACTTAATTTATCTGTGCTACAATATGCCTGTTATACTGAATTAAAATTAAATGGAATTGTATACAAAAAAGATTATTTTTTAACAAAAAACTATGATAAAATATGCTTATTTAAAATATGTGAAATTGTATTAATTACTAAACCAGATAGTATAGTGTATGTCCTGGCTAATGAAATAAAGTTAAATCATTTCAACTCTCATTATGAATCTTTTAGTGTAGATTATAGCGAAGAAGTTGTTAATCGTAATTGTATTTGTAATGTAGATGAATTTAGTGGACCTCCAATAAATATAACTAAAATGTCATCTGGTCAAAAAATGATCCGTTTAAAAGAGTATTATTAATTACATTAATAATTGTTATTAACCAATTATGCTTTAAACGTATTTGTATTTAGGTTTATTTATCATCATGTATAACTTCTAAAATATATATAGGTACTACATTAATGTTCTCTTTTTTTTTGATTAAACTATATAGATTCTGTTGTTTTTGTTTCAAATTATAATTATAAATCAAGATGGCTAATAGTAATGACAATCCTAATACACATCATGTCAATTTTTATGATGAAGATTCCTCTTGTCATGTATGTGCTATTTTAATTTTTTTAAAATAAAATTGTTATTATATTATTTTATTGTTTATACTTTACAACTTAGTAAATTAATGTTATCCATTCCTAGTTCTTATAGTACTGAAACCAGTAACAATTCATTACTTACCTAAATATTTATTTCATTGCTTATGTAGTTAACTGAAATTGGTCAGTTACCTGATTTATCAAGTAACGAGCATGCTGCTGTAAATGAAATGTTGGATTATAATTACCCATATGATGAATTACCACAACTTAAAGAACTACTTAAAAAATGGGGTTTACAGTGTGTATATCAAACCTGTGTGGGTAAGAATTCCATTTAGTTCTAAATTTAGTATACTATTTACAATAAAATATTCTTAATAAATCTAAAAATTTTAAACTAATATATTTTTGTTGTAATTTTTATTGCAATTTTTATGTAGATCAATTGATAGATATTAAAGTTCTAGCTATTATGAAAACGTATCATGTCGAGAAACTATTATCAACATTTCCTTGGGGAATAATTTTTAAATTTGAAGATGAACTTACAAAATGGCAAACAAATGCTAGTATTGTAAGCAATGACCACAATAGTAGTACAAATTTGGGTGAAATTGTGTTGTGCCCTTCAAGCAAACCAATTGTAGAAGATACTCAAAAATCATCAAATATCAAATATCAATTGAAAGTGGATGAAGTTTTAAACTCTACTACACAAGGTGCTCTAATATTAAATTATTATGAGAAAAATAATAAATTGAATGATGGCATTCGATCGACGCTGGTCGATATCCTCATTGGACGTGTCCTAACACAAAAATTACCAATGTCTGTCATCTTGGCAGAATCAATTGCCGATCAAATTGTAGTGATGTTTAAATCAGAAGTAAAGGTAATTATTGGAATTGATTCACTATGATTACTGTTAAATAATTATTTAATTGTATGTGTATCTACAGGATGTATATTTTATGAAAATTGGAAATAATAAGAATCCAAAAGGAAAATTATATGCCAAATATTATAATTGCTTAAGAAATTTAAAAAACAATGGATTAGTCCCCAGTACAGCGGTCAAACATAAAACATATAATGACAAGAAAACCAACTGGACTGAAAGAGAATTTGGTAAATTTTATTGAATGTATCTAATTGAAGATGCTTATTAATCCATATATATACCTTTTTTTGTGTATAAAATATTCCATATTTTTAGTTTCTGAAATTGAAATAGATGGCATACTAGATGCTCTTAAACATGGTTCAAGTATGTGGCGGTCCTGGACGGATCCCACAAGTGTGAGAGTGATAGTGGTTTAATAGGACAAAAAAAATAAACACACGTTTTAGTTGGTCGCTGAGGTGCGATGATTGGTTTTTTTTTATTTTGTTTTTATACACAAAAAAACTACCGCGACAGACAAAGAAAAAAAAATAGAATGCGCGATACAAAAAAAAGTCACAATGGGAGACACTATTGTGTGGTGAGGTGTGTGCGACACGGCGAGGACGGTGGGTGCGTGGTGTGCGTGTCACTCTTAGCGCGGTCGTAGAACTGAACTTGCTACAACACGGTTCGCGGTACCGGCGGTCGACATCTCCAGGCGCGCTTATCGCGTGTCGGTGTCGACCGCCGTCGATTGGCGGTTGACAGAGAGAATAGACGGCGCGGATTTCCGCGCATAGGCCGTTTGAATTCAAACGGCTATTACGCGGGACCGCGTCATACTCCCCCCCCAAACCGCCAACGACGGCGGTGTGCCAGCCAGTATCGGTGGTGCGGTGGTGTGGGTGTTGGAGTGTGGTTGTGGTGGACACCTTGTCCGCGGGCACGTTTTCCGGCTGATTACAGCGGACGTGCCCCGGCGGTGTCTGGGGAGAGATTGCCGATGTCGGCTGTGGGCACTTTTCCGGGGTTCCGGCACGTGTTTCCGGCTGGTGATAGCGGACGTGGCCCCGGCGTGTCTACTGCCGCCGAGGTGACGCCGGGAGACTATGGAACGTGTTATCGAACACGGTCTCCATGTCTTCCTCGTCACCAAGGTGCGTGTCCGGCCCGTCCAACAGTTCCGCCTCCTCTTCCGCTGATATTTCCATATCAACGGGTTGTGAGAAGGCGGTGGTCGGTTGCTCCGTGGTCCCGGCTGTTCCGGCAGGTATCACTACCTCCGGTACCGAGGTCACGGTGCGGGCCGGGTAGTTGGCTGGGGGGGCCGTGATTGGTGCCGGTTTTTCCAGGCGGAACTGCTGGGACTCTTGTTGTTTTTTCGCCCGATGGTCCCGCAGGCGCTGCTGGTTCCGGCGTTGACGGGCGTTGAAGGCTGGTACGGGTGTTGGCGTGGAGGTGACGGCTGTTGGCGTCCGCGTGGTTGGCGCGAGACGGCTGCCTACGTCGGCCGTGGGTTGTTTGGCCAGCCGTGGTGCGGGTACCGGGTGCTGCAGCAGCGGCCTGATTGGTCGTGCAGTTGTTGCCGGTCGTGACGTGGTTGTCGGTCGCGTCGTTGCCGGTACTGCCGCCCGTCGGGGACTGCGTGACCTGTTTGGCCGTAGCACGGTTGTGGGAGCGCCGCTTGTTGCTCTCTTGAAAACCTCGGTGCGGTCCTCCCACCCCCGTGTGTAGGCGGCCCACAACACCGGATCCCGCTGCAGCTGCGCCGTTGACATCCGCCGTACCCGTGCCGCCGTGGTGGTGTTGGTCGCCTCCTCCATGCTGGCCGCCTTCAGTAGTTGCTGGCTACGTTCCAGCAACTCGGCCGCTTGTTGGATGGCGGTTGGCGGTGTGGTCGGCCGTTGTTGGTCCATGGTAGGGCTGTTGTTCCGACTAAAATTTGTTAGATTTAGTTATGGGTTTGTTGGTGGGTGGGGTGGTGTAGGGTGGGGTTATGCTGTGATCGTCGCCCGTTTGAGACAGGACACGTGGATTTTGCGTGCGGGTTGTTGGTCCGTGAGGAACACGCCTTTACCCACGCGTCTGTGTAACTTCACCGGTCCCCACCATTTCGGTGCGAAGCCGGCGTGAAATTTTTTGTGCGCGCTCGACAGGTGGTGTGCTTTGTAGTACACCAAGTCACCTGTTCGGTATTTTGTGTCCGTCTGGCCCCCTGTTACAGGTGGTACGTCCAGTACGGCACTTTCCCGTTTCGCTCTGTCCCTATCTGTGTGCTCTATCTGGTTGTCCGCTGTCCGAGTCAGTGCCCAGTCCCCGGGTCGCTTGCCCTCTCTGCCGAGGACAAGTACCGACGGTGGGTATCCTGTCTGGTCGTTGCGTCTATTCCTGATAGAGAACAGTATGGGGGCTAACTTGGTGTCCCAGGTGTTGTGGTTCCCGTCGATGAGTAGCGCGCGTAGACCTTTTTTTATTTCCTGGTTGCGGCGCTCGACTGGGTTGGCCCTCGGATGATATACCGGAGTTGTCCAGCCCTCGGCCCCCCATCGTTCGATTGCTTTGCACATGTCATTCGATACGAACTGTGGGCCGTTGTCGCTTAAACACACACGGGGATATCCGAAACGTGAAAAGAATTCTCTTTCAAGCGTTTCGGTTATTGTCTTCGTAGTGGCTGTCCCGAGCGGGTATGCTTCGGTCCATCTACTAAACAAATCCGTGGCAACCAGTAAATATTGTTTTCCCCTACTCGTACGCGGGTAGGGGCCCATGAGATCTATGCTGATTACCTCCCAGGGGTGTCGCGGTGTTCTGGCGGCGATCGGGTCATCTGCGCGCGCGTTCAGTGGTTTTGTACACGCGCAAATGTGGCACGACTTGACATACAGTCGGACGTCGTTTTTCTGGCCGTTCCAAAAAAAACGCTGTCTTACCGCCCTGTATGTTTCTTTCCAACCTGGGTGGTTTGCGAGGACGTGGTTGTGGTATATCCAAATCACCTTTTGTGCTTTGTCGTTTGGTACGACTACGGGTGTGTGTTCGCCCAGCTTTTTCCGCAGAAGGCCGTCGGTAAAAATGTATTGGCTATTCTTTCTCGTGGCGTTTCTGGTGCTGTGCGCCGGCTCGTCCGGTATCCCGTTGTCCACTATGTCTCGTATTTTGGGGTCGTTGGCCTGCCAAGTTGCGAGCATAGTGTGTGTGATGGTGTGGTCGTTGTTTGGTTTGTCCGGGTCCGTAGTGGCGAACAGATTGTCGGCCGGTGCGCTAGTAGTGGTGTTGTGTGGTGGTGTGGGTACCCCTACTAGTCGCTCCTCGAGGTGTTCCTCGTCTACCGGTGGCCCGGGTGCCGGGTTCCGTGATAGCATATCCGGCGCCTCGTTCTGTACGCCGGGTACATGCGTGATGTGGTAGTCCAGGTTAGCCAGTTGTAGTGCCCACCTGGTTAACTTGGAGTTTGTGTTATTTGCTCGGTGGAGCCATGTTAGTGCTGCGTTGTCCGTGTAAAGATCAAAACGGCGAGCTTCCAAATATGGTCTGAATTTGTCGATTGCCCAAATTATCGCGAGACACTCGCGTTCAACCGCGGCGTACCGTTTCTGTGTGTCACTAAACTTCCTGCTTGCGTAGGCGATTATCCGTCTTTCGTCCGGTCTGTCACCCCGTTGGAAAAGGACGGCACCTGCTCCTATTTCGCTAGCATCCGTTTGTAGGCAGAACGGTTTTCCGTAATCCGGTGTCGACAGTTTTGGCGAGTCGCACAAGGCGCGTTTTATTGTATCGAATGCCGCCTGTTCGGTCTCGCTCCATGACCATTTGGTACCCTGTTTGAGCCGGTCTGTTAGTGGCGCTACGGTGTCCGCGTAGTTGTCGACAAATTGGCTATACCAGTTGCAGACGCCCAGGAACTTCCGTAGGTCCCTAACTTTGGTTGGTGTTGGGAACCGCATGATGCCTTCTAGTTTCTCCGGTTGTTTGTCTATGCCGTCGGAGGTGACTAGGTGTCCGAGAAATGATATTTCGGTTGATCCGAAACTGCATTTTTCGGTGTTGCATGTTAACCCGTGTCTCTGTAGACGTTCCAGAACTTTGTCCAAGTGGCACTGGTGTTCGTCCGTAGTGTTTGAAAACACCACTATATCATCAAGATATACGCGGACGAACTCATCCAGGTACCCTCTCAGTACTTCGTTCATTAAACGTACAAAGGTCATGGGGCTGTTCTTAAGGCCAAAGGGAAGGACTCGGAATTGATACAGACCCCGACGCGTCCGGAATGCCGTGTATTTTCGAGCGTTTTGGTTAAGTGGTACTTGCCAGTATCCCGACTTAAGGTCCAAAATGCTAAATATTTTTGCGCCTCGCATTTGACGTATCAACGTATTGAGGTCCGGCATTGGATAAGCGTCGGACTCAGTGACGTCATTGAGTCGTCTGTAGTCGATGCACAGTCGGGGCGATCCGTCTTTCTTTTTTGCTAAGACGACGGGTGCGGTCCATGGTGATGTGCTTTGCTCCACAAGTCCCTGTTGTTCCATATCCTGTACCATGTTGTCGATTGTGGCCTGTTTTGCCTGCGGGTAGGGATATGGTTTGAGTGCTATCGGTGTTTGGTTCTTCAGGAGTATGTCGTGTTCGATTAATCTGGTGCGACCTACGTTGCCGCTGAAAACGTCCGGGTAGTTGCGAATTACTTCGGTTATTTTCGCGCGCGTGTGTATGTCACCATGTATTACCAAATTATCGACGTCTGGTGTAGGGTGGTGGTGGCTTTTCCGACCCTTCCAGCATGCCGTTGTTCTCCTATGTGTACCAAGGTGGATCGTGCTCGTTGTGTAGTCCCAGGTGACTTCGTTGTGTACGAGGAAGTCGTGTCCTAGGAGCATGTCGCAGTATAGGTTGTCCAGAATGGCTGCAGTGAAAGTGACCGTTAGGTCTCCGATCCTGGCTACGAATGTGGCGGTACCACTTGTCATTGTGGTGTGTCCGTCCGCCATTCGTACGTGTGTGGATTGTCCTTGGTGTGGTGTGCCAAATGTGTGTGCAATGTTCGGGCTTACATATGACTTTTGTGCTTGTGAATCGAGTAACGCTGTTACGAAGCCTGACCTAAATTCGAGCTCGACCGCGGGGGTCGGAATTTTGTCGGGGCATGTTCGCTTTTCGTTCCTCGTCGTTGGTTGTGTACTGTAGCGGGGCAACTGGTTCTGAACCGCGTTTCCGGTGCTCTGGTGAGCGGTTTGCACCGCCATTATCAGAGCGTCCGGTTCGGTTGCCTCTGTGCTACTTGTGTGTTCCAACGGTGCACGCGTGAATTTCATAGTAGTGGTCTGTGTGTTTGTGTGTGGTGATGACGACCTACTACTTAATGAAATTATGTGTGTGTGGGCGGGTGATATATCTGATGACGCCGAGCTTGTTGATGCGCGTTTGACAGTTATATCCCCGTCCGTAATGCCGAGTGTTGCTGGTGGTGGCGTTGTTGTGTGTGTGTGTGTGTGTGAGACGGCGGCGCGGACAAATGTCCGCCGACTCAGTTGCCGTTTCCCGACGCCGGTGTGTACCCGGGGCAGTCACTGTTCCAGTGAGGCCCTCCGCAGTATTTGCACGGGTTGGGCGGTAGTGGCTTTCCAGCTGTACCGTCCCGTGCTCGCTGCTGGTTTGTCGGCCGTGTTGCACGGGCTTGTCCGATCTTTTTATATTCCGGTTTCGGTTGCGGTCGAGATAGCGGTGGTGGTGGTGTCTGTTCCGGTGTGTAATCCAGGATGCCAGCGATCCGGCGAAGGTCGGCGAATGTCGCTGGTCTTTGCAGCCGTATGTGCGTGCGGTATTCGTCTCGCGTTAATCCGGTTATCGTACTGACTAGCTGTGGTTCAGGTAGCCCGGTGTTGATGCGGCGCGCGAGTTGATTTTTTTTAATCACGAATTCCGTCAGTGACTGCGTCGACGTTTGTCTAACCGATACTATCTCGGCCCGCAGTCGAGATTGTATGTCCGCGTTGTCGAACTTTTCTAAAAATTCGGCGCGGAACTCATCCCAGGTGAGGTCCAGTAACCTGATGGTGTCCCACCATGTACTGGCTGCGCCCTTTAACTGCGGTTCAATAATGTTTGTCCAGCCCGACCTATCTATACGTGACTGGTATAGTATCGATTCCGCCTTATGTATGAACCGCACCGGGTCCTCGGGTGTGGTTCCGTGGAACTCTGGCAGTGAAAATCTCGCTGTACGTACGTCGTCGTACGGTATCAGTATAGACTGCTGCGGTTCATATGTGTGGGTTGGTGTTGGAGCATTGTGATGACACGCCGTGTTTTCAAATCGTACTGACCGGTCGGGTGCGTGTTCGGGTCGTTGATAATCCGTGGCACGTGATTCGCGTGTCGCGGTGTAACTTGATCCGTGGTCCGTGGTGGTCGACGTGTTTGTGTGTGTGTGTGTGCCCGCGCGAGTGTTATCGGTCGCCGATGTTTCCGGCGTGCTCCGGTGTTGTCCAGATAACATCGTGCTGTGGAGGCGGGACGGTGATGGTACCTCCGGTTGTCGTTCCGGTGTTTGTTGAGACATGCCCATCTCCAGGCGTCGCATCGTCTCTGCTATGCGACGCTGGTCGTCACCAAAACGCATCATGCAGCTCTCGAGCATGGCCAGTCGCGACTCCAAACTGTCTGCACGCGTCGGTGTCGTTGTCGGTTGCTGCGCCTCCTGCAGTATGCCGCGGGCCCGCCTTATCAGGTCCGTGGCTTGTTGATTGTTTTGAGTGGGCGGCGGGTTGGTGATGTTCTGCGGCTGGTGGTTGTCCGTGTGGTCGTCCGCTGTGTTCTCAGTTAGTCCGGCGTGGTGCGTCTGACTCGTGTCCGAGTCACTTGCGGCCGCCCTCATGGTCTCCATCGGCTGAAACCGGACGGAGTTGGCCTGCAGATCCATGTCCGCGAAATGCTGGGTCAGCCGGATTTCGAGGGCGTCTTTCGCGCCCCCTTCCGGTAGCCCGCGCTGTTTACATTCGTAGCGGAGCTCCGCAACGGTCAATTCGTTTATGTATTTTCCCGACATCTCGTCCGGCTGTGTTTCCGGTGTTGTTGATGGGGAAAATAGTAAACACACTATACAGCGATTGTTGTTGTTGTTGTGCTGTTGACCGCTTATCGGTGCTATTTCCGTCCGAATGTAGGTCAGTGGGTCTGTTGTCGTTGTGCGCGCCGGGGTGATTACACTAACCGGTTTTCGCAGCGTATGTCGCGGTTGCGCGTGTGTGCGCTGTCCGGTCGACTATCGCGACTACGAATGCGGCGGCAGTTATTTGTATCTCCGTCCCGGGTGATCGCGGATGACGTTGCGGGTGGTGGTGCTTGGCGGTGGTTGTGTGACTTTGTCGCGCTCTAGCGTTCCTACCTATCCTACTCCGTGTGTTTGCGGTGTCGCGCGCGCTGAGATCGGTGCGTCCGTAAGTCGGGCGGCGTGGTCGGTCGGTCGTTACGTGCTTTGTGGTTATGTTACGTAACGCCGGGTTTTTCCGTTACCGCCTGCAAACCACGTTTGCGTCGTATGGGATCGGGGATTTTTCCGCGAGTTGCACAACAGGGAAATGTAATGGGGGTAGTATGGGGTAAGTTAAGATAAACAGTGTTTACTTACCGGTGATTCCTGTACGGGGAGCCAATTTTGTGGCGGTCCTGGACGGATCCCACAAGTGTGAGAGTGATAGTGGTTTAATAGGACAAAAAAAATAAACACACGTTTTAGTTGGTCGCTGAGGTGCGATGATTGGTTTTTTTTTATTTTGTTTTTATACACAAAAAAACTACCGCGACAGACAAAGAAAAAAAAATAGAATGCGCGATACAAAAAAAAAGTCACAATGGGAGACACTATTGTGTGGTGAGGTGTGTGCGACACGGCGAGGACGGTGGGTGCGTGGTGTGCGTGTCACTCTTAGCGCGGTCGTAGAACTGAACTTGCTACAACACGGTTCGCGGTACCGGCGGTCGACATCTCCAGGCGCGCTTATCGCGTGTCGGTGTCGACCGCCGTCGATTGGCGGTTGACAGAGAGAATAGACGGCGCGGATTTCCGCGCATAGGCCGTTTGAATTCAAACGGCTATTACGCGGGACCGCGTCAAGTACATATCCAGAATTAGAGTCAATGTGGAAGGCAACCATAAACTATCGTCTAAATAACATAAAATGTGCTACGTCAACAGCAGAAATTTTAAAAAGCTGGAAACATTATTTAATCCCTTATGGACATAAACTAGTAAATAATTAACATGTTTAGTGAATAAAATACATAATTTAATATTTATCAAATTATGTTTCAGATTGATATTGATTTTAACGCTTTATTTCCAAATACTAATAATATTTACCAAGATTTCAATGATAAAGCAGAAAAAATTATGAAACTGCTTGATGAAAAAGTCAAAGATACTAATTGCCGTAAAATATTAGAAAATGTATCAAATAATAATGACATTGATATAAACGAAAGTAAGATATTCAATTAAACAATAATTGTATTTTACTTTATTGTGTAAACTATATTCATTTGTATCTTACATATCTTTTGATAATGAATCTTTAAAATTTTAAATTATAGATGTCAAAAATGCTGCACTATTTTATTTATTGCATGCTATGTTTGCGCCTACGTCAAAAAAGGTAACTAAAGACAGTAACGGCAAGAAAAATATTACTAAATATTCTATCAAAGATTCTCAAGATAGCTTTATAGTATTTAAAGAATCTGTAGAAGCCCAGCAACATCACCTTGAGCAACTTCGAAACCAAGGGATTCCTATACAACCATTTATCGTGATTGTCGGTACAATAAATGTTCAAAAGGAAATATTGGTATACTTTGACTCGGTCATGTATAAGGTGCATTCAGTGCTCAGATCCATTGAAGTATGCTTTAAAATATTCCAATTGTTTAATCTAGAATATCCGTCTGAATCTTCTATTGTATGGTTGTTTATTCAAAAATATTTCTTTTGTATACATTCAAGATATGATAAACCTTTCCCTAAATTGGTTCAAATTTTAGCTGAACTTCAATAAATAGTAATTGTATTTTAAAAATGTAAAATACAGAAGTACTTTTTTAGAGTATATCTATACTGCGTTTTTATTTTAATAATTATTTGCATAAAAAATTGTAATATTTAACTAAATATCAAAACCTAAATTCAATAAAATTACAATATACATGTTTTGTAAACCCCCCACAAAAAAAAATTCTGGATCCAGCCTTGATAATTATGATAAGATAATTGTTAATTTAGTGCTGATAAAGATATTTAATTAATAATTTCAAGTATCAATTTAACAATATATTTGTCAATAATACAATGCTGATATTCATTTAACAATGGAAAATGGATGAATAAGTAATAATTATTATTACGGTGATAAGATTATTGTCAATGTAATGATGAAAAATAAATTGAATTAACAGTTTCAACTATCAATTTAACAATATATTTGTCAATAATACAATGCTGATATTCATTTAACAATGGAAAATGGATGAATAAGTAATAATTATTATTACGGTGATAAGATTATTGTCAATGTAATGATGAAAAATAAATTGAATTAACAGTTTCAACTATCATTTTAACAATATATTTGTCAATAATACAATGCTATATTATTAGAATTATTGTCTCATTAACAATTTTATACTTGTTGGTTTGACAATTATCTTATTAGCTGTATATCAACAAGATTATTGTCAATCCAACATAGTTTTTTGTTAATATGATCGTGGTTTTTTTTTCAGTGCATAATTCGTCACCAGTGATAACCCTTTCAAGAAAATTAGGAGTGAGTGCCGAATTTTTCCAGTCAATGCAGCACTCTTTTCGCCTCAACTTTTGGTCCGGTGTTAGCAGCTTTGGAACAATTTTCGCACACAATTTTTTCAAACCTAAATTTTCCGTCAAAATTGTGTGCACAGACGATTTTCCGATACTTAGCGTATCAGCCAACATCCGGATTGTCATTCTTCGATCGGAAAGCACTAGAGACTACACACGATCAATGTTTAGGTCGTTACAAGTGGTTGAAGGACGTCCTGGTCTCGTATCGTCTTTGCAGTCTTCACGGCCCTCTTGGAAACGCTTAATCCACTTAAAAAGAACTGTTTTCTTCAGATCATCATCTCCATAAACAGTATTTAACATTTCATGCATTTGTAGTGAGGTTTTCCCAAGTTTCACCAAAAATTTAATAATTATTCGTTGTTCGGTTAAACTGTCAATTTCCATTTCGACAATACAAAAAAAAAACTAAAAATTTAAACGACACGTGTGCTTTTAGTACAATAATCTCGACGGTCGGACGATTACTGTCGCATTATCAGTAGTTATAGAGTGAGCCTAAAATAGTATGATGTCGTACTTTGACCTATAGACCGCTGTAGATAATCAGTTCGCGTATTTATTGGACATACTACGTATGATAGTGTGAGAGCTGCTCTCACGATGGTTCGATAGTTACTATTGACATGTTCACACGGCGATAGGTAGTATTCGATAGTACTATCACGATAGCAACTATCGCAAGAGTAACTATCATCGTGTGGACCCGGCTTAATACCTACGTACCGGCTCGCGTATATTATCATTTATCAATATTGTTCTTTCTTGCGTCGACCGTCGTCCTTCTTGCACGTCCAGCGTTATATTATGTTTTATTGACTGACGTATTATAAGTTATAACCTCAAATACGCGCACGTTATTTTAACCGTGTACCATTGTATTGTATTGTATTATTATTTTAACTGTGTGTAATTAATTTTGAGAATGACTCGTTATTCTTTAAGGAAAATAAAACATAAACGTCGAAAAAACTATTTAAATCATCGGGATGAAGCTCTCGCTTATCAAAAAATATATAGAACTGTTCATAAATCCCAACCAGGTACACGTAAAAAGCATGATGTCTTGTTTGCATTTAAAGGTTTACTTGAAAAGTGGACTAATAAATTAATAACCAATTTGAATCTTCCTCTCGGAAATCTAGACCCATTATTGAAAAAATGATCAAATGGGTTTTAATTAAAAGAAATAGCAGTAACAAAAACGTAAACTAAAAATGTTAAACTCTTAAAAACGCATATTTCAAGTATCAACTACACAGTGGCTGTGCCAAAAAATGAACAATTAAATTTTGATTTATTGTGTTCTATACTAGGTCAGTCAAAGCATAGCAAAAACACTGAACCATACTCTTTTGAATCTGCTTATAAAGTATTACCTGAATCATATCATGAAAAATTAGAATTAAATGACAAAGGGCAAATTATTAATTTATTTCCTCCTATAAATGTTAATAGTATTACTCTGGTCCAACAATTTCCAAAATAAAATTAATAACCTAATAATTAATCAAGTTCCAACTACAAAATTAAAAATTAATTCAATCTATTATCGAGTGCATTCAGTTATATGTCATCATGGGGAACAAATGACCGAGGGCCATTATACAAACTTAATAAGGCATTAAAATAATTGGGTAAGGTGTAATGATACTCAAATAAAGTATGAACGGTGACCTCGGGGGGGGGGGGGGGGAGATATTTACATTATATTAATGGAAAAAAAAAAATTAAAAACTTAAATGTTTAAAAAAAAATTTTAATTTTTTTTTACTATTAAACAGTTTTCATTTATTAATTGATAAGTTAGATTTTAATATTAAATAATCTGTGCCCGGGGGCGCAAAATTTTTAAATACGGCCCTGATTATATACTAAATATACAGTTTTGGTTTCATACCGTTTATTTTTGGTAATACCTAACAAATTATAATTAGTTTATATCCAGTGTAAGATTTGAGTAGCCAGGATTTGTCAATTATAGCTAGCTAGCTATAATTGACATAAGTCATATATATATACAAATATATACATATAAATATAAATAAATAAAAATATATAAATATAAATATACATATATTATATACATAAGTAAAATATACAGATAAAAAATCAATGGTATTGGGCTATTAAAATAAAAAAAGAATATTAAGCAAAAAGCTAAGGGGATTGGGGTGTTTTACAAGTTACAACATCAAATAAACCCTACCTTGACTACGCCGCTGTGTAAGAGGAATGTATTTATCATTTAAAAATTTTGTGTAAAAATTTTTTTTATATATATACGGTGTAACAGTACTATTTAACAAATTTCCATTATAAATACTACTATATTTGTCAAATAGTACTGTTACACTCTGTATTTACCTTTATGATATAATATTTCTCATAGTATACAATTAATTTTAAACATAAGGCATGAGACTTAAGTATATAGTATGTATACATAATTTAAGATAAACAATTTTGAAAAATTAAGAAAAAATTTAATCTAACAAATTTTAACTGGATAATGGATATGAATACATAATATATAATTTATTATTAATGCTAGGTAGAAAATATAGTATATGTTATATGCTATTAGAATATGGCAATAGGTACCATTCATTATAACATGATCCAAATTGATCGTACAGCAACTGCAGATTTTTCATCTAAAAACTCTACAATGACGAATCTGTATGAATTCAATTTTTCCACCAGTACGATAAAATTGGCTGAGAGAAATGAATCTATAAAAAAATGAACACATAATTTTGTATGAAAATAAATATACGTATAAAAGTTATAATTTAAATCACTTATACCTACATATGAATATCTTACCATTGCTTAAATTTTTTATATTACCTGACATATTTAATGCAACACCAGATCTAATATCCCAATCTTTGCTAACTTCAGCATAGCACTCAGACTTTTTAATGGGCAATTCTGCAGGCCAGTACCATTGACATATCTCTCCAAGAGTAAATTTAGACTCGTTAATAAGCCATGTTTTTGGAATAGGACTTATGTTATACATGTCTCAGCTTTGCACAACAATATAATCCTTTATGTTTTCCATTCTAAAATATATGCATACGTTTAAGTTAAATTGATGTTCATTAATTTTATTAATTATTTTAATATTACTAAAAAATTTTACTTTACAATTTGTATGAAGTAATGCACACACATAAAAATTTGCCTTTGACAAATCATTTATATTTCTAATAGGGAAATAGGAAGCATTGAGTTGAATGTCTCGAATAGAAAATAATGAAAATTTATTAGACAATTGACTACACCCAACCCCAACTGATTTAGAAGAACATAATAATAAGAAGATAATATTGATTCAAACATGTTGCAAAGTACACAGATTTCTTCATTAATTTTGCAAATATTTTTTACTATACCAATAGTATTGGAAAAAATTATTATGCAATCATGCATTTTAGTACTCCTGCGATTAATTTTGGAAACCCGAATTGTAAAATTGGACATAATTAAAGTTGAATATTGAATAACTGAACTATTTTTTAAGTCATCAGGCAACGGACCATTGAAATGATGACCATCTAAAAATGGATATTGTTTAGATGGTGCATATGGTAATACTTTACATTCATGCTCTTCTTGAATACGGTTATATAATTGTACTAATGGAGCAGGTCCCGGTTGTACAATTCGTTTTACATGTTGCAAATAATTTTCAAAAGGAAATGAAGAAAAACTGTCCACGACCCCATATTTTTTACAATAAATTTTTATTATCAATACTACCCACCCTTTTAGAAATAATACAGGTTTAAAATTTTAGCGTAAAATATATAAGTGTATATTATACACTCCTAGGTTAATTATTATTGGCCAATTATTAGAATATAGTTATATTATAAAAAAAACCAAATATTTGATATGAATTTTTTTGAAAATGTTTTGATTATATTTAGGCTTAAATAGTTGATTTTCAAAACATACTGTGGAAAATTGATATATAATATTGGGTATGAATTGTTTTGAAAATGTTTTAATTATATTTCAATTTAAATATTCGATTTCCTCATATTTTCAAAATCATTTAATAATATTCTAAAACAAATATTTAGGTACAATGAATAAATCTAATTAAAATGTTATGAAATTATAAATATTTTTTATCTATCAAAAAGTTGTCTTTTTGGCTAGTGCACTGTGTAATCATGCTGATACACTTTTCGTGTCTTTTGATTAGATTAAATTTCTCACATGCCTCTAGACTCAGTATTGGTATGGTACTATTATTTATTATTAAGAAGATCACCCATGAAATAATATTATTGACTACACACTTTAATCTTATTGAGCCTAACGGCATGCATTTATATCCACCATAAGCCTCAAGTTTAACAGTTGTAGTGTTCCAGCATTTATTTATTTATAATTAGTGTTTTATATATATTCAGAGGTAATAAATTAACTTGAGACCCGGTGTCTAGCTTAAATCTATAATATAGTTATTTTCTACCTTAATCTCCACGAACCATGGTTGTTGAATGCTATGTGTCTGGGGCACAATGATTTTTCACTGACTCCAAACAAGCTGTTGATCGCTGCAGATTCTTCATCTACTATTTCTTGAACCATTTTGTTCGATCGTCATACATTTGCCAAATGGTTGGGTTTAGCACACTTCTTGCACTGTTTCCCAAAGGCTGGACAGCTTCTTGCTGCATGTTGTGTGCCGCATCTGCTGCAATGGAAGTTTGTTTGTGTAACTTTATTTTTATTTGTATTATAGTTTTTTCTTTTTATTGCATCTACGTGGGAATATTCTGACTCTTCTTTCTCCCCTTTGTTAATTATTTAAATTTGATGTTTGACATTTTCTGTTTGTTTAATGATTTCTATAGTTTTTTCTAATGATAAATCAGACTTATTGATTAACAGTTCTTGGAGTACTACATCTGAAGTATTAATAATAATTTGATCTCTTATGATGGAGTCTGTGAGTTGCCCATACTCACACGGTGCGGCTAATAATTTTAATTGTTTAATGCAGTTTTCTAGTGACTGTCCGTGTTGGCGTTTGTTTTTAAGAAAATTAAATCTTAAATATTTTTTTTCCCAGGTAGTACTCATCGAATGCCGCAATTACTTTTTGAAATATTAGGACTTTCTTCTCGTCATAGATTTACTTTTCACCAAATGTGTTATAAATATTGATGCCTTCTTCTCCAAGTAACGTGAGTAATATCGCAGTTTTTGTTTCGTACGAACACGTGTTTTTATTACTTGCTAGTAGATATAGTGACAGTCGTTGTTTCCAGTTTTTCCAATTGACTTCAATATTGCCGCTGAAGTTCATTTCTTTTGGTATTTTTGAATCCATTTTGAGTTTGTAGTGTATTTACAAATTATAGCAATCGACAAACAAGTTTAGCCACAGTGCCATGTTTTATGTGGTTTTATTATAATTGACAATTTACAAAATGCGATGATACAAAGATACCGAGCAACATGGCAGTTGATGGTGTGTAGGTATATGAAAACATAATAATAATAATAATAATAATAATGTCAGTGTTGACAACTACAACAAAATCCAAATAAATAATAAAGAACTAACCTTGTGGGTTGTATTGTCAATAGTATATTATTTTTACTTGCAAAATCTTGAACCTTATGCCAAAATTTATCAAAAGCTTCATCAGAGCGGAGTTTATTAAATAAAACTATAACACCTTTAATTGTTTTTCCAGAATTTCCCAATGTAGCTTTTTTATTTTGAAGCTGATTGCTCAAGATATTAATGATACAAAGTAAGGGAGACCGGGGCTATTTATCCCATGGGTTGGTTGTCACAATCTATATTATTCTGAAACTAGATGGCGCTTCTATTCAAAAATGATATAGCACACAATCACTATAGTTCTAATCATTTTAGTCTTGTCACGAGGTCGTTAGCGGCTGTATAACCTTGTGTGCATCAAAAAAACTATATTTCTCGTTGGCAAGTAAATATTTTTCATGAATTAAATTCAAATTTTCTACTTATATGATACTACTATTCTTATTATTATCAACTTTACATTTAAGTAATGTCCTAAGGTAGTTTTTTGTGTATCGTTTTCGATCGTACATATAAGTGATAAGCAATAATCAAGGTGTTTATCTGAAGTAGTGAACTGGGGTTTCTTGTCACATATCACGTGGGGCCAGTTGTCACATGTGACAATCAGCCCCAGAAAAATATCTATTAAGTTAATAAGTATTACCTAAGCTAATTCTTAAATTATTTTTTTTAAATTTTTAGGAAAAATGGTTCGTAACTTAAAAAAAAAAGACTGAAAACGGGGAAACACCTCCCGATGTAATGTTAAGGGCTGTAAGAAATGTCAACATAAATAAAGTGTCTATTCGAAAAACTGCATTGGAATTTAAAATAAACTATCGCACACTTGCTAGGTACTGTAAAAAAATACCCGAAAAAGAACAGATTGATAGTAAAATTGTTACTCCTACAATCAATGTTGGTTACATTAAAAATAGAATGGTTTTTAATGAAACAATAGAGAGTCAACTAGAGTCCTACATTTTAAGAGCTTCTGATATTTATTTTGGTTTATCCCTTAAAGAAATTCGAACTTTAGCTTACCAGTTAGCCATTAAAAATTCTTTGAATATTAATCATGGACTTAAAATAAATTGGCTGGTTCAGACTGGTTTACAGCATTTTTAAAACGACATCCTACGTTGTCTATTAGAACACCAGAACCGACAAGTTTAGCTCGAGTTTCTAGCTTTAATCGTACAAACGTCAATTCATTTTTTGACAATTTGTCTACGGTCATGTCAAGACACTTTTTCCAAGCTCATGAAATATAGAATATGGCGTGACAACAGTTCAATCTCCTAATAGAGTAAATGGCTCGACGTGGATACAAACAAGTAGGAAGCATAGTTTCAGCAGAGTGAGGTACTTTAGTGACTATGGCATGTGCAATTTCAGCTATCGGTAACAATATACCACCATTTTTTTGTTTTCCCTCGTGTCCATTATAAAGATCATTTTGTAGCAAACGGTCCACCCGGTTCCAATGGTTCAGCTAATCCTTCTGGTTGGATGCAAGAAAAAGACTTTATATTGTTTCTTAAACACTTCCAAAACCACGTAAAAAGTACAATCGAACAACTTGTGTTATTATTGTTGGACAACCATGGATCACATTTGAGTATTGAGGGGCTTGATTTTGCAAAAAAATAATGGCATAATTATGCTATCTTTTCCTCCGCATTGCTCACATAAATTGCATCCTCTCGACAGAACAGTGTTTGGACCGTTCAAAAAATACTTAAATTCTGCTGGTGATTCTTGGATAATAAATAATCCAGGAAAAACAATGACCATCTATGATATACCAACTACTGTTTCTCAAGCTTATCCTCTTTCTATGACACCTACAAATCTTCAATCTGGCTTCAGGTGCACAGGTATTATATCCATTCAATCGAAATATTTTTTCAGACATCAATTTTGCACCAAGTTATGTCACAGATAGAGCAGATCCAACAACTCAAAACACAAACGTAGAATCTAATAGTTCATTTAATGGAAATGTTGAATCTGAGACTGATATAGTTATTTCAAATTCACCAAATATACCGGTTGTACAACAAAGTTATTCCGATATGTCAATTTCTAATCCCGAAGCTGTCCAAAGTCATTCAAAACAAACTTTTACAACATCGCCCGATTCTGAAAAAACCAAACCGTTGTGTCTCCGATTGATATTCGACCGTTTCCAAAAGCACCTGCTAGAAAAACAACCAAAAATAATCGACGAAAACGTCAAACTGCTATTCTTACTGATAGTCCAATTAAAAATCAATTGGAACAAGAAAAATTAATGAGGAAAATAAAACCAACAAAAACAAAAAAACAAAATAGTGACACCACCAAGAAAGCAATTGTCCCAAAAGTTCCTAAAAAAAGAAAATTATCAACAGACCACCTAGAAGAGGAGGAATGTTTTTGTTTGGTATGTTTAGAACCTTTTTCAAACTCACGTCCTAGAGAAAAATGGATCCATTGCATGGAGTGTAAAGAATGGTCTCATGAGGAGTGTACCGCTGGTAACATACATTATGTGTGCCACAATTGTGATATCCCTATTGTAAGTGATGCAAGTTCTGCTTAACATATCTTTCTACTCGAGTTATTATATATTTTAATTACCTAAGTTGTATTACAAAATATTTTTATCTATTTCTTTTGTTATTTATTCTAGTACAAAGTTTAAACTAGTCATTATCTAAACATGATTGAACATGATTGTTAAAGTTTTTTTTGTTCTATACAAATTATATAATAACAAATAAGAGTTGAAATTGTTTGTTATTTGTCATTTAATTTATGTTTGTAATTACCTGGGACAAGTAACCCCAAGCCTTGTGACAACCAACCTTTAAAAGGGGCTGGTTGTCACATTTTTTCTTTTTTAATTTAAAAATGCGTTTAACTTGAATACTAGTGTTTGCTATTTTTACAAGGAGTGCCTATGATAATATATTTCATTGTGAACTTACCAAGGTTAAAAAAAACAAAAGATTTTTTTTTTTAATCGAAATGTAAAAATTGTGACAACCATACCCGGTCTCCCCTACATAATAAAGAATGAACATTATGACATTAAAGTTTCTTTTTGTTATTGAACTTAAAATGCCTGAAAATTAATAATCATTTAGCATATCATTGTCAATTTGTTGGAAAATATTAGTTAGTTAATATTATTTCTTATACAATTTAAAATATTAACCTTTTGCTTGAGCAACATCTTTGTCTACCTGATCTTCAACTTCCTCTTTAAGTGCTTTAACTATGCTTTCAAAATTATTTATTATAGATTCACAGTTTTTAAACCGACATACCTACCCATCGAGTATCAAATACCCGCCTAACAGTACTCTTAAATAGTCCCATTTTTTTTTTGAATTTATATTAGTTCAGTATTCTTTGATGGCCTTGAAAAATGTACATACACTGCTGCCAATACATTAAATTCAAGTGCCTGAGCACTCTGTTCACATAAACGAACATTATTTAAAATTAAGTTTCAAAGTTGAACATATATATTATAGTTATAATTATTTATAACTAACAAACGTAAACTAATACATTAATGCTTTTGCATGTGTCAACAACCACCAAATTTAGGTGGTGAGCCATACAGCGAGTATACACAGCAGCAGGATGCTGCTCTTTTATTTTAGATTGAATGCCATTCATATTCCCAGACATAACGCTGGCACCATCATAGGAATGTGCAACAATGAGGGTATTATTTTGTATAGATATTTTTTGTCCCTCAAAATATGCGTATATAGCGTTAACAATAATTTTTGCATTTCGTCCTTTTGATACGTCCACAAAGCCTAAAAATCGCTCATACACTTCCAATTCAACTGCATAGCGAACACATATTGAAAGCTGTTCTTCTTTGTGGATTCTAAAATATTTATAATTATATTGGCATTAAATATTTAACATTTTTAGTAAATACTCACCTAGCTTCATCACACATAATAGCATAAAATCCAGTTGTAGAAATTTCATCTAAAATAGTTTCATTAATATGATTAGCACATACCTATTTCAATTAACTCTTCTTGAATTCTTCAACTATTATAGTTTGTAGGTTGCTTATAAATGAAATGGAAATCTGGTACTGATTTTTCATAAAGCTTGCATAATTCTTTAAAATTCCCTAAACAATAATAAATGTTTATAGTAATATTATAGTATATAATATGCATAATTTATTGTATAATAATTAAAAGTGTTTATGTTTATCAAAGATTTTTTCTTACACTAATATATAACTTATAAGAAAATATAATAGGTACAGTTTTTCTATATTATATCTGTATTATTAGTTAGGTATTACAATATTACACATACATTGATTTAAAGATTCAGTATCTTCTGAATGTCCTCTAAAGGCATTAACCTGTTTTCCCAAGTATAACACTATATCAATCAAATGTAATATGTATGTATAATTTTTTTAAATTTGTTCTTGATGTCCAAAAGAAAAATTGGATAAAACTGATCCGGATTTATGACTTAAATTATATGATGATAATTTAGCAACGCACGTCAGATGACACAGAGATGTGTTGTGTTTTTTTTAGTTTTTCATGTAGCTATAACAAAAAGTATTAAGTTATTAACAGGAAAACTATTCAAATATTTCTTTTTAATACTTATCAATATTGTTGGTATTAATTAAAATTAATATAAACATACTTTGCATATGCATTAATAGTTAATATAACAGACTATAGTCTATATTTATTATTAAAGATCAATAATTAATTATTCATAGGTAATACCTTACCTAACTTATAATATATTTTATTAGATAAAGATGGTACTTTCATAAATTTATTGAAAAATAAATAATTAAAACTATACTAATTACGCCAAGAGAGTGCAAGTCGGCCATCCAAATGAAGTCGCTCCGCGGTTTCGAGTTCTAATTTCTCCCACCAAGTGGACTACGCCGTCGTACGCCGTCGAAGCGCGAACTACGACGAGTTTTGGTCGCCGCCGACTTGCGCTCTCTCCGCTGTTTTTTTTTTTTTTACTGAAAATCACAATAATATTATAGAGTCATTATCAAGTAATCATAAATAAACACATTCTAAAGGTATAAATTATAAAAGTACGAAAATCTTACTTTTTGCCAACTAGAAAAACCAATTTTTACCCAAGTATCTTCAGATTTGCCGAACATTCTACAACAAAAACAAAATACGGCGTCTCTTTTAAGACTATATTCTAACCACTCATACTGTCGGAAGTATGAACTACCAAATGATCTTTTTTGTTTTCCAAATTTTGTCATTGGATATGCCTATTTTAAATTAAACAATTTAGTTAATTAAATACAATTGTTTATTTAGTCATATTAAAAAAAAAAAAAAAAACAGAAAAAGTAACACAATAATGTATTACAATCAAATAGAGGTACTTTAATTATTTAATATTTGTGTAATTTTATAACAAATTATGTTTTCAGTAGGTAGGTAAAAGTTTTAATTTATTTTTAATTAAGTTCATTATTTAATATTTATTAAATACAATTTTAATTCTTAGCTGTAATTTGGGACATATAGGTTCTGTTTGTAAATCACCCAAGTCATTTATGACATAAATGGGAATAGAAGACATATGTGTTGTACATTGTGCAGGCTGATCACTTTGCAACTAATAAAGTAGGTAATGAACAAGAATTATAATACACATTGATATAACCTACTAAATAACTAATAAGGTGCCAAGACTCCTAGTATCTACTGCAATTTAGATATACTGGAAATAGATATCTATAGATCCCTATTACATAATATACCATAGAATAAATTAAATCTATTTTGTGCCTATACATTATTTTAATAATTTATCAGCTTATAATCTATAGTTAATATAAAAAATATTTATAATTTTACTTACTGTAATATTTGTACTTAACTGAGCTACAAAAGTATCTTTATTACTGTTTGAGTTTGTGTTTTCATTTTCATCAATTTTACAAGGATCATCTTCGTTTACTGTAAAATTAATGCCTAATTGTACCGGTTCGTCCAAAACTTTTGGATTCAGCTTCTTTGTTTTATTAAAAATACTGAACATAATTATTTGATGTTAAGTAAATTGAAGCAATTACAAAATACAATGTAAAATAGGCGTTTATAAAATCAAGCAGATGAATTATTGGTGAAATACTGAAATAAATTTTATGGAAAACTGGAGGTGCTAATTTGATACCAGGGGGGTGCTAAGCACCCTCCCCCCCCTATGAGCGCCTATAAATACAACATCAAACAGTAGTACAGTTTACGCGGAACGCCAGAACCGCAGAGACAGCACTCGCAGCAGAGTAACTGAGCAATGGCCGACAGGCGGTGGTCGACGTGACAGGCTGAAGTGGCGATGGGGGGTAGGAAGAGTTGGGGGTTGACGACGGGGATGACCTTACGCCTAAGCAATATTAGCCTCGGAACGTTTAATATATTTATAAATTATTAACGGGATTCACCAATCCACAATGATAATTAACTATGCATTATCGGGATTGTAGTCACCGCGGTCCACACCAGTGACCCCTTGGCAGTGCGGGTTGCGGCACAGACCACAGTAAACATCGCCTACTATTATTAATTACTATATTATTATAATATTATTTTGGTAAGTCCATTGGTAACATAAAATATAATATTTAGGTAGGTACATCGTACATATATAATTAACCATATTTCGACGTAAGTTCAATTTACCAATGATCAACGTATCATCAACGTGGAATAAACGTACATTTATAACGAAAATATTAAAAAAATACATGTATACGTATTGCAAACGTAAAATAAACCTATTTAAACGTATATTATACCGTTGTTTTACTACGTATGTGTATACACCGAAATTATTCTTATTATAAACGTAGATTATACGTACTATGTTTACTGGGCAGTATATTGTATAGTGTCATTCATTGCAAATTAAATAATCTTATCAATAGCGGTTCGACTATTATGATGTAAATATCAAGGGTACAAATTTTTAGGTTGCATCCAAAAACCACACGCTTTAGATTTTGACCCGAAAAGGTCAACAGACAAAAATCGCACACTTTTTCGATCATTATATAACAACATGGGTGTTGACCAGTTGCCCCCCACGGCTGTTATCGGAATTTTAATAATATACCAGTTGCCCCCAACCGAATGTACCATTTGCCCTCACATGTTAATATATACACGAATACAATATATAGCATGTAAAATAGGGGAGGTGAATATACAAATAATAAATAAATTATGACAAAAGTTCATAATAAATAATTTAATTATAAAAATAATTACTAACTCAATGTGATAATTTGTCAAAAAAAAAATAAAAAACAACTATAAAATGATACCTTTGTAAGTATTTAATTGTAACAGTGTTAATGCTGAGTGAACTTCAGAAATAGATTTTGGTAGTGGTAGAAGTGTTTTTCTTCTCGCACGATAAATGCTTCTGCGAATGGACTTTATACATCGTTTTATGTTATATCACTTATATCCACGACGTTTGATTGAACTGCTTCACGTATTAGTTTTAATGAGCGTTTAGAAATTTCATCCACAGCTTTGCACCAAGCAGGCTATTATTATTTAAAAAAATTTTAATTTTATCAATCTTATTTGTATAGTACTCGTATATTATATTTAATACAATATTATATGTAATTTCAATCATATGAATTTGATTCAATCATTTTATACTATTTTACTTTATTTTCATAAATAATTTTATATTTTATTTATTATTTGTATATTCACCTCCCCTATTTTACGGGTTATATATTGTAATCGTGTATATATTAACATGTGAGGGCAACTGGTACATTTAGTTGAGGGCAACTGGTGCATTTTTCTCTAGGTAGTTTGAGGGGAATTGGTATAAAAAAGGTAGTTTTTGGGGGCAACTGGTACATGCCCAACAACATACCCCAAATTATACTTGTTAAAACCACACATTATTTTTAGTGCTAACTAACGGATTAGATAAGATAAAATTATAAGATTTACTGTAATAATCTTGCCAACATATTTTAAGACTTTAATCACCACTTGTTATTATTTTATTATTCGGTCTTGTCTCTTGTGTATACAGTATACATATACAGTGCTTACCTATATAGGTATTTAGTGTTTTTTTACAGTGTTATCAGGCACGGCGCCAGAATTTTTTTTCTAGGGGGGCGGTAAAGGGCAAGTTAATTTTTTGAAGGGGCATAATGCATATTCAACAATTTTATTTATTTCAATAACAATAAAAAAAATGTTAAGTAATGATTTATGTATCAGTGAACACAGTAATACTGTATAAGTGCATTTTTAAATATAACATAAATTTATTACATACCTAATAGTAATATTTGAAAATAAAAAATACAATTAAAGGACCTACAATTTAAATATAAAAACATTTAACTGTATAGTTGCATTTCAGCATGAGACATAATTGAATATAATATAATAGTAATTACTAAAATTAAAATATGAAAACATTTTTAAATGTATAAGTGCATTTCTGCATATAAAATAAATTTAATATGTATATAATAGTAATATTTAATTTATTAGTATAACAGTATAGACTGTCGCCGTAATAATAGTTGTTGTCGTAAATGTTGAGACTTGAGACTAATAAAATTAAATTTCCACCGAAGACATTAATAATTATTATCTGTTATTCTGTTATATCTAAATACAAACGATATTATTCAATGCGGGTATATATATACAATGAACAATATATGTCGTGCAATAACAAGTCAGGGAAACCGACTAATAGACGAACGCTGCTATTTTTAAACATTTTGAATCGTGCCACTTTTATCGATAAAGTAGAGTGAACAATGAAGATAGTCATCTTATTACGATTACGAAATAATACGTCTATCAAAAATAAATACATTCGTAAACTGTATTAACTATAAAGTATAGCGTTACAGTGATTGTATAATAATCATCGATTAAAAATTATGAGAAAATCTGGTGGCCATGGTCTGGTTATTCGAAATCACAGAATATTACTTGTGTTCAAAAACGTTTATGTTATAATAGTTGGGGAACTAGCTTTGTCTAGTGCTCCATGGTCACACACCAGTTAATAAGAGTTAAAATATCTGGGGGGGCGAGAGCAGGGCGAGAACTTATCCTGGGTGTGCAATCGCCCCCCCTCGCCACCCCTTGGCGCCGTCCCTGAGTGTTATTAAATTATTAAAATATTTTTAATTATACATAATAATGGATTTTAAAATAATTGAGAGTAATAAAGGTGGCAAGTGCTTAATACTTGACAATTTTAAATACAGACAATTTAGAGTGTGTAATAGAGGAAATGTGGTTTGGGGTGTTAGGTGGAGATCGTCTGAAGTTTTTAAAAAATATCGGTAATAGATTTCAGCCATTCAAACTTTAAAAATTTTACACACTTGCATTTTAAAATTTTTGTTGAATGCATTATTATAATTTTTACTTTTGAGAATATTCGTATATATGCATTTTTACATTTTGAGCGGAACGAGGAATATATTGATTTTATCATGATGTGTTTTTTTCTTGTGTCTGTCATAACGTTTTTGGGCAGTAAAAATGCTTCGATTTTATACTTCAGTACCTAGTTCGATCAGAAAGTCTAGTTGGTACTTTGGGGCCCCGAGGGGTCAAAAGTAAAAAATGGGAATTTTTACTCACAATAAATTTTCGACAAAATCGATTTTAGTTTTTGATCTAATTTTAAAACTAATGAACATTAACCCATGAAATTTTCACCGAATTTTTTTATAAGCGTTTAAAGTTTGAATTTTGTTACGAAAAAAAGCCACACACATTTAAAAAAGGTCCTTCTCAAGACCACCGAACAAAATTATAGGGCATATTAAAACAAAACGACCTTCCAACAAATCACACCTTGTAAATGGAAACGACCAAACAACGGTGTGATTTTCATCTGTCAAACGAAGACCCGACCGATCAACCAGCGCCGGACTAGATTGTCAAAAAGGGTATAAATACCAGACACATTCGACAAGTCAGTGCACTTCAAGCCTTCAAACTGTCAACATCATCAAAAGTTCCAGACAACAGAGGATATCTACTTGCAGTTCGACGACAACGACGCCGCTCCACGGCAACAACCATCGTCCGCACGCCGAATATCCACGAGGCGACCGCTTTACGGTAATAAGACTAGTGATGAGTACTTTCAATTTATTTTGATGAACCAATTCGTGTGATTCAGCTCATTAAAATGAATCGATTCACTGAATCAATTCAATGATTCAATGATTGATCATAGATGGTTCATACATGAATTACTCTTTCTAACGAGTTCTGTCATATATGTTATAATAATGTAATATGTGATACTGCTCAAGGGGGGTTCATAACACCCCTTGTATATGCCACTGATCGCATAAACAATTACTATGAACAGTATAAACATATATAATGACGTCTTAAAAGTGAACTAATGGTCCCTAAAATATGATTCAATATTTTGATTGGTTCATCAAATTTTGGTGAATCAAATTTGTTTTATTCAACAGCATAGGTGTGATTACATTACAAATTATATTTATATTTTTATATATTAAAATATACATATAAAATCAAATAATAAAACACTTAGTTAACCATTGTGTTACTGCGCTATTAAAGGAAAAAGAAGAGAAAGAAAAATAAATCACTCTGTATTATTTATATGTTATTTTTATTTATATTTGAAATACAAAACAAAATGTTCAATATATTGTGGTTTTTTCTTTATAATAATAATTTATAGTTATTCTCTACTGATATAACTAATAATATAAAATATAATCTCAGAAGAAGGTATTTCCCTGTCACAGTATTAAGATAAATAAAAAAAAGTCTTAATGGTTTGAAACTATATGGTAAAAGTTATCCTAATTGTTGAATGTCTTTGCTTTTGTACTTCTCAACTGTGTACTTGACTTTAACTTGTGTTTAATGTTTTGTAATAGATTAAAATATGGTGTAGTGTGGGATTTTTTTACTCGATTGGATGATGATCAAGCAAAATGCGGTATATGTAAAACTATATTAAAAGTTAATCGTTTATCTTCTACAAATTTAATTAGTCATTTGAGAAAAAGACATAAAACAACAGATTTAGCACCTCGTTGTAGAGCAGTTTATGTTACTGATACATTAATAGATAATCCTGATGACCCTGTACTAGATCCTTTACCAGCCACACTTAACTAGGCAAGTACTTCAACTCATCCAGTTTCTTTAGAAGTAGTACGTCCACAACAATTGGCAATTTCAAATTATTTTCAACGGCCTATAAGTGCAACAAAACGACAGTCATTAGATCAGCTATTGATTAAAATTATTGTAAAAGAATACCAACCATTTGCTGTATGAAACATAGTAACACTGTAGTAGAAGATCCAGAATTCAGAAAATTTGTACATATGTTGAACCCAGGTTATGATCTACCGTCTAAGAAAACTGTTTTTTTACTATTAAGTAATATGTATAATCAGGTTTATGATGAAATAAAAGCCAGTTTAAATAGTAATGTAGAGTTTGTTTCACTTACTACAGATACATGGTCGTCACTAAAGAATGAAACCCACACAGCATTTAGGTGATGATTATATTTTCAAGCCCCCTGTGGTCTGGGGCTAGAATAGGACCACAGTAACTCCTGCTTATCGTTGAAGGTGATTAAAAGGAGGTAGCGGAGGGCAGCAGTAACCGCTACTACCGGCCATTGACGATTTTCGTAGCGGATCTAACAGCAATGAGGATAGCTTAAGTACTGGCTCACCAACTACGATGCAGAAAGCAAGAGGAAACTACTGCGTTATACATCCTGAGGATAATGACATGATGGATACAGTAGAATTAAAAAATTCTGGAGGTAAAATAGTCCCCCATTTGGATCTCCCGGCGAGGACTAATGCTACTAAGTATTCATTAAAGAAGAACAAAGTAAGGAAAAGAAGAATAGGAACGTGGAATGTAAGGTCTTCAGGGATCTGTGGTAAATTGGAGAACCTCAAAATTGAAATTGAACGACTTAAAATAGATATAATAGGAATAAGTGAACTAAAATGGACAGGTAAAGGAGATTTCTGGTCGGAAGGTTACAGAATTATATTTAGCGGAGATGACCACAGAGTAACAGTGGTTTCATACTGAACAAAGAAATAGGAAAAAAAAGTAGTAGAAATTGTTCAATACAATGACCGAACAATTGCTATTAAAATAGAAACTAAACCTGTTGATACATTTATTTTACAAATATACATGACAAACGAAAAGATAAATTTGATTGTTTTAGGAGACTGGAATGCTATAGTAAGGGAGTCATAAGAACATGGAGTTACAGGTGCGTTTGGTCTAGGCAAAATAAACGAAATGGGGCATAGACTAATTGAGTTCTGCAAAGAAAGAAATCTAATCATTACGAATACAATGTTCTCACAACCGATAAGGAGAAGATAAACATGGACCATGCCGAGAGGAAGAGCAAGATATCAAATAGATTATATATTAGTAAGAAATAGATATAAAACCAAGTAAAAAAATGCAAAACTTATCCAGGCGCGGACATTAACAGTAATCACAATCTAGTGTTAATGGAAACAAATTTAAGCCTGAAAAGAAAGAAATCCAACGAAAGTACAAAAAGAAAATGGTGCATGGATAAACTAAAGAATGAAGAAATAAGAAGTGATTTCAATGAAGAATTAAATAATCTATTACAAGAAGCAAATATCAATAAGAACCAGGATAATGACAAAGTTGAATAGGAGAAACAGCGGAAAAACATCTCAAATTCACTAAAGAAATGTCTAGGAAACCATGGATAAACAACAAAATTATAGATATCATTGAAAAATGAAGAAAATACAAAAACGCGGATAGTGAAGAGGGAATGCCAGAATATAAAAAGTATAGAAACTTGGCCAATAGAGAAGCGAAGAAAGCCGAAGAGAAATGGTTAAACAATATATACAAAGATATTGATTTCTGTCTAACAAGAGGCTTGAGTGATAAAGCATACAAGAACATTAAAAGATTTTTTAGAGAATACAAAAATAAAGCCACTATACTTAGAGGAATAGATGGTAAAATAATCACTGAAGGGAAAAAAAGTTAGAAGTATGGAAACAATATATTTAAAAGTTATATGGAAATGATAATATACATGCTGGACAATGGGCCATAGAAGAATATTTTTTCTATCTGAAATATAGTCGTGTACGTGTGCGAGTGTTTTTAGTTAAATATTACTTGAATAATTTGTTCATGTAAATACTTTGTAAATATTTTTGTAAAATAATAGATAAGTGTATAAACTTGTAGTATTTTCACCTTTTTTTTTATGGTTAGGGCTTCGACAACTGAGGTAATCAGCCTGGGGAACTGTAGGGGAAGGTACTGTAAGGTTTTAACTCGTGGGTTTTTTTTGGCAGAATTTTGAATGGGCACCCGTGGGTTTCCACCATGCCCGGTTGGGGGCCGGCGGCCTCTCTCTCCAGACATCGCGAAATGCCCAAAGAGCCCGTGACCGAGATTCGAACCGGTGACTGCGTGCGTCGCAACCGACGCCTTAGTCCGCTCGGCCACTCCACCCCCATTTTCACCTTTATAATGTATAAATACTGATATATATTTAAGTTAGATTGATATATTTCTTGTAATATTTTTTTATATTGTATAATTGTTAGATAACCATAATATTTATAATGTATACTCGTGTTTTTATTGAAATTACGACAACTGTATATGAATTTAGTATGAAAATAATTTATATTTAACGAAGTATATAATATGATTTTTATTTGAAAATCTCCTAATTTTTAATATGAATATGAATATTAAGTTTGTATATATTTTCACAGAAAATATGATATTATTATACAAATTTGTGTATTAATTTGTTATGCATATAATGTAGTCATGTGTGGTTAGACATCATATGAGGTATTTAGCAATTAATGAAGCTGAGAATTACTATTTTTAATAAGGTGTGACGAAAACTGTCTATGTTTTTATTGAAATGATTAAATTTGTACAGATTTTTGTATTGAAGTATGCATGAATGATTATTTACTACGTGAATGTTTTAATACAATTATTATATATATACATATTATATAAATTATATATCAGGAGGATATTTTTATTTTTCTATATATATATATATTTATCGAAAATGGTTTTTGAATGGTCTCTGGGTATATTTACTGTATTCAAACACCTGTGTCAACCAAGATAACCTGTAGATCGTTGTAAGAATTATCTAATTATGGTTAACTGTGGGTAAACTATAAAATCAAAAAAAAAAATGATGAAAATGTACTCTAAATAAGTTTACAATGAATATTTGATGAAGAAAATAAAACTAATAAAATATACTAATTTTTATGAAACTATGAGGCTTATGTATTTATTGCAGGCTCTTTAAGACATTTCCACTTATATAATAACTTTAATATTTTATGTGTATTGTGTATTCATTGAAATTGCATGATTGTATGTGATTTTATAACGTATATTATAGCATTTTTATATGATTTTATAGAAAAATTACTAAGAAACGCTGATATTTATGAATTTATTTATTTTTTTATATATGTTTAAATTTTCGCATATTATTGTTATTATGCGATGATGGTAATAATTGTGTGTGTGTGTGTGTGTTATATTTATGCCTGGTTGTTCATCATACGAAATACTTAACACCTGATGAACTTAAGAATCTCTATTTTTGATAAGTGATGAAAATTGCCTATATCTCTATTGAAATTATTAATTTTTTACGCATTTTTTCTACTAAAGTACCTATGTATGAATGATGATTTATTTTAATAAAATTATAATACTTTAATTTAATTGTATTAATAATAATTCTAGAAAATGTAGTGTAAACAATATATATATATATATATTGTGTACGTGTTTTTAATACACATATAACATGCATATTTGGACAATGTTTTATTTATCTATACTAAATATTTATCTATATATATATATATATGTGTGTGTGTGTGTGTGTGTGTGTGTGTGTGTGTTTGTGTGAGTGTATGTGTTAGGTACCACTTACTAAGTATAACTAAATAATGAGGTTAGGTTCGAAAGATTAAAACACAGTACATATTATATACATAATATAATAACAAGTTTATTTCTATATAAAAATATTTACAACTTTTTAAAACAAAAAAAAAACAAATCTCCTTTCGACTATAATATTAACAGTTATTTTTAAAATGTCCGTGGGCGTAGGTATGTATTCTATCGGATCGTGCTAACCGTTTATCATCTTGACGCCTTTTGCCTTAATTTTCTCCTTGTCTTCTAAAATGAAAGCATAGGATTTTGCTCGGATTGCTATAAACTCTCTCATAATACGTCCATCGGTTTCATCGGAAAATAGTCCAGGTATCTTCTTTCTCTCAGCATTGTAACATGGGTGGTCTCGGGGTAGATTTGCCGTGTCCATTCGATCGATCAATTTAGAATTATTCGCCTGGTCATTGTAAAAGTCGTCAGTCTGGATATAATATACTAATGAATCTAAAGAAAAAAAATATATTAATAAAATTATATTAGTTATAATAATAATTACTACTAATATTTATATTAGTAGTAATAATAATAATAATAATAATAATTTACCTGTACATGAGCTCGATTTTGTCGCCATAATGTTTCTGCATTGCGTTATAGTGATAGTCGTACATCAGCGTTTTACTTATGTCTAGTACTGTGAAACCTATAAAAAAAAAAATAAATAAATAAGTTTATAAAGTAATAATTGTATGTGTAAGTTTATTAATAATTACCTAAATATATCGGTTTGCGGAACTCGATAATAATTTTGTTTTCTAGCGAAACAGCAGCTAGAATTTCACTGTATGTAGTGCAATGTTTAAATGTTTGTTTATTCAGAAGTTTTTGCAATCTTTTTGGACATGAAACTAGTTGAATCTTAATACGTTTCCTTATCGATTCCATCGTTTTCCCAAAAACCGCATTGTTTAAAAGTTTGAAAAAATCCTTTTCAAACTCATTTACAGCTTTTTTCCTCATTTCGGTGTTTAAGTGTATATATTTCGCAAGCCAATCTGATTTATTATATCTGATCAAACTATCCACGATTTAGGCTTTTTCGTGTCATAATCTGGGGTATTTTCATGGTTAGCTTTAGCGTACCTCATGCTAACTTGTGTGAGGCCTCCACGGATTGAGTTTTCATAAAACAAGTGCATGTCAAAGTCAGAGAGCAACTCTAGTTTGATGTTAGAATATTTTAACATGCAGTCGAAACTAAATCCTGGAGCGGTATAATAGTAAACAGGATCTAAATTGTATGTTGAAATGCACATGTCTCTGAAGTTTTCAAATACATCGGCCAGCAATAAAACATCGATTTTGAGATAAAGATCGCTATATTTTCCGGGATTTTTGCATTTAAAATGATTCTATACAGTCTTGGCGTGATTGTATTCATTATCGTCTCTATTTGATTCTGTTAGTGTGCTGTAAAAATCGGTTTTCTCCGGTAAATTTGTTTCTTCAAGTTTGTTCCAACTGTCAGTATATTTGTAAGGGTATATACCTTTACGAGTAACAAGCTGCATATCTTCGGTAAAAAAGTGTTTTTCGGACTACCTAAACTTCTCGAATCCTGGTGTTATAAAATTTGATGCAAGTGTTGATAAACTTGAAGCCATGAAACGACATGAGTCTAAGAACAGTGGCGCAACTAGGCTAACAGGGGCCCAGTGTCACTTTTAACGAAGGGGCCCTAATTAAAATTATTTATGCTTATTATTTTGAACAAAATTTGGTCGATAAAATGATAAATTGCCAAAAGGAAAAAAATAGGTAATGTATTTAATGGTAACTTATACACTTTTAAGTTATAACAACTGTTTCTAATCAGTTCACTGAAATGGAAATGGTAATTACTATTCATAATCAGATGACTCAATTTTTTTTTGTATATGACTGAAAAACAATTTATTAAAAACTGGTATGAATTTTGATTGACCAATCCAACGACGAATAGTTTATGGCCCAGGTAAATTAACTTTTTGTGAACGTAAAAATGTATATGCTGTTGGTGATTTATAATATAAGTTTAAAGCTAATTTTTCTTTCATTTAATGTCCACGGACGACTCCTATCTTTTAATTGCATCGTAACCATTGCCTTAGAATTAATTGATGAAAAGTTATGCATATTTATTGAATTCTTAGCATTATTATGTGTTTTAAAAGTATTAACTCTTTTTTTAATTTTTTAATTTGAGTTATTTTATTATGAATTAATTTGTTTTTTAGTTTTAAATTGATTTTTCTAGGTGTATCTATTTCTATCAAATCAGATTTCCTTTTTAAATTTGGGCTAGGCATGTCTATGATATTTGTTATTTTAATTTTTTGAGGTGTAGAAAAAGTTGAAGGGGGGCTCGGAAAAACTAACTCTACCATGTCTGGTTTTGAGTGTGTATATGTTTTAGTTGGGGTTGACATTATATTATACTCCTGCTGAGATTCATCATTTTGGTTAATGCCTGATGATGTAGATGGCTGTGTTTTAGATTGATAATTATAGGGAATAGAAGTATCTAAAATTTTGAGTAAAATTTTGTACAAAACTTTCGGGTAGGAAATGTTCTTGACAAATGTACCAATTGTGGAGTTTATCTGGATCAACAGAAAACAAACTTGTGTTTCCTGTGTAGATATAAAAAAATATGTGTAAAAAAAATTATAAATATTCGCAATGGTACAGAAAAATAAAAATTTAAAATTAATTACACACCTAAATGTATTATCCATACTTCTTTTCTATCATCTTTTGGAATACGATACATTTTTAAATTTTGAAACATTTTCTTTGATTTTCCACAATTTAAATATTGGCACTTGTTTCCAGACATGTTTAAGAATTTTTAATTGTAAATGTAAATGTAACTTAAAACTCAAAAAACAAGAAAATTCGGAAGGCGGTTGCTCCACAATGAACAAGATAGTAATAAATGATAATATAATAAAATGTATTATTATTTCCAATCATTTCAGTATATCTTCAGTTTCTTATTATTACTCTATTTTAGATCGGCACTTCGCGGTAAGCCACCTCTTCCCTTCCCCGCATATCCATGGCAAACATCTATGATGGGGGTGCACCTCCTTGCATCCCAACTACACTAGCGCTCCATAGTGGTTGCATCCTACGCATGGTCACCAAATATTAACATTGCATGGGCTATCTGTCTATTCTATAATCAATGGTATTACTAAATAATGATTTATAATGATTCTTTTTCGTAGATGGTAGATTGGTAGAAGAGCTACTAACTTTATAGAAGATAGTGATACTAGAATCAGTACAAATTACAGTGTTACCACTAGTGAATCGACTCTTTCATAGATACTGAATCAATTCATTCGATTCACTTAATTGAATCAATTCAGTGAACTGATCCATTCGTGAATTACCTACCACCCGTGTCGACTCGCAGTCCGACGACGACGCCGCCGCTCCACGGCTGCAACCATCGTCCACACGCCGAACATCCACGAGGCAACCGCTCTACGGTAATAAGACCCGCATCGACTCAGCAGCACTCCTGGAAACAATCCAAAACAGCGGATATCATAATCGATTCAAGAAAACGGCCCTTTTCAGGGCCACCACCTTATTTTTACACGACACTTAAATAAGTTGTTAGTTCCGAGCCTGGTTCGCCGTCGGGATACCGCTTTATTAAGTTTGTACCGACGACGGCCGGCTCCCTCTCCCCATTATTTGTACATATTCAACTGAACAATGTCACATAATATTGTAAATAGCGTCCGGTAGATACCCGACGAAACCCAAGCACCACCGATTGTCTCGACTCACTTATTTTAAGTCCGGTCGACACAAATCGACGCTTTACTCAGTCCTAAAACAAATGAATATAGATACATGTAATTTTCACCGAATATTTATAGAAGTATATTCTATTCACCATGCAATTTTCAAAAATGTTCGAACTAAGTTGAACTATTCATAGGTATTTGCAATTTTCGATCATTATTAATTTTTTTTAAATTAATATCGACAAAAATTTATTTGTTGGGTAGAAAAGCTTGAAATTTTAATACAAAGTTCTTAACATATTGTTACAATAGTAGTTGAAAAATAAAATAAATTCATAGTCACCATTTTTTTTTATAAGCATTCGAAGTTGGAATTTTGACAAAATACGTAAAAATCACAAACATTCGCAAATTGTTTTAAGCTAGATATTCATAAAAAAATTTCTTTTTAAATCTAAAATTTGAAAATTTAATACAAGATGCCTTACAAGTTTGTAAATCTTTATCACAAAAAAATGTCCACCAGAAGTTCAAATTAAATTATGAACATTTGAAATTTAAATTTTTACAACATTGGATTTTCTCTGGATTTCACATTTAGTGATTTTCTTATTTTCGTGTAACACTGAAACAAATGATCGCAGATACTTAAATTTTAACTTAATGTTTATACAGGCATTTTATATATTTTATAAAATTTTCAAAATATTTTGATTTGTTTTGAGAAATTGAGATTTTCGATCATTATTATTAGTTTTTTTTAAATTAATATCGATAAAAAATTATTTGTTAGGCAGAAAAGCTTGAAAATATAATTCAAGGCTCTTAACATATTGTTACAATAGCAGTTGAAAAATATATATATCATAAGCATGTTTTGAATTACCATTATCCTGAAGTTCAGATAAATTCAAAGTTGTATTATTTTGAGAATTAATATTAGCATTCAATAAATCATTATTGTTTTCTAGGATAAAGTCATTTGATCCTCGGTATATCGCCTTGCCAGTTGTTGTAGTGGTTTAACTCCATTTTTTATTTTTTTTTTTATGGTTTGCATATAACTTTCAAAAGGAAAAGCAGAAAAGTTATTAATAGACCCAAATTTTTTTTTGCGTCATCAGCTAAATGCAAAATAACACGTATATTATGAGACATATACATTTTTCCATAAATATCTCCAAATTTGTTTACAAAATGAAATATTAAAGATTTTGCATACTGATTAAATTCCTCAGTGATATTGTTAATAGACAAAATTCTCATTGCAATGCAAAACTTTATAAAATGATCATAGACTTCATTACTTTTATTCCTTGAAAAACCACCGTACCAGTGTACAGAAGTGATTGTCTCAACTCGATTGCTTTCCAACGATTAGAATCACGGATAGGGCGTTTTCTACTGTTTTCATTAGGTGATCGTTGAAATTCATTAGGGATATATTGGCCTACTTTGTTTAATCTATCATCTAGTATGGATAATAAGTTACTTGGAAGATTTAGATGGTGTCTTTTGATTCCTCCTATCCAAAATCTTAATATTTTCTTCATCACACCAATGCATGAACAATGCATAAAGTCAAATGGAATTGAATATATTGTATCAAATTTAGGTAAAAATAGTTTCTCCACAATGGAATTCTGGATCAGAATAGGATACAAAGTCATCATGGTTTCTTAATGATGATGATCCATCAGGAAAATATACACTTTTGTTCTCATTTGACCATAAGCCGACTGTTTGACACCGTAAACATGAATGTTTGACAGTATGGCCCTTAATATTTAATATAAATGACTTCGCAGGCGTGTCGCAAATTACAGCAGCAAGTATAACATTAATTTTTTTATTATTATGAACAAAACCAACATTGATTAGTTCACACAATTCATCAATAAGTCCTTTAAGTATTCATTGCAATCATTTGGTTTGGTTTGGCCATAATATGCACCAATTATAAAAACTTTTGGTTTCTCTAAATGTAAATTTGAAAAGTAACCAAGTATTAGCCACATCTGACTAGGTGGATTTTTAGATATGGGTAAGCCATCAATACTTACATGCAACAATAATGTTGATGGCAAATGTTTATAAAGCTTAAATAAATATTCAATCTCATATTTTATTCCAAAATGGTAGTATTCACCACCATTAATGGATTTTAATGATGTGGTTTTTGGTGTGTTTAATAATGTACGAGCATCTTTAGGTAGATTATTAAATAGATGGCATTTTGATAAACTAGTAAGTAAATCATTCAAAGCAGACTGTGTTATACTGTGGCGAATAGCCCAACATGCAATTATTTTTTCAGGATCTTCACTAGTAGCATTAAAAGTTACATCATTATCACTGCTTGAGTTAGAACTACTAAAATCTTCGAAACTGTTATAAGGTGTATTTGAACTAACATCTTCATTTTGTACAAATGTATTTAAAGTGGGAGTGTGATGAGATGTTGATGAATGAGATAACAATGTATTACACTCATCATTGTCTTCACTACTCGATGAAAATAGACTAGCAACAGACATGGCAGCTCTTTTCCGTTGGCGGTAGCGAGTCGACTTTGACCTACATGAATATATTGGTTCCCAATTAGTAGGTACTCTGTATTATTTTTATTATTCAGGAAAAGGCATGTATTAAAGAAAATATAATATATGTATACACATTGAATGTTTTTAGTTAATTAAAGAAATTATTAAACAGATTATTAATAATATGGCAATGTCATGGTTGGTTACAGATGGGAATTAAAAATTCAAGAAATTATGATTAATGTATAATTGTAGTTCAAGTAGTTCATTCAACTATATAAAATATTTGTATGAAAAATAGACATTATAATTGTATAAATAACTTAATTGATAAAATATAAGCACACAAACCTGTTATGCATATTACAGTACCTATATAATTAATATACTTGGGTATAATTCCATTTTTAAATAAATGAAAACATTTTAGTAGATTATAGCTGTATATAGTAATATATATATATATACAAACTATATACAATTATAATAAAGGTATATGAGTATATTTCTCAATAATTATTATTTAAGTTATACCAAAAGTAAAGTTATACATTATACTAGTATATAATATAGTATCTATATATAATATATATATATATTATATACATAACATCTCAAACAATAAGTATAAGTAGATTTAATACTATAGTTTATTCTGTAACATATTATGATGATAAACACATTTTATATAATAGTAAAATTATAAATCATATTATTTGAACTAGGTACATTACAAATATATTAAATATATTGGCCATGACTTAAACTATATTTTCATCTCCTTAATTCAACAAGCTTTTTATATCAAAACAGATAATGAATATATTTTATAATCATATAATAATCAACAGCAATAGTATTGCTGCAATACAACATAATTTACTTATTATTTATTGTTATAATACCTAAAATCTATTTAGTATAGTTATTTAAAATAATGATATAGGTACACAGTATATGATATTTATATTCTACACAGTGTATGTACACAGTGTGTGCAACAAGTATAGCGAGCGCGGGGGAGTCGGAAACGGCCGATATGTCCCAGTTCAAAAAATCGTAATAAATAAAGTGTTTGACTTAGCGTTATGAAAATGGTATGAGTACATTTCTATGTACTTCTACTATCGTCCTATGGAGGTTTCGAAGTCCCAAAGTCCAAATTACAGCCACGAGGGGGGTAAGTTAGATATTAACCGCTGGGGTGCATTGCAATCTGGCGGCAATCCGGATATGCCCCATTTAAAAAAATCGTATAAAATCAAGGTTTTGACTTAGAATCATGAAAATGGTATAACTGAATTCCTCGTTACCTCCACTATCATCCCTTAGTGATTTTGAGAACAACAAGTCCATATATCGGCCATCCGGCAGGTAAGTACGGGATTTATCGCAGAATTGCAGATCGAAAATTTCCTTAAATAATACACACCTATCTGAGTGACTGAGTATAACTATATAAAATATCATATCACTAACTATTGTATCTAAATAATTATAATTCAATGATATCAATCAATATAATACTTTTAAAGCGTTTATTTTCCTAACTATACTAACCTAACCCGTTCACACCATTATATCGTATTATACATCGATCCGCGTACAGTATTACACCATATTACGTATATTCGTGTTTTAAAAAATTCCAAAATTCGTATAAGATCAACCCCTCGACAGCTAAACGCCCGCGGGCTCTTCTTCCAGACATCGTGAACTGCACAGAAAGCGATTCCTCCTGTATATATATATCATGTTTAATTTGCCTTTTATTTACATAATATTAAATTAATATATTTATATCATTTAGTTGGTTGTGTTCCAATTGAACGATCATTTGGAACAAAAGATGATGAAGGTCCACCAGTGTGGAAAATCTTTAAATATAAAGAAACAAAAAGATTAAAAAAGAATAAGTATCTGAATGAAGTAAGTTTATTTTATTTTTATAATTTGGATTAAAAACTAAATACCGTCAAATGGGGTGAATAGAAACAGTGTGGTGAATAGAAACAAAAAGTTATATTCGGTCTTGTGGTTTTTAGGAAAATTGGTTTAGGACACTTTTTTCTTTATCAAACTCAAGTGAATGTAAACGATATTACACCTAATCTGTTATAAAGATAAAATGATTTACTAATGCATTGATAACACGGTGATCTTCTGACACAAGTTTGTTATCAGTTATAACACGTGATAATACAAATATTTTTTTCTGTATGATAAAATCGATTGATTATTATTTTTTTTTTTTTTAAATGTCCGTTGACTTCTACAATTTAATAATTCGTAAGTATACATTTTTTATTTGTTACAAGTTTTATTTTATTAATTTATAATTAAAAAATTGTTTTTTTGGGGTGTATAGAAACAACGTAAAAATGCCAAGAATTTATAAACCAGATCCTCGAAGCAAAAAGTGTATGAAACCAAATCAAAATGATCTCAAAAATGCTATTATGGCAATTAAAAGTAAACAGGTAACATACCGGGAAGCTCAGGAAATATATGGCATACATTATTCTGTACTCTACCGTCATGTTAAAAATTCTAATTTAAAAAAACAAGGGGGCCAAACGGCTTTATCAGTGTCTGAAGAAAACATTATAATTGATCGTATACTTCTAAGTGCAGAATGGGGATTTCCTCTTGATCAATATGATCTAAGATGTTTAGTCAAAGGGTACTTAGATCGCCGAGGAAAAAAAGTAAAACAATTTGGCCGTAATAACATGCCTGGTAAAGAATGGGCCATTAGTTTTGTGACTAGGCATAAAGACGTTTTATCTTTACGTGTGTGCCAAAATATAAAGCGTTGTAGAGCAGCCATTTCAAGAGAAACTATTAACAATTATTTTGATAACCTAGCTATTTCATTAGAGGGAGTTTCACCTGAATATATAATTAACTACGATGAAACAAATTTAACGGATGATCCAGGTAGAAAAAAAATCTTAACCAAACGAGGCTGTAAATATCCTGAAAGGATAATGAACAGTACCAAAACCTCAATTTCTATAATGTTTGCTGCTTCTGGTAATGGAACTGTACTTCCTCCTTACACAGTTTACAAATCAAAGCATATGCATGATTCATGGAGAATAGGTGGTCCAAAGGGTGCCAGATTTAATAGAAGTCCATGTGGTTGGTTTGACAGCATGTGTTTTGATGATTGGGTCAAGAGTATAGCACTACCATATTGTAATAAATTGGGTACAGGAAAAAAAATATTGATTGGTGATAATCTGTCAAGTCATTTGTCAACAGAGTCAATCAAGATATGTCATGAAAATAACATACAATTTGTTTTTTTGCCAACTAACTCTACACATTTAACTCAGCCTTTAGACGTGGCCTTTTTCAGACCTCTGAAAATTCATTGGAGGAAAATCCTTGAAGATTGGAAGATGGGAGAAGGTAAAGAAGACACTTCTATTCCAAAAGACAAGTTTCCCAGACTGTTAAAAAAACTTTGTTTAAAAATAAATGAAAATTGATGTGAAAATGTTATGGCTGGATTTAATAAATGTGGTATTGTTCCACTAAACAGAGATCAAGTGCTTGATATGCTCCCTGACTCTAGAAATTATTCTGAAAATTCAACAGCAGATACTTCATCTCAAAGTGCCATTGATGAAAGCTTAAAAAAGTTTTTAGAATTAATGAGACCGTCAGATCAAAAACAACAGAGACGAAAAAGGACAAAATTAAATGTTGAACCAGGAATGAGCGTAGAAACTATTACATCTGAAAATGAAGATGACCCAGAATTAGTTAAAGAAGTTGAAGATATGGAAGAAGACAAAGAAAAAAGTTTTAGTGATACTAATAGCAGTATTTCTGAAGTCGCTTCAGTTGAAAAACCTGCATTCGTTAAAATGCATGGAAAAATATTTCAAAATGTGTATCCAATAAAAAGCAAATCTGAAATTTTAACAGATGATTGGTTTGTTATTAGTTTTCAAATAAATACTAAACAACCTTCTTCTAGTAAAATATGTTATAAATATTATGTTGGTCAAGTAATTGAGAAAAATGGTGACATTTATAAAGGTACATTTCTCAGAGGAAAATCTACTAGGGAAGACAATGGTTTCATTTATTGTTTTCCTAATGTAAAAGATCAGTGTGAGTTTGAGTGTCATCAAGTTGTTGGTAGGCTAGATAAACCAACAGCTTACAAACGTGGTTTATTAAAGTTCCAATTGGACTTTAAGACTTTATAAATGTTCCTAATTAAATATTAAAGTTTATATTTGTTAAATTGTGTAGGCACTAGGTAAATTGTTTGCACCTAATTCTTAGTTTTTAATTTTAATTCTAAGACTGATCAGAAAAGTATCTGTGTTAAATTGTTTAAATTGTTTATTGTAACCTACAGTATTTACCTACAATAAAGAAACTGTGATAAGTGAACAGAAAAGTATCTGTGTTAAATTGTTAAATTGTATCAAATGCATACTTATTGTTATATTGTAACCTATAGTATTTACCTACAGTAAAGAAACTGTGATAACTACCAAACTAATTAATTAAGTGTTGAATATTTAATAAATATTTTTAAAAATATTTAAAAATTTAATTATTTGTTTTTATTCACCTTACATGAGTTTAAATCGAAAAAGTTGGTAAAAACCAATATATGTTTCTTTTCAGCTCACTCGGCAGGTGAATAGAAACAAAGCACTTAAAAAAATATATAAAATCAATCTTTAAATATAAAATGTTATCAATGATACTATATTAAAGTACTCACAGAGACCCATATTTTAAAGTATTGCTCATTATTCTATGTTAAATATTTAAGATGCTACAAGCTTTAGAAGTTTGAAACTGTTTCTATTCACCCCATTTGACGGTAACTAATAAATTATTATATCTTTAGAACGCCTTCCGATACATAAGTACCGCATTGAATGATTTGAGAGCGATGGGGCATGAGGTGATAAAAACTGAACAAATTGATTTATATTTAAAAAAAAACGGAATTTTTAATATCAATGTCATTAATCACATAGAAAATAATAATGCCCAAATTCAAAATTTAATAAACCCCAACAATAAAATTCGAGCAATAGATACATTACATCAACAAATTTTTAACATCATTCAGGAAAACAATCTTTTTAATACTTACATCGCTAATAAAAATACAATAATAAAAAAAATAATATCTGAGAACAAAAATTTAAAAAAACAAAAATCACAAAATATAAATAACTATAAAAAAAAAAAATCAGTGATGTTATACAAAGCAAACAGTTGGAGAATTTAATTGAATTTGAAATTAAGTAAGTTTCTTACACATTGATATATACATATTTACATATTTTAAACATATATTATTTACAGAAGGTAATGCTGCTGTTTCTGTATACATTTTACTTTTTATCTTGTGAATTTCTGGCCTATGATCAACCGTAAAGTTGTACAAAATCCTCAGTCTGTTGTTTCCACAATGTTCACTTGAACAAATATTATTATATTATTATTATTTTTTTTTTTTTTTTTTTAAATACATTATGACAATAGTTTTTGCTTATATTACAGTTGAGACTATGGCAGTAGCTACTGATACCGAAACATCGTGCAGTTGTCAGGTTAGGTTACCTAACGTTCCCCCCATTATTCTGTTAGCCTTTCTTTGTGACTTCGTGACTTCGTGACTAAGTATCTGCAGTGTTTGGTTGTTATTTCCAAAATGTCATTAAGATCAAACTTTATAATGGACTTAGCAGTAAGCGGTGATGAATTTCACATCACACCAAGGGACAATCATTTCATTTTAAAAATATTTTTACATTGTTTGATTTTTATATTTTCAAAATATATGAGGCATAATATTTCTAAAATAATCAAATTCACACATTTTCAAAATAATTGCCATCAAATATTTTTAAAAATTCTCATAAAATTATTTTGAAAAATGTTTGTAACCAAATATTTCTTATGCAATTAATTAGATATATTTTAAAAATGTTTAGTATCAAATGTTTTTGATATGATTCATTCACGAATTTTTAAACTGTTAGCAGACAAAATATATATTTTAACCAATTAATAACCAATATTCTTGTATGAGTTTGTATGACATAAGCATACTACCTACATTGTATTTTGATGAACAGAATATGACAAGGAAGAAAAAATGAGTAGGAGATTTAATTAAGTTAAAAAAATATATATATGTATATTATCATTTAATTATAATTAATCAACAGATTTAATTATTTTGTCAATTAATGGCATGTTCATTTTTATCATTTTTTTGTTTTTTAAGTTTTTCTCTCTGTGCAGCTTGAGCCATCCAACTTTTTAATGGTTTTTCAATATCTATATTTGGTATGCCTGAAAATTTTTTAATTGAACGGACTGCTTCTAAAATAAAAACAAATAAGTTAATAAATTAACTATCATGTTTTTATACATAAATATAATAGGTTTACTATGTTAAAGTAAGCCTACATACATAAAAGTTATAGATTCGACAAGTTTTGTAAATCCCAGTGAACAACTTGCAGTACATATTTAATCATACAATTATTAAAATTGAGCAAGTATACATAGGTATAATTATTATGATCCAATGATGTTAATAATTATACCTTACAATTTAGTGTGGTAACTGTATGTAAACACCATTTAAAGATAAAAACAATCAAAAGTTCACTAAATATTATCAATTAAATAGATAATATAGTTGTCACATTTTGGTTAACCTTGATAATGCTCATTTACAACAATACCTAGCTCTAACAGTTTCTAGCCAAATTTTAATATGTAGGTAAAATATTTATTTTTACTCACCAAATATAATACTGCAACTTTGTAAAGTAGAAAATTGATTTTTTCCCTTAAAACCAATATATGAGTAATTCATGAGAAATGTGTCACTAAACATTTTTTGCATCATTTTACGGATGGTTTCAGGCAATGAGTTGCTCAAAAATCGAGATAAAGTTTTGACCTATAAAACATAATTTGTTCTATAGAACTGCAGTGTCATAATAATATATATTATGTGATACATATAAGTATTATTTTTAATATACCTATCAAAGACCATGATAAAATAACCAGGTATGTCAGCAACATTACAAATTTTACAAGAGACTGCGCAAGTATGGCGGCCAGTGTGCTCCGTTTCTTATTGGCTGATATATAATCATACTTTAATATATTGTGAAGTTTGATAAGATGATAACATAGAATATAAAATATTTTGAAATTTAAATTCATTTTTTTTTTTTTGAAATTTGGCTGCGCAAATTTCAATAAATTTTATATTTTCTCTTGTTTAGGTACAACTCACTAGTCACTACTCAATTAATTGGTTATCATGCCAGTTTGTGTGTATGAAGGGTGTGACAGTGGTAGCAAAATGAAAAACATTACAAAAGATCCTAGTATACATCTTCACAGATTTCCTAAAAACCCAGAAATGAGAGAAAGGTGGGCTAGGCAAATTAGGAGAGGATGTGAAGTACCGAATATTAATTTTGAAACCGGTATATACTTGAATTTTGATATTAGAATTTATTTAATCTCTACAATTGTTTGTTTTAGCCAAGTTAGAATTTAATTTGTTATTACTAGGTGTAGTTTGTTCTCTTCATTTTGCTCCATATTCCATAGAGGAAAAATCATATGCACAAAAATTTGTTTTGTATTCTCCTAAAAATCGGAGAAAATTAAAACCAGATGCAATACCTTTGACGTAATGTTTCTTTTAGATATTATTTTGGTATGTAACCATGTGGCATGTACAAAACATTTTTTATTTTATAGTAAACATGGATTGGAATATCATGATATTCCTTTTCAGAAAAATTACATGCTAATGAATTAACAACACTTACAAACCATTCTCCTACCACAGTTAAAACATCTAGTGGAATTTTTGAAATAACTGAAACTAAGAGAGAAATGTAAATAATATATAATAATTCTTATGTTTCACCATTTCACCAATGTCAATGAACTTTGTAATGATGATAATTTCAGCCCTGTTTGAACTACACTATTTGGTGATTTATGTGATGAGTTGGAGGCACACAATTTAGTTGAAGATGACATGTTAGATCCCAATGTGATATCCGTAGAAGAAACAAACCAAAAGTACCAATTTTATAAATGCATGCAACAAATTCTGTACAATTTATGTTATTTCTTCTGAACCTTTTGTGTTAATATGTTAAAAACTTATGTTATTAATTTATTTTGGTCGGTTTTTTTAAAATGCCTATGAGATTAATAACAAGTTTTTACTATTGCAAATACTGCAATTGAAGAAATTTTATTTTTAAGAATATTAAAATAAAGTATATTTTTTTTAGTATTAATTAATAACAATTTTAGTTATGAAAAAGTCAGTACCTACTATAATATTAAATTAAATTTTCTTACTTAAGAATAGTAAAATGTGTAGAAAATTCTAGTCTAACATAATAAACTTTGTTTAATTTTTAATCTGATGATTTTTTAAATCAAAACTGGTTAATACAATTCCAAAAATGTCTTCTTTTCTTTTCTTTTCTTTTTTTTATATTTGTATTAATATATATTTATATAGCTTGATAAAATAACATAATATAGCATGATGATATTTTATTGTATCATATTTTATGTTTGTATAAATAAATGTGTTTTTTTAAATTTTGTTATGCTAATTTATGTTTGTAGTTTTGCTCTATGTTGTAAGATAAATAATGTTACTAAAATGTTATTGTTTGTCAATTACGTTTAATATTATAAAATATATAATGAAATGTAAATATATTCAATAAAACAAGTAGGTTAAAGCTGTATTCAATTAAATAAATACAATTATGATGCACATGATTAAATTTTGTTCTATAAGCTAACATATAATTCCTTTATTTGCACGCAGAATGCAGGAAACAATAGAAAAATATAAACAGGAAAACGAAAAACTTAAAAATGAACAAATTAAATTAAAAGAAATAATTTCTATTCAAAAAGCTCAAAAACAAAATTTACAGGATTCTCTTAATAAAATAGATGGTACTTTTAATTCACGGATTCATACAATATTTTCAAAATTATTCACACCAACACAGATTGACGCTATTTTAAATAACAATAAAACTATTTACAAATGGACACCTGAAAATATTGCCTCTGCCATATCATTGAGAAGTGTTTCTCCAAAAGCAACAGGCCAAACATAATAAAACAACTGTCAAAAAAACTATAAATAAAATGTCCAAATTTGCCGCTGGAAGTGTTACAATGCTTGGTTCGTACTCGAACTTTTATTCGGATGAATAAAATAAACAACCAAATATTACATACTAATATAACACAAAAAAAATCTAATAAAAAAAAAAAAATGAAATTCATAAATTAAAAATGTAAATATTAAATGTATTCAGTCTTAGCATACCTACCTATTGCAACTAATCCAATATGCAACGTCAAACAGCAATAATGATTTCCTAAGTAAAATACAAGGATAAGTCAACGCTAAAGAAGTAAAATCCAAACACAAAAAAAATATATCAATATCTGATCAGAATCTAATATTATTTTATAATATTTTATAACATGATAAAATATTAAATAACATTATCATGTTTTATATGACTACTGATAACAGGCGCACACCGGCCGCCATCTTGTACGCCACACAAAGTTGCTGACATACCTGGTTATTTTATCATGTCAAAGACAATGTTTGTGTGCGCAGCTCAGTCTGAACACCGTCTGTCTGTGTAAAATACGTTTGGTTTCGAGTGGGGAATCGGCAATTATATGTGACCTCGTCAGGCGGTCGCACGCGATAAACATACACACGGAGAAAAATATCAAGTATCAACTCTGTACTGGCTTTGTAAACTCCACCGCTTTTCTATTTTTATCGTTAAAATAGTTTTTTATTATTTTAATATTATTAGTTGTGACAATAAATGAATTATAAAATATACTAATTATTATTATTATTATTAATGCTAATAAATATTTAACTTATTACATTTATACTCGTACTTAAAACAGATTAATTTTTTTTAAAACAAACTTTTGCAATAATTGCACACCACCTACTTTGAACACCACGAGCCGCCACTGCTCACCCGGCTAAGTATACAACAGACTTACCCGGCACATTATATAGGCTCACCCGGCACATTATATCAGACTCGCCAGGCTAAGTATACATTAAACTCACCCGGCACATTATATAGACTCACTCGGCTAAGTATATTAGACTCACCCGGCTAAGTATACAACAGACTCACCCGGCACATTATATAGACTCACCCGGCTAAGTATATTAGACTCACCCGGTACATTATATAGACTCACCGGCAAATTGTTCAGCCGTTGTATGGTAGTTCGTACCCTATTACTGTTATTGTTTTTCTGCTAATTGGCCATTGCTGAACGCACGCGGTACGCTGAGTGTGATATTTTTTATTCATTAAACCTTGTGAAAATTCGGGTATTTTACCTACCGAAAACCACCCACGACAAAAGAGGAACACTTCTGTCGTGACCTAGGAGCCGCACCGCGTGATGGCCTTTAGCTTGTTCAAGCCCTGATCGTTCATCGTCAAGTTTGTCTGTCAGCAGTTCAACCTCATCCACTCAAACCCCATTGCAGCTTACTAATTCAACTCCTAGAATATTGGAGTTGAGGAAACAGCTACGGCTAGCCAAGGACCATATAAAGACATTAGAGAACAGGCTCTATCTATTAAATCACTTAGACTCTGTAGAATCTTTTTTAAATCACTGTGAAAAATTTTTACCACCAAATTTAATTTTAATTATTAAATCACATTTAATGCAGAAAGAAAGAAAAAAGGGGGTTACAGATATGAACATGAATTTAAACAATTTGCATTAACTATTTATTTTTTGGGTCCAAAAGTTTATAATTTCATTAAAACAACACTTTCTCTGCCAACAATCAGCACACTTAAACGTACAACTTCAAAATTTGAAATTCTACCAAGTCTAAATGATGTTTTATTCAATTTTATTAATTTTAAAATTAGAAATTATACCCCTGAAACATTACAATGCATACTTTGTGCAGATGAAATGTCTTTAAAAACTAACTTATATTATTTAATTAAAAAATATGAAATAATGGGGTTTAATGTAACTAATAATCGTAAAACTTATGAACCTGCAAAGTATGCACTTGTGTTAATGCTTAGTGGTATAAATGTAAATTGGAAGCAACCAATCGCATATTTTTTAGTGCCTAGTTCATGTACTGGTTATGACTTACAAGATATTATAATTTCAACAATAGTGAAAATTCAAAGTACTTCTTTAGATATCAAAGCTTTTATAACCGATATGGGTTCAAATTTTGTAGGTTTTAGTAATAATTTTCATGTTTCTCCATCTCGACCATATTTTGAAGTTAATAATAAAAAAATAGTTTACATTTTTGATCCACCTCATCTTCTGAAAGCTACAAGGAATATATTTTTCCAACATAAATTTAAATTAAATTAAGATTTAATAGAAAAAAAATATCTTGTGTCTTTTTATGATAAAGATAGTAATTGTAATTTATGTTTAGCTCCAAAATTAACATATCCACATATATATCCGAATGCATTTCAAAAGATGAGGGTTTACTTAGTTGCTCAAACTTTTAGTGCAACTGTTTCAGCAGGCATGGAAACCTATTTAGCATTAAATAAATTACCAGTTTCTTCAAAACAAACCATTAATTTATTTAAAGATATGGATAAATTGTTTGATATTTTTAATTCATACAAAATACCTAATTTAAAGGATTTTAACAGACCATTCAAAAATACTCAATCTCAAAATTCACATTTATTATTCATGGAACAATTCTTTACAAACTTAAAAGTTTTTGATAAAAATAACCAAGATGTAACTAGTCGAATGAAATTTATTAAAGGCTGGTTAGTTTCTATTGCTGGTTTAAAGTTACTGTGGACAATATTAAAAGGTGAAAATCCTAGTCACAACTATGTTCTTTATACTAATAGAATAAACCAAGATAGAATTGAAAACCTTTTTGGCACAATTCGCAAACAAAATGGTAATAATATGAATCCCACTCCAGTCCAATTTTATTATGCTTTTAAAAAAATCTTCTAAATTTGTTTGTTAGATTCAGAATTTTTTCAACAATTAAATTTCTAAATAAGGATTTATTTTCAGAAAAATCATTAAAAAAAAAGAAAACTAGCTACTTTACAACATTTATAATTATTCATTGAATAAATTAAGTCATAAGTCATAACCAGCATAACTTCAATATTTTTACATAATTTCTGACACATGGTAACTTCTGACAGGCTAACAAAGGGCTACAGCAAAACACTGGTACAGGTAGCTGCCCACAGGCTACAACTTTCAAGTAGCTGCCACCAATGTGTTGGACTGTGGACCTGTTCTGGAGCTACAAGTAGCTGCCTGCAAACTACAATTTTCTAGTAGCTGTCCTTTTTTATTGACATCAAATATATTAAATAGTTCTTTTCAGGACTTAGTGTCGATTACTTTAAAATTTAAATAGTTCTTTTCAGTACTTAACGTAGATTATATAAAACAGTTCTTATCAGGACTTAGCATTGAACTTTGAATTAGTCCTTTTTAAGACTATTCGCTTTAATTTTATTAAACGGTTCTTTTGAGAACCAACAAACATCACAATTTACTGTTATTCTAATAATTATGCTCCAATATAAATTTACTAATATACATTACCCTTATTTTATGTTTATTTAATAATAAAGAAAATATTTTTTTATATATGGTTCTGTAAGATGCACGGTTTTTGATCTGTAAAACTTTGTATAATATTTCATGTTAAACCATGCCCGTTTTGTTAGCTATTCGAATTATATTTGGACGTAAAATTTAAAAATAAAAATCGGGCTTCTTACGGAATCTGATTTTAATTTTCTCTACCTATAATTTTTTTATTTATTTATCTTTTTAGTATTGAATTTGTGAAGAATATTATAATAAATGAGCTAACACTCCTCTCACAGACCAAAATTTGTTTTTATTTTCAAAATAATGTATTTCCTCCTTGTCTTTGTGGTGTAACACAGTAAAATATTTTTAAATTGTGTAACAGAGTCACTATTTATTGAAGTGTAAATAATAATATCGAAAAAGAGAAAACAAATTTAGTATAATGAAATTATATGGAAAAAAAGTATTTTAAATATTTAAAAAAACACTTCTCAAAAAATGTTGGAGAAGTATTTGTGTGCTTAACATGATTATTTGTAAAAGTTTAAAAAAAAATAGAAGTAGGATTGATAAACATAAGCCGTAAGATTACAACAGACTAATCAATATATTGAATTAAAAGTACACATAATAATATGTATTAAATATTATTTGATGCAATAATTAAAAATTATGGTAAAAGTTGTTGTACATTAATTAATTTATCTTATGTGGTCCTACTGATTTGAGGTAGGTTCGTGTTATCAGTAAATCGAAGAAGTGCACCATCTGGTTTTATATAATCTGTGATAATATGTCATAGGTGTCACAAAACAGTTAGTTAAATTTGTTTGGTATTAGTTCCAATAACAATGAATGTTCTTGGTGGCTTACAAGTTATTTTGATACCACTACAGAACTCATTTGTTGTATGTACATACTCTATAATTAATACTGATAGATACACAACAAATGCAATTTAGTTAATATTGTTATTTAGATCTGTTATCTCTACAAAACAGACAATGTAATTTTATTTCTGTTACAATAAATTACTAAATATTTAGTCCGTACAGTGCTCGAATTGTGGGGGGCTCTTCTTTTTTTATTTTTTTTTACCATTACCCCTCAAATTGTTTTCCCAATTTCCTTTATAAACTATAACCTAAAGTGAAATTGGAACAATAATTACTTTCCACTTAATTGCATCACCATATTATCTTTACAATTTGAGCACTGATACTGTAAGCATAATGGTTATAATTAGGTGTAGAAATATTGAAACAAAATAACGACTGCAAATTGATTTTCTTATATTGTTTATTATACATAATATATTTTTAAACAAATTTGATGTTTTAGGTATTTTAAAATTTACTTAGGTACATAAAATATATTTGTCACGAAAATTAAACAACAACATAATTTAAAAAGGACTTCTTACAGTAATATATTTTGTTCCATTTGATACAATATATAATGTATTTGGTACATGAAGAAAGTAGAAAATCCTGAAATACATAACGAATAATATTGGTTTCTGGTAATGTTATTTCATAACAGTAAACATTTTCATCCAAGCCGATTGTTGTTAAAATGTTGCACTCAAAAATTACCCTGTTTTCTGCATAAAGAAAAACATGCTTTACAATCTCAAATTGAGGATTATTATCTTTCAAAATTCCTAACGTCAATATAGTTTTAGGTTTGTAACGAGTTCCTTCCACTTCAGCCCAATTTACTCGAAATATAGAATTCTCTACATTCAGATTTAGTTCATTTTGAATTTGTTGCTGTTTTATAGAGTCCAATTCTGTTTGAGGTCCTACTTTTATTTTATTACATAATTTACCATTAATAAATGTTTCATTCAACTTAAGTTGGTGTTTGATTGCCAAAGTCTTGCAAATGTTACGCCTATTGAATGAAGACCTTGCTGAAATCTTTGATACTTTATGTTTTGCTTCGTATCTCATAGACCATAGGTGAATTACCGGTCCGAATTTTTCAATAAAAGAGTGATAGTGCGTTAAAAAATGAAATTTTGGTTTTAAATGGTTTTTACTATACTTTAAATAACGATCATTCATTTCAGCAACTAAGGTCTGAAGCATTGAACAACTGCCTAATTCTAGTGATGTTGATAATATGGTGTCGGCACCGATGCGGTCGGGACATTTGCGGTCGGCACCTTTTGCGTGCCATTTGCGGTCAATTTATTTCTATCTACCGGACTATACAATTTGGGTGCTATATATAATATTTTATATACTATATACTGAATTTATGTTAATAGGTAGCTATAATACTTTTTTGCTATAGTTGAAATTATACTACTGATTATTACTATACTTGTCAAATATATTATATTTAAACTTCCCTTCACACTTTTCCAGGCTTAGGACTGGCAGTATTTTTTGCTGGCGTGTTTAAAAATTCACATAATAATATATTTGTCAATCACAATTCACTGTACTTACATGAAAAAATTAAAAAAAAATTATTATTATAAAAAATTCACATAATAATATATTTGTCACAATTCACAGACTCACAGTATACATACATAATAAACATAACCTTATTCTAATTTTATGATTATTTTATTATTTCAAGGGGAATGTGGAACTGTCATAAAAGAAGACACAGAACCAATAATATTGTTGAGGGTTGGAATAGTAAACTAAATAAAATATTAAATACACCGCGACCAACGTTTATGAACTTATATAGCTGTCTTAAAAAAGAGACTGAAAATGCGGAGCTTTTATATGAAAGAAGCTACTTGAATATGGAAGGTAAAAGGAGAAAAAAATGTACATACAATTAGACGAAAGAATTAGAAAAAGATTAGTAGACTATGAATTAGATAATGATTTAGAAAAATGCTTAAAAAAAATAGCTATTATTCAAAAATTAGAATAAGGTTATGTTTATTATGTATGTATACTGTGAGTCTGTGAATTGTGACAAATATATTATTATGTGAATTTTTTATAATAATAATTTTTTTTTAATTTTTTCATGTAAGTACAGTGAATTGTGATTGACAAATATATTATTATGTGAATTTTTAAACACGCCAGTAAAAAATACTGCCAGTCCTAAGCCTGGAAAAGTGTGAAGGGAAGTTTAAATATAATATATTTGACAAGTATAGTAATAATCAGTAGTATAATTTCAACTATAGCAAAAAAGTATTATAGCTACTTATTAACATAAATTAAGTATATAGTATATAAAATATTATATATAGCACCCGAATTTTATAGTCAGGTAGATAGAAATAAATTGACCGCAAAAGGTGCCGACCGCAAATGTCCCGGAACCGATTATAATATTATCAAGATTATTATTATAACATCTAGAACTCTCCGCATAGCAATATATAGACCCCAAAGTGGTTCTTCTGAGGGTACAAAATCACCAATTAGTAAACCAAAGTACCTTACTAATGTCAACATTTCGGATGCAGATTGTCTAATATTTCCTTGTATAATATAGTATTCAGTAAGTGCACATGGCTTATTGTTTTCAGGTCCATAGTCAAAGCAAACTAGTCTGTCGTTCAATACTTGTAGCGTAAAAAGCTTTGATTCCTTAATATAGTATTTTAAAATGAAGCTCATAATATACTTAGAACATCCTTCTAGCATGTTGTGCATTACGTCTACTCCTAGTTGATCAAATAAATTAAAATTATTCACATTAAACCAAATACACTTTTCTCTTACACCAGTAGCAGACACATCATTCATTAATAATTGAGCATAATACTGATCAGTATGTCTTAATAAACTCACATCTTCATAACATTGAACCCATATATCTTCTTTTCTCGTTGTACACATTCTACATGGAAAGTGTGAGGAGAAACTCTCAGTAAAACCTGTGATGGAATGCAATCCTAAGTTGTCACCTAATATAAGCCCCAACTCAAAATACAATTTACCTTCATAATCTGGTGTACCTACTTATTTCAATACCAGTTTCTTGTAAAAAATTTAATTCATCCATTTGAGGCTGAAAAATAATCCTATTTCCAAATTCAACCCTGTCAGAGGAATGAAAAATTAAGGCAAGAAAAATGTTAGATAACACTGCAAAACAATAAGAAGGGAGACATGGTAACGAGATATAAACTCCTCCTAATTTATGTATTCCAGAATGGCTACCATGGGCATTTCCACTTTCAAAATCGTCAAAAAAAACGAAAAGTGGAAACACAACGCGTTCATTGTGACTAAAAGCTCTGCTTTGCAAATATGTGCCTTGAATAAAGTTTTGAATAGCTTTATTATCTGATTTTAAAGTTTTCATATGGTCTAATGTTTCAGAAAGCACTGAAAAAAAATTTTTAAGAACATTTCGTAGAGATATAAATTGTCGTGTACAGTCAGAAGGTTCTAGGATGGATATACCATTTTTAACAACATTATTGAGTCTTTGACCAATAACCATTTCTTTTGGTTCTATAAAAGAACTTTGCTTTTTAAAATACGAAAACCTTTTATGTTCAGTTTTAAAATTGATTTATGCACTTTCAATATTATCTTTTACTACATTAAAAAAAGAACCAAAACATTCTTTTGACATTTTACCTTCAGACAACAATTGTTGTGCACTACTTTTAACAAAAACACCAATACCTTCTGAAAGTACTGTTTCCATACCATCGACAACAATTTGTACAGCATTTCTGGGCATTATAGGATTTGCATACAAACATGCTAGAAATGTACTTAATGTTTGGTACAAAATTTCGACTGGTTCTATCGTAAATTTTCTATTACTACTCACATTAGTTGGAAGCAATAAATCAGAATTAGTGTTAGTAGTTGCTGCGAACTCTAAGAGAATATTGTCTTCGAGCAATACTTGTGAATGTAATGAAATCTATACTAAATCTTTTGTATGTTTTAATAAATGTTTGGTATATGAATTTTTTAAGTAAAATGATCTACTCCATTCTCCTTCAGGCTTTCAGCACAATTATACACATCAAATGTATGATCATAATGTTGAAAATCAAAATGTCTTAAGAGTATATTAGTATTCTTAAAAGTTTTTTTTACATAAAAAAACACTTAAACATATTGTTTTACAAGACTTTAAATATTAAAATTAAAAATGATAATTATGTAATTTGCAGCAGCGAATTCTTTAAAATTAAAAATAAAAATATTCAGTTTTAAATAGTTATTCCAACATCTGATAAAAAAGCATTGACTGCCGTAAAGTTTTTATCTAACGGTGTATTTAATTTGTATAACCCTTTTTGAATAAAATACCAAATAGCTTCACTCTCTGATGGATATTTAGCGTTAAGTGTGATTATAATTTTAAAACAGCAATCGACTGCTGAATGTATTGAATTTAAACGATAAAATGTATTGTCAACTATCACAAAGTAATTAGAAATCTCTTTTAAAGAAGAACCCACTATTAATACAAATGGCTGTAAAGTTTGGCCTAATCCTATACCAATTTATCTCTTCTTCTTGATATTGTTTCTTTTACTTCGGCACTACTCAACACGTGTGTTATGAAACCATCCCTCATCACTATTTTTGATGGTTTCCATTGCAGTTTTGCTTTTTTTCCTTTAGAAATGGTAGACACAATAACACAGCAATATTTGAAATTCCCTTGTTTTCTAAAAAAATAAATATAAGTTTTAATAGACTACGTGCAAGTTATTGAACAGAGCGCCCCATAGTGGTGAATGCACGCATTACTGAGGGGATTAGAATAAACATAAATACTATGCAATGTGTATCATAACGGCATGGCTAAATAGTTATTAATATTTATTAATATTTACCCATGGTTCTGAGACCAGAATAGGTACTAAAAAATGAATTCTTATCAAATTGACAGATTGTATAATTAAAATTGATATTACAGTCAACCAATTAAAAACCATAGAAGCCTAATTAGTAATGTCAACTTTTAATTTTCCAAATAGCTTTTGATTTGAATTCGTTAAAAATTGTATTATGTCTAACACTAACATAAAGGACATAATAATTAAGTGTGGTTTTCAAAATATTTATAGTAATATTGTATTTACAAATAGTAAGGGTATAAATTTAGCCGATAGTGGTCATGTAACACAAGTGAGACCAAATAATTTTTCTGTGATCACAGCAAGTATTATAAGACAAACGTCCGTCACATTACACCCATGGCAAGTTAAACTAGAAGTAGGTTATTCATTTATACAGAATTTAATTTATTTCAATAATTATTACTAACACGTGTGCCATATACCTTATTCATACAGTTAGATGATACCAGAACCATAAAGAGATGTTTTTGTAATTGTCCAGCTGGAGCTTCTGAAAAGTGCAAGCATGTTGCTGCATTAATACGGGAGTTACCCGTTTCCGCCAAAAGTGTACCTTTCCCTTTTCCCCCAATTCACTTTTCCGCCAAATCATAAATTGTTCGATTCCCTTTTCCGCCAAAACCCTACCTTGCCCTTTTCCCCCAATTCACTTTTCCGCCAAATCTAAAAAGTAAGTCTAGTATAATTTAAATATTATATTATATACAATATGCATGTTAGTCATATTTTAATATATTATAAATTATAATTTTATTTTTATTTTATATACATTAAAAAGTTTGTACTATAATGATATATATATATATAACGTACCGTAATTTCAACCAAATGATAAATTTATCACTGATTATCGGGATTATTTCCCAAACGCTATCGATTTATATTGCTAATCTTGCTTGTTGTATCAGTTATATTGTTACAGTTGACAGTTGTATGATACGTACGAAACCAACCGTTATTGTACCTATAATAGTACGCAGCCTAGTCGCTTTCTAACCGTTCTCGATAAACTATAACTTACTATTGAGTTTATTACTTCTTTTGAACCTAATCGCGTTATTAACAGTAAAATATAATATTCATAAAATAACATTTTAGTGTATTTCATTAGTTAAATTTTTTAACTTGTCAATAAAAACTACACTTTTGATTTTGGACAATCTATAAAACACACATACCGTAACATAATGGCTGACCTCATTGAATTCATTGTAAGTAAACGTGGAAAACCATTATTACTTTTAAATAATTATAAATTCTGTATTGGATCAATTAACAAATCCACTGGTTCAACTCGTTGGCGATGTATTACAAAATATTGCAAAGCAAAAGTATACACGGAAAATAATGCTCTAGTACACGATGATTGTGAATATTTAACCCTTTCAGACCCAGAGTACACTATAGTGTACTCAAAATTCAGTAAATTATTATAAATGAACTATTTGGTTTTTCAGTTTAATGATAATTGTTACTACGTGAAAAAAACACGTACATTTGAATAAAAATGATAAGAATGATGTATATGTGATTCTACTTATTTAATAATCACAAATCGAAAAAAATCCTGAATTGAAAAATTGATAATAGATTTTAAAATTACAGTTGACTTTTACTCCGTTAGATCGCATTGTTGATCTCCGGCTTTTTTTTCTCCGTGAGAAGAGATAGTAACGAATGTTGTCTAATTTATATAACGTCTTTGAAATGAATCGTTTTTATTTTATATTCGAAAACATATGGATACACTATAGTGTACCCTGGGTCTTCGTATCACGTTAGCGGTTCGTTCGACGCGCTAATTCGATTTCGCATGACGATAATAATAATTATTCCGATTGTGTGTATAACGCATGATAGACATAGAGTACCTAATATTATTCTATGGTACAACGAAATTTAATATAATAGAATACCACAGATTATATAAAATAACATCATATAATATTATAATCTGTGATAATATTTACACACAATACACACACATAAGAGACTACTTGCACATTAGAATGTGAATTTTGTTAATTGTTCACATTTTCTTGCGTTATTTCAACACTTTTTTGTAAAAAAAAAAACGTTATTGTATAAACAGTATAAAATGCTCCGTGAGGATGACATATTAGCTTTATTAGGTGATGGAAATGTATCAGATATTGGAGAATTAGATAGTGATGACGAATCTGAAGACGTGTTTCCTGAAGCAGAACTTACTGAACTTTTAAATGAATTTGAAAATAACGATGATGGTAATTTTGAAAATGAGGAAGAATATAATGTTATTGGTAAGACTTTTGAAACAACTAAAAAATGTAATGTCCGTTGGGCACGAAAACCTTTTGCCCAACCACGTCTGCATTTGGAAAACTTAGATCAACCTATGTATCCTATTTTACTGAAATCTCCATTAGAATACTTTAGTGAATATTTTGATAATGACATTTTTGAAAAAATGGCCTTTTACACAAACTTATACGCAGTATCAAAACAAATTTCAAGATTCAAACCAACAAATATAAACGAAATGAAAATATTTATTGGTATTCATATTATTATGGGCTCTTTGAAATATCCTAGAGTACGTTTGTATTGGGAAGAAAATTTTCAAATTAATCTCATTTCGCGTAATATGACACGAGACCGTTTTTTCGCATTACGAACTAATTTTCATATAATTAATAATAGCACTATAAGTAAAGAAAATAAAGATAAATTTATCAAAGTGAGACCATTATTTGATGCAGTGTTAAAAAAATGTAATAGCCTACCTTTAGAACAAGACCTTTGTGTTGATGAACAGATGGTTCCTTTCAAAGGTCAACTCTCAATTAAACAATATATGAAAGGAAAGCCTATAAAGTGGGGGGTCAAAATTTTTTTATTATGTGGAGGTAAGAGTGGAATGGCTTATAATTTTATGCTATTTCAGGGATATTCAGAATTAGACAGTAACTTAGTAAAATCGGTGGGCTCTGGTGGTAGTGTTGTGTTACATTTAACACAGAATGTACCTCCGAACCGCCATTTTTTATACTTCGATAATTATTTTTCGTCATTTGGATTATTTGAGAGATTGCAACAGTTGAACATTTACGCGGTTGGTACAATTAGAACAAATTGGTTTGCACAACCACCATTTTTAAGTGACAAACAAATGAGGAAAATGGGTAGAGGCACTGCATTTGAAGTTACCACAGATATGAATAATTGTAATATAGGACTTTTGAAGTGGTTTGATAATAAAGCAGTTACTCTTGGTTCTAATTACATAACATCTGGAGAAGTTGACAAAGTTGAGCGTTGGGACAAAAAGAAAAAGGCATATGTAGAAATCGAAAGGCCAGAAATTGTAAGAAGATATAATGATTCAATGGGTGGTGTTGACAAAATAGATCAGTTGATTAGTTACTATCGTATTTTAATTAGATCTAGAAAATGGACATTACGAATGGCTATGCATGCATTCGATATTGCCATTACAAACAGTTGGATTCAATATACCAAAGAGGCTGAACAGTTAAATATCCCTAAAAAAAATCTATTAGATTTATTACATTTTAGAATAAATTTAGCGAAAGATTTAATTACTTTTGAAAAGCCAATAACATCAAAACGTAAAGGACGTCCGTTGTCAACCCCATTAAATGAACCGTCTCAACCGTACAAAATATCAAAAGTAGACTCTCAAAGACCCACAGAAGCAGTTAGAACAGATACTATTGATCATATACCAGAATTCGATGATAGGAAATATGCCACGAAGTGTAAAAACAAAAAGTGCGAAGGACGAAGAACCCACGTGTATTGTTTAAAGTGCAATGTACATCTTTGTCTCGACAAAAAAAGTAATTGCTTTAAAGATTTTCATATTAACAAATAAGATATGTTGTTACCTATTATTCTATACCTATATGTATAATGTATATATATATAATTAAATATTTATAAAGGTTATTATTATTATTATTATTATACAAAAGAGACTGTAATTTTATGATTTGGTGAACTATTTTTATTGTTATATTTGATAAAGGTTATTATAATTATTATTATTTTACAAAAAAATACTGTAATTTTACGATTTGTTGAACTATTTGTATTGTTAAAAAAGCGCAGAAGACTGTATAATTTTATATGTTTTAAAGGTTTTAAAAATAAATTTGATTTGATTTGTTTTACTAAATTTGTTTGTTAATATTAAAAAAAAAAATAATAAATATTGACTCCACGAAGACCCAAGGTACACTATAGTGTACCGACTTAAAACTTCGCAAAAAAAAATGCTAAAATTTCGAAACTTGGCAAAATTGATTTCAAGGCTATAAATATAAATATGACGAAAAAAAAGAATTTTTTATTTTATTTTAAAAAAGTCGGGTCTGAAAGGGTTAATTCACACACATGAGCCTTATATTCGGCCAATAATATCTAGGCAAATTGTAAACAATATCTGTAAGAGAAAAGCAGTGGATGATACCAGTAATAAACCAAACAAAATCATACTAAAAGAGATTGGAGAAAATGTAGAAGCTTCTCAATTTACTACGACAGACATCAAAAGGTTGAGGAAAAATATATATGAAGCTCGACGAAAAGTGTTACCTGCCAAACCAACAAATTTACAAGAAGTCCACGAATTTTTAGAAACATTAGATTTAAAAACAAAGCAAGGTGAAGATTTTTTGTTAATAAATGATAAACAAAAAAATATTGTTATTTTTTCATGTTATACGAATATTTTATTACTAAAAGAAGTTGACACATTATACATGGACGGAACATTTAAGTATTCTGCACGGTTTTTTACCCAACTGTTCACGATTCATGGGCTCAAAAATGGACACTATATTCCTTTAATATTTTGTTTACTGCCTTCTAAAACTACAGAAATATATGCATATACATTTCAGTTGATTGTTGACAAATGTTCTACATTAGGCGTGCAATTATTACCGCAGTATATAACTACAGATTTCGAAAAATCCATAATAAATGCCATACATGAAATTTGGCCACTAACCCAAATTATCGGATGTAGGTTTCACCTCACCCAAGCATGGTATCGTCAAATTCAAAAATTAGGACTATCCACTGCTTACCAGGACCAATCTTCAGAAGTAGGAAAATGGTTGCGTCATACTTTTGGCTTACTTTTCTTAGATCCAACTGAAGTTTTTGAATGTTTCATAGACAACTTTATGGCTGATCGACCCACAAATGACCAAGTTAGTAAATATTCAGACTACTTAGTAGACAATTATCTGACCGATAATTGCGATTATCCTCCAATACTTTGGGCATCAGCAAGTTCGAGTTTAAGACGAACCACCAACAATTGCGAATCATTCCATTCGAATTTTAATCGACATTTTTATAAGGAATCACCGTCTATCAATACTTTAGTAACCGTTTTAATTAATGAAGTACAAACTGAAGTCTATGTTAAACTAAGAAGTACCCATCTACCAAACGTGGCACAAGATCGTCGAGTTCGCGACAGACAAAAGAGAAATAAACAATTTTTAAGTCAGTATACAAATGGAGATCTTGACAGGTAGTGTGCAGACTAACTATTTGAATTTAATGTCGCAATATTTATATTTTTTTTAAATTTCCAGATATGACTTTGTAAAAGAAATCTCATACAACTATAGTAAAGTGAGCGCCCAGTAAAGTATAAGTAGTAATATAGTAGTAATAGTATAGTAAAATTATAATATGATTGACATGTATATTGTATATATTATAATATTCAAACATTATTCCAATACTAGACTAACTTTAAAGTTAAAGTAATATCATACAACTATAGTAAAGTATAATTAGTAATATAGATAATATATAATAATATTTATAATTTGAATGTTGTTTGTTTGTATATGATAATGCTATAACACAATACCTAATAATGTTTATTTAGATACCAACCTAATGGTTTTTCAATTATTTATGTAATGTATATAATATATTATAATTTTTCAATCTTTAATAGATAATGACAGACATGTATATTTTATATAATATAATATTCAAACATTATTCAAATTCTAGACTTACTTTTTAGATTTGGCGGAAAAGGGCAAGGTACACTTTTGGCGGAAAAGGGAATCGAACAATTTATGATTTGGCGGAAAAGTGAATTGGGGGAAAAGGGAAAGGTACACTTTTGGCGGAAACCGGCCATGCCCATTAATACATTATATAAACAATGAAGATAGCTTTTCAAAAACTGGTTTTCCTCAGGTTTGGGAGAAACCATCAAAAGTGGGGGAAGAAAAATATAAAAAAGGTAGAACAATTGAACAGCTCTTTCCAACCAAAAAAAAAACTTAAAAATGAAATACTAAGTATTAGCATTGATTTTAGAATATACAGATAAACGGTACTGTGTATTATTGTGGCGACCAGTTATGCGACGGCGACCGCAATAGAGCGCTCTAGTCGCTGACGGCAAAGGTGGTGTTCCTCATCATAGTATGAATAGAGGGAAGTGGTTATTCGCGGCGCGGGGTAATGATGTATATTTGAAAACTCAAGTCGTGCATTGTTATCGCATGCGCCCGTTAATTTGACCAATATTATAGTATTATCGTTGTATTGTTATTATACTGTATTTTCCGGATGGCTCTGGCGATCGCCGTTCACAATATTATATAATTATATTGCTATCGTAATCTTTGTACAACAGTATTCGCATGGGACTTGTTACGGTATCTATAAAATATTGATTTTAGAATATATATTATAATATAGTATATTCTAAAATCCTTAGGTCATATTATACTAGTATATGATTTAAGATAAAATTAATGCTATAAAGTAGGTACTACAGTTGAGTTGAACAACTGTTCTGTTATAATTATTGACATTTAAAAAAAAAATTTCTTATAACTAAATTAAGTTTTAATTTAAAGTTCTTATAATGCCTGGTAGTACGTGCCAATATTTGAACTGCTGTAAATCCTCCAGTAAATTTCCAAATTGTAAATTTTATCGTTTTCCAAAAGACAATAGATTAGAAACGTGGAAAATTAATTCAGGTATACACGTAAATATTATTATTCATATAAGTTTTATGAACATATTTTAAGTAAATATAATTTTAAATTTAGGAAACATAAAATTATTTTCGATTGATGGTGAAAAGTGTTATAATCGGTATTTATGCCAGGAGCACTTTTCACCAGATTCATTTATGAACCAGGTTTCAAAAAAACTAATAAATTCAGCTATTCCTTATAAATATAATGACATTGACCAACCAACATCAAGTGGTGAATACTATTTTCTTATTTTGTTGTAATTAAATATAATTTTCTATACACGGAGAAATATTTTGACTCTTTTAGTGTTATTTATAAACATTTGAAATTAAAAATATCGTTAATTTTCGTAAATTGTTTAACTTTATTGTAGGCAGTAGTTTGAGTGTTGGACTAGTTGTTTCCGAATTTTCGCCTACAACTCCCATTAGATTTAAAAAATCAAAAGATTACACAAAAATCAGAAATACAGAGTGTGTTGAGCTAGTATTTCCTAGTCCTTCAAAAGATACTACAACCAATATATCCGATATAATTGATATGCCTAGTCCTATTACACCAAAGAGAAAACAAAATTATGATATGGACGTTGATACTCCTAGGAAAAAAAAATTAAAACAAAAAATATTTAATCAAAAACATATAATGCAAAATAAAAAAAAAACACATTTCCAAATTGAAAAATAGAATAAATAATTTAAAAAACCGTAACCAATTAAAAAATTTAATTTCCTCACATAATTTTCCATCCAATAATTCAAGAGCTATTGTTACAATGCAGTTTAGAAATAAACGTCGCCAATGGACCACCGAGGAAAAAAATCTAGCATTAACAATGTTTTATAAATCACCAGCAACATATAATTTCTTAAGATTACAGAACCTTAACCTACCAGGTCCGTCGACAGTCCGAGGTTGGATTGGTCAATCCAAATTTTTACCAGGTTTCAATAAAATATTTCTCGGCCATTTAAAAAAAAAAATTTGAGTATAAGGAGTACAAAGAAAAAGCCTGTAGTATTTCTTTCGATGAAATGTCAATAAAAGAATTTTTAGTGTATTCTAAAGATTTCGACTTTATAGAAGGTTACGAAGATCTGGGTAGATACGGAAGGACAAGTAATACTGCAAATAGCTGTTTAGTTTTCATGGCAAGAGGTATATATTCACCCTGGAAAATCCCTGTTTCTTATTTCCTTGCTCATTCTGCTGTTAAACATGCACTTCTCAAAAACCTAATTATAAATGTATTGCAAGAACTTTTTGATATTGGTATTTCACCCAAAGTTATAATTTGTGATCAAGGTTCGAATAACCAAAGTGCCCTGAAATCGTTAAATGTTACGGAAAATAAGCCCTATTTTTATGTAAATGAAAATAAAATTATTTCTTTATTTGACACGCCTCATCTCCTTAAAATTGTAAGAAATAATTTTATCGGAAACACTTTTAAAAAGAATGAAAAAATGATGTCTTTTAATGATGTCATAGCAACTTATAACATAGACAAAAAAAATAAAAAAAGTAACGCTCTTCTTAAAATAACTGAGGCTCATATACACCCTAACTCATTTCAAAAAATGAGTGTTAAATTGGCTACTTAAATTTTTAGTCACTCAGTGGCATCTGCTTTACGAACATGTATATCTACAGCCGAATTGAAAAGTAAAACTGCATCCGATACAGCAGATTTTATAGAGTTCATGAATAATCTATTTGACTGTCTAAACAGCAGAAATTTGTTCAGTGATAATCCATATAATTGTGCATTAACCAATTTCGGCGTAGTTAAACAATTTCTAGTAAATGCAAAAAATTATTTCAATGATCTTTTCAAAATCAATAGTAAAAGCAAAGTAACTCGCCCACCATGCTTTAGCGGATTCACTCAAACTATAAACGGAGTTTTGAGTTTTTTTGACGATGAAAAAAAAAACAATAATATTCAGTTCCTATTTACAAATAGATTAAATCAGGATACACTAGAAAACCTTTTTTAAATTTTCCGACAGAAAGGTGGGTATAATAAAAATCCTACGGCGAGAACAATCAGAACTTCATTCAGAAGCACATGCGTGTTTTCCTTAATAACTTCAAAAGGTACTAACTGTGAAAATAGTCAAAACATAAACGATCCTGCTTTAGTACAAGATGTTATTACACCTGAAAAAAACATTAATGAAGGGTCAGAATCGTGTTCGGACACAGAATCCTCGTCATCGTCTTCTTCAACAATCAAAGTAATATCAGAAAAATGTAACACGAAAAAAATTAATGAAGCTATAACGTTGGAAGACTGTTCAGTGACATATTTTTCAGGATACCTGGCTTATAAATGTTTAAAAAAAATTAATTGTATCGAATGTAAGATAAATCTAATAATAGAAAAAAGTTTGAATGATAAGAATCAAATACTGTTAATTCATAAAAATTATTCTGATATCGAAAAACATACAGGACTCATGGCGCCGTCAAAACAATTAAATCACGTAATAGATCGTACTTTGTCTATATTTGAAACAATATTTGAGAAATTTCAACATAAGAAAAAATTAAGATCGAACTTATTTTAACAGTTTTGAAAAATGATGAATTAATATCAAATTGGATTGACGAAGAGAATAACAAGTGCACAGATCATTATGTTTCTATTTTAGAAAAATTATTAATATGTAAAATTTTTAGGACTTCAAAAACATTTTCAACTACAACTCATCAAATCAAATTAGCAAAATTAAAAATTCTGAGTCATATTTAGTTTTAAGTGTACCTCTATGTAAATTTGACGTATTTAACTGAACTTTGTAACTTCTTGATTTTAATAATTATTTTTCAAATTGATTATAAATCAATTATTTATGATGTTTACATACAATTTAAAAATGTTAAATGAATTATTACAAATAAAAATAAACAGTTTAATCTTTATTTTATTAATATTTATTTTGTTAATATTATATATTATGTGAATACGTAAAGGTGAATGTGATTGTGTTTCAAAGGAAACAAAGTACCTAATAACCGGTCTCCGGTTGTATAATGTAGATAAGATTTTATGCCAGCACGGCAAAAAAAATAATTAAATGTTCACGGTAAATACTAAAAGAATACTACAACGACCTCTGTCGTGAACAAAATTGTGGTCGCTGAATATTCCTATATCACCACTTATCTGTATATTCTAAAATCAATGGTATTAGCCATTATGACTTGGTTAATACCTATGATATATTGTCAATTAATTGTGGTGTAAATAAGTTGATACAAGAGGAACTAATGTCAGAAGATGATAGAGAATGTAAAATGTGTTTAAATGAAATAATAGATAGTATTGAAATGGAAGAAATATTTATGAAAAATGATAGGTTAATGAATTCAGTTCTCGAGAATCAATCAAGTTGTGATCACAGCTATGTTACTCAACTCATTAAATTTCCTTTGAATAAAAATGAGGATAAGTTTTATTTTAATATGATTGTAGTGAAAAAAGAAGGAGTTACATCTATTTTCAATAGCACATTGGAACAATCAAATTGTAACAAATGGACAGAACACAGAAAAGTAAGGATTTCTGCAACTAAATGCCACAAAATAAAAATTTGTAAAAATATTTCAGATGAAAATCAACAAAAAATTGTTAAAATTATTTCTAATGATGTGAAATTAATTGATAAAGCAGCGTTAAATATAGCATATGGTACACAAACTGTAATGATAGCTATTGAAACATATTGTGAAATTTTCAACAAAAAAGCAATAAAAGCCGGACTTATAATTCATTCCAAATACCCTTGATTATGTGCATCACCAGATTCATTGGTTTTATCTCAAAATGGCGAAATAAATAAAATCTTGAAAATTAAATGCCCTATAAGTTGCAAAAACAAACCTATAGTGGATGAAGACACAGGAAATCTAAATTTAAAATATTAGAAGTATGAAAATGGAAAAGTAGTACTAAAGTCATCTCATCAATATTATACACAATGCCAGATTTTAATGTTTGTTTCTGAGTTAAATGAATGTGATTTATTTTATTATTTATATATAACACTATAGATCCATTATTAATAACTATAAAAAAAGATGAATATTTTTAAAGTAGAATGTTTTTATTTCAAATATTATTTACCAAAATTGAGTGTGTTTTAACAATACTGTTAAAAATATAAAAATATAAAAAAACATACAAAATAATGTAAATGTAAAAAATATAAGATATACATACTTATAACTAGGTATTATGTTAATATTATTAAAAACAGAATAATTTTTCTTTTAATTAAGGTTAAGGTAATAAAGTTGTTGAATAAAAATGATTGTATACAATATAACATAAATTGTTTTTAAAAAAGGGGGGGGGGGTGTAACATGAAATAGTGTGAAATCGTATTGCACTTGTAATTAGTCACAATCAAAATTTCATTTGCTATCATTTTTTATTATTGGAGGTTGTAAATTTGTCTGAACACAACACATATGAACAATATCATCTATATGAGGTAGAAGCTCTATTTGTATTTTATTTAACACTCTGTGAGTTTTTAACCTAGCAAAAGAATCTTTCTACATGGATTCTGATGCTAGCAATGGTAGTAAGTATGATTAATGCTGTAATAAGACACTATTATATATTTTTATATGACGAATACAACTGTTCAATCATAATTTAAAGATCAAAAGAACTTTATGAGTTATGGCCATTATTTTACATGACCGCCAAGTAATGGTGTACAACAGTAACGCCGACTTTTTCACCCCAGAGCACTAGTAGTACACATGCACAGCGTCTATAATTTAAATATAAGTAATAATTTAAAAAAAAATGCCTATTAACCTTTAGTGACGCGCGCGGGGTAATTATTTACCCCAGTCTATTTTTAAAATGCTATCAAATATTCTTTGGGTTTTCCACACTCATGCGGGTCATGCTATCTTATAGTCACTATCATACAATCATAAAAACGTAACAATCTGGATTTAATTACAATCAGTACGTGAGTAATCGTTGACTAAATTGGTTGTGTTTGTAGTTCGGTAAAAATTTACCCCGCGCGCGCTTATTTTTATTAAATTATAGTCGTTTTTTGTAAGTATGGACGAATTAGAACGCCGGCGTATTGCATGCCTATTGGATGACATAAGTGACGAGGAATTGTGGGGTGGTACATCTTATAATATATTTCTTTACATTATTAGATAATGTAAAGAAAAAAGTGTTTTTATATTAACGGAAAATAATTACCCCACGCGCGCAACTATATGGTCTGATACCGCGCGCGTCACTAAAAATTAATCATTTTAATAATTTATGGATTCTTTAAATTTTACTTTTTAAAGTATTAATATTATTTTAAAACAGAATTTGTCAAACAAAAGTCAAAAATTATTAACGATTAACATTAAAAACAATTTGTCTTTTACAATGTACTTTCAGAGCTCAACTGTACATACTCCTTCAAAAGTTGATTGGTTGAAAGGTCCTTAGATTTATTAATTTTCTCTGTTGCCAATTCGAAAGTTTTATTTTTGCACAGAGGTAAACTTTGATACAATCGATCACTAAATCCAGGATAAGCCACGTCAAAGTCCTTCAAAATCTGAAAGAATGTTTTATATTTATGATGAAAGACACAAATATATTTAAAATATTTCCCATACTCGCAAGAGCAGGTTTTCTTAAAGATGGAAATTCCGCCATATACTTAGCAATAGTTGAACTATCTTGAGACATTAATTTCTTTAGTCGAGTATTAGCAGTAATGATCCAGTTGTTTTCAACAATATTCCACGGATCGCTTGAGTTGTGCAACCAATTCAAGTGTTCTTCAATTAATGCTTCATTATTTTCTGTTTTGTCGTCTAATGAGCGTAATGATTCTAGTGACAGAATGGGAGATGAATGTCCTGATAAAGATGATGTACTGTTTCTAGATGGACTGATTAATCCAGATTTACGGTAATCTCTTCTTTTATTATAAAGACAGTCGAGTAGTTTCCCTTTCGTTGCTCTTTTAAGTTCTGGCCCATAAGATATATATGGTATGAAATATGTGGCAGTATGTTCCTTATTAAAAATTGTCGTTATTTGGTATGCCAAATCTTGTAATCTTGATGATGGTACTTTGCGATTGACATCATCTTGAAGTTCTTTGTTGATTATTATATTACATAAACGCTTTCGGCAAATACTATCTAGTAGTCCACTTTGTGAGTAAGTTGCCAATAACGCTCTACCAGCATTTGCACTCTTGAGCAAATCTAATAGCTCCTGGGAAAAAAAATAAATAGAATTATCACTAATTTGGAAGTTAAGTTTTATTTAAATTAAAAAATATAATCCAAAATGAGAAAGTTTAACAGAATTTTAAACAAAAGTCTACATTAACTTAAAATAATTTCATAAGTTAAAATTTAAGTTTGAAGTAATAATGCATGAGTTTAAAGTATTGAAAATTTACTTGATTAAATGCATATAGTAAGTTGAATACATTGTATACTTGATGATTTAGATTACAATTTTTACTTACTGTGTTTAATTGCTCAGCTTCAGATACATCTTGAGATGTACTACTGTTTTCTTTGATAGATAATTCATCAAGTTGAAGATACACTGTATTATCTTCAAGAGATTGCGGTGATAAAATCTAAGGATAAAATTGTAAACTACAGTTAGATATCTATAAAAAAATTACATTAATTCGATTTTTGGTAATAAATTTTAAAAAACAAAACTAACAAGTAACAAGTAGAGTATATTATTCTCGATCAATGTAAAATTTTAAGTTAAATTGAGTAAATAATAAAAATAATAAAACGATGTATTTTAAGTGTAACAATACATAATTTACTGTGAAAAACTAAATAGGTACAGTTTAAGTGTAAATATTCTCCATTAAATAAAATATTTGATCAAAAATAGACTAAATTTTAACTAAGTTCAAAACGAAGTAAAGAAAAATGGCAATGCCTAATAAACTTTAAAAATATTAAATTAAATTATTGACAAATATTAGAATATTAGCTTTTAACTAAATCAATATAAGGATATGAAGTAAACCTTAGTATGTCTAGAACAATGCAAAATACCTTCTTTAGAAGTGTCTTGTACTGTCAGAGCTAGCAATTTTTGTCTAAAATAAATATAATTTAGTAGGAATTTTCTGACAAAAGCTAACATACCTGAGATAAACCACTGTTGCCTATTGTTTGGAAGCTGCAATTATCTTCAACTGCTAGCTAAACTACTGCTAGATGTTTGTGAATCAGTAACCTTAAGAAATAAATTTTAAGATTTAATCAACAAGATGTGATTTCTTACACAAAAATGAAATGTAAAACTTTAGGTATCTAAATTAATAAACAAATCTTAAAATTAAATCTATTAGGTGTATGCTAACAGTTATATTATCACATTTTAAATAGTACCAAAGCAATAAAAGCAATGACTAATTTAATAACAAGTGATTTGTTTGCACCCATGTATTTGTAAAAATGTGTGGAGGGTGGTACTGATATAGTTGAGAAATAGAAAAAAGCGGGTAAGTCGTGGATGTCGCTCTGTTGTACAGTAGGTTACTGTAATGGATGGGATTAAATTTGAATGCAATGATAGGTATATCATTGTATACGAAAAACGATTCTGAATGAAGATGATTTGTCAGTCTAGGATATATTATATTTAAATATTGCCATATATTCTATTTTAAACAAATATTTTATTTTTCAATTAGGACGCATTTTGCATAAGGAATGATTAATTCCATGTCAAAATAAATAGGTATGTCAGCAACATTCTTATGCGCATATTTCTCACTTTTTAGTTTTTACAGTGTGTTACGTTCTCCGCCTCTCATTGGTTGCATATACCAAAGCATTAATATCGGAGAACCTAACACATAGGAAAAGTGGAAATACGCACGCAAGATTCAAACACGTATTGTTGCTGACATACCTTTATATTTTGTCATGGGTTAATCAATTTTTCCAAAAACATTGCATGTAGTTATCATAATTCATAATACCTTATATTATCATAGATATACATATACCAGCTGGTATACCAAAGCATGATTGTAGACGGGACGGGTACAGTTTTCCCGATTTTGATAACAACTGATAACAGCGAACCTGAAAAGAACGAAAAAAAAGGCTCTTGCCAACCTATAAAAGTTAGCACAAATCCGAATTCCCGCAGCGATTAAATAAAAAATAAAAATATCAGTTTAATACCAATAGTGATTTTTCCAAAAATTCATACCGAGAAATTTAGTCTTCTATAAAATAAAACCCTGTTTAGTTAGCTTTCAATCTGTGAAGTTAGGCTTTAATCATTATAAATTTCAACTTAATTTTAATTCATTGATCTAAATTATTTTAATCTCTATATTAAGATTTAGATTCATTTTATTACAAGCAATTTGGCTTTTAAAATCGTACTAAGGGTTACTATTGTACTACAATATATTATATTACTAATATAGTATTATAATTTTTTGATTGAAGTGCAGCTTTAATATTAGAGAATGTATTTAAACTTACTGAGCTACATGAAATAAATTGTGTATACTAATTTGAATATGCCAAACAAAACTAATTACTAATTAGTAATTACCCATATTTATTAGAAAGGTATATAATTTATTTTAATTTTTAAAAACATAATTTACTTTGGTAATGTAATTAAGTTATTTTTGTAAATATTATTAAATTCTTACAAGCTTAAATTATATAATATTATATATTTTGTTAGTTGAATAAACGTAGCATAGTTAATTAGAACAAATTTAGTAAAACAATATAGTGTTCATACATCCAGTAACTGAATTTTCATGAAATAAATTTTATTTGTTTATTTGTAACTTTATAATAACACATTTTTGTGTGATAAACTATTCTATTCATTTATATATTTAATAGATATCAAACGTTATGCCATAATTTTTTTCTATATTAATAATTAACAATGCAATATTGTTAGTAATTGCTTATACGTTTATAGTTTTTAAATATTTTGTAAACAATTATTTTTTGAGACAAGTAATTTAGTAAATAATTGGTATAATATAAATATAATTATATTATAAACTAAACTTATAATAGGTATTATTTATATTATAACAAAATGGTATTTTGCTATCTGCTGTAAGCAGTTTCTTTACTTATTCATCAAATTTATAATAACTATAATATTTATGTACACATTCTTATCGTGTTAAGTTATTAACATAAAATGACATTATATCATGCTTTTTCTAGTTGGTAAAAAAATGAACAAAATTATATTTATATTGTTTTATTAAATACTTACCTATTCATTTTTATTTCTGTTTCAGCCTGGCTTGCAGTATAAATTTCAACAGCGTTATTTCAAAACTCAGTTTACACACAGTCGTGTATACATTTTTCATACAGACTGGACATTCTTTTTGGTTTTATATCTAGATATTTTTCTTTTAAACTATCAAAATTAATGTTTTTAGTATTTGCATTTTTTGGTATTACAAAAATAAAAAAGTTTCTTAAATTTATTTTATTCCAAACATTTAAAATTATTTATAGAGTTTTAGTTGTGTGACAAACTGATTGTTTAAAAGGCTATCTCCCAATATGCGGTCTACCTCCATTTTGTGTGCTATGTAACTATAAATATGAGTATAGTATGCGGTCTATCAATGTATAGCTGGGAATTCCGCATCATTTATATTTATTATCTTTGGAGGCCTCTTAGACTCAAAATCGTTAAAAAAATGTATATCTACTAATGAAGACCTCTTAGATAGGTACTTAGCCAAGTATTGGTGGCGAGGATTAAATAAAACAGATAATATTTTTGATGCTTTCCTTTGAGATATGAAATTATGCTTTGTGGATAATTTTGTGGATCCTTAATAAATTAATTTTTTTTTTATACTTTAAAATACTTTTATATTATTACGGTAGATAATTTTGTAGATCCTTAATAAATAATAAATAACATTTTTTTATACTTTAAATTATACTTATATTGTACTTTATTACTTTAACACTATTACGGTAGACCGCATATTTTTGAGATAGACCGCATATTGGGAGATAGCCGTTTAAAATGTATTCAACTGTATCAACCTTTCCAGTATTTATAATTTATTTGTAAATATATTTTTTTAAATTATTTCTTCAAATTAGCCGAAGTTTAAATAAGATTCACATTTTACATTATCTTTATTATTATTATATAAAATTATACTTTACTAAACGTTCTAACTCTTGGATTAATAATCCAATAACTTGTTTAGCTACTAACTGTTCTGTTATAATTATTAATTGTTTATGTTCTTTTTCTTGAACACATCCTTGCTTTTGAAAAGAGAGCTAATGTTTGATTAATGTATCTTCTTTACAACATTTATGATCTTTAAAACGTCTTGAATGATATCATTATATTTAAAACATATTATTATTAATGCAATTTACAATAATTAGTTATAACTTGAAAAGGCAAAAAGTTTATAAATTATTTAACCCTATTCATTTCACCACCTTTATTGAATTTTAAAATATGCTCCAGATTATGAGAAAAACTATTTAACTTTATTCACTCTAAAATTGTTCATAAATACACAATTAGTTGAAAGAATACAAAGTTTTATGTATAGTATTTTCAGTACATAATGTGGGTGTTCTTTGCTCCTTGAATAAGATAATAATATACAGACAATATCGTACATATTAAGAAACTATCAATATAATGTTCGTGTATATTATGTGAGCAGTTATATATTCACCCCACATTCAGAAATATTGGTGCAAGTTTAAAATATGAATAATGACTCCCTGTTAGTTTCCTTTCACAGTTTTTACATTTTTCTAACATTGAATTAACTTTTGGTAAAAATAATCATGCTGAGTAGGTATAAATTTATTTAATTCCAATACCTATGCTTAAAAATTACAATATACTTTATCATATGTATTGAACATAATATATTTTTACAATATAACTGACTTTTGTCGCTTTTAAATATTTTTCATGTAGCCAATTTTATGCTCCTTTTGCGCCCCCATTGATGAATTAAGTATACAATTTAAGATTAAAAGATTAATTTAAATTTGAAATCAGTGATGAGTTGTTTCAACGTAAAATCTCTAGGTAGCACGTTTTTGAAGTAATTTATCACAAAATTAAAAAAAAAAAGAATTCATCTAGAAAATCAAGAATTTCAGAAAATGACCGATAGAGAACCTACCCAACCTCAAATAAGTTCAATTCAGAATGCAGTATTCATAAATAAACCACCTTGAAATACAAAATAAATTATGTATTGTGTTTATTAATTTCCGCGTTTTTAGCATTCTATTGCTGTGTTTTGTAACGGTTTTTGCGAGACGTTTTTCCCAGTTTCCCACCCCACCAAGACGACTCATGTCATATCATTACGATTCACAAAGTACGGGAAACGACTGACTCGCTAAACCTCTCTCAAATACGACGGTACTTGTGTAATAGTTGTGTCTTGCATGCTTTTGAGCTTTTGGTATTATTCAATATTGTCTTAACCGCATACTATTTTTTGAACGTACTATCGCACGTTTTTTTAAAATTTTGACCATAGGTCATATTTTCAGATTTTATTAGTGCTACTGCACGTTGTTTTTAAAACTTTGACCATAGGTCATATTTTCAGATTTCATTAGTGCTGTCGCACGTTGTTTTTAAAACTTTGACCATAGGTCATATTTTCAGATTTCATCAGTGCTGTCGCACGTTGTTTTTAAAACTTTTGACCATAGGTCATATTTTCAGATTTTATTACTGCTGTCGCACGTTGTTTTTAAAACTTTGACCATAGGTCATATTTTCAGATTTCATTAGTGCTGTCGCACGTTGTTTTTAAAACTTTGACCATAGGTCATACCACCGACTTGTAGCTCGTGTGATTCCCTGTTTCGTGCTTCGTTTTTTTTAGATTCTTGATTCAAAGACATGATGAACATCGAAGAAGAAGTCGGTCTTCCAGCTCATTTGTTGGATCATGATTATTTTCGTCCAGTTGTTTATGAGAACAACCCAAATGAAGATCTCACCGATGAAGATGAAGAAGTAGAAGTTCTTGAAAATGAAAGAGTTCCAGCAGATGAAGAAGTACTTGAAGAAGAAGATCCAGATGAAGAAAATGCTTTAAATCATGTACCAGTTACCTACACACTAATTCCGGGGATTCATCATGGTTCTAGGGTTTATGTTGATAATTTAGGTTTTAAGTACTACAAGCGTGAAGCCAGAGTTAACCGCATATATTTGGTATGTGAAAGGCAAAAAAGTCAGCTACATGATTTTTGTCCTTGTACGGCATCAGTAAGTACAGCACCTGTTGATAACAGAATCAAAGTTCGAAATCAACACAACCATGGACCTGGAGATATCAACTTACATGTACCTTTCTTGAGGGAAGCAATTGGTGCAAGGGGCATTGATCCTGAAAACATGTCTGTTTCAGTTAGGACTGCATACAATAATGCAATTGTTCAGTAAGTTTTTGGATTAATATACTTTATTTAACAAACTATTTCTATTTTTTAAACATTATTCACATATTTATATATTTGTATTTACAGTTAGGTAGGTAACTAATAAATTTGAAAGTATTATAATAAAATGTTTAAACATTTCTTAAATTATTTGCTCGGTTATTTATTATTAATAGGTATTAGGTACTGTTGAATTTAATTCAACTAATTTGCTAATTCTATATAATTATGTTATATTATTATTATGTTCATTAGGTTTATTTTTATAATTTTATGGGTGAATATATATTATAATATTTTATAGGCCTTACATAAAAAATAAATTAAGTAGGCCTAAGTTATATTATACTTATTAATCATTGTTGCACAATTGTCAAACAACTATACATCATCATCAATTTCCTCTTTAAATACCTAAAACTATTTTACAATATATTATCAATATTATCAAATAATAAACCTACCTACTTCTATAATTTATATTATTGATAATTATTAGGTATAAATAATGTGTGTAGTTAAAAATGTGGTTTGACAGTTTATATTGAAATAATTAAATTAATTGAACAAATTAAAAAAAATAAATTACTTAGATATAATATAACATTATAGTATACCAAAAAAGTTTTTATTATTTATATAAAATTAGTTTTTAACTATGATAGTGTATGCTATAAAAAAGCTGTTTTTTTTTCAGAACAGAATTTTGTATGTATGCATTTTTGTCCAATAATTTTTTCTTATTATATCCACTGAATGATAGATGTTTGATTAATTAATATCACATTGTATATACATGAAACAGAAGATTTTAAAATAAATGTTTGATGCCTGGAACTTGTCAAGTTTTGTAGTTATAAATTTTTAATTTTGGTGCATATTAAATGTGTTTTTCTATTTATTATATTTATCTTTATTCCTAATACTTGATTATAATTTTTTGGTTTAGACAGTTAACACATAGGTATTTCTGTTCGCCAATTATTCAAGTTTATAATTTTTAGTTAATTAATATTTAATTTTTTTAGGTATCCAGAAGCTGCTAACAATTACACATTTATGCAAGGACAGAGAAGATGGAAGAGGATGCGGAGGTCACGTCAACCAAACGGTGGACGCATACCTGAAAACATCCATGAGCTTGCTGAAGCATTGACCCGACCAGAGAATGCTGCCTACAGTCAAACACTTCAAACACCACCATCAACATTCTTCCAGCAAGAACTACTAGTCAATGGATCAAGCGAAGGTGTTATATTTGCAAACCTGGATGCAATTAGGAGATTTAGAGAAGAGTTGGCCACAGTTACAACAGTTGGAATTGACGGAACATTCAAGACTGTTCCTGCTGCTCCTGCAGACTTGAGAAGTTTTCTGACTTTTCAAGTGGTATTTAAGAGTGTATCGTTCCCAATGGTGTATGTTCTTCTTAGAAGTCGGACAGAAGAAACTTACATTACATTATTTAATATTGTTCGACAAATTTTACCTTTAAACTATAATTCAATTAGATTTGTTACAGATTTTGAAAAAGGACTCATGAATGCAGTTCAACAAGTTTTTCCAGAAAGCAGATTGGGATGTTGCTGGTTCCATTACACCCAATCAATTGTGCGGTATTGTCATCGAAAATTGAATGGTGTTTTGGATTTAGTCAAGAGAAATCCTGAAGCAGCTCGTGTTTTCAGAATGGTTCTTGCACTGCCTCATCTGCCAGCTGATAGGGTCATCCTCTATGTCCTCAGTTTTGTATGTATGATGGTTTCAGGGCCATCATGCAGTATGTTCAACAATTTCCTGAAGTTGAACAGGGAATGAGAAATTTTTTAATTGGATATATTGAGCATTATTGGTTTTTTCAGGTCCGTCCAGAGTTTATCAGTGTTTTTGGAGAAGACTATCGTACTAACAACTATTTAGAGTCATTTCATTCAACATTACTGGCGCAAATGGGATGTCATCCTAATATTTGGGATTTTCTCCGTGAGTCAGATAATGTCTGAAGTGTTTTGTGTTGCATCTTTGTCCTAAATGTTTGTAATTATAATGTGTTATGAGTTACATGTTCAATAGTGTGTTACAAATAAGTAAGTTAATTTATGTGTATTTTAATTTTAGTTAAAAACCAATTGTTTCTTTCCTTATAGCCTAGGCGATGATTATTATATTCTTGATAATATTTTTAAAACATGCTTTTATATACTATTGTAGTTGCTTGTTTTATGTGTAATGCTTGTACTAAGGTCATTGGTTTTTTAATTTATTATTTTTTGTTTGTGTCCTAGCTTATCAAAATAATTTATAATATTTTTTTTTTAATTACATCACAATTATTTTAAAACTAGATTTTTGTTATAAATTAATACTCATTTATACATGAAATTCAGAATGTAATTATGAATTGACATTTTTATATAATATACAATAATTGTTAACTGTATTTCGATAACCAACATTTGTTATCCGGGACCTTTCATTGAGATACTTCCTCAGGACAATGGGTTGAAAAGCAGTTGTGTCCTGGCAAATCTGTGACATCTCACCTTAGCCTATTTATTTATGTTTGATTATTTTTCCTTAGGTTCAACATTTAGTTAATTTAATATTTAGCTTGATGTAAAACAATTTGTCTTTACTGCTGTAGTTTCTATAGTATATCATATTAATTTTATATGATTTATCCATTATTTGATAGCGCCATCTTTTATTTTAGGAAAGTTAACTTACATTGAAAATCAGTTTTCAGTTGAGTTTAATCAAGTACGGAATAATCTCAGGGTAAATGGTTACATACTTAACTTGTTCTAATTAATTTAAAATATAATATGATTTTTAATTTTATTAGGTGAGAGATGGCATATCAAGATCGGAACGAGTTATTGCCACTCATATTATTGCTCAAAATGTCCAGCGTCTTAATGAACAACAAGATCTCTTGTTGTTTTTGCGGAGTACCGGTCATCATAATGATGGATACGTTCAAAGGGAAATTGGACCATATGCACAGCCATGAAGAAGCCACTGTAATTCAATTTTAGTGTATTATATTTAGGTTATAATTATTCATTATTTTATTTAAATTTTATATACTGAGTTATATTTTTAATTGTTATATAAATTATATAGACGGTATTGTATTTTCTTTATAATGTTACCACAGTATTAATATTAGTTTTTCGTAAAATCATATTTTGTTTTAAATATTTAATATTTTCAAAGTGTTACATTTAATTACTTTTCTAATTGTTATCTAGTGTTATATATTTTATTTTCCTTGTACTATTCCCTAAAGCGATATTAGATATTAAGTACCTATTTTGATTTTTTGTAATAAATTATATTTGGGTTTTTAAAATTTTAAAATTATTACATTTAATTAATTATTATGTTGTGATCCTAGTATTTTGTTTGCCTGTACACTGTTCCATAGGTGGTAACTATAATATACTACTGCATGTACAAAATCTATTAGTTTATAAATTTTTCTAGTTTTTCAATATAACTAATTATCTTATCATTAATTGTGAATATTCAAATACCTACTGTGTAAACTGAACTGTGTGTTATTTTTAATGTATATGATTCGGTATCCTTTCAAATGTGTTTATTATTATGTATTATACATATATTTTGGAGAATAAATTAATAATACTGCATTTTTGAACAAAATATTAAGTTCAACTAGTCCTTATTAATTGTTAAATAACTGAAATAGTTATCCTAACTTGTTGTCTAACATGAATTTATTATAAATAAGTCCTTATACAATAAGCATCTAATTATCTTAACATCATCAATTGTGTTTAAGAATCCCATTATAAAAATGTAACTATTTTAGATACTTAAAAAAAAAATGTAATCTGCAATGTAACGTTTACGACTAATGGCCATTGTCACCGATGTCTTTTGATCGATAAAAAAAAAAAAAATTTAACCATAATGGACTGAAGAACACAACAGAAATAGAAGATATTCTAAACTAATATTTAGTATAATAAAATAATATACAACCTATACAGAGTGATTTTTTAAACATGCTCACCTAATTTGTATGCATTTATTCAAATTCTGATTTTTGAATTTTTAAATATGCTTGAAAACCATATCTCAAATTTGAGATTTTTGTACCACTTGGGAATGATCCTGTAACAGACAACAGTACAAACTTCTGTTTTTTCAAATATGAACTTTATTTGCTACTTATTATTCAGCAGACATTTATTGATATACTTATCTAAATAAAAATTTAGTTGTTCTTAAGTACCTACTATGTATTAATTGGATTAAGTAGCTACTAGTTATCAGTGTTAGATTAAATTAAGTTAACCAATAAGTAATAACCCTGTGTGACTGTGTCCTGTGATCTATAATAAGTATATTATTATTGCTTTACAAATTAGAATTAAACACTAATTATATATTCTAATTACCATAATTCAGCATTTCAATACCTAGTATAGCAGAATGTGCATAAATAATAATTAATAATAATTGTATTGTGGAATAATTTAATTACTATTCAGTATTCATTCTTTTTTCGTGGTTATATTTGGAACGCAAGTACGCAACTAGAATGCAACAAATATTTTACTTTTGAGTTTTTGATACCTACTCAGTTTATGTATTTTATTAGGTACATATTAAACATTAAAATAAATTAATGTACCTATCGTACGTATAATAAAAAATAAAAATTCGTTTTTAGAATTAAATTAGTAGGTACCTAGCTGGTGGCTAGGTAGTAAGGTATGTAAAATAGACCTCAAACATAGACACTGAGAATAGAATGATCGAGAATCAACAAAACAAACTACAGTTACGTTGTTGGATTAAGATTAACATAGGTGCCTATCTACTGTTAAATACGTTTTATAATATTCAGGGAAGGTAATAGTTTTGTGATATAATCGTGTAATAAACTAATAAATATAATAATATGTGAATATTAAAATGCAATTTCCACTAACTTTCAAAAATTATCATAGTGTGCAGTGGCACCGAACTAATTTTTTTTAGGTGTGGCAATGGACATTAATTTATGCCCACCCACCTACCTCTATGCAGTATGAAACCTAAGCCATGGGGGGCAAAGCCACCACCACCCCAAAGACACTACAGATTTTTTAACTTAGAAAATATAATTTTCATAAATAAATACCTATATATTATTTACTGCATTTTTGCATTATTTCAGTAGGCTACCCCTTTATAAATGTACACACAAAAAGTGGGGGTAAAGTCTATGTACAGCATAACTAGTCGAAATAATCCTTCAATTTAAAACTTTGGGGGTGGTTTCCAATGTAAAAGTGAACATCCTTGGTGCATTATAATGGTCAAAAGTTAAAATTTTCCAACAATAAAATTTTCAAAAAAATGGAGAAAAACAAAAAAAGAAATGAGCAAAACCAGTTTTCGACCAAATCGGTTTACTTATATGGTTGCAATTCAAAAACTAACCACTTTAAATACTTGAAATTTTCACCAAATGTTTATGTTAGTATTATCTATATACAGTTTAATTTTCAAAATGCTTTGACTTTTATTGAGCTATTTATAGACCACTGAAATTTTCGATTTTTATGATAATTTTTTTTTTTAAAGGGTCAGTAAAAAAATTTTGGATGACCAAAAAAACTTGAAAATTTAAAACAAGATTCCTCATGAGTTATTCTTATTGTAGCTAAAAAAAATTAAAAATCATTAGAGACAATTTTTTTTATAAGCGTTTATAGTTGAAATTTTTACGAAATCTGCGAAAACGCGAAAATTTGCAAGTAATTTTGAAGTTGAAAAATTATAAATTTTTTTGCGTTTATAACTAAGAATTAAAAATACAACACTAAGTTTTCTATAAGTTTTTCTTCAAGTAGCTATAGAGAAAACTCGAAGCATCATTAAAGGAAAAATTTTAAGTGCTTTTGAATTTTAAATTTTTACGAAATATTGTAACGATAACGATTTATCCTCAAACGATTTTAAATATTTGTTATTATTCAAAAAGTATAAGTCGTAGATACTTGAAAATTTCACCAGTTATTAAGATTGGCATTTTCTTTACATGATTTAATTTTCAAAATATTTTGACTTTTTTGAGATATTTATAAACAACTGAAATTTTCAATATTTCTGAAAATTTTTTTGGAAGGGTCGATAAAATTTTTTTGGCCCTATCAAAATACTTGCAAATTCAATACAAAGTTTCTCATAAGTTATTCTTATAGTGATTAAAAAATTATAAGAATACATAGGCACAATTTTTTTTTAATAGCATTTGAAGTTCAAATATTGACAAAAATTCGTCAACCCATGAATATTTGCAAATTATTTTGTAGTTCAAAATTCATAAAATTGTTTGTATTTATATCTAAGGTTAAAAAATTCAACACTAAATTTTCCATAAGTTTTGCTTCAAATAGCTATAGAGAGAATTTGAAGTGCCGTTATAAGAAAAATGTTTTGAGCGTTTGAGTTTTAAATTTTTATGAAATCGCGTAACGATAACGATTTATCCTCAAACCAGGTATATGTTATATGTATATGTATGATATAAGGTATTATAAATTATGATAACTACATGCAATGTTTTTGGAAAAATTGATTAACCATGCCTTATGCAAAATGCGTCCTAAAATATTTGTTTCAAAATAGAATATATGACAATATTTAAATATAATATATCCTAGATTGACAAATCATCTCCGTTCAAAATCGTTTTTCGTATACAATGATACCTATCATTGCATTCAACTTTAACCTACCCTAGTCAGAGGTCCATCTCACCCCCTAATATACAGCAGAGCGACATCCACTTACCCGCTTTTTTCTAGTTACTAAAATATATTAATTTATAAATTTTTGGAGATGAGTGTTCAGTTTATGTGAATAATTTGGCCATTGGCTGAACGAAGGGGGTGCAGAAGTCCCCTGTCCAAGTTTAAAATGTGCACTCCCAAAAAGGGGGAAAGTGACTGGCCATCGTCATATGAAAGTATACCAAAAATGATGAAAAAATACCCTTTAAATAGTTGGTCTAACTTTTTTATTTTTAAATTATAGGCAATTAACTTTTTTTATCAAAACTAACCTATCGCTCATTTGTTTATATATCTTAAAAACTTTTCAACATTTTGACTTAATTTTGTTATTACAATAATGTTTTCTTTTTATCCTGTTAGAAAAATGTCTACCAGAAGTAGTGCTTCGATTTCCACATATTATATAGGTAGTATCTTTTTTTTAGCAAATTGGATCCAGGTGGTACTTAAAGAAAGTAATTTTTTGATTCTCTCTTATTTAACGCCACAGTAAAAAACCACTGAAAAATTACGAAAGAACTGGATTTCAATTTTGCTTTGCAAAAAACGCTTTATTTATCACCATAGAAACGAATAATATTTAAATATCAAATAAAATAAAATATTCTTTCGTCCGCTCAGAATCGTTTTTTTATCGGATGTAATCATTGCATTCAAATCGAATACTGTAAGACTACACTATCTTGTCCGAGGACCAAAGGGACGATGGACAAACTTTCTACACCGCAATGCTGACCTACTCTTTTTAATTTTAAATCTATTTCAGTGTTATATAAACTACAATACTACATAGTACATACACGCAATTAAACAAGCAATGTGAAAATGATTATTAATAAATGGAAAAAAGTTATCATTTACTAATTAACTCGTAGTAAATATTAAATTATTTGGAGTATCTACCTAATCCTTTTAAAAATTCAAATGTTTGATAAAAAAAATGTTTACTTTTTCAAATTAATAAATCGGCAGGACCTAGGATCGACTGGAAGTTTTTTGAGGACATGGTGAAATGTGCGGATATATTTTATTATAATGGTTAATATATATTCGTAGAGATCATGAAATTTTTATTTGAATTAAATTAAAAATAATTATATCTACCAATTTTATTCATCTAATAAAAACATTGTCTACAATATTAACTGTAGACATAGCTACACAGTTTAACACATCCATGTAGTCTTGTGTAAAATACTTTTGAAAAGTGTTTGGAATAAATACTCGAATACTTATGAAAGATATATTTTATATTTTGATTTGTGTCACTCTATTCTTTCAAGGGCTACAACAAAGATTGTTACCAATTCATAAATATTAAATATTGAGCGATATATAACAAATAGTTTGAAAAGTGAACAAATTTCAAATAAATATAATTTTCATTCAAGCAAAATCATGTTAAAATATTTAGTTCTCATTTTGATCATTTAATTTTGTTAACCTATAAATTGTATTAGGTACCACTATAAAAACAAAGTATGTATGTTATTGTATATATTTTACATTGGCAGTTATTTTTTTTTATAAATGTAATATGAAAACTAATGGGATGAATGGTGTGGTGGTGTGGGGGCTTTGCCTCTATGGGTCAGTGAGCTTTTCACTATTTGTGCACCCCAAAAAATATTGGTCTAGTTGCGCCCATGAATTTGGCATTAGAAGTTCTTTTCATCACACATTATGGTAAAAATTAATTTAACATGATAAATGTTTATTCTAAAATGTTGTTGTGTGTTGAGGTATATGTTTCATTACTCATAAACTTAATGTTAATTTTAATCGAACTTAATTTTCAATAGCTTATGATTACATTCTATAATTCTCAAGCACTGTACTAAGGGGTGGCGAGGGAAGGCTTTAGTCCTCTCTAAAAATGGTCCAACCCAAATAAACCAAATATAAAAAATATAACATAGCCCCACATGTTATTTTTATAATAGATAAATTATTATTTTTAAATACTTATAAAATATATTTTTTAATTTTTAAAAATTAACAAGTATTTTATTTATTTATTAGTTAGTTTATTAAGTAATTACTAAAAACAATAATTTAATTTATATTGATCAAACAAAAGTAAAAAGTACCTAGTTCAATAATTCAATCATAAAGGATCATCATGTTATAAAACTAAAATTAAATATACTTTAATTTGTACATCATTTTTAAAGTAGTTATTTGAAGTCTGTATTTAAATATTTCCTTATTTACATAAAACAAAACAGCCTTTTAGCCATATAGGTAACATTATTAAAACATTGTACCTACAATGCATATATTATCTATTGAGAACTTAGAATTAAAAAAATTTGGTATAGAGTGTTATAAAATTTAAATGTGTGGTATATGTTAAAATAAATTAAATTATATAATTAAGTAATCTCTTTTGTTTTTGAAAAAAATAATGCATAAAATGTATCTGCTCAGCTCAGAATCCCTTGAAAAAAAAGTTTAGTGCCAATGTGTCATTATACTATTATAGTTAAGTACAGTATAGTGTAGGAATATTGCAAGAATTTGGATTTGTTTTTTAAATTAATGTATTATTTTGATTATTCTGTTTATTAAACACAAAAGAAATTCACTATATCAATTAATTATTTTATTATCATTGTAGCAAAAGAAAGGTAATGTGTTTAGTGCTGTACTGCTGTATATTAAGTATGTTTTCTAGCAAACTGTATAATATAATAAATAAATAAATATATTTATTGTAGAAACAGTAAAAAATATAAAGGAGAGAATACATTTGATATTTCCAATTTGTTCAGCACTTGGACCATTAGAACTCGATATTTTTCAGATATTAAATCCCTTAAAGTACCATCTGCTAAAGAAAGTGATGTAGCACGTGATAATAATCAATGTATACAAACAAATCTAACAAATTTTATATACTTATACAATTAAAGCAATTATAATATTTAATATGCCTTATTATACCATTTATTTTGTAATTTGTAGTTAGTATATTGATAACCATTAGTTATAATTGATAAGCGGTAGTTAGGTTTTTAGATATTTTAAAGGCGAATAAAAAGGATTTTAGTATTTTTATGTTGGCAAAGTTGGTCGGGTAAAAAAAAGCAATATCTTATGCGGGAATTTTATTTTTCCAATGTTGGCTAAACTGATCTCCCGAATTTTGATTTTGATGATATCTGCTGTTATCAAAATCGGGAAATCTGTACCAGCCCCGATTGTAGACACGATTTAAGAATTAGGTATATCTTAAATCGTAATAGTAGATATCTTGATATATATTTTATGTTTTGTTTACATTCCGTATGTTGACGTTGGTACTTGGTTGATTACGGTTTTCAAAATTGTATTTCTATTATGAATTAACCATGACTAATGTATTAACTATTAATTGTAATCGTTTTAAATTAATATAATTCTACGTCGTGTTGATTCCTTGTGTAATAATTACATATTAACATCAAGACGAGCCATTTCCTAAAGATTTCATTATGTAAGTTTAATAAGTACCTATCACATTAAATTACTTAATATTTACTAATAATTATGTATTTTGTTTATTGTTTAGATATTACTAATGGCTGAATTGTATCATCAAATGTGCATATTATAGTGTAACCAAGCTCTGCTGATGTTATACTCTGTAGTACAAATTGTTATTTGCCTCTCAACTGGTAGACTTTAGTATAGAGGTATTCCAAATAAATTTGATCAGATTACAATGGACTATTATTAATAATTCAAATTAAATCATTAAATAAAGGATTTTTTTTTTATATTTTATCATATTTCATAAAATTAACAGTGGATTAATACATTTGTTTAATTCTAAGTTCAATAGATACAGCATTGTGTAAGAATTTTCTATTACACAGCACATTGAGTAATGACAAATTGTTTATAAAATTCCTAGTTCATAGTACATCAACGATATCTATTAATAAAAATGTTTGCACTGTTAAACCGAATGAAGGCCATTGAAAGATTCATATATTTTCAACCCTTAAATTGATAAAATATTTTGAATCTGTAAAACATAATAAATTTAATGTAATAAATTAGAATAGACACATACAATAAGTGGCTTTTTAAATATTTACTTTTTACCTTTAATGTATTATATGTATTACAATATATTCAATAAATATTTAGTATTCGAGTTGTATCATAGATAAATGTACAATGTAAAATATGAAGTATTATAAATAAATAAATTTAAATAAAATTTGATTATTTATTTTTAGTAACTGTATATTATAATTTTATACTTGACACAAAATTACAGAATAACATGTCCCAAACAATTTAAATTATGTATGGAAAATAACATTTTATTATACAGGCTAAAGTCATCTATATACTTAACACTGGAAGATAGACTTTGCTGTAGAACTGATATTATATAAGTTATTAAAATATGTTATGATCCTAGGCGATAAATAATAAATGTTGAAAATCTAAAAGACCGCACAATTAATATTGTTGTTTGTATTTGGAGGATTGAATTTGTATTAAACATACATACATAATATAAGGTATTAAGGTCAGAAGAGAGGATATATAATTCAATGTTATTTAAATAAAAATAAAATCTAGGTTTCTGCTTATGTTAAAAAATAACAATTATTATAAAGTTAGCACCCTCACACTTTTTATCCAGGCTTGGGACTGGCAACTCATACATAATATTATGTAAGTGAATAGTTGGCGGTTTACACGTTCCTTTTTGAATCCAATAACAGTCAGATTGTATACAGGTTAAGTTTATAATTTAATTTTAGCTGTGTTATGTTTTGTTTTTTCCAATTGGAAAATATTTTTACATTCTTTTTAGAATGATAACATATACATCTTTGCTGTTGTTTGGCCATTTTTTTTCTGCAAGTATTGTGTCATTGGCATAAACCCAATTGGAAGTTCCTTGTCTCAGGTATGCAATGTAATGGCCAGAACTCGTGTTTTCTCCCATATGTAATATAGCAGCTTGAGTTTTGTATTGTGCATTTGTGCTCCAGCAATTTCCAAAATAGAGGTGGGTACACCACTAAGTTTTAGATCTGTTATCTTGTTGGGAACAAATTGACCATTTACAAATGTTGGAATAAATAGTTTTAGTTGAATTACTATATACTCATTTGCCACTTCAGAACCTCCGATGTTATTACAATTATTGCATTTGTAGTCATCTAATGTATTCCAAACATTTTGATTTGTTGAAAATAATGTTTGCAAAGTTTGTGATCTGTGCTGTGGAATCTCAAAATGTAGAATCAAACTTGTAGGTGCATTGTTGGCCGTTGTATGATTACAAGTATTGCAACGAATGGTACACAATTCTTGAAATCCAAATAAAGATTCAAATGTAGGTCTACTACGGTCCATAAGTGCTTCTAAAAATTCTATACAATCTTGTTGCTGTTTCAGAGTATATAATATTGTCTCGTTGTCCAAATATTCTCTGATTGTTCGAGTATCACATGACCCATTGTTACTTGTATATTCGTGTAGGCTTTGTTGAAGTGTTGGTCCTAGTCGATTATTGCGAATTTCATTTACAACAGATTGACAATTAAAAAGAACCTGTATGACAGAATTAGCATAACATGATACACCATCAGTGTTAGTAAAGCCACAAAATATACCACTTGATGTTATGTCAACTTTATTCTTAATACTGGATATTTTTATGTTTTTTGGATTTTTTGACACAGTTGCATTGTCACTTATTGTTTCTAATAATGAATCTGACGATATGTTGAAATTTTCTGGAACTTTGAGAGTATTACTATTGACCCGAATAAATTGAATCTCATTAATTATATTATAATCAACTATTTTGGTTGATTTAGTTTTAGTTTCCGGAACCAAAATAGTGTCACTATCAACCTGAATGAACTCAATATCATCCAAGTTATTATTATTCAGGACCTTAGTTGATTTAATCGATTTTTTAGATTTTTCCACAGGAAATCCATCGATTGCAGGAACGTTTGGTTTAATAAAATTGTTTTCGACTTCTTCTTGTACAATTTGGTCATCAATAGTCTCAGAATATTTTTCTATTTCGTTGAAAGTATCTATGTCCATAACCAGAATAGGTCTGTGATCACTTATGAGGGACTCGTACACCAAAGCTGCAATGTCAACATTTGTAATGACATTGTCAATGGTTGTTCAGTGATCTGTAGTAATACCGTTGACCAATATTTTGTAATTGAAATGTTTTAATATTTGAACTAGTTGTTTTGGCGGTTTGTTGAAGTTTATATTGAAATCACCAATAAAGATAACGTTGTGTTTGACAGAAGCTACCGTTTCAATGAAATCACAAAGCTTCTGTACAGGAAAATTTGGCGATGAATATATCCCAATATAGGTAATATTTTCAATGATAACTTCAATTGCTTCTAAGTGTGTAGTTTTCTTTTTATCTTGAAGCAATGTTGTACTGCAGGTTATTCCTTTATGATTAATGGATTCTCCAACAAAACAAATTGAACCACTTTTACCATTTGCATGTATACTGTCTATTCTACAGCATTCAGTATGGTACTTAATGCTATATGTGTCAGTTGATTTTGAACCAGTTTCTTGGAAGAACATTATTTTAGATTGTAAAAGAACGATATCCGCATTAATGTGAGCTTCATATTTTTTTAAAAACCTTATATTGTGTGACATGCAGGAGAGTGGCATGTTTTGTGTCATAATTCTAGAAAAACGTGGAATAAGAGCACAACTTGGTGTCCTGAGTCTGCACATTTCATGTTCAACTTTTGCAGAAGGCTTTGGTGGCTTTGCAGGAAAGTAGTCTATACGCAAACCTTGAGCCGAAGTTGCTCGACTACATCCTACATATAACATATTGCACTTCAAGAATTTTTGGGGTATATGAAATGCTACAGATTGATATGTGGCACCTTGACTTTTGTGTACCGTCAATGCCAAAGCTTCCACTAAGGGAAATTGCATTCTAGTTACTTTATGGAGCTCTGCATTACCGAGTTGAAATTCTAATTTTATGATTTCAATTGGAGTCCACTTGCACATATCATCTGTGTGTTCGCCTTCGGGTTTTAGTTTGTTTTTTATGTTCTGCCTGGTTAGTGACCCCACATCTGGCTCGTCAAACTTGATCCACACTCTTTTTGCAACTTCTTTACCTCCTGCAGTCTGTCCTTTGTTTATTTGCATGAGTTCTCCGATTGCACCGTTCACTATGCCGTCTTCGGTTGAAATGTTTGCTATCACCATGTATTTAGCTGTTTCTTTTAAAACTAATCTTAAAGCTAAACCCATAGTCTTTTGTCGTGGCAGTTTCTTGGCAGATTCAATATCCGATCGTTTCGCAGATGTATCAATGGCTTCGGATATGAAACTAACTTGATTCATAGAGTTAAGCACTCTCCTGTTCATTTCATCGACTTCGTTATTAGTAGCCCAAAGATGCATTACTTGTGGTTGAAAAGTAATGTCTAGGTGGGTTATAAGATTTTGGAAATATTTTACATCAGCTTCCTCCAACTGTCCTCTGGCCAACTTTGTTAACATTATTGCAAATTGTTTGCCATCTTTTTGGCGCATTATTTCAGTCAACTCATAAAACTTGAATGTTTCCCAAATAGATTTAATTGATAACATTTCTACAGCACTTGGAAATTTAGACAATATTTCTTCAAAACTATCGTACAATGGTGTTGCTAATACTGGTGCTAATTGAAAGAAATCGCCAAACACTATTACATTTATATCACCAAATGGTTTATTTATTCTTAATATAGACCTCAATCGTTGATCAATGTATCCCAGTGTTTTTATGCCAACCATGGAAATTTCATCAATTATCAAAAGTTTTACATTGGCAAACTGACAACGTAGTGTATTTGAAATATCTGAACTTAACTTTGGTAACAATCCGGCAAATTGATTCAATGGTAGTTTGAACGCGGAGTGAAGTGTTAATCCTTTTATTCCATATGCAGCTTTACCTGTTGGTGCTGTCAGCAATACGGGAGGAAGTGACAGATCATCTATATCTGGTCTAAGATTTGCTATCCGAATTACAGATTGTGCTAATGCTCGTATAAGCATTGACTTTCCAGCTCCCGCTGGTCCAGTGACAAATACCTTCATCGCAGGATGACCTTTTCCCCATAATTGACTTCCTATGACATTAGTTGTATGATATAAGAGTTGGCGTTGACCGTCGTTTAGACATCCAATTAAGTCTTTAAATTTTTCATTGTCTATGAGGTGCACTATTATCTTACCACCATCTTTAGGTGAATCTACATCTGATGTATTTGTATTTTCAACATAATCTCCAACATCGTTTATTAGTACATCGTCTGGTACCCAATCTTCATCGTCTGGTACCCAATCTTCATCGTCTACAAGCTGATTGTTATTTCCGCCTTGTTCCCCTTCTATTTGGATTTCATTATTGTCTAATTGGGTTTCTTCTACTTTATTAAACTGTTGGTACAACTTTTTTATTTGATCAATGTTTGTTTCATACACTTGTTTACAGTTAATATCTAACAAATCGGTTTTTTCATTGCGCCATGGTAAAAATAACATAATATTTTCTCTGTAAAAGTCTTGTTCGTTTTTATCCACATTAAACCTAACATACGGTATGATTTTTCTGATTTTACGTTTATGTATATACTTGTTTGGTTTTCCGATTAGAGTGGAGTCAATCGGATAAGTGGCATCAGGTTCATTATCAGTGTTAGAATCAGAACTGTTGTTAGCCGGTTTTTTTTTACCACGAACTTCATAATTGGAGCCAAATTCTGCTAAAGTTACATCTTCAAGACTGTGAGGTCTACATGAATAGTACTCATTGAGACCGTAAAAAAAAATGTCATCAGATTTTGGATCCATTTCTCCTCTAACAGCCATTGGTTTCAACATTCGAGTTCTTTTATCAGGATGGCTAGTGTTTATAAATATATACCCAGTTGAAGTATTGCATTGCTTCATACCTAAGCAAGTGTACACTGCTTCCTGTGCAGAAATTTCCTGACTCCCTGAAAAAGTTGACGTTATCTTTTTCAGTTGTTCTTTAACCGATAAATCAGTAGAATACTTAAGATTTTCGACAATGTCTCTCATTAGTTTTGATATTCCACGTTGGCTTTTTCCAATATACTCGATTACATATCTAACACAAGAATAAACGTCCAATATGAATTGTATATCCATGTTAGATTGCCATAACGGAAATAATTCTTCATTGAATCCAGAAATCATTCGTTGTTTTATTGTACGTTTTAGAAAAACTGTTGGCCGTCTGATAACAGTTCGAATAATGGATTTATATTCATTAACATCTTCAATTGACAATTTTTGTAAAATGTCTTCTAATGATGGATCTGAAGATGAATCACTGTCCTTGAAGTCCCTGAGGTATTGCAGAAGTTTTTCATATTGTAGTGTACGAATTTTTCTTGTGATCGGATTACTTATGTCTTCTGTTTGTGGAGTCAATATACAGGTTTCATTCATTGGCGGATATGGTATGTTGAAGCGACACTTTTTCATTTGTTTGTCTTTGTCAGTTCTGTAACATGTGTGTGTATGGCTATGAGTATTTTTATGCAAATACTCATGGGCCGGACTGCCATCGTCTACCATACACGTAATGTATTTGTTGATAAGTGTTACACATGCACCAAAAGTTTCTGGTTTGGCTGGGTCGAAAACAGGTGCATTGTCTAACCACAATAACATGTGTACATGTGGACTGCCCCTATGTTGATATTCGACACGATAAAAGAAATGTTTCACACTGTGTTCTTTGAAAATAACATTTTTGGACTTGATCAATTTAAAAAGTGCTCTAAACCTATGATCAAAATAAGTAGCACAAACAACTGGGTCTTGTCGAATTAAATCTGATTTTTGTGCATAAGTTAGGACAGTATCATCAGACAACGTTTTGGAGTACCGCAGTTTATACAAAATCTTTAACAAATCAGTCCAAGTTGATTCACTAAGGCTAAATGTTAAGAATAATGTCGGTTAACCTTCTTGACGCACCATGGCAAAAACGTTTTTTCTCATCGCTGCAAGATATGAAGGTGAATTTTGTACGTTGTGTAACATTCGGTATCCTTGATCGTTATCTATCATTTTGTTTAGAACAGCTGGATTTGTTACGTCATTCGCAGTTGTGTTTCCTTTTTTATTTTTTCGTAAAATAATTTGCACATTGCTTGCAATTAGTTTTTGAACTAATACTTTGCATTTAAAAAACAAGTTAGATGAATCCGATGCAAACCTTCGATCTACATTCAGCAGCTCAGACCTTACTACTTTTGAGTAATTTTTTAAAGGTGATTTATTTGTACGTGGATGCCCACCAAATAAATCAGGAAAAACTTTTTCCTCTGCATGGTCATCAATAAGAATAGATAACGGTTTCATGCCTTCGCCTGGTGCAAAAAAAACAAAATCACAGTTTTCAATCATTGTGTCCATTGATCCCGGATTGATTGGTTCAATATTTGTGTCTTCATCATCTGTTCCTTCACTTTCGTGATCTGAGCCGTTTTCCAAACTTTTTGTTGTCTCTGACACATGTGCCAGCCAATCTTTGTCTATTTCAGCATCTTTATATAGAGGTTTTTTAATCAAATCATTTAATGCTGATACTACTAATGATGGTCTGACATTTTGATAAAGATAATGTTGTTTAAAACACGATTTTCTTTTTAATTTTACCTTCATCATCTTAACTGCAGCTAAATTTTCGGCACGCCTTGGCAAAATAGATGTAGTCTTAGTCAGATCTATTGGAACATTGATAACGTTACCTTTGATTTTTAGCTGTCCATCACTGCGAAGACATTTGAATATTTTCATAAACGGTAATCTAAGGGAAACCATTTGCTTTTCTATTTGATTTAATTGCGTAACTGAAGACGGAACACTGTTTAACTCATAACCATTTCTTATGTACAACGGAGGAACATTGAATTTTTTTATATGCGGATGACAACTTGTACATATCGTCACAGTACTCTTGGAATCACTTGGAATTGACATCCCCAATCGATTGAAGATATCAGAGTTGCATTTATTGACACTGGATGGGAAACGTAATCTATGACACGAATAACATTTTTCTGATAAACCTTGAGACCTTTTCAAAATATATTCAGATATCAAGACATCTTCCTTCTGCCTGGGGGCCAATTCTTGAAATCGTGATAAACTTTATCGCATGCGATAAAAATTTTATCGCATGAAAATAAATATTCGGTATTCTTGAATAGTGATAAGATTTTATTGATTAAAATGTATTCGATTATTTTATCTACTGTGATTAAACCAGTGACAAAAATTATCGAACAGTGAACACCACTGTCACCACTATCGACATTCGGCACCATCTTTCTGACCTTCGTTGAATTTTACAATAAAATAATTTATTTTTATAATTTATTAATTTTTAGATAATTCTGATGATTAATTATTCTTAATTATTATAGTTTTAACGCTTCTAACATTCAGTTTTTATTTGTGTGAAGTGTCTAAAATGGCAATGCACATAGGAATTGATGAACTATTCATCATACAAAATCTCTTTTTACAAGAGAACGCTGCTCAAAATAATAGACTACAGAGTAAAAGAGATACAGTCTTAGACCCTTTTCAATTTTCAGATCGGCTTTTTCTAAAAAATTTTAGATTGACTAAACATGTCGCAATTTATTTGATTGATATGTTGTCACCACACATTAAAGTAGGAAATCGTTCGTCGTCACTTGATGTAAAAACCAAAGTAATTAAAACTATATAATAATATACGTTTATAATTAGAAAATATATCTTAGTTAAATTATATTTTGGCAATTGTAAAATTTTTAGCCTATTTTTTATATTTTAGAATATATTTATTTAGAAGAAATCTAAACAATTCACTAAAAAATGGTGCATAATAGTTATTTATTGTTTAATATATACATATTTCTTATTATAACATTTGTAACTTGTGTACGAATTTGAATTATTTTAAATAAAAAACTCATATTATTGGTATATCAAGTTTAAGGAACATATAAGGGTTTATATAATATTTTATGATTTTTTTAGATCATATTGGCATCATAATTTAAGATTTTAAGTACCTAAAATCTACTCATAATTTATAATTAATCTTATTCTATTGAAACATATTATGTTATGTAATTTTTAATTTATAGGTATTAATAGCGTTAAACTTTTTTGCAACGGGTTCTTATCAGTCACCAGTGGGTAACAGTCGTTTCACTGCTGTTTCCCAACCTACCGTTTCTCGTTGCATTGAAGAAGTTGTTCATGCATTAAATTGTGCCGAAATATATAATAGATGGGTTAAATTTCCATCTAATATAAATGAGTTGACCAAAGTTCGCAATGAGTAATAAAAATAATTAATTCTTATTCGTTCTACTTCTTATAGGTACTTTATTGACAATATCAAGGTTGAGAATATAACACAATTTTAAATTAAATTTCCTTATCTATAAAAATATAAAAATTCTTCTTTAAATTATTTCTAAAGAATGAAAAATAATACTTCTCAAATAAAACAAATTAAAAATATATTTATTTTTTAATTCAATTTTAACTCATCTTTACTCAACCATGATAAATATATTAAATAGCACCTAGGTACATGATATTTAGGGATATTTATACTCTCTATATATTATTTTATAGTTTTTACAGGAAAACTGGATTCCCTGGAGTCATAGGGTGCATTGATTGTACACATGTGGCCATTGTACCCCCCTCTAAAAATTTAAACTTAGAAGAAAATCAATATCCCGAGCATATATATGTTAATCGTAAAGGATACCATTCCATGAATGTTCAACTTGTAAATAATCTAGTTACAATTTAAAGTTCATTAATTACAATATTGTATAAATAAAATTGTCATTTTATTTTATTATATGTAATTAAGATTTGCGATTCAAATTTAAAAATATTGAATATAAATGCTTTGTTTCCTGGAAGCACTCATGACACACATGTTTGGAATAATAGTAATGTTTTACCAATTCTTAAACAATTACATGCACACAATTTCAATGATTTTTATTTGTTGGGTAAGTTTAGGTTCATAGAGCATAAATTATTACCTTTATCAATTGATCTTAAGAAATTTGTATCACAGATTATTTACATTAATTTAGGAGATTCGGGATACCCTTTAAGGCAGTGGTTACTTACTCCAATATCTAATCCAAGTACAGAGATTGAAGTACACTATAATAAAATACAAATGTCTGCTAGAAGTATAATTGAGCGTTGTAATGGTGTTTTAAAATCCCGTTTTAGGTTAGTTATTAAGTTATTAGCCTGTGAATATCATATTTTAATAGATATCTTGTACTATAGCCGCATTATATATTTTTTTAGATGCTTGATAAAAGACAGAACATTACACTATAAACCAGAAAAAGCAACAGCTATAATAAATTCTTGTGTCGTTCTGCATAATATGTGTATAACATTTAATGTCCCCGAGTACTTGGAAAACACAGATGATTTTGATTTTGGCATGTATCATGACCAAAATAATATAGAAGCTAATGTGTTAAATGATCGCAACAGGGAGTTAATATTAGGAAGACGTCAAAGGGAGAGAATATGTAGGCTTTTGCAAAATAGAAATATCAGAGAATAACCAAAACACTTCAAAATGTATAGTAATATTATTATTTAAACAATATAATTTCATATTCCTTTTAATACTTTATAATATATTATTATATTATCTACTTATATATTATGAATAAACTTACTCAATAAACATGGACTAGATACATATTGCAAAGTTCAGTAAATTAGTTTTAATATATTTTAACAAATTAAAGTATATGATAAATATTAAAAATAAACACAATTTTTTTTTTAAACTACTTGCTTATATTTTATGAACTGAAATTCAATTGAATTCAGTTTTATTTTTATTCATTACTTTTTACATTAAAGTGTGACATCAATAATGTGTTTATGCTACTTAAAAGAGCATTGTTATTTTCCATAAGCTTTAATTTTTTTGAATAATATTCTGTCTTCATTTCTATTTTTTTAGCAGTGAGATCCGCTATACGGTTTGCCACATCTTGACTTTCTAGTAATCTTTGTGTAGTTGATCTTTCTTTATATTAAAAAAAAATATATTTAATTAGTTATTTAGGTTTATATTATTATTAATGTATTAATAATATTTTTTATACAACAAATAAATAGAGCTTCGTTTAAATTTAAAATGTGAATAATACCATTTTAAATGTCAAATTATTACTAAAAAAAAAATTATTAAGAATTAAATAAATTAAGATTATATATAATCATCATTGAATCAATTACTATTTTTATATTACAAATTATATAATTATTACATAGGTTAGGTTAATAATTAGTTAACTAACTTAATTTGAAATAATATTATGTAAATTTTTTAATAGGCTGAACGCTGAAGTCTATTCTACGATTAATTTTATATTTTTTTTAACTAAAATCATACTTAATTTAGGTGCAGTTTTGGATGTATCTAATTCTTTATCAAATTGTTGCATTCCTGTTTCACAATTTGAAGGTACTGAAAATTAATTTATAGATATATATTTGATTATGTTGACTATTTATATTAAATGTTTACATACATTCCTTTTCTTCATTCTCAATATAGACTGGTAAAGTATCAATATGAATGTTTTCCTTATCTAAATATATACTGAGTAGTAGTATAGGTTTTCTCATTGCCCTTATATAGTAGTATATATTAATTTTACCTATTTCTTCTTGAATCAAACTTGAACTACATTGTGCCTTACTATTTTCAATGGATGAAAAATCAAAATTTACTAGTGATTCTAAAGAAGATGTGTGACCACTGACAGCAACTTGGCTTAATAAAGGTAATATATCCATTTGAGCATCGGATAATGTAATATCACACGGTGGTCCACCTCCTGTCCCACGATTAAATTTTTTTATAGTAGCAGCTTTTGTTTTAGCTGTAGCTCTTGTATCCTGCCATGCCTAAAAAAATTTAGTTACTTATCTATTAAATCAACAAAATTTAACTATTTATAAAAATATGTCTACCTTTTTCCATTTATCAAAACTTTTTTCTGCGCCGGGTAATGCATTTAATTCATCAGCAATTAGTTGCCATCTTTCTTTCAAGATTTTATAAGTGAAATTTGACGATAACTTGCCAGCGACGAGTTGTGGATCATTTGATACAAGTTCAATTAAGCGCTTCATTTGCAATTTTGTAGGTCTCGATTTAGTCATTGTATTTGTGCATATAATATTTGCAGAATTAATATAAATATTAAATAATCATATACAATGGTTAAAGAAAAACATTTAGTGACAAATGCTATATACTACGTCGAATATAATTATTTGTTGGTAATGAATAAAAATACTATTTTTAAATATATTGATAAAAATAAAATATAAAAACAAAATTGAACAATGATAAAGATAATGAAGTTTTATAAATAGGAATAACAGATAACCATTGTTACCGAAATGGTTTATGTGATATAAAATATTGAATTCGATAAATGATAAAATTTTATCACAAGACGTTCAAGAATACCAACATTTTTCGAAATCGACAAAATTTAGTCACGGCCGATAAAATCGATAATTTTATCGAATGTGACAAACATGTCGCATAATTCAAGAATTGGCCCCCTGGTTTCATTTAATTTTTGTCGTTATCGTTTTTTATAAGATATTGAATATGGTGTTTTCTTTTTAGTAGATACATTTTGACATAGGCTGCTATCTGATGGTAATCTTCGCTTTCTCATGTTTCGAACATTTTGAATTTGATATGTTTTTTTGAAAACTGGATTTTCCATTCGTTTCAATCTGTTCTTCACACTGGCAACCTTGTTAGCTTTTTTAAAATCTGGATCTTGCAATCGTTTCAACATGCTCTTACGACTGGCGATCTGGTTTGCTTTTTTTACATCCAGATCTTGCAGTCGTTTCAACATGCTCTTACGACTGGCGATCTGGTTTGCTTTTTTTACATCCGGATCTTGCAGTCGTTTCAACATGCTCTTACGACTGGCGATCTGGTTTGCTTTTTTTACATTAGGATCTTGCAGTCGTTTCAACATGCTCTTACGACTGGCGATCTGGTTAGCTTTTTTAAAATCTGGATCTAGCAGTCGCTTCGACCTGTTCTTACGACTGGCGATCTGGTTTGCTTTTTTTCCATTAGGATCTTGCAGTCGTTTCAACATGCTCTTACGACTGGCGATCTGGTTTGCTTTTTTTACATTAGGATCTTGCAATCGTTTCAACATGCTCTTACGACTGACGATCTGATTAGCTTTCTTTAAAACTGGCTCTTTTAATCGTTTTATTGTACTTTTTAAATTTAACAATTTTCTTTGATTTGTAGCAACAATATCATCAGACGCACGGCTTAATTGTTTTCTCAATTTATCCTTTTCAAGTTCTTGGAAATGAAGAACAATGTTTTCGCGTGATATTTTTATTGCTTCTTTTTTATTTTGTGTACGTTTACACGGACGTCCCATTTTATGAAAAAAAATAAATAAATATTAAATATATATATATATATATATATATATATATGACAAAAAATTAAAAATTAAAATAAACTTACAGCTAACAAAAACCTTAATACTAAAAGTTAAAAAAAATAGTTAAATAAAATAACAATAACAACAACAACAACAACTGCTACCTCTGTCAACAAAAAAAAAATACAAAATTAGCTGATAATTAGAGTATATAATATTATAAAAGAATTAATTTGAAAATTACCTTAACACAAGTCACAATCACAGAAATCCAAATGGACCAAGAAATTAAAGAATGATCTAAAACAAAATTAAGAATATTACCAAAAAGAAATATATAATAAAAACACTCAAATGTTAGTAGCACCGCTAATTAAAAAATATTTGACATTTCCAAATATACAAATACATGATAAATTCTTAATTTAATCATTTTACTTTATTAAATAAAGTAATTATTATTTTTAATAAATATATCTATAATATTTTAAAAATTAGGTACAATTAAAATATTAAATAATATCTCCTACTCACAGTATCTAATAAGTAAAATATGTAAAAAGAACATAGGAAAATAAACTTTAAAATTAATATTATTTTACTACCAGGAAAAGTAATTAGAATATTGATTTAGTTATTTTAGTTAATGAATAATAAATTCAATAATGTAATTTTGTAATTTATTGTTATTTGATTATGATAAAAATGTGTTAATATTTTTTTGAAACATGACTTAGTAAGACAAAACAACTGAACTGTTTTTATTCTACACACATTCTTATGTTTTTAATAAAATCTAGTATCATATTTTAGTATTATGAGTAATTGTAATAAATTCACTTAATTAATATAAGTTTATTACTGTCAAATCTATTTTATCACTTCATTAAACGATATATAAATATTTTTAATTTAATTATTTTTATAGAAAACACATGGATATAAATATATATTATGAAATAATATAAGTTGTTAGACAATTATCAATCCCTCTATTTCAGATTTGTGACTTAACCAAGTTTACGCTAACCTATTGATATACAAATTTATTTTAAACACATACGTATAACAATAATATTGTCCATTCAATTACCCAGCAAAATTGACTAATCTAAATGTTTAATATAAATAATTATTACAATAATATTCAATAACCAAATGGTAAATATTTTATGGAAACAAAAAAATAGATCACTCCGTTCAGAATCTAAAATTAAAGAGCTTTATATTTTATATTAAACTATTATAGGTATTTATTATTTTTCAACATGAAAATCGTATTATACTAGCACTTTTTAATTAGTAATCGGTCAAAGTCTATGGAAAAAAAGTCCGAACACATTCTTAGTGTCGGACAAACAAAAAGTCCGAGAATACAAATTATTTTATTAAATTTTCATTTATAATTATATAATTTATTATTCATTTTAATTATTTTAATAGGTACCTAGATACATGTAATTATCTAGAATCTAGATCTATATAATAACCGTGGTAACATTGATTATCGCTTGTAGATACTAGATAGTAGATAATATAATCTTATGGTCGATAACATGTAAACACACAACCACATATCATGGCGATAGATATATCTTAGTTCATATACGATCTAAGAGATATATAATAATAATAATATATATAGATAATTAACTATAGTGGATTTCCGTTATATTTTTGTTAGTTATAAGAAATAATAAGAATAAGAAAATAAAAAAAAATGTATAATTATATAATACGTACCTATATGTACAGAAATTTTTAAATTTTAAAAATAAATATTAGTTAGGTATAAAGAATATTTTGTATTTTCGGACTCTTTGTCAGAAACTAAATAATGTGCTTAGACTTTTTGTCCGACTATAAAAACTGAATCCGGACTTTTGTCAAACTTTTTTTAAAACGGAGTGATTAATTTTAATTAATTGCTGTATTCATAAAATGTACAATGTACATACACACTACACGTCTACACAACTTAATAAACGAAAAAAATTATTCTCATACATTAGGAAATTCTTGACATAGATGATACTAATATAATATATTATACACGAATCGATGATTGCAAAAACGTCATGAGTCAATCATTTAAAACTTTTGGATAATTGATAAAAACTGTACAATATAAATATTTTTGAAAAATAAATAAATTTAAGAAAAAGTACTTATTAAAATATATCATATACCTACTAATAACACTACAACTAGGCCGGTTTAGACGGTATTTTCACTCAACGCATACAAACACATGATAATATGACTATAATTATAGTATATACGTTTTTACTAACATCTCAATTTCAAAAAAAAAATATATGACTCGTGACGTTTCTACAAACATCGATTCACAGATTGTTTTACTGAGCATAATATTCAGTTTAGCATTTGAAAATTATTGAAGCATAAACTTATGATAATTTGTGAAAAACTATAAATAATTAATCAATATGAGACGAGTAAATTTATGATGAAAAAAATTATTTAAAAAAAAAACTTTGTGTAGTATTATCAAGCTTTAAATACCAACGCAAAGTGATATTTACAATTAAGCAAGCTCCACTAATATAGGCTATAATACTAACAGAAGAAGGTGGCCCGGGCAATATTCAAATAATACCTAATATTAAATAAATTTCATTCAAACTCAAAGTATGGATCTAGAACATGATACATCAATCGGATCACCTCCCGTAAACATAAAGCACCTATGTAGTATGTACCTACTAGGTATTAAAATTATAAACTTAAGTAGTTACTCACCAGAAAAACAATGTATTTATTAGATATATAAATGTGTATGAAAACTAGTACCTTTCGATTGCTAAAAACACACTAAATCAGAATTTACAGAATTTAAAATATAATATAATCGACGAGTTGGTGCCAATAACTTTAGGTAGAAAGTAAGGTATAGAAAAAAATGTATTTTGATACTTTGTTGCGCGTGTCAGCAATTACTAAGATAACGATTACAATTTCGAAAGTCCAAAAGAAATGTATTTTGATATTTCGTCGCGCGTGTTGCCAATTACTTAATATGACGGTTGAAATTTCAAAGGCCAAAACATTATATAGGTACAGCAATGAATAGTATCTATGACTTAGACCCACACATTGAAAAACATCGGTAGAATACAGGTTAAATTATCAGCGAGTACAGGCAATAAATTACGATAATGATAACTAATTAAAAAAAAAATAAATAAATTGACAATGATACTTGAGACATATATCGGTAGAGATAAACTTCCGATTTTGGCACTCACGTTAAATTACGAAAAAATTGGATCATTCGACGTTCTACTTCACTACCTATTACAGGAAAAAAAACACGGCAACACAAATATTTAAAGTAAGTACAATAGGTATTGACGTAACTTTATACCTATTAATAGTTTATTTTTTAACTGGATAAGTAATGTTAACTCACAAACAATTTGAATTTCTTTAAATGCATAATATAATTTGCGATGAGTAAAAAATGTTTCATAAGATTTGCTTTCGTTAGTAATTCTTGAACAAATTTACATCGGAGTGACGTTTTATGAACCAGTTCAGGATTAAAATTATTTTATAAATCATAGTATATAAAAATCGTAGAAATTATTTGAATTTAAATTTTTTATTCAAACTACTTAATTATGAAATTGATCGCAGATCTTTATTAGAGAATTTAAATTTTAATACCAACCCAAAAAAAAACGAGAAATAATAATTTATTTTTCTTACGCAACACAAAAACAAATTATTCCCTAAATTCACCAGCAAATATGATAACTTCATTAGGTAATTTTGCCAATTAAGATCTATTTCATTGTAGTAGTAATGATATTAAACAGATATATGGTTTAATTTAAATTTTCATAATATTATCAATCTTTATACTACGAGATTATTGTTATTATTGTTATTATTATTAATTTATTACTTTTCATTATATACAAATTGATTCCCACACACTGTAAAAGCTTTCTTTTCTCTATGAAATTATATTGTAACTGTTATATTTGTACATCCTTTTTGTAAATGGAGTTTTTTTTTCTCCGTAAATAAATAAATAAATAAAATAAATAAATATACATATACCATATTATATATTATATTAAATCAGAGGTTCCCACCAACCTATGGTCCGCGGACCATGCCTACCTACAAAATTTAAACAAATATTTTAATTTTATATTAATTATATTAATTTAATATCTTTATTAGTAAAGGAAATACAAGCCCAAAAATTACATTAACTTATTTTTATAAAAACAATACAATATACATTTTTTTAATAGTATGTAGTAATTTGTGTTAATTGTTGATAAATGTAAAACTTTTACTTAAACTTGAACAAAAATAAACAATATAATATGTAAACTATAAGGAATTTCACTATATTTTATTTAGTCATAACCTAAATTCTAAAATGTGTAAAAAATTGATTCTTGGCTATGAGAATAAAGTCTAAAATCTATGATGGTCCGTGACGTATCAAAATTTCTCCAAGTAGTTCACAGTGTCAAAAAAATTAAACTGCTGATTTAAACATGTTTCAAAATAGTATACCTAGACATAGTAATTTGTATTTTGCACTCTGTTCATTCATTTTACTAATTTTAATCTTGAAATATTATGCAATAAGATATATTTGTGTGGCATTGTCACAGATGTCATGAATGCCAGTACAGGATCCCTTGCCCAACAATTGAATTAACTCACGATAAGTACACACTGTTAAGCATTATACATACTTTTTTGTATAATTTGTAAATAACAACAACAGTCATCTTTTAAAATTATATAGATTACTTTTTTCTGTATTGTCTACATATTTTTTTTATTAGGTATTATAAATATTATTCACATATCATACAATCATAAAGTTATTATTTAGGTAAATGTGTTTATTTTAATAAATACCCATAAATGTTTCTTTCTATCCAGCTATTTTTTTATGTACTGAAATACAATTGTACAGTTGTAATGAAATAATGAAACTACAAAATATAAAATATCAATGTGCCAATGCAAATTTAATTTACTATTAATTTTTATAAGCTGCACTGTAGTTGTTTTATGAATTATTTAAAAATTATTGATGCAATTTTCATGAAATTAAATAAATTTTATAATAAAAATAAATTAAATAAGCATTATTTAAATGTATATATTATCTCATCAAAATGATTAGATTAAAAATATATTTATTATCTTATGTAGATAGGTATCTAATTATTTGATTATCTATGCCTAACCATGTCTATAAATCCTAATTATATTATTTTATTTTTATGATCTTAACTCTATTTATATGCTAAACACAATATCATCATTCAAAATTTTGGGCTTTAAATGATTTATAATTTATTAACAATATCAACTCTGAAATAATATATTAAATATAGTTATTTATGTATTATACAGATGACCACTATCAACCATAACTATTTTTATGGTGACCAAACTGCCACTGCCCCTGTGAATAACAGTGAAAAAAAAACAAGTAAGCATGCAAAAGTAAATTATTTAACTTCAAACTGATTAATTTTAATTTTTAGATGAAAAAAGCAAGAAAAAAGTAAAAAAAACCTAGTATGTATATTGTTACCTATTGAGTATTCTATGTGATTAATTTCACATAGGTACCTAATTTATTTAATTTTTTTTTTTAAGAATGTAAAACATGCAACAAGCGCCACTATGGCTACTGCCGGTTGCAGGACCATGTCCGCAGACCGCCAAAACATACATATAAAAGTTGGTATATATTGGATATTAAATTATAATTAATTCAGCAATAATTAACATGTATTTTGTTGTTTAAATCAGAATGTGGTATATGCAACATCGCCCACGGAGGCAAATGCTGGTGGCAAAAGGAAAAGCCGGTAATTATTGAATTCAATAAAACAGTTCCCTGACTAGGTGCAATTTGAATATGATTATTTTAATAATAAAATTTTTTAAATTTTAGAAAACAAAAAAGGACCTAAGAGAGGTCCTCAATGATAAAAAGAGAAAACCAGTAAGTTTTTTTTTTATACTTAAATATCACTATGCACATATCGAATATTTAAATATAATTATATTTATACTAAGTTCCTGTTAATTATAATCAAACCATGTCTTCATTTTATTTATTTATCAGTGGAATATCCAAAAGAAGAGTTCAATCTTCAGGAATTATTAAATTATACTCTCTATTTAATTAAATAATAGGTATATGATAGTGCAATTTAATTGAAATAACTAAAATAAAATAGCTCACTTTTGGTTTTCATGACCACACAATATCAAAATACATTCAGAATCTAAAACATTAAATGTGTATTAAGGATTTTTTTTTGTAATGTAACTAAACAACCACCCTCTCTCCCAAAAAAAAAATCCTGAATATCACTGATGTTCATTAAAAAAAAATAGGGTAACTATCATCCTCAAACACCACAATAGTGAACCACTAAAGAATATGTGTATACACTGAAGAATAAGTCATAGTCAAACTTGGCATTTTACTAAATGCCAAATAGTCAAAAAAGTTCATTTTTTATTCAATTTCACTATCAGTCTAGACATTTAGTTAAATGATTTTAAGAAATTAAAAAATGTAACAATATTTTCTATTAATTATTATTAATTAATTTTTATATTATATAAAAAAAAACCATTGGTGATAGTGAAATTATATAAAAATGTAATTTAATAAAATGCCTGATTTGACTATAGGCCTATCACATATACACTATTCGTAAAACTATAGTAAATACAAAATATTATCTAATTCTGTTGTAGAAAAAAGAAGCTAATGGACCCAATCATATGGAGGTGGAGGAGGATGACATCCAATTAATTAAATTTGAATAAAAAAAAAATTAATAATAATAATTCGTTTTTTTCATTTTCGATCATTAAAAAAAAAAAAAATTCTACTTATAAAAAATTCAAAATGTTATAGTACTTGTGCTTATAATACGTTGAATAGTTGGTTGAGAATGAGTTTTGCTGGTTGAAGCAGACAGATATGTTAGCCAGCATAACGTATGCATCAATAAATAAGTACACTTTTTTAAATCAGCCTCCTCAGGGTTATAGGACCTGAAAATGTAGGTTAACAAGTATTAAAAAGTCCAAGACAAATGTGTCAAAAATTGTAATTCGCAATGTATACCAAAAAAAAAGTACTCACCGAAAAGTGTACAACAGTGTTAATAATACGTACCATACATTGTGCTAATTCAATTATTGCTTTGAAATGTCTAGGCATAGTAGCCCATAATCACATCGGTTGTAGTTGGAAATTCATTGATCAAAATATATTTTATTCCGACAAAACAATTTCAATGAAAAAAAATAAAAATAAAAATAAATCACACGTGCAGGCTACGATTAATATTCAATTCACAGCCAGAAACCACTATAACTAATTAAAATTAAAAAAGTAAACATACCTTGTCGAAACGAAAGGTAACTAGTTTCATTGGGCTTCGAATGCAAACAGTTCCGTTGATAAATTAAACTAATAATAATAATCACTACTTGGTTATTTGATTACACCATATTAACAAAATACAATAAAAACAACTAGGTATAACGTTCAATTTAACCAAAACCAGAAATTGAAACTCACTAAAAACTTGAAAATAATTATAATTATGTATCTGTCATACTGCAGGCATTAATACGTATAACGAATAAGAATGTAAAAAAGTCGGAGCCTCCTCGCGTTATCAGTGTCATCACATATTCACATCTCTCCATCATGCGTCGTTCACGTGGTTCCGAAGAGAAAATACGGCACCAATTACTAAAACTATTATTCACACAGCATCGTAATAATTAATATAATATATAGTCGCACATTTTTACACTGTATAGTGTATAGACACAGATTATATGAATAAGTTTCATATCATCTGTTGTCGCGGTCGTTATCGCAACGACCGCGGCGTCTCTATCGACGTCCGCGAGATCGCGACCGACAACCGGTCTGGCCGCCGCCTGCGGCACGGCCGCCGGCCCGGCCAGCGGCGGTGACGGCGGCGACAGCTTTAGGGTATGGTCAGACTAGACCCGACATCGGCCGAATTAACGTTCTGCCGAATACGGACGAAAACGTCCGAATAAAATAAAAGCATGAAATTAAATTGCACCGGTCACATTATATCCGATAAATACGGCCGTATACTGCCGACGCCGGACGAAAACAAAATATTTTGTTTTTTCCGGCCGAATCGGCCAGAAATAGTTTATTTAATTAAAATGAAAATATATAAATGTAGGTATATTATTTAATTATGGAAGTTTTAAAAATAAAAAAAAATTGTATTGGATTTATTTTTATAAAAACATTGAATTATAATTTTTGTCATTTGCCTTTCGACATTTTCCTTGATCAGTAGTACGATTACATATTAATATAATACTATAAACTCAATACTGTCTACTCAACTACCTACGACATTATTAAGTTAAGTAACTTGTCATAGTTTGTTAATACTATTTTGAATTATTTTAAATTTCATTATTCTGCCGTAAATATGGTTGACTGTGAAAAATTAATCAATTTAGTATTTGAAAAAGAGCCTTTGTGGAACATCAAATCAAAATGTTACCACAACAGAGACGTTTGTAGAAAGTTGTGGAATGAAATTTCTTTTTTATTATTTCAACATATTTTACTTAAGATTTTTTTTTAAAGGATTTTCAATCCATTAACAGTGGAATATTTTTAATGTATTTTAATTTTTTACAAAAAGGTTGATAGCCAGTTTTTTATTTTTTATTAATTTTTCTAAAATACAAAACATACTTAACATATAAGTTTTAATTACATAAACATTAAAAAAAAAAGAATAAAACATATTATTTAATGTATTTAAAGGTTATAATATTTTATTTTATTTGTAGCACTTACCTCAAAGTAACTGTTAATTTTTCCGCAGGTGTAATGCATTTCCTAAAATTTGATTGTTTTTCTAAAAAAGGTTGAATTTTTTCTAAAATATAATAAAAAGTACTTGGAGACATTCGCATGTACTCGAAAAATTTAATCGGTTGAACTAAAAGCTTGGGGAAAAGTGTGTGAAATTCTCCAAATTTTTCCCTCTCTTCAAAAATATCATTAACCCAAAACTGTTTTTCTTTTTTTTTAGTCAATAACAAATACTTTATAACTGGATTAGTGTCTAATAAATACATTTCATCAGTGACGTCCATAGTGACTGAGTGTTGAATTGTAACTAGTTAAATTAGAACTTTAACCATATATTGACTATTTCATAATTCTGGTGAATTCAACCGAAATTCTGTTGTAGTCTGACCATTTTCATCGGACGAATTTTTTCCCCGATAATTCGGCAGATGGTGCCCGAAAAATATTCGGCCGATGTCGGGTCTAGTCTGACCATTGACTTAGCCGGACCGCCGTCAACGTCGTACGCAGTGACAATCGTAATATATATATATAAATATTCGGATAATAAACGTGTGTGTCTAAATAATACGTTGTAGTATTTATTTATTTAAGATCCAAACCGTTCCTACACCTACATTGGCGCAGTCGAGTAAGGAGTAAGGTAAGTGCTAATTTTAATAAAAATAATTTTACGTAAATTAAAGTAAATTAGCACATATCAGGTTAAAAGAACCTACAATAGGTGTCCTGATCATACCGGTTCCTAATATTTTTATTCAGATTTTTTTTTTTTTATTATTAATAAAATATTAAGGGCTTGTCCAATCTAAGGTGGTAAATTGTAGCAAAATTTGCAAAATTTAGCGTAATTCCTACAGTGCTAAACTTGGTTTAGGCTATTTATAGATTGGAAAGTACATATCTCTACCAGCGATAGCCCGAGTTACGTAATATCGTATCCATCGTAATTTAATTAGATAGATAATAGCAATTAAATTTAATCTGCACAATGGTTACTAAATGCATTAGTGAGTTAAATATTGTCGATATTAACAGGGAATTATTGAAACGTGGTATTGAGACCGGGGGGTCCAAGGCCGATAAACTCTTGGCTTTAGAAGAGTATATTCGGACCAAGGAAAGCATTGACCCAAGATCAGTACGGTTTGGGGAAACTGACGAGACGTCAGCCCAGGTACCGGAAGGGAAAACATCGGAGGCTCAAACTGAGGAGGATGAGGTCAACTCTGAAAAGAACTTGATAAATCAGTTTATGGAGCAGATGTTAGACAGGCTGGAGGGGTTGGAAACAACGGTCGACAAGCAACAATTGACAATCGCTACTCTCAGCGAGAGCGTGGAACGCTTGGAGTGGGAGTTAGCAGAAGAAAAGCATAGGTCGACCGAGCGGGTGGAGCAAGCAAGTTGCTCATGCCGTGAAAATTCCCAACAACCATCAACCAGCCATATATCCGGAGCCAATCAGATTTGCCCGGACGAAAGTCAAAATCGTCCGGTCAAAACTCAAAGTGTGAGTTTTGAGAGCCGATGGGCGAACATACGGAGCAGATTGACCGGGGAAAACCCGAGAAATCGGAGTTCTTCCGGAGTTTCCGGTAACCGGTCCGGAGTGTCCGGTGAAATGTCCGGAGTCTTCGGTAATCTGTCCGGAGTGTCCGGTGAAGTGTCCGGCAGAAGTCATAAGGAAGCGTTACGGAGTAGTTTTTCCGGAGTAAAACGCGTGCATTTCCCGGACAGCCTGCTCATCCCTCAAAATGAGCTAAATATGGCCCGTGCGTCGATACCAGAGTTTGCCGGTAAGAGGGAGGAAGACCCAGTGCGGTTTTTGCTCCAGGCCGAGGCAATACTTGAAGAAACTGGTATCCACAAGGCTAGATGGGTGACCGTTTTGGCCCCTCAGCTGAAGGCACAGGCAGGAACATGGTGGGGAACCATGAGAGCGTTGGACTTACCATGGCAAGAGTTCAGGTCTGAACTATTGGAAAAGTTCAACGGGGACGAGTTGCAGTCGAGTCTGCAATCAGAATTGTTGAGCACCGCTCAGACCAAGACCGAAACACTGGGGGAGTATGTCCTACACAAGTACCAGTTGTATCGGAGGTTAAACCTTAGTCTGACAGAAGAAGCGGTGGTAATGACAGTGATTGGACTCATGCGTGATGAATTTAGAATTCATGCACGTATACAGCGACTGAAATCGTTCAGCGAATTACGAGCGCTTGCCCATGTTCTGGATGGTAGCAAGGCCGTAATATCAGATAAGGCGGGAGTGAGCACCAACGTACCACCAAAGTTAAAATGGTTGGATAAACGAAAAGCTGAGAGTGCTGAGAAATCCCAGGTGCCGAATCCGAAGCAACGACTATCTTCGGGAGCAGGATGCAGGGTATGTGGTAGTCATGACCACTGGCAAGCTGCATGTCCAAAAAGAAAGTCGGAGTCGGGAAACGCCAAAACGACCGGCGGGACCGCCGGGTCCCGGCCGGCCAGGAAGTAACCGGCGGAAAAGTCACGAGTCGTCCGAAGAGTGGTAAGCAACGAAGTTCAACTCGGGCAGTGAGTAACGTTCCGATACAGGAACCACAAATTACAAGAACTGACCCGAAAAAACGGAACTTCGGAGCAATACGGACCGGAGACTCGGGAAATGGCCCGAAGAAGTCGGACCAAAAGAGTTCTGAACCGGTAAAATCCGGTAAGAACGGCATTCCTCCGGAGAAAAACTTTGGTCACCCGAAGATAAGCTCCGGAGTGAGGAGTTGTCCGGTGAAAACCGTCGAGCCTCCGGAGAAACACCGGAGAAAGCGCCGAAATCACCCGAGAAAACCCATTGAAAACGACGTTCCGGTAAAGGAACCACAGTTCGCGACAATGGACCGGGAAAATGATTCGGTGATGGAAACGGGTTCCGACCACCTGGACAACAGGTCGGGAAAATCTTTAAGAGTCGAAAGTGTTCCGGACAAAAGTGAAAATCCCACCGAGGTGAGTGATGTTTCCAATAAAAATGTCGCGGACAGCATTTCAAGTGATGCGGAACAAGATGAGTTAACACAGGAGTTGTTAATTTGTCCGGTCACAGCCGAAGATTTTTCCGAGGAGTTTATTCCTTATCCACGGGAAAAGTGCAAGAGGAGAGACTCAGATACGGACTCAAAGTTCGAGTTGAGAGAACGCTTTTCGGATCTGCGGACCGGAGTGTTAGAGTCTCCAGCCATTGCAACGGTGTCAACGGGGAAAACTACAGTAACGGATATTCCGTTACCGGCCATAGAACTAGAGTTTGCACTCGGGGCAGTAGTAGCGCTACTGGACTCCCAGGCGGCGAGGACATACGTCAAACCGTGGGTGGCAAAGAAGTTTGGCCGGAGTTTTACCGAAGAACCGGAGACTGTCCGGATGGCGGACGGTCGGACCCAAGAAATTACGGAGTTTTCCGAATTTCGGGCCCAGATAGTGGATCTGGAGGTAAGCTTCAGGGCAGCAGTGTTAGACGATCTCATCGGAGATGTCTTCCTGGGCCATGATTTCCTCGTGGAGCAACAAGTCGCTTGGGACTATAGCGGTTGCATAATCCACCTGGGGAAAGAAAGACGTGTTTCCGTGAGTTGGAGAAATTCAGTAACTCCGGTCACCGTAGGAGTGGACCTAACAACCGCAGGATTACCCGAAGGAGAGTACGGTATGCGGGTCAAAGAAGTCCTATGCCAATATCCGGAGGTTTTCTCCGGAGAAGTAGGCAGAACTCGGGTGATAGAGCACCAGATCCGTCTCAAGGATCCAAATCCGGTGGCTCTAAACGCTTACGGGTACTCCCGAGAGAAAAACGAGGTGATTGCCGAAATGGTGCGAGACATGGAAGAACAGGGTTTTGTTGAACCTAGCATCTCTCCATGGGCTGCACCGGTGGTACTCGTGAAGAAAAAGGATGGCTCACGTAGATTCTGCGTTGACTATCGCCGTCTGAACATGCAGACGGAGTCGGACCTACCCGATGCCGGATCTCCATGACATGGTCCGAGGAATGGGTGGAGCGAAGATTTACAGCACCATGGATTTGAAATCGGGATACTGGCAGGTGGGTCTCTCACCAGAGACACGTCCACTCACGGCGTTTAGGACCCAAAGAGGATTATTCCAGTTCAGAGTAATGCCTTTCGGACTTAAAAACGCCCCCGCCACATTCTGTCGCTTGGTAAGCGAGGTCTTCCGTGGGTTAGTTGGTAAATTTGTGTTGGTTTATTTGGATGATATTGTGGTATACTCGGAGAGTCCCGATCAACATCTAAACCACTTGCAGAGAGTCTTGGAGCGACTCCAGTCTTACGGTCTGACGTGCCAACCGAAAAAATGAACATTCGGGGTGGCACAGATCAAATTCCTAGGACACGTCGTGGACGGTGAAGGAATAGACCGGGAACCGGAGAAACTGACGGCGATTCAAGAACTACCGGTCCCAAAAAAGACAAAGGACGTGTTACGGGTATTAGGCGTTTGTGGTTGGTACAGCCAATTCGTGCCACACTACGCCGAGATCACAGCACCACTCACGAGTCTGTTGGCCAAAGGGACCAAATGGCGTTGGTCAGAAATTGAGCAAGAGGCGTTCCGGAAGTTGAAGGAGTCTTTGGTGTCCGCACCACGGCTCTGCCCTCCTCTTCCGGGTAAGCCATTCAATCTACAGACCGACGCAAGCGAAGTCGGAGTTGGTGCCGTGCTCTTCCAGCGGGGGGAGAGTGGTGATAGGAAAATCATTTCCTACGCCAGCAAAAAACTCAATCCAGCACAGGGAAGATACTCGGCAGTCGAACGTGAATGTCTAGCCATAGTTTGGGCGGTTGACAGGTTTAGGCCATATCTTGAGTCTGGTAAGTTTATGTTATTCACGGATAACGCGGCACTCCGATGGTTACAGCAAGCCCGCTGTACCAACAGCAAACTAACGCGATGGGCGCTACAACTCGGGGCTTTCGATTTTGAAATCCGGCACGTGCCTGGAGTAGAAAATGAAGCAGCCGACGCGCTATCCCGTTGTCCGGTGGGACCGAATACAGTGGACGAAGAATCGTTGGAGAACAATATCCACGATCCCCCTGTGATTCGGCCCGGAGTGTCCGAAGAAACTTCCGGAGTCTTCGGTGATCTGTCCGGCGTGTCCGGAGGATCCGGTGTGGGTGCAACCCAGTGTGGAGCGATCCAAAGGGTCTGAAAAGGGATGACGAAAACGTCACATGGCAAGTTGTCCGAGAGTGGCAACAAAATGACCCGAACATACGGGAGATAGTTGGTAAACTCTCCGGAGACGGTGCAAGGTTCGGTCGTCTTCGGAAGTTGTACATCATCCGGGACAAGGTGTTGCACCGCCACCCACGATCCATCGCGCATGGAGAAGAGGGGGTGGTTGTTCCGGTGGACAAGGCCCAGATTCTGCTACAAAGGTTTCACGACCACGATACAGCGAATCACCCAGGGTGGAAAGAAACGTACCGAAGCATAAAGAGTCGTTTCTTTTGGGCCGGTATGCGTGAAGCAGTGCGAAATTACGTGCGGGCGTGCGACGTTTGTGCACGTGTAAAACCACTGAATCGCAAACCAGAAGATCGGATATGCACCCGAGTCCCACGGCAACCTTGGGAGGTGCTGAGCATCGATCTTATGGGTCCATACCCACGAACGCAGAGGGGTAAGACAACGATTTTGGTAGTAACTGATTGTTACAGTCGCTGGGTAGAGGCGTACCCCTTAGGAAAGGCGACGACCAAATCGATTGTGGATACATTCGAACGGGAGTTGTTCCCACGGTTCGGATACCCGAGGGCATTATTGTCAGATAATGGCCCGCAGTTCGTGTCCAAGGCAATGGGAGACGCACTAAGGAGGTGGGGAGTGGAAGGATGGACGACTCCAATATACCACCCGCGTGCCAACCCGGTAGAAAGGCAAAATCAAGAGTTGAAGAAAGGGTTTCGAACCTTACTTGTTGATAAGCCTCATCATCTGTGGGATGTCTACCTGCCACACGTGTTGTTCTCCGTAAGAAACAGGGAAAACCGAAACACCGGACAGTCACCGGCCAAAATGATGTTTGGTCGGGAGATCAAGGCCCCCGGAGATTGGCAGCTCGAGCTGGCCGAAGGATCCCGGGACGCGGGCAAAAATGGTCCGGAGTTGTCCGGAGCAGCGCGGAAACCTCCGGTAGAAATCGAAGATTCTCCGGTGGAACCAGATGATATTCCTGTGGTAGAGGGGGGGGGACCCGGTGGTTTCCGGCCCCAAGGGCCCCAGGACCCATATACCCCCAGAATCCCCGGGAAGAAACAATCTGTCGGTAGGGGATTGGGTATACTACAAAGCGCATCCGCAGTCAAGTGCGGAGAAGCGTTTTCACGCGGGGTTCGCCCCGAAATGGTTAGGTCCGGTTAAGTTGGGTAAACCACTAGGAACTGGAGTGTTCTTGACGGAGGGTAAACACCCTACTAAGTTACATGTCTCAGCGATGAAGCGAGCTGTAGGACCGTCAGAGAACACTAACTAATCATACCTTGTTTCAGATGGCAGAACGCGCCAATAACCCGCCACCAAACCGCAACAACCGGCCATCCCGTGGCATGATTGCCACTCACGTGGAGAAGCTCCGGGCAATGGCCGCGCAGTTGTTGCGGGAAGCCAGGAGGCTCTCCGGGGATGGACCGGAGGACACGGTGGGCGGTTGGTCGGCCGAACGCGCGGCCACCGCGTCGTTCGGCCGGATACGAGCAAGCCCGACTGCATGGGCCTTGTTCGAGCGGGGTTTCGCCGAGGGACGCCGGTCCACCCGAGCGAACACCCCACAGCCCGAAGCCGCCAGGCCCAGGGCAGGACCACCCGGGCGAGTGCCACCTCGTCGAACAGCACCGGCGTACCAGCGCCACGACGTCCGGGATGGACGTGGCCGGTTCCGGCGGCCAGCGGGGCAGCCGCAAGCCGACCCGACCGACGAGCGGCCCGTGGTGCAGCCGCAAGCCCAGCAGCCCGTGGTGCAGCCGCAAGCCCAGCAGCCCGTGGTGCAGCAGCCAGCAGAGCAGCAGCTAACTCCACCAGCAGGCACCCAGGAGCAGCAGCTAGCCACGGTGGAGCGGTGGATCCAGGCCATGGAGGTGACGCCCGGGGACCCGGTAATCCTCCACGTGGACTAGGTTGCTCGGTCGCGTCTCGTGGACTCGGGGGGGAGTATGTCGCGGTCGTTATCGCAACGACCGCGGCGTCTCTATCGACGTCCGCGAGATCGCGACCGACAACCGGTCTGGCCGCCGCCTGCGGCACGGCCGCCGGCCCGGCCAGCGGCGGTGACGGCGGCGACAGCTTTAGCCGGACCGCCGTCAACGTCGTACGCAGTGACAATCGTAATATATATATATAAATATTCGGATAATAAACGTGTGTGTCTAAATAATACGTTGTAGTATTTATTTATTTAAGATCCAAACCGTTCCTACACCTACACTGTGGTATAGCCGGTATAAGTGCATTTCAAATATCTATAATAATAATTTGAGCATAGTGACAGTCACTGAAATATCACGTATAACATAACAATATTTTCGAAAATTTTAAATTACATATTGGTACCACTGTATTAATCATAATGATCAAGCCACGGACTATATAAATATACAAGGCTGTTCAATATTCATGACATGGTTGGAGGGTGTGGGGAGGTTGACCACGAAATATAATTAATACACGGCTTATAATTATAGCCGTAATGTAATACAATTATACAACAGGCGGAGTTCGGAGGAATATTTTCCTTTTAGCATTACTAGCGCCGTCTTAGTGGATACTTTTGGAACTAATAATAATATGATCTATAGTTCCATAAGTATCCACTAAAACAGCGCTAGAATTGCTAAAAGAAACAATATAGGTATCCCCCCTAAGTCCACCTGTTGAAAAACATTCATGGGTGATATAATCATCTCGTCTAATATATATAAATAAATATATTTATATATATATTATAATCTGTGGTACAATCATTGTTCAAATTTTCAATTTCCGATCTAAATATCTGGTGAAATTTTCAAGTATCTACAACTTATACTTTTTGAAGTATAACAATTAATATTTAAATTCGTTTGACTCGTTTGAGGATAAATGAGTAAACTAACAACGATAACGATAATTTCATAAAATTTAAAACTCAAACGCTAAAAATATTTTTCCTATAATGACGCTTCATATTTTCTCTATAACTATTTGAAGCAAAACTTATGTAAAACTAAGACAAGTGTTGAATTTTTTTTTAAGCTTAGATATAAATACAAACAATTTTATGAATTTTGAACTACAAAATAATTTGCAAATATTCATGGTTTTGACGAATTTTTGTCAATATTTGAAATTCAAATGCTATTAAAAAAAAATTATGCCTATGTATTCTTATAATTTTTTAATTACTATAAGAATAACTTATGAGGAACTTTAATTGAATTAATATTTAAATTCGTTTGACTCGATTCAGGATAAATCGCTATCGTTACGCTATTTCGTAAAAATTTAAAATTCAAACGCACTTAAAATTTTTCCTATAATGATGCTTCGAGTTTTCTCTATAGCTACTTGAAGGAAAACTTATGCAAAACTTAGTGTTGCATTTTTAATCCTTAGTTATAAACGCAAAAAATTTTATGATTTTTCAACTTCAAAATTACTTTCAAATTTTCGCGTTTTCGACAGATTTCGTAAAATTTTGAAATATAAACGCTTATTAAAAAAAATTGTGAATTACGATTTTTAATTTTTTTTAGCTACAATAAGAACAACTCATAAGGAACCTTGTATTAAATTCTCAAATCTTAGAATTAAAAAGAAAAACTTTTATGAATTTTTATCTAACATAATTTGAACATTGCGTAATTTTTATGTATTTGGTCAAAATTTAAACTGTAAAATCTTATAAAAAAAATTTGTGGCAATATATTTCTTTTATTTTTCAACTGCTATTGTAAAAATATGATAGGAGCCTTGTATTAAATTCACAAATCTTAGATTTAAAAAGAAAAACTTTTATGAATTTCTATCTAAGATAATTTGAACATTGCCGTAATTTTTACGTATTTAGTCAAAATTTGAATTTTAAATGCTTATAAAAAAAATTTGTGACTACGCATTTCTTTTATTATTCAACTTCTATTGTAAAAATATGATAGGAGCCTTGTATTAAATTTTCAAATCTTAGATCAAAAAAGAAAAATTTTTATGAATTTCTATCTAAGATAATTTGAACATTGCCGTAATTTTTACGTATTAAATCAATATTTGAACTTCAAATGCTAATAAAAAAAATTGTGCCTATGTATTTTTATAATTTTTTGATTACTATAAGAATAACTTATGAGGAACTTTGTATTCAATTTTCAAGTATTTTGATAGGGCCAAAAAAATTTTATCGACCCTTCCAAAAAAATTTTCAGAAATATTAAAAATTTCAGTTGTCTATAAATATCTCAAAAAAAGTCAAAATATTTTGAAAATTAAATCATGTAAAGAAAATGCCAATCTTAATAACTGGTAAAATGTTCAAGTATGTTCAAGTATGTTCAAGTGAATAATAACAAATATTTAAAATCGTTTCAGGATAAATCGTTATCGTTACGCTATTTCGTAAAAATTTAAAATTCAAACGCAATTAAAATTTTTCCTATAATGACGCTTCGAGTTTTCTCTATAGCTACTTGAAGTAAAACTTATGGAAAACTTATGGCCGTATTCATAGTCGATGCTTAAAACCATTCTTATCTTTAACTTTTAAAAGCAATACTTATGAATAGGTATTCATAAAAAAATATAAGTATAACTTATAAAAGCATTAAGCATAAGAAATGATTAAGTATTCCTTATTGAACATAAGTTTGGTAACATGGTTAGTATAAGTTATCAGTATCTTATCACAAATTATTTTATTATGTTATCAACATTTTTCAATTTGTATTATTTTCATTTTTTTCAACTGCCAAAGTTAGGTAGTATAGTATTCATATTTTTAATATATTATTATATATAGTAGGAATATTAATTAGCATTGTTAATTATCAGTATAAAGAGTTTTTATTTTGTTTGTTAATATAATATTGTGAAGAAGATATATATTTATATTTGTATATCCTTCTTGAAATATATTGTTTTAGTATATTATTTTATTGAAATAGGTATATTGTTTTACTAAAATAGCATTTTATTGAAAATGTCTAATAATGAATTCGGATCTTATAATATTGCCATATAAATTAGGTGGACCATTGTATTCCTGTTGAACTATTTGATTATAATCAAAATCTTCCTGTAGGTTTTGTGGAAGTTCTTCTTATCTAAATATGGCAATATTATGAAGAACTGCACAAGCTGATATAATTAATAATGTTGTACTAAGTTTGGTGGCTAACTTTTTTGATAGACAACCAAACCTTCTTTTTAGTATGCCATTCAATCTTTCTACGGTATTTCTTGTTGCAATATGGGCTTTGTTATATCTCTCTTCTGCTATAGTTTGTGGATTTCTGATTGGAGTAAATAAATATTGCAGTTGTGGATAACCACCATCACCTAAAATACATCCTGGTAATTGCTTTTGTTCGTACATCATATTGACATTGCTGTTGCTATAATTGAGTAAAATATAGGTAATAACTAGAACCATGTCTTGGATATGTTGTAATGTAATATTTTACCTAAAAATACGACTGTCGTGAACAGAACCAGGCCATCTTGCAACAATATCTAAGATCTCACATTTAGGGCCACTAACAATTTGTACGTTGATTGAAAATATACCTTTCCTGTTCCTAAAATTTTCAGCCTGGTCTCCTCCAGGACTTTGTATTGGGATGTGAGTACAATCTACTGTTCCATCAACACCAACAAAGCCTAGATTAAAATTGTAAATTTATTTCAAACTAAATATAGTTAAGTATATATTTCAAGTAAAAATTACCTGCAATATTGTAAAATAACAATTGGTTTTGTCTTTGTTCTTGTGGGTTTGATGGAAATTTTATAAATTTTTTAAAACTTTTTAAAATAACCTGGGAAATATGTTTAACACATCTACTTATTGATGGTTGACTAATTCCAACCAAATCACCCGAAACTAACTGAAATTAGACAATTTTAGAAATTATTGATATAGAAGTATTTATATTCTAATTTAAATATAATTAAAAATGTTTTTTTTTTTTACTTGAATGTTTCCTGTTCCATAAAATCGTAATACTGCTAAAAGTTTAATAAGTTGAGGAACTGGTAAACCCCTCATTGTAGTAACAGCTTCAATTTCATTAAATATGAGAGGCATTAAACATTCAATAACTGAAGTTTTAGAAAATCTATTAAATTCATTAATGCATGTTGTCAAAGTATATCATGTACGATTTACATATTCATATTTATTATTTTCATATGCATAATTAACTTACAGAAAATATTTACAAACCTGAATCTGTTTTTGAACTCTTTGTCACTGTATTAATCTATTGGATTTTGCATATCTCTCACATACCTTTTGGGAACTCGTTCGTGCATTGCAACCCGGTCATAAAAATCAATTAAATTATAAAATTCATCCATTTTATGAGTATTATGACAGGAATATTATAGAAGAGTAAATACAAAATTAGAAAATGATTTTATAAAGTACAAAACGATAAATCGATAACAACTATAATATATGATAATCATGAAAAGAATTGCTTAAGCATGGTCAGCCCTAACCTTTTTAAAATGCTATACTTAAAGCAGTACTTTTTCTTTCTGAAGCAAAAGTTTTGTTTATGAATTTCAATTAAGTCATAAGTATAGCTTAAGCAATACTTATTCTTAAGCATCGACTATGAATACGGCCATTAGTGATGTATTCTTAATCTTTAGTTATAAACACAAAAAATTTTATGATTTTTCAGCTTCAAAATTAGTTGCAAATTTTCACATTTTCGACAGATTTCGTAAAAATTTGAACTATAAACGCTTATAAAAAAAAATTGTGCCTAATAACTTATGAGGAACTTTGTATTAAATTTTCAAGTATTTTGATATGGCCAAAAAAATTTTATCGACACTTCAAAAAAAAATTTTCAGACAAATTGAAAATTTCAGTCGTCTATAAATATCTCAAAAAAAGTCAAAATATTTTGAAAATTTAATCATGTAAAGAAAATACCAATCCTAATAACTGGTAAAATTTTCAAGTATCTAGGACTTATACTTTTTGAATAATAACAAATATTTAAAATCGTTTCAGGATAAATCGTTATCGTTACACTATTTCGTAAAAATTTAAAATTCAAACGCACTTAAAATTTTTTCTATAATGATACTTCGAGTTTTCTCTATAGCTACTTGAAGGAAAACTTATGGAAAACTTAGTGTTGTATTTTTAATCCTTAGTTATAAACGCAAAAAATTTTATGATTTTTCAACTATAAAATTACTTGCAAATTTTCGCGTTTTCGACAGATTTCGTAAAATTTGCCTTATTTATTAAAAAATTAATTTTTATAAAATTTTTTTTAAATTTTTTTAAATTCTTTATTTAGTTTCATTTTTTATGATTACAGTTTTTTTACAAAAATTTTTATTTCTTATCAAATATTGATTTTTTATTCATTTTATTTTTATAAGGTAAATTGAAGGTTAAAGATAAATAAATATATTCTATTTTTATAAAAATATTGTAATATAGATGGCGCCACTTCCGTATTCTTTAAACCCTTCTTTTAACCCCTTAGAGTTCGAATTTTGAAAAATCCTTTCTTAGTGCGCCCTTACAATGCTTAAGGAACCTCTGTACCAAATTTCAAGTCTCTAGACCCAGCGGTTTGGTCTGGGCGTTGATGAATCACCCAGGACAAGCCTCTTTATATATACAGACAGATATGTATTAAATAAAAAGATTTATATTTGATAAAAAAATGTATTTATAAAAATCAATTATTTAAAATATAATTTAAATTTTTTATTAAGTATATTTTTTTATAATTTGCATTATTTATTAAAAAATTGATTTACATAAATATATTTTTTTTATAAATTTTTTTTAAAATTCTTTGTTTAGTTTCATTTTTTATTATAACAGTGGTTTTTTATAAAATTGTTGATATCTTATCAAATATTGATTTTCTATTCAGTTAATTTTTTAAAAAATATTGATTTAATATGAATATATATTTTATAGCATTTTTTTAAAAATTTTCATTATTTATTATTTTTATAATTTGCCTTATTTATTAAAAAATTAATTTTTATAAAATTTTTTTTAAATTTTTTAAATTCTTTATTTAGTTTCATTTTTTATGATTACAGTTTTTTTACAAAATTTTTTATTTCTTATCAAATATTGATTTTTTATTCATTTTATTTTTATAAGGTAAATTGAAGGTTAAAGATAAATAAATATATTCTATTTTTATAAAAAATATGTATTAAATAAAAAAATTTATATTTAATTTGAGTAATCCGTTTGCAACTTATTATATATAACTTATATATTTTTTATTTTTATAGTTATTGACAAATCAAAAACTGAGTATGCAGATTATCAGGACAATTTACCGAATTTATTTTTTCTGAAAATTCCATGTCCATTTTGCAAAAAAGAATTTATTTATGAAAATGGTTTGGTATTCCATATACATGATTATCATATTACTTCTGAATATAATATTAAACCAAGAGTAAGACTATCGGAGGTAATCAATGCATTATATTATTATTATTATTCTGTCTAGGATTATATTTTAATATTCATTTATTTATATAAAATACATTTTATTTGAAAAGGATCTTGTAATGACTGTTGCATCTGCAATGGCAGAACTGAATAATCAAACAAACACAACTACCAGCATCACTTTATTTTATTATGTTAAGAGTTATGGTGCTAGAACTGAAGATGCTGATACGTTAAATAATTTTATTATTGAAAAGTCTGGGGGAATCCAGTTCTATGTCAATTCAAAAACCAATGTAAGTAACAATTTTTACATTATTTTTTCACAAATTATTTTTTTTTAGTGTTTTAGTAAAAAAGTAAAAAAAAAATTTTTTTAATTAATTATTAACAAAAAAATTGAAGATAGCTATATTTTTTAACTTTAAACTACAATAATTATATACAGGTGCTTTCAAGATATACAGATGTTAGAAAGATCATAGAACATATAAAAATAAAAAAACTTGAAGAAGATATTGTACAAGAAAATATAAATAACTTGGCATCTAATTTTGTTAATTTAAATTTTAGTAGAAAATTAGGCAGAAAAAAATTAGGAACTATAAAAAAAAAACAATAGATATATTCAAGAGTCAAACAGTAAAAAATTATTCAAAATTCTTAATATCTTTTAAACAAATAAATTATATACAAAAACCATATAATATTAAATATACAATGCCTCAAAAAATTTTCAATAAAATAAAAAAGATTCCGCCTCCTTCCAAATTCAATACAACCAATATCTCTTTTATTACCACCATTTAATATTTAGATTATTTTATCTCAAACACCATGATATACAATAACAAACAACAAATTATTGATGAGTAAGTAAAATAGTGAACATAACTTATTAATATAACTAATAATAACTAATAACTAATCTTAATATTTCTATATACAGTTTCCAAATTTGTGAAAAAAATCTACTTACAGCTGCATACAAACAAAAAAAACATTTAATTAAATTACACCTCATTCTTAAATATATAAATATATTTAAATATCTATCTTATGGCATAATTGATAACAATAATAGAAAAATAATGAATTTCTTACAATTCATTAGTATCAATAATATATTGTCATTGGACAAATTTACTTGTCAATTTGTCGATGAATTGGATTCTTGGTGGCTACATGTGACTGATATATCATATGAACCCACAAGGTAAATATTTATTGACTATTCCAACATCACTTAAATAATTAAAATAAATAATGTAAAATATGAATTTAAAAATAAATAGAATCTTTTCATCCACAAATACACATACAATAATAATTGCTGATGATGAAGTCGCTCAATTTTCAATCCCGGCCAGCAATAATTGGAATGATGCATTAATTCTGGCATGCCTAATAAACATGGAAACAAAACGGACGGTATTTTTAATTTTTTAATTTTTTTTTTTATTTATTAAAACAAAAAACATTACTACACTTAAGCAGAGCTTGTGTTGGTAGTATCACCCTGTAAAAAAAATATTTAAAATTCATTACATATAATTATTTAAAATTTATTAATAGCATTTAATTTTTTTTTACAGTTGTCAAATATTTTTAATCACATCACAATAATAATGTGTGTACTGAAATTTAATTTTATTGACAAAAAGTCATTGAAAAAACAACTAAAAGAACTGGTCATTAAAAATTATCTTATAATTGTATTTAATAATACAGACAAAATTTACAATTTGAATATTGAACATATCTGGAATGAAATTAATAAAAATATACATACAAATAAATATATCAATGAAATATTGGCAATAAGACGAGATACATACTACATAACAGCCCAATTCTACAATGTAACTTTATTTCTTTTATTCTTATACCAGCAATAATTCATAACTTCAAATTATCTTCTTCATTGTGTATTTGTTTCAGCTACCATCCTTTATGAATAAAAAAGTAAATAAAAACAATAGCAATAATAACATCAATATATTCAATAGATTCCACAGAAAATTCAAATTTATACACAATTTTATCAATAACCTTCTGGAAACACATTTTAAAGACATTAATTACAATAATATAGAAAAAACTCACATCATAGAATGTGAAATTTACAAAAAAAATTTGCAAAATCTGCTGGAAGTTTTGCCCCGAAAAAAAAGAGACTCGTTATACACAACAGACGAGATTTTGGAAGTTATACATCAACAGCATATGATTGAGTCAATTAATTACAGACCGCCACAGACTATTGGACACACTATTGGAGTTTCATCGAAGGTCTCTGTCACAAAACAAAATTTTTACAGAGAAAGTTCAAAGATAAAACAATTTATAGAAGTATATTATCCTAAGTAAATAACTATTTTTTTGATATTCCTGCTTTACAATATATTTATTTAAAATAATAAACAACATTATATATATATTTTATAATGTTTGACATTTTTGACGATGGCGATATAATTGATTCGGTGCAGCGAATGAGTCATTGCTAATTAAATATATATTCATGTCGTAGTTTTACATGTTGTAGGTTCGCAAGAAAATATAATATTAAAAATTACCGTTCACAATTTCAGTAGGTTCAATGGAAGGCCGTTTCCTATCAGTCATTGAGGCAGTTCAAATTATCTATGATTTAATGCGATCACTTAAAAAAATAATTGTTCAGCCGAGACAACCACTCTACTAGGTCCTGGCGCATATATTCTCCAAATTGGCAGTGTACAAGTTTTTTGCAATCGTTCCACACCGCCCTGGTGTGGGGCCATTGCATGTGGTGCGTTTTTTTTAAGTGGTATCGCCAATAGCCCTAATCCACTGACAATTAATGAGATTATACATAAATTATATTTTATATGAATGAAATCTACCAAAAGTATTCCACACCAAGTAGATAACATTGTAAAAAAATAGAACAGATGTACAATTCAAATGACACCTTTAATCAACTAGCGACAGAGTTCAACCAGTCTGAATAGACAAATGGAATGGTAACCGCATAGATACTCATTATTTAATCCAATTTACTAAGTAATCCTAATTTAATTAAATGTAAGAAACCAAAGTTGTACTAGGCAGAGCTTTTGTTGTACCGCCGTGATCGTCTAGTTGGTAGTTAACCTTTTTTTTTAACATTCACGATGTACAATATTAGATGTATACAGTGCCTGGCATACGCTCGCGAAAACGGTTGTGCTTGGTACGAAACGACGTGCGCTAACGCTGCAAAGGGTGGGCACTTGGACTGCTTGAAATACGCCAACAGCGATTACTTAAAAAAATAATTTTCTATCCTTACCTTAGCCACTCTATAATAAAATATGTAATATTGAAATATTACACTTAGTTGGCCAAACACTACTGTATAATGTTATGTAGAAACACCTATCTTGTTGTAATGTATCACACCATTAAAATGGACAGACAATCCGAACGAGTGAAGGTAAGTATCAAGTAAGTATCATCAGGTAAGTATGTGATTTACGATCAAAAATTTAATATAATTAACATAATACAGGGTGATTCGTTTATCAAACAACACTCATTATTTATAAAAGTATTGTTTCTGAAAAATTGTTACATACAATATTATAAATAATTTGTATTGACTATCGATCTAGAGTTATTTTAAAACATGTTGTTGTTTGAATAACTGTCCTGGGTTGTGAAAATGACCGATTGGTAGTTTTGGAAATTTGATTACAGTTCTGGTGTCAAAGTAACACTTATTAATCCTTAGCGCAAAATCGACGTTCAAATGTGTATAACATTGACACTCGTTGTAGTTAGAACAACTCCAAATTTCTATGCGTTGCAGTGACAGACGTGGTAGTCATGTTGTTGGAGACGCCGTTTCGACGTTGGAATGCTGATAATAAAAATGATTTACTAAAAGTTGGTAAGTCTATTCCGATTTTGTCAGCTTTGGCTCCTGACAAGAAACTAAGTAAGGTATTCTGTAGGTCATTTAATCCAAATTTATATCAAAAACACTCTTGGTTATGTGGGAGTCATTATATACAAAAATTGTTTTGTTGGCCATGTTTGTTGTTGGGTAAAATGAAGTCTGTGTGGAACACTGTAGGGTATTATGATTTAAAAAATTTATCTAGGGGTATACAAATACATCAATCATCAAAAGAACATATTCATAATCATTTAGGATTAAAAAACCTAGAAAAAAATTGTTTTACTATATTAGATGTTGTTAATGAACATGGTAATTTGTTTAAAAAAAATTATAATGAAAATGTGAGATTGAATCGTTTATTTATGGAGCACTTAATTGATTTGGTTTTATTTTTGGGAAAACAAGAGTTGGCATTTAGAGGTCATGATGAAAGCAGCGATTCATTAAATAAAGGGAATTTTAGAGAGTTGTTTAATATGCATATTATTAGGTGTTCTCAAGAAATACAAAATCATTATAATAATATAAAAAACATATTTTCAGGTATGTCCAAGTCCATACAAAATGATTTAATTTCATGTATTTCTGAATTTTTAATAAACCAAATAAAAAATGAAATTAGGGAATGTAAATTTTATTCCATTCAAATTGATGATACTACAGATATCAGTCAAAAAACACAATGTTCAATAATAATTAGATATGTTACAGATAAATCTGAATTGGTTGAGCGTTTCTTGGGTTTTCATAATGGTAGTGAAAACCGCACGGCTGAAGGTTTATTTAATTTGGTTAATTCTGTTTTACATGAGTTTGATATAGAAAAAAAATTAGTTGGACAATGTTATGATGGGGCATGTGTAATGTCTGGGCATTTAACAGGTTTACAGGCTAGAGTTAAGGAAGTTGCACCTAATGCTTTGTTTACACACTGCCTAGCTCACAGATTAAATTTGGTATTGCAACATGGTTGTAGTATAAATGCTAAATGTCGTATATTTTTTGCTAACCTCACTGGTATCGCTGCTTATTTTCACAATTCCACTTCGCGTACTAATTTTGTAGATAGTATTGTAGGGAAAAGAATTTCTCAATTTGTTCAAACAAGATGGTCCTCACGGCCAAAAATTTTACACACAATAGTTAATGAGTGGTCTGGGTTTATAAATTTTTTTGACTGTATTAGCAAAGATCCAAAATCGTCATCTGAATCTATTTGTGGTGCTATTAGTCATTTTAAAAATTTAAAAACTTTTGAATTTGCTTTCTTAGCACTGATATTTAGTGATATATTCATATATACTGACAATTTATTTAACATACTCCAAAATAAATCATTTGATGTAGAATTTTGCTTGAGAAAAATAAATATAACATATGATCTTATAAATAAAAAAAGAAATGAACCGGAATTTTTAAAATTATTTAATCAAGCAGTTACTCTTACAAAACCTCCAAAAGCTACAAGAAATGAATCTAACAATCAATCAAGTTTTAAAATATTGTTTTATGAAATAATTGATAATATTCTAATGCAATTAAATATCAGATTTCAAGACACAAATAAATTACTTTTTTTGCAGTTAGCTGATGTAACTAAATTTAAAGAATATTCTTGTAGATTTCCTATAAATGCATTAAATAATTTGAAATCAACTTATTCTAATATATTTTATAATATTAATACATTAAAAGTTGAATTGGAGGTTTTGTATAGTGATGTAAAATATCAAAATTTATTGCACATTTATGACATGGTTAAAATTATTGAACAAGATGCACTGAAAGACATTTTACCTGAAGCTTATAAATTATTTATTCTTATTTTAACCATACCATCAACTAGTGTATCAAATGAAAGAAGTTTCTCTTGCCTCAAAAGAATTAAAACCTGTTCTCGAAATAGTATTTCACAAGTTCGTTTAAGTTCTCTTTCAATACTATCAATTGAAAAGTCCTTGATTCATCAACTTTAAAAAACTGAATCATTTTACGATGATATTATAAACATGTATTCTAGTCAAAAAGATAGGAGTATAAATTTAACATACAAAATATAATAGTTTAATTTAGTTAATTAATTGTTTTAGAACCAGACATACTTAAAAGTCCTTTTTAGAACTAGGCATACCTACTTAGAAAGTCATTTTCAGAATTAGGCAGATGCATACCTACTTAAGAAGTCCTTTTCAGGACTAGGCAATAGACATACCTACTTAAAAAGTCATTTTCAGGACTAGGCATACCTACTTAAAAAGTCCTTTTCAGGACTACCAAATTTTAAAATGCTCTGTTTATTACCTATCTATCACTTACTATATTATTTACTAGACGAAACAAGTATATTATTAGCATTCATACAGTTATAATTATTTTTATGTTTTTATATTACATTTATTGTGAATTCTAATTTTGTACGGGGGAGGGGGGGGTCGATACTTAGGTTGCCTCACCGAAAAAATACTACCAGAACCGCCACTGATTGACTGAAGCTCCGTTCAACGTCACATGATGTAGTTGGCGCGTATTTAAGTAAAGGCATTTGTCCTGGTGTTAGGTTACAATTGAAATTGTCCTCATCCGATTCACCATTTAATATTTTATTTATTGATTGTAGAGTTTTAAATCCTTTATTTTTTTGTAAAATCAAGGATAATTTGTTCTTAACTTTATCTGCGACTCTTCCGTTACACTCAAAAAGTCGATCCCTTGTGTTTATTATAATCTGTAGACTTTCATGAAGTGTTAAACTCTTGTTTTGTAGTTTAATTATAACTTGGGATAAAAAGCAAAAATTACTTTTAATATATGCTAAATCATTTTTTAAATTTTGATTATCAATTAATAATTCTTTAGCTTTTTTTATCGAATCTGATTCGTCATCTAATTCTGAGATCACAGATTTAATTGAATTGAAATTATCTACATAATACGTTACTGCAGTCAACCACGTTGCCCATCTTGTCAACACTGGTTTTGGAGGTAAAGGTAAATTTGGAAACATTTCACGTAATTTAAGTGTTCGGCTTGGAGCTTTTAAAAATATTTTTTTTACATTGGACATCATTTTATCAACTGTAGTGTATTCGGCTCTTATAGTCTCGCAAACTCTATGAATTCCGTGGGCTAAACATGTTAAATGTATCAGATTCGGAAATAGCACAGTTAGGGCCGGTTTCACCACTACTTTAAACTACGATTAAGGTAAACCGGGGTTTAATCGGCCGAATTTGGCCGGTTAAATAACTGTTATCAGTCGATTAAGCGTAATCGACGTTTAAAGTATTTGGTGAAAGCGGCCCTTAAAGAGTCAGCTGCCTTCACCATATATGGTGCAGCGTCGGTTACAAACAAAAGAACATTGTCATACTTGACTCCGGATGGCCATAATAATTGCATGGCATCGTTAAATAATTTACCAACAGTTTGAAAATTACACTTAAAAAGTTCCTCACTCATTAATAGCCATGGCTCTGAATAATATTCGTTCGTGAAGAAGACCGATAACAACATTGCATACAAACCGACCGTCAATATCTGTTGTCTCATCTAGTGAGACCCAGATCGGTCCATCACCAATTTCTAGACGAATACGTGAAATAGTGTTTTAATAAATGGTAGAAACGTAATTTTTACGTACTGTTTGATCGGGAACAGATTTTTCGGTATATTTCTCTAAAAAACTTTTGAACGACGGGTGGTTTAATTTCCAAAGAGGTATATCAGACTCAAGCATACCTTGACATAAATCAAAATCAAACGATTGTTGTTTATTTAGATTTTCAAATGTACTTTTAATAAATATTTGTTTCGATTTCTCTACTAAATTATTATGTTTTTGGTGTTTATTTGTATTTAAATGCTGAAGTACTTGAAACCGTTTTGTAACAGGTACCGGCTGATCACAAATTATACAATACAGTACTTTACCGTCGGTTTTAAAAACATTGCTAGAAAATTCTTCAACAAATTGTCGTAATTTGGCACTTTCATTTTTTACTTTCGGCATTTTTTAAATAAAAATCACAATAATTTTACACAATACTAATAAACGGTGATGCGCGGACAGCTGAACGGTCTGTACTATACTCTGTTCAGGTTAAGAGTGCCCAGTCGCTCCGACGAAAACTAGTACTGTTCGCGCATGCATTTTGCTACTGGTCACAGGGAGCGCTGGGGTATGCTGACGCCAGCGCGCATCGCGTGATTATACGTAGTGAGCGTAGTATCACAACGTTTTCCCAACGCGCCGTGGTTGTACACGGTTATTTTTGATTATTTTTTTTAATTTGTAATTATTTTAAAAAAAAATTAAACTTGGCTATTAATCAAATTCAAAAAAAAAAATGTAAATGTATTTGTATATCATTTGGATTAGAATATATTATAATATGTTACACGACGGAGAAAAGATATTTTGTTTTTATAACAAGTTGTATACACGGCGGAGCGCCGCCGGAATCCGACAGTTGACGGCGGCGGTCGTACAATGCCGACCAATCACAGAGCGTCTGATGTCGCCTGGGGGGTCTGACAGTTGCGGCTGCTCAGTATGCACGCGCGAGTTTGGGCACTCTTAACTTGAACAAAGTATACAGTACTACGTGGGATTGTGTGTAATACACTATAATACCGGACAAATTATATCTTATCTTAGATTTTATATTGACCGACAAACTTTTATTAATTGTGTTTATCTTTTTCCGTCAAACTATTTAATCTTTAATCACATACCTATTGTAACATAGGATTGTATTTATAAAAATAAAATTAGTGTTTGACAAAAAAAACCAAGTTTTATACTTTAATCAGCAGAGCTAGAATTAAATACGAAATATTAATATTAAATTATAAATATTAATTACAAAATATACTATAAAACATGCATTTTTCGCATTTTTATAATCGAAATATGCAATATATATATTCATTTTATTCGATATACGCATTAATATGCATTTTATCCAAAATATGCAAAAACATGCAAAATAAAAACACCACCATTTATCTCATCATGAGGTGATTCGTGGACATTACTGAAAATCAATAATTAGAAGTCACAAAAAAAACATGCTGTTGCATACAAATCCTAGCCCTGAATTAATAAGTAATATAGGAACTCTTAGTACAAATTTGTTTATTTTTTATTGTTTTAAATCAGGTATGAGATAATATTATAATATATTTGATATCTACATTTTTTAAAGTTAATCTATGTATTTAAAAATGGAGACAAAAAATTCGAAATTGCATCAGTTGAGAACGGCTGGTCCAACCTCAAAGCATACCTTCAAAAATTGTTAATTTTGAACTATGTCACACATTGAACTCTACTCAAGGTGCTTTGATAGTTGATTATTACAAAAGCCACAATTGTTTGAATGATCATATTTATCGAAATAATCTTATAGAATTAATAACAAAAAAAATATTAAAGTCTGTGGCATGGATAGAAAATATTGCAAATCAAGTGCAACAACTTTTTTCATCTGAATGAAAATTTGATAATTATATGAAAGCACAATAATACATATTATTAGGGAACGGATTTAAATGCAAATTGCATTTTTTCCTGAATGCGAAAACATTGATACATCATAAGTAGGGTAGAAAGGCCGCTCCGAGTGAACCCCCGCTTCACCCCCCCCCATCCCATCAGCGCCACCCTGCGACACCCCCCCGCTTCACCCCACCTTCTGCCTGCGCCGCCCTGCACCACCTACGTCATAGACGCCTGGCCACCGGGCTACCCCCGCCCCCACCTCCAGCATGTACCACGCCACCCACGTCATAGACGTCTGGCCGCCTGCGCCACCCTCCCAACCCCATCTCCAACCCATCTGCGCCACTCTGCGCCACCCCCCCCGCCCCCCGCTTCATCCCGCCTTCTGCCTGCGCCGCCCTGCGCCACCTACGTCAACGCCTGGCCACCGGGCCACCCCCTCCCCACACACCACCAGCCAGCTCCACCTACGTCATAGACGTCCGGCCGCCCGCGCCACACCTCCCGTCATCGTCGCCTACGTCATAGACGTCTGGCCACCGGGCCACCCCCTCCCCCCGCCTTCGCAACCTATGACATAGACGTCTGGACACCGTGCCACCCCCGCCCCCACCTCGCACCCGTACCACCTACGCCGTAGACACCGTGATACCGGGCCACCCTCTCCCCCTACCTACCATGTGTACCGCGTTGCCCTACGCCGGCCCGCCCCTACCACACCGACCACCGCTTCGCCCCCGACGCCGCCGCGCGGACGCCGCTGTGACATTTCACCACCGCCGGTGGCGCCATCTATCCGCCGATTCTGTAACGCGGTTTTTCGACGCATACATACACAAAAACATATACATATATGCATTAAAACACATACTAACGCAAAAAGCTATACATACATGTATGAAAACATATACATTATGCATATAATGTGCATAAACATAAACATACATACTCAAAAACATATACAATATGTACATAATGTATGTAAACATATACATACATAATCAAAAACATATACATTCGTATGTAAAAACATATACATTATGTACACACATGTGAAAAAACATATACATATATAGTTAGCGGGATGTCAAGTCAGATATTAACGCGATTAAATTGTTAAATATAGTTTTATTCAATGAAAATGTATATACAGATATTATACAGATATATACAATGTAATAATGAACATTGATTTAGCTGCATGTTAGCCGACGACGTCATACGATTCCGATTTACATATACGGTCTTGACTATCATCATAACGATCGTTACGATTGATATTGTTAAATTCATTTTTAACGTTTTCGATAAATTGTGCGCCTTTATGTAATAATACAAATACACATTCAGGATTATGCACGGCGCGTTGCTGCCACACTTCGTAATTTCCCCCCCCCCCCCCATTTTCCCAACAATAACCCGCAGTAATGACATTGTACCAAGTCGCCGGTATCGGTATAAGTGAATCCGCATTCGGCCAGCGAATATTTATCTTGACGCGACCGCGTTGGATGTGAATCGTATGTTTTCAGTCTCGATAAAAACGTTGTATACTCGGGATACTCGGGATTCGAGTTCTCGTGCACCAAACGCACTAGTGATCGGCAATCGGCCGAACGTTTTAATAAATTCATTTTAATACTTTGTAGAAAAATAATAAACCGCTGATAATTCGTTTTAGCTGTCTGATCACGTATAAGGCACTTGCGGGCGGTGTAACGGTCTCACAGTAACTGTGTAATATGGTATTCGTTCGCGCGCGAAATAATAGTCACAAAAATAATATAAAATATTTTAATAAGGATAATTACTTACAAATATTCTATATTATAATATGTATTATTTTTATATAATATATAAAATAGCTTATTAAGCTTCGCATACATCCTATGGTAAAATGCCTAGACAGATATACCGTACAAGGGTCGGATGAAGTTTAAGCAAATATTATATGTTATAACAGGGATGGCCAACTCAAAGTTGCTATAGGGCCAATTTTTAGAAATTTAAAATATAGTGGGCCAGAGCATAGAAAGCAAAAAAAAAAAATGTATACAATGTATAGCAGGAACATTAACGTTAGATTTGCGTAATAAGCCAACAAAACCAATATTTTTGCCAACCATAGCTTTGGCACCATCGTGTATACCTATACCTAATGCAATTTGAAAATGTAGCGCGGGCCAGATAAAAAAGGCTCGCGGGCCGGATGTGGTCCGCGGGCCGCCAGTTGCCCACCACTGTGTTATAATATTATACTTTTCTAACTTCGTCGGTAAACGGGATGTATTGGATTACACGATTGTGAATAACCAGACATTAGGTAGCCCCGTTAGTGAGGGAATTATTGCCTGCATATATTTCAAGATGGTTATCGGCCGCCAGACCCTCCGGACCTCTAACCAGTACCGCGATACATTGGACTCACACCACGATGCCCTATACCGTATGCAACTCGTTTGACATGTATGTGAACGTCCACAATTCCCCGTCCCACCACCTCACCTCTCATTGATGCCTCGATATTATTAGACCTGTGATACCTACACCACGCAACCCTGTATATTCTTCGTTCGTTGAGTGAGAGAGAGAGAGAGAGAGAGAGAGAAGAAATATATTACTACACCATATTATAATATTATAATATAATATAAAATAATATACTCCACATATATTGGTCGTCGAGCATAATAGAGGATGTAGCTAAACACCCTCAATGTAGCTGTATTAGAAATACTGATAACAGTGTTCAGATGTTCAACCTCGACATTCTTTTCACTGACCGTAGGAAAAAGGTGTATGAGAACAGGACAAGTCACGCTGCCCTATTAAGAGGAAGCACGTTCTACACATTATAATATAATGTATACTAACGGTTTACAGCGTTATTCTGTGAAACTACTATCCATCTAGACCTAAATATATACATATATAATATATATATATGTATAAACCCCTCGTACACCCCTAGAATGGATGCTGTATACAATCAACATACGCACTGGACCTTAAACTAATTCAGTCTGTTCCGCGACATCTACTACACAATATATATCTCCTTTCCGTCTTACACAGATTATTTCGAAGTGTTTAATAAAATGGATTTTGCATTAATGTTTTTCACATTTTTAACGTGCATACTGAACATTCGTGTGGAAATAAGGTACAATGTTTAGTATTATATTATCATAAAAAAATTATATTATATTATCTAGCAATTCTCATCACGAAGATGAGGATGAAGACAACGACCATCCCTTCCCCAATGAACGTATGGAAATTGGAAACGATTCCGACGGAGAAGAAGAAATTGAGTAATTATATTTATCATATTAGAATAAGTTTTCATAAATATGTTTATTTATTTATTTATTTATTTATTTTTAATAGTGAAGACAGACTATGGGACACGTTAAATTTGATGGAGGCCGACTTGGCCTACTACTCGCACATAAATTGGGGAAATCGTCATACTATGGTGATTGAATTATGGGTTGAAATAATGAAGCATTTCGAATATTGGAATTTGGAACAGACAGTAGCACTGCTACTGTTCCGCGGTTCCAATTATATCGAGTACGTGGATTGTGATATTGAAGGTGATACAGGACAGATTTTAAAAGCGGAAAATGTTGTAAGTACTAAAATCGATATTTCTCTTATATTATTTAAAAAAAAAATAAATAAATAAATGCTTAGGCGTACTTGGGTGCATCATCGACGTTGAGGGAGGTCGAAGACGTGGTGACGACGTATTCGCAGGCTGAAGTCTTACTTCAGCTTAAATTCGAATACGACTTATTGTCACGAGATGGAACTGGAATAGTGGAATTTCATGAAAAAATTGAAATGATAACCTTGGCATGGGAAATGCCCATCAATGTATCGTATGATGTTATTAGTAAATTATTTAACCCTTAACACCTATGTATTTTTTTATTGTGTCACGGGTTTTATTACTCGTTCACACTAGAACCTTACATTCGTGGCCGTCCTTTTAAAAAATAATTCGCAGAATAATATAATTTACGTTTCTGTATACATGACATTACAGTATATTACTGTATAAACTCTAAGTCATAATATTATAATGGTGTAAGATTATTGTGTTTTTCACTAAAATAAGAAGTATCTGGTCGTACATAAGCGAGTTATTTTGCGGTATCGCTTGGTTGCGCTCAGATCCACGGTCGAGCGTGGTCAATACAATACATCTTGACTAGTCATACGATGCACAAGACCGACACGCTTTAACCTTACGGACAATCCGACGGATGCACGTGGTTGAGACGTCACATTCCGGTATACATCGCGCAGGAGCCGCTCGAAGATTGACCTTTTTCACTCTAATTTACACATGTGTGTATATCAATCGGTCAATCGTTGTACCCGCTCAATATTGCGCACGCCGAACGGTATAGGTGGGGGTGGCCGTCGATGACGATAATTTTGGACACTTGACCGCTGGCCACTGAATATCAAATCAGTCGTATATTTTCACCATCGCAAACCAGACCTCTTCGCCTAATATCGTCTATCAACAAGTTCTAAATCTTACAACATATCTGTTCTAATAAAGTGAGTTTTATTTAATAATAATAATTATTATTATATGCAGTCTTATTACTTCGAGCCTAATGCCTATAGTTTTTAAAATATCATTCGTTTATGTATTATACAAAATTAACAGGAATTATATTTTTCAGTTCTGAATTCATTCATCACATTCAACTCATTCACATCATTCAACACAATATTCAATTACGTCAAACCATCCCCAACTACAGGATCTACTAAAAATAAAAGTGAGTTAATTTAATTAATTTAAAAAATTATACAATTGTGTCAAACTCAATTTTTATTCAATATTAATAGACAATATTTTTGTTTTAGTTCAACTCGTCTCCGTAGTTCACCCGCAGACCACGTGTCACCTTAAAAATCTTCGCAGAATTTATCTCGACAACTTAAAGTGAGTCGATTTTTACTCTAATAAAATAATAATAAAACTATCTATTCACGCATAGCGGTATACACGTGTACACTGCGTTTAGTTAATTTAATTTTAATTTTTTTTTTTTTTTTTTTTTTTACTGTCCTCAGCGTACTATAATGGCATTCCTCCAGTCCCTGAAGACTCAGGTAAACAGTGTAAACCTTTCAATCAGTGAACTCGCCAAGGACGTCTCGTACCCGGTCCGCACGATGAAAAATGTGGACACTAAGTTTGGGACCTCTGTGTCATGCGTTTTAATAGATGTTGCAAACACTCAGACAATAAATATTTTCCTGCCTAAAGCCATCAAAACGACAGACGAGGAAATTTCTGAATATAATCTTGGTAGTGTCCTCGGGGTAAGCCTCATATATCGAGGATTAAATAAGAGGAGCTTCATTATAGATTTTGAATGAATTATTTAATAGAGCTCTTCAATATATATATATTATTATGCTCATCATTATTATTATTATTATTATTTGTAATAAAAATAATTACAAATATGTTGTTATTCTCATTTCATCTATATCCTATAATTTTAAGGCTCGTATAATATAATTATATACATTTCACAAGTTATATAATTATTCTGTCCGAGATGAGTCGGTTTTAAAAAAATATATTATTTAATAATTATTATAAGGTTAATCCTTATATACATTATTAACGAGTAGAATAATATAATCATTTTCATCGAAATAATATGTGATTTTTTTTTTAAAATTATTCTAATATTATAAAAGGTCTCGATATAAGGTTTCGATATTTAATAGTCGATATTTTTATACTCATTCAGGAGACGTACAATTATATACATATAATACATATAATACATATACATATATAATTATATACATTTAGCGTGTTGTATAATTATTCTCGCAAAGATGAGATGGTTTTTTTTTTTTTTTAAATATTATATAAGGTTTATATTATTTAATAATAATATCAATATACGCATTTAGAAGACGTATAATAGAATTATTCTCACAGAGATGGTTTTTTTTTTTTAATATGATATAAGGTTTATATTATTTAATAATGATATCAGTAAGCGTTTAATAAAAATTATATGGATTACGGGAAAAAAAATTCCAGAAACAAAATTTCAGTATATAATAATATTTTATCTAAATAACATTATAGAATTATAAATATAAATATCCAAGTTAAATTTCAACAACAATTTTTTTTTTCCAATGAAGAGTTTCCGTAGGGGGACTGTTATCCCACCAATGTAAGTGACTCGAATGAAAAGACTGCGCATCGTCTGAAAATATGACACACGATTTAGTTTTTATTTTTTTTTAAAAACTATTAGTAATTTTATTTATATATATTAAGACTCACTTAATATTTCTACACTGTTGGAGAATTGACCGGATAGCAGGTGTTGCATAGGTGGCGGCGAGCCCGAGTCTGGTGATTTCCACGGAAATCTTTGTCCTGCATGTAACCCGAGCGGATAATTATTGACGTCGGGTTTTTCGACTGCGGCTACTTGTAACGTGTAATCGTGGAGATCGTATGATCTCGCGAATAAATCAGGTGACTAAAAATAAAATAAATTTTAATTTAAGTAGAGTGGTACTAAATGATAGTTGAAAAACTTACCACGCATCGATCCTTGCAGGGAACATAGTCGAAAAATGAACACTCCTCAGACTTATTAGGTAACATATTATTATTAATATATCGTTATTGAACGTTCGTAAATGTTTAACTTCAAACACTGACTGACTACACAACCGTCATAGCAGAGATCCGTGTGCGGGCATTTTAATCTTCAATCCGCGCCTTATCACAGAGCGAATGAGCGTGGGTTTTTAAATAATATAACCAAGACCGTGGTATATGGCGGGTAAGTTAAGTCTGTGTAGATAAGAACGTCTTTTTTTTTTTTGGAAAAAGAATAGGCGCGGTATACAATATTTCTTTAAGGGGTAATGTATAGGTTATATATATTTTGTGCCCTTTGCAGTGTACGTTGAAACACAGGGCGTGATCTTTCTAAAAGTGATACTAAAATAATAACAATTTAAAACATGGTATTATATACGAAACGTAGTTAATATAATTTTTTACAATCGTTCATACACATAATTTTATAAAACTTCGAGCGTATTTCTCGATTATACAATATATATATATACAGTTATTTTATAGAGTTATATAATATAATCATACATGTGATAATTTAACAATAATAATAAAAATAATAACAATAATAATAATAATAGTTTAGTAATTTATGCGGTGATGACCGTGTGCGTACGTGGAAATGTTATCGGGTAATACATGACGCTTATCGTCAGCCCTGTTTAAAACTAATTTCATAGTCCTAATCGTACGCAATTCGTGTTTAAACGACCGTATAGAGACATTTTCTCTATACGGTGTAAAAGGCATAACAGTATAGCAGTATAGCTATAACAGTGTGACGGGTGTGTGGTCGACGGTGAATTTGTTGCAGACGTTGAGGCGTTCCGATGAATTTGCGCGACAGCTTTCAGTGCGGAATCGCCTGCGATCATTTTCCCCATACTGGCGTCGAACTCATTGTCACACTCGTCGGATTCTGCATCGTCGTCCGCGTCGGCGAATAAGCACCGTTTATGTTCGGCGAAAGTGAGGTGATTTCTGATCACGTGCCCCATAACACCCTTCGCGCGAATGGTAATCTCCTCTTCCACGTCGTACGCATAAGACTTGGCGCGCAAAGCAACGAATTCGTAAACGGTCCTGGAACCACACTCGAATTTAAAACATCCGGGAATACGCTTCCGAGCAGCCGTATAACACATGTGGTCGTGTGGGAAATTCGAGGTGTCCATAAACCGCATCAAATTAGGATTTTTTATCAGGTCCACGAAGAAATCGTTCGTCGTCACGCGGTAGAATAGTGAATCTGAAACAAGTTATAATAATAATAATATATAAGAACCGCATGAGTCTACACGTGAGATTTACGATAGACGTACCGGTATCTGTGTATAGCAGCTCGATCTTATCGCCGTAATGTCGCTTCATGACATCGTAATGAAACCCGTACATTACAACTTTACTCAGTTCCAGTACGGCGAATCCTATGTATATGGGCTTACAGAAATCCACTTCCTTAGTATGTTGCGTGACAACCGAGAGATTTTCATTGTATGTCGTGCAGTACTTGAACGTCGGACGATTTATCAGCTTCCGCATTCTGACTGGACACGATACAAGCTCCAAATTAAATCGTAACCGCATATTTTCGAAAGTTTTCCCTGCATACATACATAATATAGTTATCATGAAGTAAGTTTGAAAGGGTTAAAGCTCGAAAAAAAACTCGTACAATTTATAACAATAACATACCTTTATGTCACATTTTTAACCTAAGTATTTCTCAGAACCTAATACCAGATAACTTTAAAGTAGCCATAATCACACCAATACACAAAAAAGGTCCAACAACATCATATAGTAACTTCCGGCCAATCTCAGTAATTTCAAATATAGCAAAAATATTCGAAAAAATAATAAAAAAGAGGTTACTAGACTTTTTAGAATCAAATAATCTATTCTTTAAGCACCAATTTGGGTTCAGACCAGGTAAGGGAACTGACCAAGCTATAGCCAATGTAACTAAAACTATATATACTGCCTTAGAAGAAGGGATAAAATGTGCTACTATTTATCTCGACTTAGCCAAAGCATTCGACACAGTAGATCATAAAATACTTTTAAATAAAATGAATAATATCGGAATATCCAGTTCCGCTCTTTCTCTTTTTACATCCTATCTTAATAATAGAAAACAAATGGTAAAAATTAATGATTCCATCAGTAATGAGTTGTCAATAAAATGTGGAGTCCCACAAGGTACAACGTTATCTCCTATTTTATTTAATATCCAACTAAATGATATAAAAACACTTAATTTAAAAAGTCAAGTAATATGCTACGCTGATGATACTGCACTAATTTGCATACCTAATACATGGAACGAAGTTTTTAATAATATTGAGACAGACCTCAAAACCATTGATAACTGGTTAGGTGTTAATAACCTATTTTTAAACTTTGATAAATCGGCTATTATACTACATTCTTTCACCAAACCCACTTTACCGAGCATCAATTCAATTAAAATCCACGATAATACATGTCAGATTCATGACCAATGCCACTGCAAATCAATCAATATAGTAAACAATTTTAAATATCTAGGCATTGAAATGTGCTCGGATATGAGGTGGGTAAATCAAATTACATCTGTTTGTAATAAGTTGAAAAAATTAGTTTATATAATAAAACAACTTCGTGATATTCTACCACCTAAAGACATTAGAATATTTTACTTAGCTCTTGTTGAATCGCAAATCACATATGGTTTAATAGGTTGGGGTGGTGCCTATGACAATATTCTCTCCCTACTTCAAACCTGTCAAAACACAATTATCAAAGTTGCAATTAAAAAAGACCGTAGATATCCAACCGAAAAAATATTTAAAGAGTTTAATGTATTAAATATTAAAAACCTGTACTTTAAAATAAGCATTTTGTATATAAAAAAACACAATATACTGTCCCCTTTGAACCATGGTGTCAATACTAGGTACGCACTACATAAATACTCCCAAATTTGGCCAAAAAAAACCGGCTGTCGAATGGTATTTGATTTCATAGGGACCAAGATTCTCAATTCAATGCCAAATTATTTAGCGAACTTGCCATTGCCATTGTTTAAGAAACATATCACACACTGGTTAATGTATGAATGTGACGTCACTAAATATGATTAAAAATATGTATAGTATTTATAATATTAGTATTATTTTCGTCGTGAATTATTTTGTACCAATCTACCTATAACATACTTTATCTGTTTTTGTTTTTGTTTTTACTTCTATTGTACAATTAGGTTATTAATTTCAAACACAAATATTGTAGATGTCTGTCAATTATAATTTTTATGCAAATATGTAATGTATAGTAGATAACCCTGGGCCTCCACACGAGTATGTCTCAGTGAGGCCCAGTAATCTCATAGATTTAAATTTAAATAAAAATAAAATAAAATACTGTACACTGAATTATTTAAATCCTTGAAAAACTTTTCTTCGAATTTGTTTTTCGCCTGTTTGCGTAATTCGGTGTTGAGATTAATGTACGGGGCCAACCACGGAGATTGTCGGAACTCCAACACTCTGTACGTCTGAAAAGTATGATAATAAGTTATAAGATCCGTATACACATAGTAATAATAATAATATTATAATAATCACTTTTTCGACTACGACTCCATGAGCCATGGCCTGTTTTAAATTCATATAATGAACCACGTAGCGTTCTTTCCGCAGAAATGTGACCATCAACTTTCGGACAGTCGACCCGTGCGGGATGCTGGCGTGAGGCAAGAACGGCATATCGTTGTGGGCGTCGTGCAGATCCTGCGGGTATATTATATCCACCTCGTAAAATCTACCCACATCGTCCGTCGCACGCATCCACTCTAACTGAGCCAGCGCGACCTCTAGATTTCCCGCGTACCATACGAAATCCCCAATCGGCATATACTGACACATCGCGTACCCGTATAAATTGTTTGCTAAATAAATACGGTAAAACATGGATTAATATACGCGTACATGTAAATTCATATTTTATAATCACCATCTAAGTATATGAGCGACGTTTTGGGTTCTTCGGCATTGTATCCGGGCGTCTCGGGATTGTTGGCACGCGCGTGACGCTTGCTTCCCTGCACGAGCCCGCCACGCGTGCCTGACTCTAAAAATAGGATTTTCTCGAAATCGGTCAAAAGTTCAAGTTCGACTTTCGTAAGTTTCAACATACAGTCAAAACTGAATCCGGGTGACGTGTAGTAGTGCGCGGGGTCCAGGTGATATGTGGTCATGCATATATCTCTGAAATTTTCGAACACGTCAGCGCTTAACAACACGTCGACTGTAAGATATAAATCGCTATAAGCGCCGAGCGTCGTGCAACCGAAATGATTCTAAACTCGTATCGCGTGATCGTAGTCTTCGTCGCTAACGTGCATCTCCGTCAACGCGCTGTAGAATAGAAACTTATCCGGTAACGATGGTACTTGCAATTTATCCCACGAATCCGTATATTCGTACGGATAAACGCCTTTCCGCGTGACCAACGACATCTCCGACGGGGCGAACACTTTCGCGACTTCGCGAAACTTATCAAAGTTCGCGGAGGAGAGATTCTCTGCCAAGTGTGCCAAGCTCGACGCCATGAACCGACACGTGTCTACAAACCTGACGGAGAACGAGTTATTTATATATTTCGAAAATGAAATATACTTTTCCTCGGTGTTCGCTATTACCGATATTCGGTTATTGTTGTCGTCGTCGTTCGCTAAATTTGTCACGATAAAATGTGCGTCGTAGTTGGACAAATTATGTAGGAAGCAAGGTACGAATTTTGGTGTTTTCAACTTAAGGTTGCATGTGTTACATAATGTTTTAAGAAACCGGCCCAACAAGTGGTCGTGGTGTGCAGTTTTACAGTTGTGTTCGCTAAACGCACAGCTGCACAAGTCACACATTGTCTGGGCTTCATGCACGCGGCAATCCTCAACACTCATAATAATCGGTACATTTACTTCCTTATATAATCTGGATATTTTATCGGCCACACCGAGCACATCGCGGACAAAGCGTTTGGCGACATCGTCCTCGGTCGCCGAACCTCGAAAAATGACCGGAGCTCGCGGTATGTCGAACTGGTCAAACAACTCTGTCGGGACACCCTCCGCCGCGACAACATGGTAGCCGTAGGTCATTGGATGGTGTTCGTGAATCGCCGCGGTATTCGTGCCTTGTTTTCGTCCCGTTTTCAGTAATAAGGCTTCGAAGTCGGCATACACTACGAATGGAACTCGCTCAGTCTTACATCACGCCTCGAATTTAAGCGTGTCCCCTTCTTTCGGCATAAGAGGCACAATGGGTTTGTGCGTACCCCTGCGGTTACTGACGTGGGAACTCTTAAAACCCTGTGCATTTGTGTTAGGTACTTCAACCCTACAACAAATAAAATTATGCCAAGGTTTTGGGAATTGATTGAAGTATTTAAAGATTCTAATGCAGCTAACGAAGGTGCAACTGCAAGCAAAATATATACCGAGGTAATTAACTCTTTTAAAATTGAAGGTATTCCACTAGTAAATATAATCGGATTTGCATCTGATGGTTGTAATACTATGTTTGGACCTTGGAATTCGGTGGCAAGTCGCTTTAAGGAAGATTTTCCTGGAGTAATTGTTCAAAAATTGAGTCGCTAAACGGATTGCTGCTGTCTAGTGAACACATTAAAACTACAACTTGTATACATTTTAACCCTTCTCAATCAATGATAGATTCTATGAATGTAGCAATGTATCATTATGAACCAACTGAAACTGAAATTTCAAGTGATTTTGTAGAGTTTGGAAATTTTACATCATAATATATTAATATTTTATTGTTTTGAATTGACTATATAATTTTATACATTTATTAAAAAGGTGTAATTACAGTAATCACACTAATTTTTGATATTTGATTTACCTATTGATCTATCCTATTTACATGTTGTACATATTCCAGTATTTATTAACATAGAAAACATGCCACAGAGCTAAAGGTACTAACTACTAGCTACTAGTACCTAATACCTATCTAATATAGTAATAATGTAATATATATAGTTATGAAGAGTAAATTATGTAACAAGGAGTACAGAGTACGGTCGTGACGTCGAGTTAAAGTACGGATTGGTATAAGTATAAATGTATAATAATAATATAATATTTTGATTTTGATAGTATAGTAAACTTTAACTGATAACAAACATTGCGATTTACGTGCATGTTATCATTAACTACGAATTTATTGACGTACGGTCCTATACGGTATTTGACAAAAAGTATATGTACGGTCGCATACGGTAATTTGACAAAATGTATACGGACGAGGGCCTTTTACATGTTGGCAACACTGGTACCGCACAACAATCGGTGATTCTCCAACGCCCGCTCACCGGGGCCGAGGGCCGTTCTCCGACAACTGATAATAACCAATTTTTTCTCCGACAGTCAGAGTGACCAACCATGAAAAAAAAAATGTCAAATTGTTATTTGAAATAAATATATATAGATACTATACACATATTTCTACTCACATTTTGTTATTTCGACTTCTACTTTTATAATACCTGTAGTTTAAATTGTCCACAAATATTTGTGACTTAAGTCTAACACTAGGAATTATTGTGTATGTTGTTGCATGTTCTTGAACTGTAAATAAAATTATAATTATAATTAATATAGCTATTGCTATATGTAAGTAATATTTACCTTTTATATAAATATATGCATATAATTTAGTACTTACTGTTAACTTCTTCATCTACATCCACATCCACATCTACAATAATTTCTTCTGGAAGATTGGGAAGAAGTAAAACATAATTATGGTCATGTAAATGATTCATATTAAAAAATAATATTGAAAACAAATAACTAGATATGTGTATAACTGAAAGTTAAGAAAATTTAACCAAACAAAAAATAAACCACAATACTAGAGTTTATGTACAATAAGACTGAAAGTGTTTTATAAAACTGTTCTGTAAATTTCCCGCAGTAAAGTATAATAAATAAAAGAAAACTAACATAGTATTTTATAGATAAGTAAAATGTCATAAATTAAACAAAAATAACTCCATATTATCTTGACATAAATTGATTTTATATGTTACATACTTTACATCTTGGCGTTAACGAGGTAATTCATTTTTATTCTTAAAAATGAGTTTCGACGATTCAGATGACAAATTTGTTTCCTTTTTACCCCAAAATTTCCCTAACGTCATTTTAATAAAAATTATGTTGGTAATGGAAAATATTTGAGGTTACATCATGTTATCAAATTTATGTTTGTCGGAGAACGACCCCCATCTCCGCTCACCGTGTAGTTTATATTTTAATGGGCGGTCCTCGAAACTGGTGAAACATCGCTTGCAGAAAAATAAGCGATGCTGGTGATTATTTTTTTGCGGGCTGGCAAGTCGCGAAAAATTAGAAATAAAAGCGTAATGATTATCTTCATCCTTTCCGGTAATCAGTAGCAGATCAAAATGATCCGCTTTTTCTTCGTCCGCGATGCGCAGCGGGTATGCGACAGATTGTGTGGACGACTTTTTATTGTTTTTATTTTTCTCACAATTCCTTATACGGTATACATTGACGCTCGTCCCGGGATTCGACTTTTCAAATACCTTTATCTCTGACACAGGAGTGGGGGTTGATAGTGCAGAAAAGTCGTATCGGTGTTCTTCCCTCGAATAATTCGCGCCTACTCGTGTGCGATCGCGAAGTACGTGTTTGGCTAGGATCGCCCACTTGAAACATTGTCGGTCGATATTTTAAGGGTTGACAACGGCCTCCCGATTCAGAATACTTTCCGGCAACGACGAGTACGACGAACCCCCCATAGGCGTATACTCGTACACACCCAAGAGCAGACCGTCGATACACGATAAGGAAAATCCGCTATACTTTCCGGCGTAACAGCCAGGAGTGTAGAGAAATCGCAATCGACCAAACCCTCGACGTTGCTGTGTGCATAGAGTTCTCGGGCTGAAGTTTTAAACGCACGATTTTGAGCTGAATTATGCAAGTTGGGTATGGCGTATGTAGCCTCTAGTTTCAAGTTGTATTTTATAGTGTTAATACACGTGTGTTCTCGTAATTTTGTGATTAGTTCGGCCTCTATCGAATTTAGGAACGCACGGTAACTGACTACATTATCGACATTTTTCCTAAAATACCACACGATCGTACGATTGAGCGAAGACTCAATCTCGATGAAGCCTGACCAATTATTAGCTTTATTCATTCGCGCCATCTTCCTTTTGATATTTTTTCGAGTATTTTCCGTATGAGCCACAAATTCCCCGGATGGCGGTGGTGAAAGCGAAAGCGGTAGTGCGGCGTTCGCGGGGGATCTTGCGTCGGGTTCGTCGACGATGGCCTGTGCGGGTGGCGGGGAAACGATAACCGGTGTGCGGGGGAAAGTTGGTGATGAGGCTTGAGGTTGGGGGGTAGGTATGTCCGCACTACGGCAGCGTCTCGAGATGACCGCCGACACCGGAACATCTGGCTGAGCGTGCGGTGTAGTGGCGGGGGGTGCCCACTTTATTACTGATGCGCGACCTAATATATATATTATTAATATTAAGATAGTGTCGTTATTATTATTTATATTTATTTATATTTATAAGAGAAAAATAATATTTACCCATTGAACCGCCTACTCGTACAGCGTTGTGGAATTCGGGAGTGTTTTTAGCGATCACTATATTTTAAAAATAATTTAATTATTAACCCCGAAAACGTTGTCGATCCGAAAAAACGTCATATGTGTAGAATTCTAATTTTTCATTATACAAAAAGCGATTTAAAAATTAATAATACATATTCAAGATATGACGATAATTCAACAATATTAGTTTGCCCGACTATATGAATAACAATGAGGTTTTTTCGGCTGAACGACGTAATAATAATAAATGTACTTACTATGACGGTTTTGCACGTGAATACTGAGTTTGTCTCGGCGGGTGAACGTCTTGAGGCATATCCCGCACGAATTCGTCGATCCGTCGTGGGTTTTAGCGTGTCTGTTCAGATCGCGCTTATGAACGTAAACTTTATCACATATCGCACAGTTAAACATTTTCGAGAATGTAATACAAACAACGTTTTAAAATAATAATAAAATGTAGACGCGGAGACGAATATAAGCAAGGACGTGAAACGTGTTTAAACTCTGTAGACCGTCTGATCCGAGATCTGAACGGAGCCGCTGTCATTTCGATTTAAGAACAAATCGCCCGCTAAGATTAACCAGCGCTCGGCATCGGGGTATATTATATGGTATATATATATATATATATATATATATATATGTATATATAATTTACACACGAAATATGTGCATCGTGCAACATGTGTTAGCAGTGTTAGTGGCGGCGGCGTCATACCGCATATCTGCGCGGTCAACAACAACGGTGCGGCGGCGCGGCAGCAGGGTATCTGATAACTGGGGACTCAACGTTGTATTTACTATTCAAATATTTTATATTATTTTTGTGACTATTATTTCGCGCGCGAACGAATACCATATTACACAGTTACTGTGAGACCGTTACACCGCCCGCAAGTGCCTTATACGTGATCAGACAGCTAAAACGAATTATCAGCGGTTTATTATTTTTCTACAAAGTATTAAAATGAATTTATTAAAACGTTCGGCCGATTGCCGATCACTAGTGCGTTTGGTGCACGAGAACTCGAATCCCGAGTATCCCGAGTATACAACGTTTTTATCGAGACTGAAAACATACGATTCACATCCAACGCGGTCGCGTCAAGATAAATATTCGCTGGCCGAATGCGGATTCACTTATACCGATACCGGCGACTTGGTACAATGTCATTACTGCGGGTTATTGTTGGGAAAATGGGGGGAAAATTACGAAGTGTGGCAGCAACACGCCGTGCATAATCCCGAATGTGTATTTGTATTATTACATAAAGGCGCACAATTTATCGAAAACGTTAAAAATGAATTTAACAATATCAATCGTAACGATCGTTATGATGATAGTCAAGACCGTATATGTAAATCGGAATCGTATGACGTCGTCGGCTAACATGCAGCTAAATCAATGTTCATTATTACACTGTATATATCTGTATAATATCTGTATATACATTTTCATTGAATAAAACTATATTTAACAATTTAATCGCGTTAATATCTGACTTGACATCCCGCTAACTATATATGTATATGTTTTTACACATGTGTGTACATAATGTATATGTTTTTACATACGAATGTATATGTTTTTGATTATGTATGTATATGTTTACATACATTATGTACATATTGTATATGTTTTTGAGTATGTATGTTTATGTTTATGCACATTATATGCATAATGTATATGTTTTCATACATGTATGTATAGCTTTTTGCGTTAGTATGTGTTTTAATGCATATATGTATATGTTTTTGTGTATGTATGCGTCAAAAAACCGCGTTACAGAATCGGCGGATAGATGGCGCCACCGGCGGTGGTGAAATGTCTAAGCGGCGTCCGCGCGGCGGCGTCGGGGGCGAAGTGGTGGTCGGTGCGGTAGGGGCGGGCCGGCGTAGGGCAACGCTGTACACATGGTAGGTAGGGCGAGAGGGCGGCCTGGTATCCCGGTGTCTACGGCGTAGGTGGTACGGGTGCGAGGTGGGGGCGGGGGTGGCCCGGTGGCCAGACGTCTATGGCATAGGTTGCGAAGGCGGGGGGAGGGGGTGGCCCGGTGGCCAGACGTCTATGACGTAGGCGACGATGACGGGAGGTGTGGGGAGGGTGTGGCGCGGGCGGCCGGACGTCTATGACGTAGGTGGAGCTGGCTGGTGGTGTGGGGGGAGGGGGTGGCCCGGTGGCCAGGCGTCTATGACGTAGGTGGCGCAGGGCGGCGCAGGCAGAAGGCGGGGTGAAGCGGGGGGGGGGGGGGGTTGGCGCTGATGGGATGGCGGGGGGGTATAGCGGGGGGTCACTCGGAGCGGCCTTTCTACCCTACTATCATACATCAAAGAATTAAAAAAAGTAACTTTTATTTTGCATTTTTTGAAATTTTTAGTGCATTTTGTGGTTTTTAAGTCATTTTTTCCATAATCATTCTAAAAAAAAATTAAAATACCTAAATATGTATTATGTTACGAAATTACGAAATTATTGTTAACACGTCGTGTAGACACAAAATATATACATACAAGTTACAACAGATTATTACCCACATTAATTTAAAGATAAGAGATAAGATACGATAAACTATTTATCTAAAGTTAATTAATTAAGATTGTATTAAATTTAAATATTTTTTATTAGATTTTTCATAATGATGTGTTTTTTATAAGTTTTAAATACAAAATTTTGTTTTTATTGAATATAAACCCATTTTTAAAGTTTTTTAGGGCATTTTTTAGTGCATTTTTTGATGTTAAAGCATTTTTTTAAGGAATTTTTCTTATTTTATAGAGCATTTAAATCCGTTCCCTACATATTATATAATGAATAATTCAATGAATTATACTTTTTTTATAGGAAGATTATTTCATAAAAGATCATTCAAGACAGCCAAGAAGAAAGATATACTGTAAAATTTAAATATTACAATACCTACTATGAGAACACTAAAAACAAGCGGGTTAATCTTAAAACATACAGAAAAAAAATGAATTAATTAAATAAACTAAAAATAGTAGTTTTAGTAGACGGACTACTAATAGATAACTATGGTAAATATATTTAAAAAATATAATGTATGTTATATTATTTTAATAGTTTATGATAGAACCTGAAGAAGATATACAGTTAATTTTGAACCAAATTAAGCATGATAACTGTAGTCTTCCAGAACTTGAGCGACATTGGACTTCAACTGTCAATCACAGGTTAAAGACATTCAAAACTCAAGTGTACAGCAACTCAGTACATAATAAAAGAATGGAAGAGCTATAAAATACCAATGGGCTATAAATTAGTATGTAAAATTTGTTGTTCTAATTAATTTGTATCAAAAATGAGTTAATTTTAACTATTAAAAAATCGGATGCTTATCGCATTACATGTGAATATTAAATTTTGTTAACCATGGTCAATATCACAAGTAAATAATTGAGAAACATAGGTAAACCATTATAGAGCAATATAGGTTGGTAATAACTAATAAGTTAATTACACTATTTATAATATATAATATAGATGTATTAGGTAATTAGGTTAATAAAATATTTTGTCTGTTGTTTTAGAGTAACTTGCATATCTACACAAATTTGAATAGTTAAAACATTGATATACCATGTACGATTATTATTATACATATCATTTTACAATAATAATTTATAAACCTTGATTTACATACAATTATATGCTATTGGTACCTACTTATTACATATACTTTCAGTTGATAACTGTTGTGTGCGCCCAACCATGTGGACTGGCGAAGGACCACTCGGTAATGCCCGAGAACGATGGGACGGGCCAAAAACGGCCGATCTTAAGTTAAAACTCCGACTAATATGGCGATTAGGCAACCAAATATACTTTACGCCTTATAAGTTGAGATTAGGCAATTTTGACGACGACGATGACACTGAGGAACGGGAAGGGATATATATACATATATACACGGGAAATAGGATAATACAAATTATTTGATGGGGACGGGGGCCCTGTGGTCGATCCGGTCTGGTGCAATGACCACAGGGGCAATTACAATCAATGGGGCTGTACTTAAAAACTAACTTATCAACTACGGAAGATCAGCTTGCTGGTGACTGGCACGACTGGACGACCGGGGCGGCCTCTCACACAACCCACCGTGGGTGCTGGCGGACTTACGCTGAACACAACAATGACTGGACGACCGGGTGACGGCGGGTGTTGCAGTAGGTCGATGTTGAATGAGACGGCCTGGGTGGCCTCTCACACACGGATGTACGTTGATAGGAAAAGTAATAACGAAAAAAACAGACTTACTAGTTCATTGGGAGTGACTAGATGGAGGGTCTACCGTGAAGAAAAACACATTGGTTTCCAATAAAAGTATGGTCGTTTTATTAACGTCGCACATCGAAAACTAGATCGCTTTATTAGCAGATCAACAATAACAATTTTTGTTTTACGCTTTTCGCATGCGTAGGTCGCATAACAAAAAAATACGAATAATAATAATAATTGATACGAAAAAAAATGATACGTATACGGCAAAATCCGAATAATAATTTTACATTGATTACATATAACACAAAGAGAATAGATACATAGATAATAATAATTTATGATAATTAAACAATTTAATACAGAAAGGACGGAGTGGAGTGGAAGATACGGGAGGGAAGTGATTAGGACGGTCTGCCGTCGCGCAGCATTACGTTCAGCGAGAAAACTTGTTTGGCGCGAACAACTGTAATATAAAATAACCATACTATACCCATAAGATTATGGAGCATTATTGAAAATTTAAATGACAATTTTATTTTTATAAATAATAAAAACCGTATTATACATGACCGGATATGTTCTATATGTTGATGTTTGGTGATCTAACTACATATAATTATAAGTAAATATCACGCACATAAAATAAAGAAATATATATTATTATTTTTAATTAGTGTCTAATATTTTCAGAAATCAAAATCCTGAAATTGGTATTTTATTAAAAAACATTATGAAATAATCATTCCTAAGGTGTGGCATCATGCATATAATATAAAAAAGTTTTATTTTCTTATATTCAGTGGAATATAAAAGCCACATTGACAATTGTGAATATGATTATTATAAATGTTTAGTTACAACATTCAACAATATGGTTTCAAAATTAAAATATCTCAAAAACAATTTATTATTTGATATTTATTTAGTACCGTAAGTATTAACCTAACTACTTTGTTTTTGACAATTTATAATATATTTTTTGCATGGTATGTTTCTTATTTTACAGATAAGAAATAAACCATAATTAAAATATATTACAAATTAAAGTTGACGATAAAACATATACTTACATAACAAACAATGGGTGGGATAGTAATGAATATAATGTAATAGATGTTTTGATTATACCTCGCATATCAAATTTTCAACGGCACCTAATTAGATCAGTGCTCCTAAAAAAAAAAAATGTAAAGAAAACATATACTTAAATATCGTTTTTTTTTCAGATGTCACATTTATATAATACTTTTATTTTATTAACAACCATCATAAATTTTACATTTAATATTTCTGACCCAAAACATCTTTTAAAAAATACATAAACTCTCTTACAGATAAACATTTATTATTTAAAGTAAAACCCTATAGAAATCATGCATAGGTATTCTTACTTCATTGACTACGAAAGCAAAATAATAAATAATATAATGAAATATTCATACTTATTTAACTATATCTTAAAATAAACCGGAAACCATATTATTTTTCTCTACACATCTAAATTTACAAACAACTCATTACAATAATCATCTCAAATTTACGTAATGCAAACCCTTCAATACCAATAGTAACACAATTCAAGAGCAGATTTCTCACATGACAATAGTAATAAACAACCTCCTAAAATCTGAATTACAAATAACAGATCCATCTTCATTCATACATATTTTCAAGCAAGAACTATCATGGGCAACTTTCGGGTATTGTCAAATTCATATCTAGCAACTCACTGATTAAAACCGAAAATTATAATTATAATACAACAATGCTAATGACGCCAAATTCCATATTTAAAGTTCATAAAAATAAGTCGAAATGCATTACAGTCAGCCAATTTTATGTACTAACAAAGTTATTCCGTGATACTATACTACACCTTACGATAATAGTTTGAGTAAATCGTATCAAACTGACTTTGCTCATTGATGTACGCAGAGCCGGCCTTAGGGTAAAGCGAGGCCTAGGGCAATTTTTTTTAGATGAGGCCTATAGTAAAGACTTTTTTTTTTATTATTTGTAAGTCGACAAACAGTAATTATAATGTTTTAGTTGGTAAATTGTTGAGTAGGTAAATTGTTAGAGTACTAGTAGGAAGCAATGGGACATCAATTTTACATTGCAATTCTAGTGTATTTGGGTTATTTTCTTTTGAAGGTTTTAAAAATTTTTGAAACGCACCAGTTTGACGTTTCATAAACTTTTCTTTTTCTTTTCTTTTTTTTAATTTTTGACTACCAGATTCGAATTTTCTGAATTTATCTCGATCACGACCCATTATGACGAAGTAAACTGTTGAAACAGAAATGTAAAATATATAATAATATAGATTTACGCCTCAAACACGCTCATTTTATTTCAAATTTTATTAAAAAAAACTAATAAATATATAAAAATAAAATTGTGTGTTACAAATTTACAATACATTAAATTTATGTACTCATGAATTATTAATTATTATTTATCATACACTTTCTTATTTTTACATTACACGAGTAGTTAATTACAAATTATTAATTATTTTATCGAAATATATTATAATTATTATATTAAATTATTGTAAGATACGTAGTATATTTTATACAATAATTTAAATTTTTGTTTAAACCTATTTAGTCTGCCAATATTTTGTTATAAATGGTATTATTACGAATGCACAAGTAGATAATGAAAGAATATAATCGTATTATACCTATAGAGTTTTTCGTTGTAAAGTTTCGTTATAGAGTTTTTACTGTATTTGGTAAAAAATTTAAGATTTTAGAACTATTATTTACTATAATTTAATAATTATCATATTTGTATAGTATTACACATATAATATTAATATCAATAAGAATTAGTACTTACTAAATGACGAAATGAAGATTCTGATTACTAGAACGAATGCGCCACGCAAAATGAACGATTTCCTAAATGTCAAATTAAATTTTATCCGAGCGGCATAACGATTAATATGTGAACTTTGGAACAAATATAAGCCGGGTTTCGTGATATTGTCACAATAACACGATAACATTATAACAATATAATAAATTAGTATTGTTTTAAATCGTTTTCGTTGACAAAATGATTTCATTACAATAATATACGTATTACGTATAGCATCGGAATCTCCAACAAAAGTACATCAATCGATAAGTCAATCAATAATGTATAGTATATGGTATAAACTAATAATAATAAAACTCATAACGACAACTGTTTCTTTGTTTACTGTATGTAATCTGTCCATTAAATTTAAATCGTATATTTTTTTATTTATTTTTTTTTAATTTCGCCGAAAAATTATAGTATAAAATAATGAATAATTTCATTTACGCGAGGCCCAAAATGTCATACAAAAGCGCGAGGCCCGGGGCAGGGGCCCCGCTAGCCCCTGCCTAAGGCGGGCACTGGATGTACGATTAGTTGTATGGTGTATGGGACTGGGACACCCACACTAATAGGCGTATAGCAACTTTAGCTTATTATAACACTACCTGGTTACACTACTAACTACTAAGTACTATGTTATACAAATACAAATTGCAACTAGTCGCAGACTGGTGGAAAAATTGGCCCTCTCTGTGGTGGGGGCTCTATTATACATTTTAAATCTTCAATTTTATTTTGGAGAATATATTTAGATTAAATTAACCCTAAAATTCATGGTGTTGCTTCTCGGCAACAACCTATAAAAATGGTTATAATCAGATATTATATAATGTTATAAAAAAATATAGTTAGTGTATATCAGCTATGATCAAAATTATGCATAGTAATATATTACGTGGTTTACTTACAAACCGATAGATGGCAGTATATAATTAGAAAAATTGAACTATTTATCTATCTTATTTTCTACCTAACCGAACCGAACCTATTATGATTTTAAGTCGAACTCGAACTCAATACTTTTTATCATGTACATTGTATCTACCTACAAATTAAATAAACCATCATAATTATTAATTACTATTGTATTTTAAGATTTTGTATTACCTATTATACATTTTAACTTTCAAGTCTAAGTAATTGTATTATTTACAATGCATTTAAATTTTAGATAATTTCTTCTTCTTATTATTATTATTATTATTATTATTTTTTTTTTTACATAAGTAGGTAGGTACCTACACAATAAATAATAAAATTTAATAATTGATTATTAATAAGAAAAAAAAAATTTTAAATAGAAATACACATAATACATAGGTATTTATTATTAATTATTTATTTTTAAAATATAGTTGTATAAAATATTATCATTAATTAAAAATTATAAATTATCAAGTAGAAATACTAATTGTTCTACTATACTAGGACTAAGTTTCTGTGTCATATTATAGTAATTATTCGTCCGGCTTTAGAGAACATGCCCACTATATATTAGCACTTTCAATCGCCAATAGTCTAATTATTTCTAAATAATCATTATCAATTTTTATTTTTCAAAAATAACTTTTGAAGAATTGCAGAAACATTTGGTTTTCGAACTATCATGGCCAGTAAGTCTGGTTCGAAAAATATTTTCAAATTCGATTTTAGAACAGTAAAAGATGTTTGATGTTTCGGTTCAAATTTTTTTCATGCCGAGTTCGAATATCGGACCGAACCGAACAACAAGGGTTCGGTTTGGTTCAGTTCGACCCATCACTAAGGCTTTAATATTTAATATTTTTGAAACATTTTGTCTAATTTATGAATAATGAACGAGGACAGCTATTTAAAACTGATGTTTAACATGTTTTTAAACTTAATGCCTATAATTTAATTTATGTCTAGATGTCTATAATATACCAATATTATGGGGGTGGTGGCCGTGGTAAAACTCCAAATAGAAACAGTAAGTAGGTATATTAAATACTTACTAATTTGTTTTTATAGTTGAGTTAATGTAATATTCAGGAGATCAGGTATCTAAGGTTATAAATGTTATTTATTAAATATGGCATATGTGTTATGTATGATCTAAAGATAATATGTGATACGTATGTTAATACATTAAGTAGAGGAAGTGACGGGGAGTGGGTTTTTGTTTCTTAAGAATGTAATAGTAGCTAGGAGGGTGTTTAGAATTAATTTAAGATCGTTAAGGAATTCGTGACGATTTTCAGAGGTTGATTGGATGGTGGTGTGTTAGCTGTGAACTAAATACTACCATAAAAAGTATTGCTTTTTTTTGTATTTCACACTTGTTATCAAAAATATAACAGTTAGTGATGTCATTTTATTATCTAGTTACATTGCTCTTTACATCACATCTTGTTTTAAAATGCATTTTATAGCACAAAATCTGACATCTGTTAAATGAGTTGAAATCTGGACTTGCCGAAATTGTTTTAATTAAAAAAACAATCAACATTTTATCATGGATATGTTTTAATTAGGTGTGTTACCCTGGCAACCCAAGGTAAAAATGTCGACTTGAAAACTGTTTGGTATTATGTAATTTATTATGTAACATTTTGTCACCGCAAAAAAAAATTTGTAACCACATCGGTGCCCCAGAAAACGGCGTTACAAGTTCCGGGTGCCAGGGTAACGTTACCCCAGCACCCCAAACATTAAATAATTAAAATTTCGACTTGAAAACTGTTTGGTATTATGTAATTTTATATGTAACACACCGGTTTTAATTTCAATTCTTTTGAATTATTAAAATGCCAATACTGCAAAAATCACAGGCATGCTGCTGCAAATGTTCTAAATACATATTTGAAATATTTCACAGTTCAGCAGGTTTGGTAAAGCACAGATGCGAATCCAGAAATCAAAATCAGGAGGGAAGGTCTCAATGATTTTCCGAAAAAAAATAACATTATATTTTAATATATAATATATTTATACATACATATACCTTTATAGTTTATATACATTTGCCCGAATCAAAATTCCCACCCGAATGGATTTTTTCCCTAATGGTATTTTTCCCGAAAGCCCGAAAACCCGAAACCTCTTTTCCCGAATCAAAATTCGCGAATGGTATTATACCTAAAAATTCGAAAACCCGAAACCTTTTTTCTCGAATATAAATTATAATACGTATAAAATATAATAATGAATTAGTAAAATTAATAATAACATAATAAATCCTGTAATGTACTTAAAGTTTAATATTTTAAAATCGATAAATTATAATACGTATAAAATATAAAAAAGCGGGTAAGTCGTGGATGTCGCTCTGCTGTACAGTAGGTTACTGTAATGGATGGGATTAAATTTGAATGCAATGGTAGGTATCATTGTATACGAAAAACGATTCTGAACGGAGATGATTTGTCAGTCTAGGATATATTATATTTAAATATTGTCATATAATCTATTTTGAAACAAATATTTTATTTTTTAAATTAAGACGCATTTTGCATAAGGCACGAATGCACGGTTAATCAATTAGTATAGTTATCATATAATTATCATAATTCATAATACCTTATATTATCATAGATATACGAATACCTGGTTTGAGGATAAATCGTTATCATTAGGCGATTTCATAACAATTTAAAACTCAAACGCTCAAAACATTTTTCCTATAATGACGCTTCAAATTTTCTCTATAGCTATTTGAAGCAAAACTTATGGAAAACTTGGTGTTAAATTTTATAACCTTAGATATAAATACAAACAATATTATGAATTTTGAACTACAAAATAATTTGCAAATACTCATAGTTATGACGAATTTTTGTCAATATTTGAAATTCAAATGTTAATAAAAATTTAATTTGAATTTCCGGTGGACATTTTTTTTGTGATAAAGATTGAAAAACTTGTAAGGAGCCTTGTATTAAATTTTCAAATCTTAGGTATAAAAGGAAAATTTTTTATGAATTTCTAGGATAAAATAATTTACGAATTTTTGTGATTTTTACGTATGTTGTCAAAATTAAAATTTGAATACATGTAAAAAAAAAATTGTGGCTATATATTTATTTTATTTTTCAACTGCTATTGTAAAAATATATTATGAGCCTTGTATTACGAGTAAATTCTCAAATCTTAGAATTAAAAAGAAAAACTTCTATAAATTTCGATCTAAGATAATTTGAAAATTTCCGTAATATTTATGTATTAAGTCAATATTTGAACTTCAAATGCTAATAAAAAAAAAATTGTGCCTATGTATTCTTATAATTTTTTAATCACTATAATAATAACTTATGAGGAACTTTTTATTCAATTTTCAAGTATTTTGATGGGGCCAAAAAATTGTTATGGACAATTAAAAAAAAAATTTTCAGACAAATTGAAAATTTCAGTCGTCTATAAATATCTCAAAAAAGTCAAAATATTTTGAAAATTAAATCATGTAAAGAAAATGCCAATCCTAATAACTGATACAATTTTCAAGTATCTACTACATATAGTTTTTGAATTATATCAAATATTTAAAATCGTTTCAGGATAAATCGTTATCGTTACGTTATTTCGTAAAAATTTAAAATTTAAACGCACTTAAAATTTGTCCTATAATGATGCTTCGAGTTTTCTCTATAGCTACTTGAAGGAAAACATATGGAAAACTTAGAGTTGTATTTTTAATCCTTAGTTATAAATACAAAAAATTTTATGATTTTTCAACTTCAAAATTACTTGCAAATTTTCGCGTTTTCGATAGATTTCGTAAAATTTTGAACTATAAACGCTTATTAAAAAAAATCGTGATTTACGATTTTTAATTTTTTTTAACTACAATAAGAACAACTCATAAGGAACCTTGTATTAAATTTTCAAGTTTTTTTGGTCATCCAACATTTTTTTACCGACACTTCAAAAAAAAAAATACTCAAAAAAATTGAAAATTTCAGTGGTCTATAAATAACTCAAAATTAAACTGTACCTATATAGATATCACTAACATAAACATTTGGTGAAAATTTTAAGTATTTACAGTGATTAGTTTTTGAATTACAACCATATAAAAAAATCGATTTGATCGAAAACTGGTTTTGCGTAAAAATTCGCGTTTTTCTGTCATTTTTTTTTTGTTTTTCTCAATTTTTTTGAAAACTGTTGGAAAATGTTTACTTTTGACCTGTATTGGCCAAGGATATTTTATATTTTATATCACTTTTATATCGGAAACCACCCCCAAAGTTTGAAATCGTAGTATTATTTAGACTATATAGTTATGCTGTAAACAGACACAAAAATAAAAAAAAACACACATGATCAAAAATTGCATATGCCTATTGGGCTACGAATCATTCAACTTATGTTGAAAATTTTTGAAAATTGCATGGTGGATAGAATATATTTATATAATCATTTGGTGAAAATTTCATGTATCTATGATAATTTGGTTTAAAGTTACATCAAAAACCAAAATTGATTTTGTCGAAAACTGATTGTGCGTAAAATTTCCCGTTTTTCCCTTAATTTTTAGTTTGTTTATCTCGATTATTTAGAATAATATTAAGAATTTTTTACTTTTGACCACCTAAAGTACCAACTAGATTCACTTTCTGATTGAACGAGATAAAGAACGTCGAAAATTGAAGCACTGTTACTGCCCCGAAACGTGATGACAGACACAAAAAAAAAAATTAAAAATTGAAACACACATTATGGTAAAATCAATACATTCATCGCTCCGCTCAGAATATAAAAAGTAAGTATGGGTGAGTAGGTATCATATAAAGTATATAGTACCTACGTACATTTCTATAGAACAATGCTAATTTATCAACTATCGATCTCAATATAAACATTAACAATTTAAAAAAAAAATATAAATGACGTAAAAATATCGTTAAAAAAATGATTATATTACACAATGTATGTGTTTGTAGTTTGTATTTTGTATTATTAATACCTATAAACTTTGGCACCACTGGACCAAAGTTATCATGCTGCTGTTTTTCCTGGTCAACACGAACCGGTCGTGGGATCAGTAGTACAAGTATATAGGCCGTTCCTTTGACTTGTGTCACATTTACCGACAATCACCGGGAACGACACCAGTGACAAATAATTGTACAAGTATGGCGATCCGACGGCCTGGCAAGTAACCACCAGTACCAAATATTGGCTATGTACACCAGTCGTGGGAATCCGGCTTTATATAGGTATAAAATATAATACATAGAAAATACACCAGTAATAACTAAATTTTTAAATTTTTAATTTCGGGAACAATAATCGTCGGGAAAAAGGTGTTCGGGAAAACAGGTTTCAGATTTTCGGACTTTCGGGCAAAATAGTATTCGGGAATTTCGATTCGGGAAAAACGGTGGGTACCGTGGGGGGAGGGCTAAGCCCCTTATCACCTCCTTTGAATCCACTCCTGTTTTGGCAAGGTATCTTATTTTAAAATAATTTTTTTATAATTTAATGTTTTGGTTTTATTGACTTCCTTATGTTTGTTTGACTGAATTTAATTGAATATTTACTTTAACAAATATTAAATGTTATTTAAAATACAGAAGTAATGCCTATAATATATTTGTATATATGTTCTGAGCACCTTTTTTACACACGGAAAAAAATAATTTTGGTATGGTAAATGGTTAAAAATATTATAGTTTATATTACTATAATATATTAGTTATCACTAGGGATGAGAACTTATAGGAGCTAAAATAATATTTTGAAAATATGCATGTAAATATGCAAGGAAAAATTATGATATATGCATCGAAATTTGAAAATATGCAAAAAATATATTATAATATGCAATTTTTTCTATAAATATAAAAACATGTTTACAATAAATGAATATAAATAATATTTCGTTAAATTTGATTCTATTGAAATATAAATAATTTTTAACTGAGTGATAAAAAATTAATACTAGGTAATAAATGATTGGTGGGTGTATTGATTATATATTAATAGTCAGCTAAGGTGATTTAATCTAAAAAAATAAAAATACAATTTTTAACCTAACCTAACCTTACCTGTAAATTTGTTGCATTGAACCACCAAAGTGTTTTAATATTTTCGACATCCAATCTCCGACGATTATTCGAAATAATATTTTTGTTATATGTAGAATGTTATTGATTATTGACTACAAACTTATAAAATTCAATAAAATAATAAATGATTTTAATAAATATACATTTTTATACATAAAAAAAACATCAATATGCAAATTTCAATTCATTAGGTTATAGAACAGATTTTTAGCTCACCTAGCTATAAATATAGGAGATACCTATAGAAAAAAATATGCAAATCCTATAACTTCTCATCCCTAATTATAACTATGCCTGTTTGGTGAAAAATACAATGTAGTTTTAGTTATTAACTTATAGTTAAATTGACCAAATAAATATGTACACTAAATATTTCTTATAGTTAAATCAACCATGTTAATATCTTCGTTGTATACGAGTCACGGGAATTTCCTATTTTCTTCGTTTACATACATTATTGTATATTAGGTATACTAGGAACTCGTCGAAATTATTTTTCTTTGTTTCGGACTTTGGTAATGTGCCGGTATTCGCAGTGCAAATACAAAAGTGCAATTCTTGTTTTGTATTCATTGCAGTTTTAGACCTCCGAGACTCCGACCTTAGTGTAAGAAATTAATTTTCAGTGTTCACGTCTTACGTATATAACTATATTAATTCAAGTTTGTATAAGAAAAAACTCATCTTTCGGTAAGTACCTATATATATATATATATATCATACGTATATTATTACCTATTTACGATTTACTATCTCGGGGTGCCGCTATAATGGTCGACTTTCCCTTCCCGTCATTTAAAAATCATCAAATTGACTTAACTTATTTCCTTTACCTATTTATTGTTTTTACACATTTATGCATTTAATTTTAACTGCTGTTTTAATAAAAAAATATTTTTTTCTTATGTATATTTAAGTACTTAGAAGGTACAAAATAATTTTGGTATCAGTTTTTTTAAAATCATTTTAATTTTTAAACCTATTTATTGTTTTTATATTTATGTATTATATTTAACTACTGTTTTAATAAAACAATATTTTTTTCTTATATATATTTAGTACTTACTACTTAGTAGGTACAAGACAATTTTAGTATCAGTTTTCTTAAAATCATTTTAATTTTTAAACCTATTTATTGTTCTTATATTTATGTATTATATTTAACTATTGTTTTAATAAAACAATATTTTTTTTTATATATATATATATATATGTATACAAGAAAATATTTGTATCATTCTTTTTAAATCATTTTAATTTTTAAACCTATTTATTGTTTTATATTTATGTATTATATTTAACTACTGTTTTAATAAAACAATATTTTTTTTTGTGTTTTTACCTACAAGGAAATATTTGTATAATTTTTTTTTTTTTTATCATTTTAATTTTTAAACCTATTAATTGTTTTTAACTTTTTTGAATCTATATTTATGAATTATATTGAACTACTGTTTAATAAAACAATTTCTTTTTCATTATCTACGATAACAATAGTTTTAATTTTCAATAATTCCTACGTTTCCCCTGCATTTAAAGTTGAGGTAACAAGCAAATTTGTTGATGTGACATTGTGACTACCTATTTGTAAGTGAGTAGGTAATAATAATGGTTTGTAATACCAATAATACCATTTTATTAATGCTAATATTTTATTCATTGTAAAAAAGTAATAAAGAAATGTATTGATCCAACCACTGCAGTTGGTTTGTAATATCAATTAATGGTTTATGTTGGCAGTATAAATATAAAAAATCTCTATTTGTAATATCAACAATTATTTTATTGATATTAATAAATATTTTTTCGTTATTAAAAAAGTAATTAAGATGTTTATTGATCCAACCACAGGTGGCTTGTAACATCAATTAACGGTTTGTTGATCAAATAAATATCAAAAATCTCGGTTTGTAATATCAACAATTATTTTATCGATGCTAATAATTTGTTCATAGAAAAAAGTACAAAAGAAATTTATTGATATAACCACAAATAGTTTGTATTATCAATTAACGGTTTGTTTACCGTATATTAATGAACGTTTTATCGATTCAACCTAACTTTTTTTTAATTTCAACAAGATATTTCGTTGGGTGCACATAATATTTTTATTTTCAATAGAATTAAGTTGTTTTAATATAATTCGGTGTTATTTCACTAGCAATTAATAGGTATTAAACTGGCGTATTAGGTATAGGTACTATGTAACTTTCAATTTTAAATTAATGTTAAAACAACCGCAATTGATCCTTAGCGCAAAAACGACGTTCAAATGTGTATAACATTGCCCTTATTGTAGTTAAAATAACTACAGCTAGATTTCCATGCGTGTACCTTTAGTATCTATAACAATGCATTATTTATGTAAAAACGGTCGGGCGCTCCCACGTGTGTGTGTGAATATATTAGTAAAAAATATAATAATGAACATCAAGACGATGGAGGTGCAATGCCACAGTGATGCGTGTTTTTATTTTTTAATACGTTTGCGTGGCTGTTGAGGACTCGAGTATCGCAGCGATGTGGTTAATGCTAGTCGGTCCGCGGCGATCGTTTGCAAGTGCGTACCTAGGTACCTACCTATACTTGTGTGATCACGCGTGTAGTCATATGTCCTATACAGTCGTAATCTGAAATATATAGCTGAAGTACCTATATCTGTGTGTGCGCACATTAAACAGAAATCCAAAAAAAACGATTCAAAATAATATATAGATACGAGTGCCTATATTATAGGTAGGTATATATATATTTATATATTATAGGTACTCGGGGGGGGGGGGGGAGAATAATATGATATTATTACATTATACTTAATATATAAATATAGCTTTAATAGATAGCACAGCAACCACGACAGCGGCTAAACGACAGGAGGACTGAATAGTATTCACTGCAGCTATAACGTGCGCGCGAGCGTGTGTGTGTGTATATGTATATAATGATGATGGTTGCGTTGTATGAGAGCGAGCGAGACGACGCGGCGAGTGAAAGGGAGACGGATGTTATTTATTTTTTTCTTTTATATTATACAATTTATTATGTACAAGTGTTGTGTGCGACGGAGAGAGCGGAGTGCACACACCGACGGACGGACGTATAATAGAATGCCGCGGCGGCGAAAAGACCACACACGAAGCGCAGTCTCAACCACTGTCGCCGCCACCGCCGGTCGTCGTCCATTGGTGTGCGTGCGCGCTACCGAGGTCGCCCCTTCTCGACGCCGCCGTCGCCACCGCGCCCAGGTGGGCGGCGCCCGGACGGCCGACGCCATTTTTCCGTTTTACCCCCACCTCGAGCCGGTCGGCAGCCAACGATCCGCCGTCGACCGACCACGATGACGACGAATAACTCCGCCGCGGCATCCGTTCACCATACGCCCGTCTGTCCGGTCATCAGGTCTCGGCAGTGCAGTGGCGCTCCAGTCAGATTCAAGAGGTCGCGCGCGCACCTACGGATTACAAAATAATATCAATAATTATTACTATTATTACCATTATTAATTTAACACATCGGCGCCCGCACGAGCACGCGCACACGTATCGCCCGGTAAATTCGATTTCGTTTTAAGATAATAACAATAATATTGTACTATATAAGAAACACACGGATGCTACGGGTGATGTAAAATCGACGATAAACCTAAACAGCAGCCGTACCTGCCCGCCAAGTACAGTCATCAACCACTGCACTGCAATAGTTTTGAGACGATTTTCCGCATTTTCGTCTCCACGCGACCACCATCTCCTGTGCAGACTTCGAGCGCCTTGACCAGGTAATTACAAGGCATTAATTGTATTTATATTTATTCCGGTGTAGCAGGCCTGCAGCTGTGTACCTATAATATAAATTAGACGAAGGTATACATGTGCAACCTGCGAGTATTTGCCATATTTTATAATATGAAATTATTATCTATTTAGGAATTGGATGTTTTTTACTCTTATGCAATACAAATATTAATATTGAAAAGCCATAATTATTACCTAAAAAAATTAAATCAAATTATTTAAATTTCCATTCGACAATAGATGTATAATATATATTATATATATTATAGGTAAATTCCTATTTAGTATCTGTTATAAATAAGTAAGGTAAGCATTTAAAAAACAATTGTGTAGACCTATAACAAATACACAATATACCTAAACACCTATAATGATAAATAGGTATTATATACTTAATGTATATAATTATATAAAGATTACTTCCAATTTTGTTTTTAATTGTATAGAAATAGCTATTAATTATTCTGGATACAATGTCAAAACAGTAGTAATTATTAATTAAATCTCATACAAATTATGAAACTAAAGTTTATAATGAAAGCCATTATTTAAAATAGATAAAATATCCAATTTATGTTTGAATATTATGTATGTTATATTTTGGAAAACAGTTTTTAATCTATGGACTTCAATTAATAATATCAGAAAATACTCACAGTTATGTTCAGAACCTAGTCAATTTCTATTTATAAAAATTAAAATGCATTGAATAACGTACACAGATAGAAAATAACAAAGTTACAATTATTTTCCCAGTTATAATTTTTTTTTATTTTATCGTACATCTATTTATTTATTTATACAGCTATTTATTGCCTTGTTACAAACTGTTACCTATGAGTGTACCTATATTATATATTATAAAATATATTCTGAAATTATTTTACCATGGTAATATTAAAAGTTTTTGTTTGCTTAGATACTGCTTAATATGTATTAAACTCACGTTAAGTCCCATCACTGGCCTCCCTCCACATATTGACATATTATATAATCGTGTAATTAAAATGTTCTATATTACCATTATATTTTCTTTTAATGACACTGAGTATAAATTATTAATTTTCTAATTAGAAAAAATGTATTTATTTATTATGCATTGCATAGATACTATTGGTAGGTTCATATAAATAGTTAAAAAAAAACATTATTTATTTTCAACCTATAGGTACTTCAAATGCGTTTCAGCATAAAAATTAACAACAATTTTAATTATAGGTATTAACAATATATTTTATAATAAATTAATATTTAGGTATAATTAAACAAATCCACATATTTATTGTAAAGTTATAAAATATCTTAAGTATAAACTTAAAATGTCTCGATTAATACACATTTTTTTTGCAATTTAATTTATCATTATTCAAAATTCGTCTTAAGTTATAGCCTATATTTAAGGAGCATAGCTTTTTTTAAAGTAAGTTTTGTATAGTCATAAATTATTAACAATATAATTAAGAAAAATAATAAAGGCTGTAGGTAATAAAAACGTAAAACCACTTATAAATGTTGAATTATGGTTATTTTTGTCAACTCCCTTCTGTTTTAAGTAAATACAAACATAATTACTAACTAAAAATAATTTAGGTGGGTGCCTACAATTATGTAATAATGGTATATAATAATTTACTGAGACAAAAAAGGAAAACTGTTTTAAAAAGTATTTTTAATTAGGTATTTAGGGAATTTAATTACTAAAATTATACTTAAAATATTTAAATGCTCCTTTAATAACAAATATATATATATATATTTGTATCCAGTAGGTAATGTAATTTGTCTCAATGTCACAAAAAATGCCCATAAACGGGCTCCTTAAAATGACACCGTGCAAAATACCACACATAACTATACGGTAATAGTATCTATGTAACATGGATTATACTATTTCTATATTATATTCTAATACCTTAATCGAGAAAAACTCACTGAACAATATTGATTAACATAAATTTAAGATACTAATTCATCATTTTTTTAATAATTTTAAAAACACAATAACATTTATATTAGGCTTGTATTTTAAACCAAAATGATGAGTTTTTTTTTCAAAACGTAATTAATGGAAGACCTAATCACATAATAAATTATATTAAAATCATTAAAAAAATATTATTTTTAGCAATTAACGAATGATGAAGACTACTTCATTTAATATTTAATCAAAATTCTTACAATATGCAGTAGCATATGTTGGTTACAAATCAAGAAACAATACATTTTATTATCATACAAATAAATCTTGATGAAGTGTAATGTTCTTAAATTTAAATAATAAGCTAAGTTTAGTAAAATTTGATAATAGCAAGTCGCTGTTAATAAAAGTGCAGTTTACTTTTATTTATACTATTTACGTTTTAAAATACCCATAAATCACCAATTAGGTGTCTAACCAATCAGTTAAAAAGAAACTTATACATTATACATTTATACATTATAGATACCTATTTCAAAATATGAATCGACTAACCCAACACTGCCAAAACTTAATAAAGTTAGGTACTGTTATTATTTCATCAGATTTTAGTACTGCACATGTTAAACCTATTGAATTAATTTATTAATACGTTAAAGATAGTAGACATACTTGCCACCTATAAATAAAAATTCTCTAGTGAAAAAAAATGCAATAGACAAAACTATATAGGATAACTTTTAGTGTATCATATTAAAAATCTCATTCAAAATTATTAAATATCTATATGTAAACGAAATAGCTGCAACTAAAAATCTTTGGAAGTATTTATGTAATTATAAGCCCAAGGATTACATGTGTATAATAAATACGCATTTGCAGATGAATATTCGTTGTTAGTACCATTCATGTATGATATACCTATATAATATATTAAATAACCAATCATCAGTGATTGATTAATATTAATATTAGATAAACCCATAGTAGGTACTAGACTACAGTGTCCATTCGCTTAAATAATTTACGAGTAGATAATTAAAATGAAAAAAAAAAAATTATGTAAAAGTATGGAAAAATAGAAATCAATTCGTAAGTATTAATTATACATAAATGTATTTATGAACAATATATAGGTAAGAGTGTGTATATATATATATATATATAGTTACATTTCTTATAATGTACATAAAACTAATAAATGATTGACATCATAAAATTTATTTAATTAATTCAATACACAAGGTTGTTTAATACTACTTATAAGGATACATATAACATTTTGCCACATAATAATTATTGAACATGTCTACAATTTTCAATTTTGTGTCAATCTAAGATAAAATATTAGTATAGGTAGTGAGTACCTATACAGAATTGTTGTATGAAATAGTTTGTATAACATCATAAATATTTATTAATACAATATTGTGAAAAACCTGATGAAAACCAAATGATAAACTATATTGGTATATAATTATATAATATTCATTGGTTCGCGAACTAAAAAGTCTACTCTTTAAAATATTTTTTGATTTACAATGAATTTTCATAAGTCTATACTGAATTACAAATATTAATATTTTGTATTTTATTGCCATTATTTGTCGACAATTACCTTTATATTACAATTTATTAAATACTCTTAGTTACCTACTTCAGAGTCTGTTATAATTATATTTAATGTAATTTAATAAAACGCCATCCAATTTATAGGTATGAACTAAAATAATTCTAACGCAGCGGACGTAATGAGGAATCGTCGCAGACAAACCGTTGACAGAAGTCGAACGTGTTATGGGAATACGTAATTCGGTTGTCGCAACGTATAGGTATATTTTCCTTTTTAGGAATTAACCTTTAAAATCGTATACGACCGCCACTTATAGACAATACTTACCAATACATTTAGCATTATCAATTTTATAGAGCGTATTTAAACAGGTATAGACATTTTTTAATACTGAATGTGGTGGCAATAATTTATTTTTATTTTTTCAAATTGTTAATATACCATGATATATATCATGTATGATCAGTATATATGTATAGTATATATTTATATATATATATTATAAATTAATTTAGGATTTATCTAATTTTTTTTTTTTTAATATTTGCTAAAAACATGGATATCGGATATTTTTCTCCTGATCAAAAAATATGTGTTCATGCCTGAGTAAATACACTGGTATTTTATACAACGGCTTTAAAACTGCAAAACATATTATAACTTAAACTTACTAGTTTTAACTGAAAAAAATACTTTAATCATTTTAATGAACTATACAATCATCTACAAGGTGGATTCTTCATAATTATTGTATATTTGTACATTGTTTATGATGATGCTAAGGTACCAAAATCTTTCTTAATCGTATAATAAAAACGGCACGTACACTTATCAAATAAAAATCAGGTACTGCAACGAAATAATGTTATAAATTGCTCTAATATTTGAATACAAGAAACGCCGTTTGCATGCGCCTATATTGCGTATTAAAAAAATAATATCTAACCTATTTCAGTGTATTATTGCATAATTTAAAATAAATGTATAAGTACATAGGTCCTACCTACACGTTAATACAACTAAATATTTTTTTTATAAAAAAGTAAATTTATTTCTCAGAGAATCTAAGCAAATTAACAGTATACTTACGAAAGCAAGTACACTGTAAGTTTACAGTACAGTATACACTGTAAAATATAAAAACCTTATCTTTTTAATATTTATGATTCATATTATAATATGTCCCAACGGTTAATAATATTTTGTTTTAAATGATATGTTAATGTTAAAAATCTGCAGTTAATCATCATTTTTAATTTACGTAGGTGAATTGTTTTATTCATAGTTTTATAATATTTATATTAAAGAGTAAACAGACATGTATATCCACATTTATTTAAAAATAAATATATTACAGGAATAAGCGATTTTAACAACAAAAATAATAGTAATATAAACACTAATCAGTATAAAAATTCAATTAAAAATATTGTAACATTTTGAACTTGTGAAGCTACTGTGCCGTATTGGCTATTTTTAAGTATATGATGATGTTGAATTGAATCATAGTCGTGTGCAATTTATGCACATTGCAGCAACGTTTTTTAGGCCAATTAATAAAGAGTATCACAGCCGCGACCATTTTGTATTAATCTTCTTAAGCGTCTTGGTATTTTGAAAATTACAAAAATGATCTTCAAATCGGTTAAACCTAAAAAAATAATAATAAATATTCAGTATGTCGTCTACGCCCCGCCTTTTTTTTTTAACTTTATTGTTGGAACAATGGTATTTCTACCAGATATAAATTTCTTATTTATTTATTTAGATTCACTGTATTTAATATACGGCTATAATGGTCGTATAATATAGTTATAGGTAGGTGCATATAATATGTATATTTATGTATGAATGTATATACAGGTTTGGGTATTAAAATATGTCTTACTATTATAATTTATATTTAATGCGTTTGTGTTTAATAAAGATAGGTAGATACAGTCGACATAGTTAGAACTGCGTATAGTTAAAACATGGACAATTAAACGTAGATACAGTAGGTAAACTTAAATTATGGAGCATAATTCATGAAGGGAGGAGGGGGGGGATTAGAGCTATATGCTGAGTTAGCACGCAGATACATTTTCAAGTCTTATCTTTTTAAACATAATTTATATTTTATACCAGCAAGGAAAATATGTTGTATGTTAAACAGTTATACCTATAATATACCTACACACTATAGAATATACTCATTCATTTACTGTTGCTGAAATAAGTCTGTTCGTTAAATTTTGGTTCGAAAACAGATAAAACTAATTAAATGTCTGTGGTCATTTGTATATAAACACGCGTGAAACTCTGTTTTATTGACCAAAATGTGGTAATTTATGTATATTATATATATATATAATTAACTATGGTTCGCAAGAAAATGTGACCGCAACATAATCGTATTCCATGTTAGGGATTTCACTGCGACATGACAGAAAACTATAGGTAAACAACAAGCACAATTAAATGTCTTAACTCTAAAGAAAAATAAATCTATCAAGCTTTATAAAACATTATACATACACCACACATTCACACATGCATACACATAGTTTCGATTACGTATATTATATTAAGATTTATATAAAAACATAGAAGATGCAAGAACCAAACACAACATTCCAGAATTTCTATTCCAATCATTAGGTCCATACGTATCAGTCATCAAACAGACACTAAACTTCATAAAAGATACTGAAATTGAAAATTTATTGTAAACAAATAATATAAAATATTATGTAAAAACAAAACTACCTATGTAAAAAATTATATAAAATCAATGTATACAATGTCAGCCAATAATGGCCACCGCTGCCGAGGCTTATTCCAATAAAAAAAATAATAAAAAATAAGATTTATATAGATATATTATAAAGGCCGTACAGAGAATTCTCGGGTTTGTACTTAAGTACCTACATATTTTTGCCATACTTGATTTGTTAGCCATATAAATTCAAAGCCATAATCGTCATTCACGTCAATATGTAATCTTTATCTTTATTAAATAGGTATATGAATATAGTTTACCAGCTACTTTGTGTATACTGTTACATATTGAACAACATAATTACAGAATGTTCTTATTATTTATCCGCAAATAATGGTCGTTAGACATTGTCACCGCTCTGATTTCGAACTATTATTTCACCAAATATGTTAAAATCCAGCTATTTCTTGATATGTTTTACATCTACTAAATCACAAGTAACTACTTGTTAAATATATAGTTACATTTCTATTAAATATATAATATGCATAAAAGGTTTCAAAAATGTAAAAGACAGTCTCGCACACATACACACACGCGTTTAAAACATAAACAATACCCCAATCGGGAATTCACAACAGGCGCAGTACTGGGTCAGTATCGACTGATACTGGTGCGCTACTGGCAGCCAGTACTGGCCATGTACTGGCGTATGTCTGGGATGATAACGCTATTCCAGTATTGGATTTTTAGTACTGAGCCAGTACTGGTATTTGGTTAAGGTGCAGTACTGCCCCAATAGGGAATTCACAACAGGCGCAGTACTGGGTCAGTATCGACTGATACTGGTGCGCTACTGGCAGCCAGTACTGGCCATGTACTGGCATATGTCTGGGATGATAACGCTATTGCCTATTCCAGTATTGGATTTTTAGTACTGAGCCAGTACTGGTATTTGGTTAAGGTGCAGTACTGACTTTAACTGGTACCAGTATATAAATAAATAATTGGTATATATAATTATATAATTATGTTATATATTATATTATATTATTATATTAATTTATAAATTTATATAATTGTACCAGTAGAGTATATGAGCTCATACAAGGGGAGAGATGGTATAAATTGCAACATATTTGCAAGATATCCTGAGGAGTTCTGCATCACAAAAAAAAACATATAACCACTAATAATAATTACAATGAACTTAGTAAACTTTATTCATTATTTTTTAAATAAAAATAATAAAAATTATTGTTTAGTACTAATCAAAAGTAATATGTTCTTGGGTTTCAGAACTGCGTTTTGTATCAAGTCTCTCCCTCTTTCCACCATCTCTATCCTTGGCGCCAGAAAACCAACGGCTAAGTTGACTAGAAATTTCTTTATTGTCAACATTTGTTAATTTGGTGGAGACCACTTCTAAAATTAAAATATAAATATGAATTATTGCTGAATTTTTTTTGAAAAAAAAAATAAATGGTTAAATACCGACCAAGTAAATATTTGTAGGTTTCTGTCGCAGAAAAATTCAATTTTCTTACACCGTTTGTTTCTCTCCCAAAGGCAGTGTAGAGTAATTGTACATCTTTGGTAATAATTCTAGGAATTAATGCTGTAAAAACTTCTGACACTTTTGTTGTTTTCTTAATATTATACACCATATAAAATTTCTGAAAGATTAAATAATAGTTGATAATAATAAATATTTTATATCAACTCAGGAATAATTCTTACCAGTTTTTTTAATAATTCAATATTAGTTTTTAATTGTTCATCAAAGGAAAGAAAGTCTTCTAAATTAGTTTTTGGCAAATCAATTATGGTCTCTTCTTGCAATAATCTATCAATATCTGCTGTAGTAGAATTCATGTGGAAAATAGCCCTAGTCATTTTTGCTTCCTCTCTTACTCGGTACTCTATGCTCCTGCATATGCTCTTTACTGCAGAATCGATATCTGATTTGGTTGCAGCTTCTTTAGCTGAAATAGATAAAATTAATACATAAATATATGTATATTAATTATATCCTAGTTTTGACTAAACTTAAAAGTTTAAGTGTAAAATGAATTAAAATCTAATAAATATGTTTGTATAACATACTCATATATTTACTATTGCAGCTACATGTTGCGCAATGCTGATTTGACATTCTTTTACCTTCAACAAACAATTAATATTTTTAAATATTATTTATAGAAAATTGTACACATCCTCAACAAAAATTACATTTTAAAAAATTTACCTATTATATTTAATCAAAGAAATTACCATTTATTGTTTTTTCTTCATTGGCTGTAGTTTTTAATCTTTTAAAAGAAAAAGAGGTTTTTGAATGTACTAACTTTTTTTTCTTTTTATTAGACACTTCAGAGATATCAGATGATTCAGATGTTGGTACATCAGACTGTGAATAACTAGCATCTGATTCACCTGAAATAAAATAATCAAACAGAATTTAAAATACATTTTGAAAAGCACAATTATTTAATCAATGAAATTACCGTTTATTGTTTTTTCTTCATTGGCTGTAGTTTTTAATCTTTTAAAAGAAAAAGAATTTTTTGGATGTACTAACTTTTTATTCTTTTTATTAAACACTTCAGAGGCATCAGACGATTCAGATGTTATCACAAACATTGAAGCATCATTGCCTGTAATAGTTAACATTGACATATTAAACTAAACTTATTTTATGTTTTCATAATTATGTTTAAATGATCACCTTTGACTTTATGTATTCCAGTTGTAGAGTATGATTTACTAAAAGAAGGGATGTCTTTTAGAGACATTCCAAGCTGTTCTCCACTTAGTTTGTTTGGTTTACTTTCGCCTTCAGAGCTATTTCCTTCTTCAATGGTACTACTCTGTATGACAGTATCAGAGAATGCTTTTTGCATATACTTGACACCTTGATCATAATTCCCTGAAATTTTTAACTTTAATAAATAACAATATATAATATTATTGAATATGATTAATAATCATTGATTATATCATAATATATTATTCACATTTTTTTTGTGAATAGTATTATTTACTTATGTACATTGTAAATTGTTGTGTATCTATTTAATAGGTACAGTTTACAAATACTTACGGGCTTCTTTCATTAGTGTAATTTCAAAGCTTTTCCATGAAATCTTGTGGATAGATGACATTTTGCTCATTTGGTCTATTTTGCTATATTCATTTTTATTAGGATATTTGCAGTATAATTTTTCATCTTCAATAAAGGTCCATGATATTGGTATTAAGTCTATGGTAGTTTTATCGCATTTTTTAATTTTATTAAATTTTACTAAAACATGGGTTGTTTCTTTTTTAAAGTCCATGGCTGTAAAAATATTACAATGATTATATCTTCATCTATTTTTATTAAGTGTATGTAATTTATTTAATATTAGGTACATTATGTATAGGTATTTAGAGTAAGCTTAGATTATTATCATTAAAATTAAAATTTTATAATTATAAATAATTATATTATTATAAAGAATTGTTATGAATTATGAAGTAATGTCACTGCATAGCTATGATTTCCATTTTCAAAGAAAACACATTTTTTTAAAATATTATCAATAGAAATAATTCTTTTTTTATTGCTTAATCTACCCAATTTCATAATTCCAACTTCTGAAGATTTGCAAGGGAATTTGAAAGCATCAGTGACAGTCTTGTATACATATCCATGTAATAAAATACGATTTTGTTTTCTTTGAATTCTTGCAATACTAAAAACATCACTAGAATCCAATTTTACAATGTTGTTTGGTTGAGTAGTATTCAATTCAAGCCCCCGTAGAATTATGCTTTTTAAATCTTTTTTTCTTTTATGAGTTAGGTCAGGGTTGATTATAAGGAACTTTTTCTTGTTTATAGCATTGTTCATCATCATCTTTGGACATGCCTTTTGCTCGGAGATTCTTCTTACTAACTGTGCTAGAGGCTTATTTCTACCACTAATCATTCGTTTGATTTTTCCAAGAAAATTTTCAAAAGGGAATGCGGATATTGCAGACAAAGGCATATTAGTGTATTCTACATCATCTGCTATATGAATCAAATTATGGCTATTCATAATTTGTGAACTAGATCCATAAAATGAAGGAAGAAGTTCAAAAAATTTTCTCAGTAAATCCCTAGCATAATTTGTATTTTCAACACATAATTCAGGATCATTTAAAATTCTACATGCAACTACCAACAGTAAAAAATGATTGTACATTTTTTTGTTTAGAATTTTACATAGTACCAGAGCCCCACAATAGTTTAAAAAAAATCTAAACTGTGTGGCTTTCCAGTGAGTAAATGAATCTAAGTCTAATTTTTTCCTTTGAAATTCTTTTGATACATGTCTTGTAAATATTTTTAAAATTGAATTGAAATGCTTTATTTTGTTTTGGGAAAGTTTACATTTACGATTAACTCGCATTTTGGCTCCAAGAAGTTGTTGCAAAATCCATTTCATCACACCAAGATAAAGTAGGTGCATTGAGTCCAAGAAAACAGAATTTACTGGGTCAAAGTCTGGAATATCTAGTAGCAATGACCTTCCATCTAAATGGTGCTCACGTTGCCGTTGTTTTATAAAACTTCTTTTTGTCCGAAGCCTTGAATTTATGCTGGGATACACTCTTTTATGGTTTATCGTCTTGCCCCTTGTCTCACAACGCTCACATGAGTAAAACCCACCATGGCCTTTACATTTCTTGATGAATGCTCTTGCTGGGGTATCACAGGAAAATCCAATAATTTCTATTTTAAACATTTTTTGTCGAATATTTAAACCGTTTTTAACTAAATAACTTACTTCTTGAACAAAGTCTTTTATAAAATCGTTAATATTTTTAGGTTTAGAATCACCACTGTAAACTGCTACAATAAATGGTTTTGTGTCATATTTGTCATGCACAATAAGTCCCAAGTTTGGCCAAAATTGTTGACTTGAACTATTGTACAATGGTAAGCCATCAATATTAAATAATAAACGTATGGTATTTTCAGTATACTCATCAGAGATTATACCTTTCAATCCTTCTTCAATTCCAAAATATACATATGACCCATTTGTGTTTTTTAAACTTGTCATTACTTGAATGTTTTCATTAGACTTGGTTTGTAGCAAGCTTGTTGCTGATTTAGGTAGATCATGATTTTCAGACCGCAATATATCAAGCAAATTATCAATTAACTCAACCGTCATATTGCTTCTGAATCGTACAACAAAGTTTTGTAATTTATCACGAAGGCTTGGTACCGGGCTTGGTACTGAAGAAGATAATATATTGTAATCATCACTACTGTCTGAGTTTGATGAATTCTGAGAAGATGATAAAGAAGAAGAATATTTATAATCAAGTGGATTGTAATCTGGTGATCTATTTAAGTAGTCTATAGATGAATCTGTTAGGTAAGATAAATCATAATTATCTTCAATTCTTGTTGGAAGTCTTATATTCTGAGATTCATTCAACACATTTCTAACAATACCAACTTCTAAAGGTGAATCTGAATTTTTAAGTTCAATATCTTGTGTTTGAGAAATTGATCTTGATACCTCTGCCTCGATTTCAGTAGATCGTTGAAATGTTCGATGTTTTTTCAAACGATAATATGCAGTACTCATTTTTGATTGCTTATATTAAATTAATAAATTGGAAAGTTCATCACAAACTGAATAACATAAACATCAGAATAGTTTAAATAAAAAAATACCTATTATTAATATTTTTATAATTTTTGAACAAATAATATATAATTTATTTAGATAATGCAGTAGGTTTTTAGGTACGAGGTACCTATATTATAGCTCTGTATATAGTTAAATTAAATTATTTTTATATTTAGTTTATAGTTTCTTATTAAAATGTATTAATGAAAGTAGGTATACATACAATTACAGTAATGAAACACCTAATAGGTAAATTGCACCTCTCAAACAAGACTACCACAACTAAAAATTCATCAATAATTATATCATATATGATGATGATATTATAAATTATGTATTAAAAAATTAAGAATGTGGGAAAAAATAAACGACCAGCCAAACTATCAACATAGCCACATAGATAAAGACAAAGTCTGATGCATAAATTGTTTGTATCCAAAAAAGACCTTATGTAATAATTTAAAACACTGCCATAATTTGATTTATGGCACAAAAATGTACATAGATTAAACTCACTGGCTCACTGTTATATTTTTAAGAGAGCATTTCATAATATTTGATGAAGACTTATTGTTAATTATGTTAGCAAGTATTTAAATTTTTAATTTTGAACACATAAGTAAAAAACACTTTAAAACATCTTAAATTTAAACTTCAAATCGCTTTTTCTCAAAACTTTAAAATTTGTGTTGTGGCATTCTTGTTTTAGATGTGTAATATTAGATACAAGTGCCTAAATTTTTATTACTACTTGATAAGTATAGTATTACTAAATAATAGAATACATAATTTGGGTCTAAGGACTGAGTTAAATATAAATTTGTCCTAAAAATGACTTTAATTTCATAAAATTTACATTTATAACTAGGTAGGTAATAGATACTTTTTGTATCATACATTTTTCAGTTTTCTTTTATAGGTACCCACTTAATGTTTCATCAATTTATTCAAAGACCACAATTAAAAATATTTAATAATTAATATATAAAATTATAATAATACGGTTTTATATTATTAAAAATAATTAATTATTAAAATTTAAAACTATAATTATTTTAAATTTATTAAAATTTAAATTTAAAAATAACCATTTTAATTACACTTAAATTAATAATATTAATTAAAAAAATAACTAAGAAAACTATAATTATAAATATATATATATATAATATATACCTAATAATAATAGCAAATCAGTGGCGTATATGGGAATTATTTTCACTATGGGCCAATTTACCCCCACCATAGTTACAACTAAAAATTTTTTAGGGAACTGGTGGTTTTAATTATGACATAAATGATACAAATATAGGAATTTAAACGTATTAATATATATTTATTATTAAATAAGATATATAATAAATTAAGCATTTTTCTAAAGTAGGTAGACTTAAACATTTTTTGACTTAATATTATGTAAAATTCATTTTTCTATTTTTTTTTCAAATAAAAATATTAACGATTTCCTCAACATTTAGAAGTATGTTACGATGAACAGACTACAGGTGGGCCATGGTATCATAAAAATATATAATTATACTAAAATGTTTTAATTGAACATGATATACCTACATATGAAATTTCATTTCACTATGGGCCCGGGCTTAGGGGGCCTCCCCCCTATATACGCCACTGATAGCAATAATAAATGTTGTTTGCCAGGTACCTATTACTTATATAATATGATATATAGCGTAGGTATAGTAAACCCATTTTTTTGAATTCAGTTCTTGTTGATTATTAACAAATAACAACTAGCATTTCACGTTATACCTACATTTATAAAAATGTATTTTATGTTTAGTGTACTATGTCAGTAGGTAAGTAGGTATTTATATAAATCTAAGCAATAATTTACAATCCAACTATAATAATGTATTAGGTACCTATGTATATATATCTACTTATATACTAAACAGTTAAAATATAATAGGTACCTATTTCAGTTGTCCATGTCTATTTGTTTGGCCAAGATCGATTATCATGAGGCTTGTTATTATTAAAGCTAAAGTCTACTATAATATTATTATTTATTAAAATATTATGAAACAATACTTACCGAAAATGTTTAATATAATCAGGCGTTGTGTCACACAGATTAACGTTTATACTTTATAGAAACTTAAACAACTTAACACAAGTGTAAACTTTTAACTGAATATATACTATAAAACGTTTAATAAATAAATATATAATAAAATCACGGTCGTATTATACATTTATACCACATGGATGTAACAAACATACAGTTTTCGATGCCGTTGTCACTATTGTCGTTGTGACGATATTATGACGATGTGTATTATATAACACGATGACGGGCGGCGGCGTTCGTTGTCTGTGCGGGTCTTGCCGTTAAACGGTTTTCCCAACTATTAAGTGATAAACACACCACAAATAACAAAATAATAGTATTTATTTATAGGTACAGTCGAGCCGTGATAACTAATTAACTTGTGTTTTATTCCCCTAGATATATATTTGTTCAATTTTAACCTCGAGTAATTTTTTGACTACAGCTTTTGAATATAATATTGCTAATTAAATTAAAAATATGTAATCATCATCAAGTTTTTAAATACTTCATTATGAATATCAGCAATGATTTGAGTTGGTATATACAATAGCCAAACTATATTCCAACATTATAATTTATAACTCGGTATTATTTATTTTTGGCAAACAAGGAAATACACTAAAGAGACATGTCAAAATCAAACTAATTAATATACATATAATAAATATTTTAGTAAAATACATTTAAATACTCAGGTTATTTTTCGTAATATTATATTATATTGTATACAACGTTGTATGGCATTGATACAACTTAAATCCAATTTTGATTTATCTAGAATCTAGATGCATAATAATTACCAATTAGATCAAAAATGTTTGACATTGCCAACCTACCTATATCCAACACATTTACCAATACATAAATGCTTAATCAAAGATTGAATATAATAATGATACTTGAAAGTAGATATTATAGAAAACAAATATCGAATAGGTACCTATAGTTAATAAAAGAAAAAATAATAGTAATACATTTTCAAATATAATTAAAGACAAAAGTATTACCTGCTAAGTTATTACCATAAGAAGATTAGCGGGAGAGTTCAAGTCGTTCAAGATATAATTGTTTGTTGAAAAAAGTGGATAAAAAGGTTTTGGATCTCTATTTATAGTATTGACTATAGAGGCTATTAATTTTAAAACTAATTAATAATTCTCTATCGTTGATAGCTTAATATACATTTATTAAGTTGCTTAAATTTCAAACAGCATGATATATTAAAAATAATTTAAATTTTAAAAGTCTTAATAATTTACAAATAAAAATTTCTGATCTCAAAATGTTGACGCCCACGCCCAAAAATGTTAGAGCTCAGGGCAGTTGCCTCTCTTAAATACGGACTTTCGACCCTTGCTCGAAATTGAAACGGAGCCCGTAATATGACAGTACTCCGCCAACGTTGGCACAACTACGACAAAAACTAGGTGGCCCTTGCTCGAAATCAAAACAGAGCCCGTAATATGCCAGTATTCCGCCAACGTTGGCACAACTACGACAAAAACTAGGTGGCCCTTGCTCGAAATTGAAACAGAGCCCGTAATATGACAGTACTCCGCCAACGTTGGCACAACTACGACAAAAACTAGGTGGCCCTTGCTCGAAATCGAAACAGAGCCCGTAATATGCCAGTATTCCGCCAACGTTGGCACAACTACGAGAAACAATGGCTGGCCATTACTAGAATATTGATCGGAGCCCGTAATATGTCAGTACTAGATCAGTACTTAACTACCAGTGCTGTTTGTCCAGTACCAGTGCAGTACTGTCTAAACTTGTGGCCAGTACTATGCCTGTAAGGGCCAGCCAACTGTTGGGTAGCCAGTACAGGCGCTTTACTGCGCCCTTAGTAAGAGTTGGCGTAAGACATAAATTTCCAATTGGGACCTTCATAAAAAGCGACGCTGCACCTCCTTGATGACACAATATATATAGGTATATATATATATACTTATATTAAGTATTTACACTAACGTAGAAACCAAAAATATTGACTATAGTGTGAATTTAACCAGCACGTCAAAAATAACGTTGTACATTGTACTATGGGCATCTTTTATTTACAATAAACAAAAGTAAACATATTGACTTACCGACTATATATTGTCAATATTATTGTGTACTTATTATATGTCAGTGTAGTGTGTACACAGACGAATAATTTCAAATGACATATTAATTAAACATTTATGCTTGTCGTGTTCGTATACTATAATAGAGGCACGCGCTTTTAAAAACGTTTATTTACTTGTAAAAACGTAGGCACATGTATTCAAAACAGTATTCAAAACCAATATTTAATTGGACTTATGCACATAATAATTTACAATTGGGAATACACACATCTCAATATTCAATGATATAATAAATAACGAGACGTATATAAGATGAGATCAATTAAAATCTGTGGCCCTATAAATAATGATTGCAGATCCGATGATAAAAAAAATAACAAACCATGCTATTTCAGTACTCGTATAATTTATTAATGAACAGCAGTCTACGATTATATCCAATAATTATTCTTTAACGTAGGAATGGAATTCATCCGAATTCGATTTTCTGTTCGCATTGTAGGTACTGATGTTTTGAATAATTGATTTATTGGCAATATCCTGTTTTAGTATAAAGTATTCGGTGATGACTTTTAATCTTAAGTCATTTTTATTTTTGTGAGATACCAGGTTTTTTGAAACACCAATGCGATGTACCGATATAATAGTATAATATAAAATATAAATAAATATAATATATAATATATACTTTCAACATAATAAAAAAAAATACATCTATGCACCTTATATGTTGTATTATAAAATATAGCGTTTACTACAATACCTACAAGGATAATATTATGATATAATAATAATAATAATAATGAAATATTAAATTTACCCGTATATATATATCATATCAGTCAGTTCATGGATTGTATGCTATTATTATTCATAACGTTCCAGCTGACATTCGTTGACAACTGCTACACCAGCGACCACACCACGATTGAAACGTACCTCTATGTGTTATTGTATAACGTAGCGGATGACGTGTGTGTGTGTAATATGTCCGCTAATCCGATACGTGGGCGATCATGATGAGGGAAGACCGCATGTCATATTATTAATGTTTAATAATATATACATATATATATATGAATAATCACTCGTGTTTAATTATACGGCACAAATGAGAACAGACAAGTCGTCGTCGGCACAACGCGTGTCAACCGAAAAATAATGTATTTTTTTTTCAGTCTGCGAGCGTAATAACTATAATATATCTGCAAGTTCCTATTATATTAGGTGTAGGTAGGTAGGTATAAAATCCATATTATTCCCCGTCTATAAGTAGTATAGGTGTTAAAATATTATAAATTTATAAAATGTGTATGTATGTTATCGTTACAAGCTAATATGCTAAAATTCCCCCCCCCTAACACACACACACCACTCGTCACAAATTAGCTAGGTTAGACAAAAAGAACGAGATCTACATAAGTAACTAATATACTTCTGAAACAACAGTTCAGAAGACAATCTTTTATTATAATCCAATAACAACATTTGTTTACGTTACTATACATTTGTATAGGTATTTAAACTTAGGTTAAAAATTTCGGGGTATTATATACCATACATGTCATGTAAACTATCTACCTATAGCTAATTAAATTGTGCACCAGCTGTACAATACATAATATAACACACATTAAATCTATACATAATGTGTATATTTAATTTACTTCTCCATTTATTGCTGAACTTTTTATATTAGTTTAAACATTTTAAAACCCTATTCCGGCACGCATTTTTAATTTTTGTGATAGAATCAAATCATTGTTTCTAATTTATGATTTTAAATAACGTTTGTCCTTCATTCTTTGGTAGGTCATCCAAGATTGGAAAATATTTTTAAAAATAACTCGACAAGTTTCATACTTTTTTCTATAAAAAAATTAATAAAGTAATTTATGTGAATCATTGTCTTTCAATGGCGAACATAACCAAATCGTTACAGATATTTGGTGTACTTACCTATATATTATTATTATACTCAGGTCTCCATTCTCTGTGAATTGAAAAACTCCAAGAATCGTCGAAAATTATTATTTTATTCTTCCAAATGCCATAATTAGGAAATGTGTTTCTAAACTTCAATACACCTTACATCCACATATACACGCGTATACGGAGCAACTCATTTTTTTAAGTATATCACATTATATTAACACCATTCGACGGCGTCGTAGGCTTCAGATTTTACAGTGGATGAAATTAAAACAAATCATAAATAATACCGAAGTTTTTTTTTTATAAAATAATACGAACAAATAATAATAAACTCTATTATTATTATTATTATTTTTTTTTTTTTGTTGGCTTGTATATGATCATTATGATCTACACACTATTTTTATTATTATTAGTAGCAGTAGTAGTATGCGTGCATCGTACAACGAATGCTGGGCGATATTAATTTTGCCGTAAAGTCACGCGCTGCTTATAGATTAAACAAATATTATATGAACATGCTTTTATCGCGAAACGACACGGCTGAAAAATAAAAATCATAAAACACAAACACTCACATATACCACCATAAGAATAACATATTATTATAACGCATTTAATATGAAGTGGGTATGTATATATGTTCCTGCAGTCCGCTTATGTAGCCCCACATAAAAACTATATACAATATAACGCAATATATAAAATATTCTGACTTCTAACCGCACAAGCCCGAGTTTTTTTTAAACATGACAGTGTGAAACATTAATTTTCGTAGTCAACTTTTAAGTTTATGAATCCGATATTATTTTATACGACAGAAAAATGTCACAGGAAAAACGTGGAAATTGTTATTATAGATAATTGTTCAAAAATGTGTAATGCAGCGGTTTCCAAACTGTGCACCGCGAGCACATTCTATTAAGGCCACCGCGGTCTACGGCTCATAATGAATAATTTAAAATGCATATATATATATATATATATTATTATTTTTCAAAAATAAGTTATTATTAATGAGTATTTTTTTTTGTCCTGTATTTTATGGTATTCACAGCAGGGCACCGTGGCCATATTTGGTCCAAAAAAGGGTACCGCGGTAATAAAGTTTGGGAACCGCCGGTGAAATGTAATGTACATTACGTATTTACACTTGCTATATTTTCGATTGTACACAATACCTACAAAGATATAATGATTTTCAAAACACAAACTTGTTTCGTGCAGCACGTTGCAAAAATGATCACTTTAAAGAAAGACGCGAGTACCTATACCTATCTAAAGTGTACACTACACATCGTAGGTACATAGCTATATCTATATTATTATAATATATGCAGAACAAGTTCACTATGTCTTGTTAGATTTCTCTATTAATTTAAATTTGATAAGCGTGGGGAATTTAATTCCGTGATTTACGCACTAATATAAAACAATTAAAATGAAAGTTGTTAAGTAGCTAAAGATTTTGTAAGACGTATTTAAAGAAAAAATACTATCATACCTACCAATGCGCCTATCTTATAAATACACCAACACTGAGATTAGAGAATACCTCAGTAAATTATTATTTTTTTTTTTTTTTATCCGAACGTAGTGAGAAAGCAATTTCATTCACAATGACTTTTAAATGTAGGTATTTAAATGTTTTTTTCGATAAGGAAAAGTTGTGCAAGTTTCACGCTGCACATCTTCGTAAATTCGCAATCGAATATCGCATACACGCATATCGTATGTGCATGCAAACTTTCGATGCTATATTTTTTAAGTATTTCAAATTTTAAGTGACTTTCAAAAATCGCGTAACAGATTTTCTACACTTAAAATTATATATAAAAAAAAAAAACAATATGTGCTTTGACTCATTGACTGTTATATTCAATTTCATATATGTGTTAAGCTAATGTTAGGTATATGTTTTCTATTGTTCCAATCAATTCTTACATCTATTTATTACGATCGTCCTAAATATTTGTATTGGTCTTAGCATCTTTATTCTTTTGTGTATGCCTTGTCAATATTTTTATAGTATCATAACATTTATATTTCTTAATAGAAAATATCTAATTATAGTTTATGCACGAAACTTGAAGACAAAAATATTGGGAAGAGTACTTATCTATAATGTTAATTTTTTTTTACTAATATTATTTTCGCAGAATATATATTTATTTTTTCTATTTCTCACGGTTAAATTAAATTGATTTAAAAGCAATTTATTTTACCCTGCAGAACTTTTGGATAATCTGTATTACCCACTAATTGATTTATATAATATAAATTTTAAAATATGTTTTTCTCGTGCAGTAGGTAAGGCAGTAACTATATACAAAAAACGTGCATGGGGATAAAAATTATAAAATATATATCTATACGACTTTTGCACGCAATACAAATCGTAATTATGTAGTGGTACACCATGATGTTATACATTATAATACAATTGATTATATTATCTATATGCACGCATATTTTTCGATAATAATTATATAAATTAGGTACCTACCCAATGTTATAAACCAGAATGATACAAACGTATTATTATTATTTATTATTGTTTACTAACCCAACCAAACGGAGGTATTTTATAACTCATACACTGAAATATTTTTATTTTAGATTTTGTCCAAAGTTGTAATGTCTATATAAATATAAAATACTAAATATATGATTATAATTAAAATATTAAATCACGTGGCAGACGTCTCAGACGATCGTTTTCGGTCTTCATCGAAGAGCCAGTTCAATATCATAGTTACCAAATGAATTGGTATTCAATTAAACAATTAATTAATACCACCCGCCCGCCTATGCCATTGGAGCAATGGACAATGAACATAAATAATTTAACATTTTTAATAATTTTTAACGTTGGCCGTGGGACGACAGAAAAAAAAAACACTGATCATAATGAATTTTAAATAATTTAAACATGTACTCGCGAATTGGCTATGATTATTAATTACTAATAATAATTTACATACAATATACCTACCTAATACATACTCCGCTACGTTTGACGTATAGTTAAAGCTATAAAATACGTAATAAAAAAAAAATAAAACTATGGAACATTTCATTAAATATTATAATAATACCTATGTACAAAATAAGAATGTATCTTTTATACGAGTGTACAATACGGTCTATATAGGTGCAATATGTTTAAGACAATAGTGACTTATGATCTCAAATTCCAACAGTGCAAAATTATAAAAGACACTTATGTCCGCAATGCATTTAACCATGATTTTTTATTTTTGAAAAATGTAATACCTATGTATATTGCTATTTGTCTACGCGTTGAACTACAGCGGTAACGTATTCGTAGATAACTTAATGAAAGTCCTATAATATTTTATTCATACCATTCAGCGTTTGTGCTCTGGCAGTCTAGTAATGATCTTATTTGTTTGTTTGGTCAAATTTATTGTTTTTTATTTATTATTTTTTAATAGAATATATACAATCTGTAAATTAGATTTTTTACAATAAGAATACGAGCTATAAGTAATAATAAGTTGACATGAGTTGCTTGATAAAAGGAGTAACCCAGCGGCTACACTTTACAAATTTATTGTTAATAGCAAAAATATAGATTAATCACATTATTCATGCCCTATATGTACAAGTACCAATACATTTGTTTTCTTAATCACAACTGCTAGCCATAATAATCGGCGACAATAACACTAATAACTGATAAGTACAACAGCCAATAATGATTTTATGCTGATAGAGTACATAACAATGCATAAATATTAAAACGATTTTAACGCATCATGACATACACACGCATATTTTCCGAACCAATAGTAGGTCCAACATGGGTGGGTACTGCAGGGTACCTACAAAACAAAGACGACGACTTATCGAGATTTCCAGCTCGTTCAAAAGATCACTCACATCCCTGCCTCATCCTCACTCCTCCGGAATTCCGTGGCTAATTTTCCCATGCACATCGTATTGCATAAGTAGGTACTGATACACATTACCAGGCTATATATTATTATTATTATTATAATCACGGGACTCGCAAATAATTCCGCGCCGGTGCAGTATATTATATGCATTTCACACGTATTTACCTTTGGCATATTAAACACAAAATCGCAGTGGGTGGGAGCGCGACGAGGGTGCTGTAGTGTTGTACACGATGAGTTGTCGTTCTGAATTTGCCGAAAAGTTGGCATATTCGGCGGAATTCTTTTCAGCGGCATGTACACACACCTACCGTATAACTACAGTATTATTTATATCCTTTACACGACGAGAGCTGTTGCGAACAGCGGAGATTATTTTAATTGCTCGTCGTAAATGCGTCGCTATATACACAATATATATATACACGTGTACGAAGTATAGGGACATAATATTATTTTACACACAAATATGCCACCGACGCACTAATTAGCTATTAATTACGACTTGCGTGCATACCGTTTTTGCTTTTATGCATATTTATACCTATGTACTTACATAGGTGGTTTACGTTCGTGTGTGAACTATAACGTCCGTGACTTAATATGTTTAAGTATAATTTATATAGGCGACCACAAAGATAATATACAAAATTATTTTGAACGCACTAACGACATTTGAATGTGCTCACAGGTGTAAAACTGCAATGCGTAGCGGCGGGCGGTGTTTAAAATTTTCAAATAGACGACGATGGGATGCAGTCAATTATAGTTGTTATAAAATCTATTACCTACTTTATAAGAAAAACTTGATTCCAAAAAAGTCACAGCTATCGCGTATTGCACTTTTTTTGTACATTCTATTGCTAACAATAATTGTTGTAAGTTATAAAAAGATAATGGAACATTTGACCACATTTCTGAATTTCTTATAAATATTACTACAATACATGATATTATAAAACAGCTTAGTTATAGATCAAAGCAATAATGCTGCTCAATATAATATTATTATCGTTGAATTGTGTTAAAAAATATCACTAATAAATTATGTGATTACGTTAAAATTATCTTAAATCACATAACGTTGAAAACACATATTGACAAATATTTATAATTATATTGTTCTCTTTTCTCTGACTTCTTTAATTTATGTGTACACTTGGTTATACACGCAGGTAGAGAAATAAATATAACTTTAAGCTATACTGTAACTAATTCTCTTTTAGGTAGGTACCCATATATTCATATTATGAATTATAATTTTATACATTATGCAACTGTACGAAATTTCAATAATAGGTATGTGTTTAATATTATATCATGTACTTAGTATAATATTATAAAAATTTCAAATGTAGTGTTTTGATAGTTTCTTTTTTTACCAAACTTTCCGTGATTTACCGTGTCTGACATATATAATCATATACAATATACAAATTATAAATAGGTGTATACATATAATACGTTTAATATTCGAAAATTATGACGGAGAACGCGTTAACAACTTAGAAATATTAAAATCCATAACCGTAGGTAGGTATTATAACTTTATAAATTAAATTATTATTATATAACAGTTTTTGATTCTCGTATAGGTACCTATTACGTTTGTTTATCACGTCCAAACAGACAGCATATTACGCACAGTTTATTGCATACATATTTTATTATTACCACGCATAAATAGAAACCATGACAGACACGAATGGTATCCCGATTTTATCGATAGCATTAATATCATTTATTATCTATATAATCGATGGTTATATATAATAATATAATACCTATATGTCATATGAGCGTAGTAACTTGTGACATAGGTACATTTGGTTTATTATTTAATTTTATTGAGCATTGATGCATTCCATTGCAAGGTTTATTAAGTTCATTGTATTGTACATTTGAATACAGTATATTATAATGGTAAAAACCCGAGGATGCATATAATGCCACGCCCGTTTTGTAATATACAAAAATATAACAATTTGAAATGTTCATAAGTCGCTTAAAAATTTAAATATTATAACAATACTATAAGAAACACAGATAATTATTATCTTTAGGTTTTATAATATGTCAATTCACTACAATTATAAAGTTTACTAGGTACCTATACATGATTTAAACAACAAACACATGCGGCGGATTTGGCATACTACTAAATAAATTTATGTGTGCCATACATATTTGATTTTTGAATGTTCAATCTGTTAGAAATAAATTAATGTAACTACGTTCATTTTTTAAATATTACATCATATATTTGTCAGTAAAATACAAGCATATAAATATAGATACGTACATATTTCATCATCACACTTAAATAATAAACGATGATAATAACATTTGTCAATTCACCAATAATAATATTATAGGCGTTATAGGGTTGTGTTCTTTAAAATATTTTGTGTACCTATATAGTCACCTTCGGCGTTTAAACACACCTTTGCAAACACCACATTGTCGTCATGCGCCCCCCACAGATATTTTTTTCTATAAATCAACATTTTAAATCCCGCCCAACGCCGGCAAAGACCACATCTAGCCTACCCTTTTAAGCCGGCTAAGCTAGATCCCACCGCAATGTTGGGTTCTATTATCAGTAAGGTTTGTGCACCAACGTAATTTGTCCTGTGACAGAATTGATCTCAAATGTGTTTTTATGTGTAAGGGGACGGAGGCCCGGTGCACTATTCTGCACGCGAAATCATTGTACATGCGTAACAATAAGTTTTATAGGTTATGTTAAGCATGAAATCTCGTTGACTCGTTTTGCGTTCATTGTTTCGATTGCATAAGTCGACCGTAATCAAAAAATACGTTTAGATGGATTTAACTTTTTTTCACATCCTAATAAAAATTTGTTAGAATGTTTTTAACTGCATAGCGTCATATCTAACAGTCTCAAATAGCTGAGTACAATATATAAATAATATAATAATATCGACTAACGTTTTAGGATCGATAAAATTACAACAAATGTATATTAGAAGCTAGAAAATATTATAATTTATACTTGTACAGTTGTACACAAACGTTTTAATGCCTATAGATACTAAATCTATGGATACTTGGGGAAAAAAATTACACTTCATACACTGTATATATGGCTTATTGCTTACTATGATTAATGGGGAAAAAACAACCAAACTACTTAGAATTGAAGCCATTTACGATCTGTGATTGAAAACTTAATTTAGGAAGGTACCTACCTAACTACTCTGATTCATTATATGTAGTTACTTACGAAATAACGTCGTCCTCGGTATTTATACTGAATGCAGTATGCATTTAATGCAATTTGCATTAACGAAAATCCACAGTATATTATTTTTTTAATTAAGCCACGATTAAACTAGAGTTATAAGTGTTTATAATTTCCAATTAGGTAATACCTACAAATCGACAATTGTATACATTTTATAATTGATAATAAATAAATAATTTTGAATTTTTTTGTTAAATTATAAAATCCTTCTCTTACTAGGTGCCAACTTCGATGACAACGCGTGTTTTCGCTTTTATGTATTAATTATAATAATTATCTTGATACTAACAGTGAGGTCCGTATAAAAAAATTGATAAATATCAGCACTGCATAATATATGATAGTATATCTACCTAACCGTGACGTCCGTAACAACAACAACGTGGGCGCCAGCAAATTAAAAAAAAAAAAAAGTATCAAATACTATAATAACGTAATAAGATCTATCTCTATGTATACGCATCGCCTAAATGTGCTATTATATTTTATAGCGCATATTAATATGTAGTGTGTGTTGTTACTTATTATAGGTGTAACATACCTACACAATTAATGGACATTATATCGTTAACAACAGTGTGGGCGTGTGGCACTTGAACGCTGAAATGAAATTTAATCAACTAATTAGGCATACCTTGGTACTAACTACTAAGATATTCAAAATAGATGATGACACTTTACATAGGCTACTAATGTTATTATAGCTCTGTGTTACACATTAAACTTTACACAAACGATAATAATAACGTTTGTGATGATTTTAAATTTTACTGTACTCACTATTCAGTGATATTACTGCATTACTTCTACAACCTGAGGGTAAAGATTTTCCATTTCCATTCAAATATTTTAAAATTACCGTTTCAAATTTCTAATGACTTATAAATGCTTAACATAATTTATATTTTTCTTGTATTTATAGTTCTTATCCCTAATATGATAATACTACACTAATTACAGGTACCTACATATGTAGAGCGATTCCTTGTGTTATGGCGATTGATCATTTAGTATTTTATCTTTTAACTAATTATTCAAATTTTAATTTAAGTATTTATTACCAACCTATATTTTAAAAGCATAATTTAAAATACTTGTCCTGTGGTAATTTAGTATTGCTTAAAATGAAAACTGCCTCTTTTTTCTATAAATTCAAGCACATGTTTTTTTTTTTAATATTTTGATATAAATAAAAATTAATTGTTTTTTATCGATTAAACTTTATGCGGCAAGGATAATTTTTAAAGTCGATTACAGCCCATAGCATTATAGTATCGACAATTTGAATCGTAAACAGTATATAAACAGAAAATATATATAAAAATGCGTTGATACAAAATGTTTTTAAAAGTAATCGTTACATGCACGGCTGCACCTGCCTGCCAGTGGCCCATCTAACTCCAAGTTTGTTTTTAACGTCGATATACACTTAAAAGAAAACTCGATTAGTCTTTTTGCAGTAGTTTAGGTGTTAAATGTTCATTGATAACATTAATAATACATTCGAATTTATTATCCAGACGATGAAATGTATAATGTACCTACTAGATATCTATATCTAATGAAATTAAGTTGGTGACGCGAACGATATATAAATATATAAGTATCAATATTTATATAATAATTTAATTATAAATAAAATATATGAATAAATATACCACGCCAGATTTTATGTAATTTTAAGTGATTTTCAGCAATTTATTTGTTTAATGTTTGTTATTAATTTATAGGCAGGTACCTACATTACAATGCATGTGGCAAAGCTGGGCAAGTTAACTTTTTTTTTTAAAACTCATCATTAAATTAAATTATTATAGAAAAAATGTAAGTTAAGTTTTATATTAAAATTTTATTTTATTTTTTTTTTTTGTCGAAGTAACTTAGTTATAATTAAGTTATTTTTTCATTTAAAATTAACTTTTATATCCACATTTTTTTAGCTAATAAATAACAAAGTAATTCAATAAATGTCTTACAATTTTCAAATAAACCTATGAAACAAAATTAACTACTGTAGACACCTATTTTAATCAATGACGAAATCGAATAATATTATTAGATTATTTTTATATATTTGTTTACGTAATGGTCCACAACTATATTAAATATTATAATTTATAAGTTACCATCAAATTTATTATTAAAATATAACTGAAAGCAATTTTAAACTACAAATACTAAATTGAAAAATAATTTTTTTAAATAGGTACCTATTAGATGTAGGTAGTGCATATACAGCCTTTACAAGAGAATTTCAAATATTGTTTTGTGTTTACTACAGCCCGGACAAATCGCGTGGCTTATTTAAAAATAAAAATTAACTTACGTCTCGCAGTTATAAATCAGATGAACTACAGATTTGCATTATTTTCACCGACTGGTTAGGTTTTCGTAGTAATTCCACGAATAAATGAAAATATAATAATAAGTAATAACTAATAATGATTACGTGACTAATGAGAATAAACAGGTGTATGGGTGGGCCAGCCATGGCTATAGTTCACCATTCTCACACCCTAAGTTTCAGCTGTAGTGCATATTATATACAGAAACACAGTTGATGTTAATATAATATAATAACTTGGCAATCGGTGGGAAAGTCATAAGTTATTATTAAATAAAAAAATGTATAAACATAATGGTATTTACCTGCAGTTTGGTATGTAACCTTAGCACGCCCACTCGTATTAAACGTTCTCATTTTATTGTTGCAGCAGACCATCGAACCAATGCAACGAGCAAGTGATGCACCCGAATCGCTTTTGTAATTGTTGTCGCTGTCGCTGGACGGCGGTCAGACTGTAAGTCACACATACGCTTATAGTGGCGCCGTTTCACGTTAGTACACGAACGTACGAACGGACAAGTGTGAACGCGGGTTGGACAGCAAGGCGGACCGCATTACACACGCGTTGCACATGATGATGATGACCAACTGTCTGCAGCAGAGCGTGTGTGCAGAAGCGGCGGCCATGCAGGCGATGGAACTGCACCGCCGAAACAGCCTGGGTGGGGGTGAAAAGTCTGGTCGCGACGACGGTTCGACTACCGAATACAACGACGACCGAGTGCAGCCCACTTCCGGCGGCCGTTTGAACGGTTCAGCCGAGCGTCCGTTGAAGTTCAGCATAGACAACATATTGCGACCGGAATTCGGCGGTGGCACCGGAAGCTTAGCCACGTCCGGTGGCAGTCCTCCGACGGTGTTCAAACCGTACGACCACCATCACAGATACTACCATCCCCATCATCACCATCTCCAACAACAACAACAACACCTCAACCACATCGACCGTCTGAACCACCTAAACTATCAACTTCACCATCTCAGCCAGCTCAGTCACAATACCGCGGCCGCTGTCAGTGCTAACACAGCGGTCCGCGCGGCAGCGACGGTTATCAATGCCGTAGCCGGTCCGGCGTCGTCGGATCACGAAAAATCCATCAGCAGCAGACGGTCTTCGTCGTCTTCCACCGCCGAACCGCTGAGTTCGCCCATCGATCTGTCGTGTTCCGACTCGCAGACGTGTGTCAACCCAGCCGCGACAATTAACTCAACAACCGTCAGCACCACCACCGCCAACTCCACTAACGCCACTAGTTCCGCAGACTTGGCGGTCGCCGACAAAGATGGCTCTCAACAATGGCCAGCCTGGGTGTACTGCACAAGATACTCGGATCGCCCTTCTTCCGGTAAGTGTTTTTTCTAGATGAATACTTCCTCCCTCCCACACCCACCAACAACCCATAAACTCAACCATACAACCATTCCATATATATTTCAGTTATTGATCATTCATGTTAGCCAACTGTGTTGGGAAACGTCACGATTTTCTATATCGTTATAATGCTGATGGTTATCAATACTATATTCTGTATGCAATAAAAAGGGTTATTTAATTGTAATTAAAGTCGTATAATGAGTCATTTCGTAAATTAATTGATTATTTATTATTAACAAATCTATATATCTAAGGCAACAGATAGATACGTGTATAATAGAACCGAAACAAGACATTATATCATTAAGATCGTACCTGACTAAAGAACCATGAAAAAAAAAATATATAGACGTTGTTAATAAAATCACAATAAAGCATGATGAATTCAAGGACAGATTGGCACACGAAAGAATGAAATGTAATGACATTAAATTAGTAAATCCGTCACAAACGTTTATCAATCCTGTATGAACCTGCTGTTATAAGATACTCTTACAATTTTTATATTGTTTCATAGAATAATGATAGTAATAATATATTATTATAACTTGGTTAAATCTTTTACAGGGTGTATTGATGATTCGTTAACGTATATTGTATTAATCTACACAATAAACTATATTTCATAATATGCGTAAATTCGCAGATTTAGTTGTTTTTATACATAAGATATTATGTATTATACAATAAATTACATTTTATATTTAACTAAAATATCAATCATGAAATTATGTAAATATACTGCGCATATCAAATCATAAATGATTTTATACATTTTAACTTCAAAAATATATTCGTTATAGTTTTTGAATTTTCCATAATTTCCGATATATCTCGTCGCAAAACAAACAAGCGGAATACTGTTTGTTTTACTATATAAAGGAGGTTAACCTCGTTGTCAGGTATAAATTATCCGGGGAAGTCGGTTGACCTTATTGCTAGATATAAATTACCCTCTCCTCTAACCCGATTGACAGTGAACTCTTGCGTAAGTTTCACAGAGGCTAGGGTAGGTGCATGCATGCGCAGACCGCTAATTGTGAATAATTTAAATGGTATCTTCAACAGGCCATGATCGTCCGAATGGATCACCCATAACTTAATACAGCATAATATTATTGCCGAGTTGTATAAAGTAGATCGTTATTCGAATTGACTGGTGAAGTATACGCACATTACAACGATTGAATAGTTTTACGAAATATTTAGTGATCTTAAATAGGATCTTTATAAGTCAGTTGAGCCATCTGTTGTGTAGTCAAGTTCTTGAGAGTCGCTCGCGGGCTATGATATTAGTGAAGAACTGTTGTGTGTGTACTGTGCAGTTTACCTTACTATATGTATTGTGTGGTATATTATAAGCCATCCTGATTACTCTGATTCAAAGGTTATTGATTTGTATGATTGGCCAAAAATTAATAAGGACAAGTGCAAACAAACACATAAGCTTCTCTTATATCGTATTTTAAATCGGCTATGTCTAAAAATTTATTGAATCGAAACAAAAAATTCAAATGCAGAAGTTCTCAAAAAAATTGTTTCATAATTTTGTTGGTAGGTATTAAATATAAGTGTTACCATTTAAAAATACAAAGTTGATACATGTTTATCACATAACAAATAATTTGAGAATCTTAAGAATAATAATTATACGAACATTTCATTAAATTTCAGCATTTCGAAATAATAAGTGTCTTACGTTAAATGGACCACCCTGTGTGTGTACATAATATAACATTATACATATTAGTGATTCATATCTCTATGTAGAACTATTATTTCCCATCGGTATAACGCGCGTAGAGTCGTTACTGTGATACACAGCCCCATGGGTACTTCGACGTATGTTTGACATTTTTAGGACACATTATTATTAAACATGTAGTACCTACACAACGTTTCATTTTATTTTCCAACATTAGACCACAAATCACAATGCACACATACGAATACGATTATAAATTATTATACTATTCGGCCAACGGGAACACGTGCATATATTATAATATAATATAATAATAAAGGTGCAATGGCATTATTATACATTATGTAGGTACGTAGGTTATGGACAACGCACTCGCATAGTCGTTTATGTTTACTCGCGATTAACAATGCAAAACCATTGTTTGGACGATGATCAAGGAGCAGCGAACGTTTATAATCATTACGAAAATAAGATAAATATACAATATTATGTGTAAAGTTTGATACGTATGGTATAAACAATAGTATCCATATTATATTTTATGTGTGTATATATATATATATATATATATATATATGTTTGATATACTTAGACTTTCCCTACCCTAAGGGTATCTATTAACTTATAAGTTAGCTGATTTAATCAACAATGAAGTTATTTTTTTTTATGTTGACCTTTGCTAACCAGTCTAATAGTTAAAATGAATCGCAATACTTATATTATTTATCGGCGCAGTTTTCTGTTTGTGAAGACCTATATTAGACAAACCAACGAAACGAATGTGCGTCATATATTATATAATTTACTATTATCCAAATGATAATATATTGTAATACCATGCTCGTTCAGTCGTACCTATAATAAACGTGTTTTCGTGTAATAGCCTCACGAAAATATCGAGTCGCCGAGGCGTGCACCGTGAGGTTACAAACAAGTTCATTTAATGTAATTATAGTAGGCAAATGAGAACGACGACATTTGTCGAACGTCCAACTCGTCATATTAGTAGACGCATAATATTACAATACCCATTATAACTGTAGAAATTTAAGCGACGGTAAATATCTAATCATCGCTTGGCAATCACAATAGTGATTAATGCTTTCCCATGTTATACCTAATCAACGTGATCATGATCGGATAAACTGTAATCGACGTGCAACACGCAGGTGATCGTTTCGTATAAGTATATGCAATTGTTGTATATTTGTAAGCAAAATGTACCTTCTTCTAGAGTTCTAGACACACTTGTGCACTTTACTCGTTTATATAAATACAAATATTTCGAAAACTTTTCAAGATAAGGAAGTAATGGCCTAGTATACTATAATGTATATTTTATGCATATAATAAATTATTATAAACTCACTCATAAATTATACTACACATGGTGACGTACCGCCTATATTATATTTATTTCATGAAATAAACTAGAATTACATTTTGTTCGGTAAACGGAAACCTAAGATTTACTATTTGTTTTTGTTAATAATTTATAATTAATTTAATTACTAAGTATTTACTTTTTAACAAATCAACAAACTAAATCGACCAACATGCGCTGCACTCTTTGCGCAATTGAACTACAATAAATGCAAAAATAATATTAAAAAATGTTCATATTCGACATTCGTAAGCCTGATTTTTCATTGACCCTGTCGCCTCCTTCAGGAGAGGTTTCAAATTTGGTACAAGCATCACCATCAAGTTGCTCGATTCCAAGACATAAGTGTCAAATCAAGGTTAATTCTTCTGGGCCATTTTCAGGTTTTGTTACGGTAGCTACGACAGCAGCCTATGTAATATATTACAATGATGATAAAACACCGAGACGTCTGCACGATCGTACAAAATAAAAACGTCTTCCAGCGATTATACTATACCTATCTAATATATCATACCTATTAGGAACCAAACGAAAAATCTATTTTATGGCCGTCTGCGTCGAACGTCACACGACGAATGGTGATGGTACTATAGATTCCTATAAATATATATGACATATGTATATAGTTCTACGAATGACGTTGATTATATTTTTAATAAAAAATAGAATCGTACCTACTGATAAAATCCGCGCATATACATATTATCGAGATGAAACAACCAGCAGTAGTACCTGTAATATTAGATAGATATGACGTGTGACGTTTGCACATAAGTATGTTAATGACGGCAGTAGATAAGTAAAATAAACGAAATTAGACTCCCGATAGGACATAGGTTATGGTATTTACCAAAGCATATTTATGCTTTGTGAGTACCGGAATCGATTTGGTCGACATCGAATTAAAACGAGAGAAAAATAACCACGGGGGTCAACGGGGAAATTTAATAATTGTACATGCCACTGCTCCGCCCGTCAAGTCACTACGGACCAAGACTCGATACCGCACAGATTTTATGTGACATACTAACCGTGGAGAGACCTGTGTCACGGCGACGTTTCGAGATGATATTCCGGCAGAAGACCTCGAAAACTATAATTAAAATTGTTGAAAATTTTGTTGTTCGACCGCGTAAACATAAACTCCGTAAAAAAAAAAAACGTCGTACGTCCACGTGATGTATAGTTATGTTTAATATTATTATTATATATATAGATATTATTTATACTCATATAGATGTTTGGTGAACTCACGGTCGGCACTTGAGCATATTCGATCCATTGTGAGCGACCGCGAGTATAATTATTATTAATGTGTGGTTTAGACGGTTTCTAGAGGTCTCGAATCCGAATACCACGACCACTGTGGTAGCGGTATCCAGCGACGACGTACTTAGAGACGGTCAAACGGTATCGGCTCGAACACACACACACACACACACACACATGAAATATATACAACGAAAACATACTGTATAATATAATATTATACCTTCGGTATAATGTAATGTATAATAATATGTACCCCTTCCTATATGCGCGTGTGCGTGTGTGTCTGTCCGCGTCCGTCCGTGTCTCCGATCCGGTGCGCGTGTGCGAGTGTTACGCGCGTGAGCGCGCTACAAGTGATTGTCAGACCACCCAAACGCAATATTGGTTTTGGTTCATTCCGATTTCCATTAACCAGACCGAGATTTACCTACCGATCGCTCATTCATATGGATACGTATATTATATATTATGTATGTGTACACATTGGTATATTATAGCCGTCTCTGATGTGTGTGTGTGTGTGTGTAGGTACCACCGTATACAGCCGCAGTACTCTGCGCACCGCCACTGTTGCTGCTGCTGGACACTTGAAAATGATTTTTCTTTTTATATACATAATGATATTATTGTAATCGAAAGGAAATGATTGTCCCGTTTATATATGATTATTTATTATATTATAGGTGGTACGCGCACGTCGTTGGTATTACTCTGCTTTGCTTGGTGGGACGGTTTATATAGTTTATAACTATTCCGGGCTAATGGCTAGTAGTGTAAATTTATTTGGGATACACAATAAGACGATTATGAACTAAGTTGGTTTTTGTCCACGTTAGTGTTCTTGCTCAGAAAATATCAAATCCAGTGCGATTTACTCGAGGCCTATCAACTAGTAGTACACACCCGAAAAAACGATCTTTTTATTGGAGAAAGTGTATTCGCTAGCAATTATAACTTTAACAGTGGAATAATAACTACCCTACGAATATACTTCACCACCAACAAATACGCAAGGTATGTAGGTTTAATCCAAGCTACTTATACTATGAGGGGATAAAATTGAAAGATTCAGGCAGTTGTACCCGAATGCCTATTTGAGTAGGCGTTTTCTGCTTTAATGCACAGTGGTGGCGACTAATGGCTATCGATTCAGAAAATGATTTTCACAAAAGTTTGATCTATTGGACAAGTTCGAAGTTACGTTGTCAAACAAGAATTATACGGAGGTAACGTTCTATGAATTCGAATGGACATTATGGCAAGACCAGAACTGAAATCTCGAAGATGGTCAAGTATTTGTATATATGAAATCCATTCATGTGTGCAGATTTAGTAAAATGTGAAAAGAACGTCAATTAAGTATTTCCAGAAATGAACGCTCGGCGTTTTTGATCCTGACTTATAATGATAGGTGTTTCGACTACAAAGAAAATAAACGCTGTTTAGGACACTATGATACACCAATAGGTAATGTAATAAAATAGATTTACCTTATAGTAGAAATAGGAATCAGTAAAGTTATATCAAACAGATGGTTGAACAAATACGCCTCCTGCCTGTTCAAGATTCAAGAAGACGGATGTGTGGCAAGCAAGCTACATATGTAATTATCAATGCGGGACTGCCCCTTCGCCCAGAACAACGACATCGTTCTATGCTGTGAGTGGTATCTTAAAAGCTTCAATGCACATTATCCAGCTTCATCAATTCATTTAAGAAGTGGCAAAACAACTTACAGCTCAAAACTGAAGTGTCTGATGAGAACTTCCAGATATATGGTGCCTTTAGAGATGACATCATACAAAACGCCTTATTAGGAAATAAGAAGTAAAATGCTTCTTAACTTGAATATGTTATAATTATTTATCAGATTATTTGATTTATGTAATATTTATTATTTAGTTCATTAAGAACACCCCAAAAAAGATTATTCGTTGGCTCGTTGCATGTTTCATCTATGTAGGACATAGGTATTATATAATATTATATAATATTATATATATATATATAGGTTATATACATGGGAGCGGTGATGGCTCGTAGACAACCTAAAGCTTCATATTATATTATTATTATATTATGTGTAAAACGTAATTAATAATTTGTATAGTTTGATACATATATGTATTTATATATATATTTTTAATACAATCAATGAAAATAGGTAGGAACACAAACAATTATCAGAAAACATAATTTACAAAATGAATGATAAACATGTAAAAATTTAAAGACATTTTGTAAAATATAGTAATTATAGCAACTTAAAAGTAAAAAGGGCCGATAAAAAGAATAACACAAATAGTAATAAAATTAAATATTATATGGACCGAATGACAATCAATAAAAGGAAGCAAACGCATACAATATCTAAACTACATCATAATAATTATTATTATAATTTATAAGTAATTATAACGTTTATAATTAGACTTGAAAGTACCAATCGAGGAGTTATCTAATAAAACCGAAACATATGACTTAAAATATTCAAACACACCGATGTATGTGTATATATAAGTAAGTATTAAAATATTATAAAGTGGACGCGTTGATCACTGCGTTTATAATGCATGTACACGATAAACCCACTACCGTCTCGAAAACACGACGTTAATGTGCCGATGAATTTCAAATTGGTATCGTCGCTGTTATTATTCGTATATAATGTATAAATTGTCCAAGTCGCTCCCACCCAAGGAGAAACCAGAGTTAGATAGGAGACCAGACGAAAATATCGTGCGTGTGTGTGTATGTTGCATATAGTTGAGTCATATAATAACGTGCATATATTATTGTTTTCAATGTAGTTATAGGTACTGTCGCCGACAATTTGTCGAATAAATATAATTCGTTGGACGATTTAACACGATTTTCGTTCTCCGATGTAACGCCAAAGAAAAAAAAACAAACAAAATGCAAATTATAACGTACTTAAAATAATTGCGTGGTTTAGCAATCGTTTACCGGCTCAAACAATATCAACTATATTATTATGGCCGTGAGGTACGAATGTTACGATACGGACATGCGCACCGAGATCGAAAGAAAAAAACGTTCATATTATAGGAAATCAAAAAATAATAATCTAATGGTCCACGGATTTTTAATTAGTAAAGATCCAACACATCATTCAATACTGCCCAGATCTTTAAAACACTCGAAAGACTGTATCAATTGTATTAATCAAAATTCATATGATTCGTTTAATATTAATTAAAATAAATTATATATAGCTCTTAAACATAGACAATGCCATATAAATAAATTTTCTAACAAAAATTAATATTCAAATAAATTCTACGCGTAAGATGACGAATAATAACGTCAAGACGCCCGCGCTCAGCGAGAAAGGCCCTTGACTCGGCAATATTGTCTATCATCAAGACGCAGACACACTTGACACGGTCACCAGTAACCCTTATTTCTCGGCGCAGACGGATAACCGACCTTACAGATCAGGTCAAAACTAAACCTGATGTCAACATCAGACTAGCAGCGAATCATATGAACTGGCAATGGCACGAAAAGATTTCATAGCTACAGCTTTAGTCAGATTTCCCTTTGTATCAAGAAAAACCGTCCAAGTTTCTGCCTTCACACCCACTTCGTTCAACCATAAACAACATTTTACCGATTTGTATAAATATTATAAATATATAAACGTGTACATCTTAAATTTAATTATTAGCGTGGCAAACACAAAGTAACATGTACAAAAGGCTGATAACATCAGATTATTATTATTATTTTTTCTTTTCAATAAAAAATAATAATAATAATAATCGAACGCTATTATGCGTCACATTTATTCGTTTCCGAGTCCGTATACTAATGCAAAATGTTTCATTGATAATCTTAATAAAAATCGATATCTACCTAAAATACAAATTAACTATTTTCGTGTGTCCGTCGATTGTGTACCTATAGGTAGTATGTAAAACATTTTGACGGTCCAGTTTTCCGCACTGCGCTGTTAGGATTCGTTGGAGATCCATGGCCTAGTGCAACTACATTACTGTTGCAGCGCAGTAACATATAAGTATTATAGGTTTATTATTTATAAATAGGCATAAGTGCTTTAAGGTGCCTAAATATTTAAGGCCGCATGGAGTGACCATCGTGTATTTCCACTATACAATATCTGTACACATTTTTTAGGTACAAACGTTTTCACGCTAAAACAAACACTTACGCACTGCGCGCACACACATAACCTCTTCACCGTCCACTTATCGGCTGAGTGTTTTACCAGACGTTGTTAAATTCGAAAATACTTATCTAAAATACCTACCTACGTATGAATACGAGAAGCACTACCTCCTACATAGAAAATGCAGAGCACTGCGCCACATTTTATTTACCAAGTTTAAAAATGATACGACGGGTTTTCATCAACACATTTTCAATTCAAATTTTTTTTATTAATAAAAATAGTTTTATTACCATTAACCTAAAGATTTTATAAACCACTTTCAATTGAAGACGAAAATATTAATTGTTTTTTTGAGAATTTATTAAAAACGTGTAAATAAGTAAAAACTAGACGAAACTTTGAACGTATATATAGCTACAGCTTATAATTTAAATTGCTTCAATTGAACGCATTTTATATAATATTATGACAATTATCGTTGAATGTTTTGATTGATTTAATTTTGTTCAGTGATATAACATTGAAATAATCTTAAAAACTATTGGTGTTACGGTAATTTGGCGTTAGCGGTTAGTAATCTTCTTTAAGTAATGATAAGACATAAATAACTATTAGATTATTAGGTTATTAAAAAGATTTACATAATTTTACATAATATTTTACATTTTACAGATTAAAATTTTTCACTTGTACTCATCTGTTTGTATCACACATGAGCCAAAAAAAAAAAAAAAAAATGATTAAAAAAAATGATATTATGGCAATGTTCGATTCCTATTATAGGAATACAGCAATAATAGTACTTATAAATCTTCAAATATGACATACCAAAACACCTAGAATTTACTAATACATACTGCATGTATGGCGATGGCCAATCCTGTATAACATGTAATGGCCAGCAACATAAATAATTATTATGCACCTATATTTCTACATTTTAAATACGCATAATATATCTATTGTTATTATTATGGATTGAAAGTATTAATCTCACCTCTTATCGGTGGCCAACGCTTCGCAAAACCCATTCGACGTATACCTAATAATATTATTTGTTATATTATATCTACTCTTATAGAACAAACTGGAGAAAGAATTTTTGTTTTTTTTTTTTTTTATGTGGAGATATCTACCTATAAAATGCGTTTATTTTTGATCGAAAGTAATATATCGATGGTTAATAATATAATTATATTATATTATACAACTTGAATCGCTACTCTAATTTTGTATTTGCATCTAATATCTATATCTATGTATAAATACGGACTAGGTAATTATTTTTGTATATTTACTTGAGAATGAATTTAAAAAAAAAAAACAATTTTTGTGTTATTTTATTAAGAATGAAAGTTATTATAATACGTGATCGTAATAGATTATATACGGAGAAAATGAGGTTTAAATAGATCATAAAATATCTGACCGATCGATGACGTTATGGTACCTACTCCAATGTATAGTATGCCTAACGTGTTTAAGAGTTAAAAGAGATCACCCATGATGTATAGTATAGCCTGCTGTGTTTGCAACTGATGATGTGTTAGCTGATGATATTATAGGGAAGCGATTTAATATTAATATATCCGCGACTGGAGGGTGAGACAGGGCACAGCGGTGGCGTTAATACCTACACCATAATATTATATATCACCACAACATTATAATGCATCGTAATGCATACACACGTATACACATAATATACGACATTACCCATATTATACAGGCGGATTGCGGCGTTATTTCACTGCGCGACGTACCTATATATAGTATATATTATTATACATAATAATATTATAGTCCTGGGGTCCTGACCCGGCCACGAACGGTATAAATGTTTGTATATATGTATAAAAACGCCATTGTATACCTATTATGCGTGTGTTATAACGCCGTATAGTCTTTGTTTCGTTTATAAAGCAGGCGTGTTGATATGCGTTTTGAAAGCGACACAGTTTTGCATAAAAAACGATAAATAATTCCAGTACACAAGACGAAATAATAATAATAATAACAAAAATAATGTATATCGTGTGCTGTGGCGCGTTTTTACCTACTTGTTCTCATATTATATACGGTGAACGATTTTTCTCCGATTTCCGACGCGCTTTTTAATAGCACGTGATAATATTTGTTTTGCATGCGTATATACATTTATGACTATCGTTCTTTTTATATAAAATTATCATAATATAATACTATTGAAATGTACCTACTGTATATTATGTTACTATAGTCTGTAATTGATGGAAATGAATAAAAAATTTCAATTCGCCTACATATTCAATACATTGCCAAAATGTCTTCCCAATAATAAATTATACATACCTACTGACTGGTTTAATATATGGATTAAGTATAAATAGCTTATAATATAGTATCTACACACGCTATTTAAATTAAACGATATCTTTAAATTCATTTGCTATTCTATTGTAAGCTAGTAATCTATTAAGTTGTGTTTAAGCTAATAGTTTTAGTCAATAAAATATGAAAGTGAGTTACGTTAAAATAATTAATTCAACTTAAATTAAACTTCTTAATGTTCGTATGTCATTGATTACCTTGCAATGTAATTTAAATAAGAAACTAAAAATAAATATAATCATTATGTAGGTACCTATCTATACTTTCTACCTTTAATTTACGGTAACATGTGTTACGTTTGAACTGATTGGGCGCAAGCAGTATTAATTATCATTATATTAAATTATATATTATAATCATATTCAAAACAGTGTCATTAATACATGTTTGTCTGCAGATTAAAATATTTTGAATACGACTTTTAACAGTTCTTATTTAATGCAATTATAAAACTTCATATCAGTTATTGTATAATCAATTCATAAATAAAAGTTTAAATATTTAATGTTTTCGTGATAATGATCAAAGAATAAAACTAATTTCATTTTTGTTCGATAAGTTATTAGATACTATGCAATCCATTGAGTATTAAAACATCGTTAAGGTTATAGTTAGACCCACTAAGTTTAGACAAGTAATGGGTATTGGGGATACATGAATAAGCAGCAGATATAATTTACGAGGACAAAATTACAAATACAGTGAGATATTTTGTGCATACTATTATTTATTGTTTATTTCTTTCTATGAGTGTTCAATATAGGATTTAAGCACATCGTGATACGCTGATACGGTGGTTTCTTCGCAAAAACCACCATCATTGAGCAAACCGGATGTAATTAATACAATAATACGTACTAACTGCAATAATATAATCCGATGATTACAAAACGAAAATATACACTGGTGCACATTGAATAATCCAATTAAAAGTAGATCATGTCACGCTATATTATGTTGTACAATACACGCACAATAAACTAAACATTATTTCCGTACAGTGATTATATATTGTCATTTTGAATTCAGCAGTGTACTAGTGTTTCAAACAAGTGCGATGTAGTCGACGTATTTTACTTCTCTTTAGTTTTGAAAATATTCCCTAATATCTTTCTTGAAAAGTTTTTTTCCATTGGTTATTTTTCTAAAAAAAACTTATGTTATCACTGTTATTCAAATAATGGTCATTATAGATTGCTGGGTGGTTCTTGGTTAAAGTATTTAACTTCCAATTTTTTCTATTTTTTGGCACCACCAAGTTTGTTTGGGTTATTGTAGGTACCAGGTGCCCATATACAATACACTAATATTAACTATATTATGTCGTGAGGCGTTTTATTGTTTTTGTCATATATAAGCATAGTAAAAAAAATAAAAATATTTTCTCACATTTAGTATTTATGTGTGAAGTATAAAAAATAATCATATATTTTACATAAGACATACAAATATACACGTATTTTTTTATCTCCCTCTATACTTCATGGCTAGTAACTGATATTTATATCAATATTATGTACAGGCATACAACAGACGTAAGTATATGTACTATTCGTGCAAGTCGCGTGTGTCGTCAACGGTAGGTAGGTTATACGCCTATATACTCGTATATACTATACTTGTTTTGACGTCACGGCGCGATAGAGTGATTGTAGGTGGAGGGGGTGCTCCCAAGGGTAGTTTGCTCGTTAAAAAGGGGTGTGTAACTGGACTCGAGCAGGCACTGTTTAGACCGCCTCCTCGACAATACATACATGTATAATGTTATACATAATTTTGTCCGCCAGGTATATATCATTATAATATAAATCGACTATAGGTATACTTATTACTTATATGCAACATATAATATACAATTATACATAATATTACATATATTATGTTTTTATTTTGTTGTACCTTTGCGCGCGCACGAGAACATTAATCTCCAAGTGTAGGTACACATAAAAAGAACTATATGTATATGACATGTGCATTTTATATAGGCATATTTATATCGACATAGTATACTATGATGTCGCGTATTGCCATTATATTTGTATGTATAATGTATGTGTTTGTATATGTAATTATACAGCTGTTTACCAGTGCATATATATACATATGTTACATAAGAGCTAGTACCTATACGAATTAGGCACAGTAAATAAAATCGGGGATATCCGGTCGACACGCGAATGATACACTGCACGATGATTTTCCACCGATAATTAAAATATAAGATTCTAGTCGTATTTCATATAATATATATTATTATTGCTTACATGCAGTCAACTCGGATCAGTCAAATCCAGGACTAAACGCGCAGCATACCTTTACGAGAATATAATATTATATACGTTTGCTTTATGGTAACGTTAATACATGTACACAACTCAACTCTCTTCTCTCGGCAACTTGCGATATAGGTACTATATAATGCATTCTAATGCACTCACTCGTCCACTTGTGTTATAATATTATTTATGTACTCATATAAAAATATTTTCTACACATAATAAAAAAAATTTTACTTCAGTAATATTACAATATATTTTGCGGTAAGAAATTAAATAATACAAATCAATCATGGAACAGTCATCGCCAGTGTTCTGAAAATTCGCGACAAATCTCGGCCCCGCATCGTAGGTATATCTAGGTATATCTTCAGTTCAAGGGCACACATCTCGCTACACCTCCACTCCATCATCGAGTAGGTACTATTTTGAGAACGTGCATCGCAGTGGCGTGCCCATACGCGGCGGTACGATTGTTTCTTCGCAAAAACTGCACGACGAAACAGTAACACATGTACCTATTACCATAATTGAGTACCTATATATAATACGACATCAATGCTATTAAGTGTGTAGTATGCGACGACGGGTAAGGCCAGCAAGGAGAATTGCTAAACTATAGTTATCGTCTATTTGTCTATATCAAATTTTCGTCAAACGATTTTTGTTGCATATGGTTTTTGTTTTTGGAAAATGTTGTAAGATAATCTTTTTTACCAATTTTGAAGACAACTGAAAATCTTTACATTAATCTTATGTAGACAATTATTAACTTATATAATAATATAAGAAGACAGCCGGTTAAATTGAAAACCGTTGTATTGGAGCAAGAAGCATTTTTTTTTTTTTAATAATTTTATTTTCAGTACTAAATCATATATGAATTTAACATATATTTATATATCAGTCAATTTTGTTTTCAATTTCAACGAACCAAATTGGTTCGTTTCCCCCAAAAATTCTTCACATTTGGTCATTGCTAGGTAACCTTACAGTCTACACTCTGCAGCGATCATGACCAAAAGTATGATTATAGTGATACCTAATATAGTGATTATCGATATTGACAGGCTACATCATGATTCCATATATATATATAATAGGTAGATATATCGTTCGATCATCCAACGTCTATTGTATACATAACACTCGTAATTTATTATATAGTATAAGTACCTACCTACAATAATAATTCTATAGGTACAATATACATATTAGTACAGGAACTTTATCTATCTTATTCTCGTATACGACCACCTTAAAAAAGAAAAAAAAAACACTGTTATAAAATTGGGACAATTGTAAACTCTCCCGATTTTAATAAATGACATGTAAACTCTCCCGATGGTAAACTCTCCCGGGTTTAGTCCAATTCTACCAGACGGGAACATGTAAATTCTCCCGGGTTTACTTCAGTACTACTAAACTATCTGGGGAGCATGGGGTATTATTCGTTTTACACAGTTAGAATTGGTTGAGCCATTATAGTCGATATCGTTTTAAATATTTAAATTAAAAATATTCTAACGGTAATTAAATATTTAAATGACAAATACAGGTTAACACAAGATAAATACAGGTTAAATACGGTAATACAATTCATAATAAAAATTATAATCACAATCTCTGCAGTGTAGCCAATTCATAGAGTAGGAATAGCATTTAAAATAACTAGGGAGAGTTTGCGCATTTCTTTCAGGTAAACATAATATTGACCGGAAGAGTTAACACATTTCTTTCAGGTAAACAGAATATTTACCCGGGAGAGTTTACTAGTTTTAAAAATTGGGAAACTTTACCATACAATCGGGAGAGTTTACCACCGCCCTAAAATTGTATGTATCTAACAAATTAACGGTTTTCCGACATTACATTATTTTAAAACAATTATTGCATGGAAAATAACAGAAACGAGATATGGCGAAAGATAATTTATGTGTACAATGAGGCATATAGTCGGTATAAATATGCTCGGATTCTAAACCAGAGAGACAGAGAGAGAAAGACACAAAGACAAAGTGAGCGAATTGGTTGAGAGTGATGGACGGTGTTGCCAGAGAAAAATCAACTGTCAGATGTATATGTCATTATATTATACTATATGTGTTTGGATTTATCCAGAAAAGTTTGCTTTGTCATCGCACAGTGATGTTTAATATTTATCCTTGAAATTGTCAAATGCACTACAGAGAATACACTAAACACATATAAACATCTATACATATATAGGTGGTGTACACAAGAGAAAATCACGCGGAACTAATAGATCGTTAAATCCAAAGAATATACGCGTCTCGTCTGACCTATATAAGACGACGACGACGACGACATTTTTGGTGATCGGAGAAACAGTATGAAAAAAACTTCCGACCGATCGATGACGCTTGGCACCTACAGTAAAACCAGTGATTTTTCTTCGTTTTTCCACGACGTAAAAAACCGTTTTACTGGAAACGACCATTATCTTCGAAGAAACGCCTCGACGCCGGTCTGCCGGAGGAACGAGACTCACCCGCGGCCGCCGCTGTTGTGACGTCATCGTTAATTCGAGAGCAAAACACACGACGTGTACGGCGGCGTATTATTATCTACTCGGCAGAAATCACACGGAACGACGGTGGGGCAGTACCTACTTGCCCACCCGCTGGTCGATTCCGTGTCTGCACGCAACAAATATTATTATAGTTCGCTGACGGGGAAAATCGATTTGGGCCGACAACCTTTCTCGCGGTGGCGGCAGATTTGCAGATTAGCACAACACAAATTTGAATTCAAAACCAATGACACTTTAGACGAGACGCTTACGGTGGCCAGGTTTTGTACCAATTCTGCGTCAGAAATTGTGGTGTGCACCTATACTTATAAAATAACATTACATATAAACTCAGAACCAAAGGAACAGTTATGTAAGTCTTTTATTCTTGGACAAGAACCAAATTTGAAGAAACAAAAACGGTGGAAGTTCAATGTCAAAAAATTGAAATATTCTTGACAGATAATTTAAGATAAAAAAAAAAAAATCTTAACTAAAAGATATAAATATTGTATATGGCTTATAACAAACATATGTGATCTTTGCCGACAATAATAAAGCATTAATTTTATTAAATACATTTTTTTTTCTATTCAATGCATTTCATATTATTTTTTTTAGCTCTATTATATTGTGTTTGATTATTTAAATGATATTTTTGAATTGTAGTAATTTATTATTTAACGCATTCACATCCGCACACTAGTATAGGTAGTATAACGCGTTTTAATATTCTATATAAGTTATGATGGGTATACGGAAACTCAGACAAAGATATTAAGACAATTTTATACAACCGATTTAAAAAAAATGGACATTAAATTAAACGAAATAAAAAGTACAGAAAAGTGGAATAACCAAATTTTCACCAAAAGAAGATATAAAGTTATATTAAATCGCCTCAGAATAGGGCATACACACTAAACGCCTGCACATCTCATGAAAAAATAACCTCCCAAAATATGTAACACAAATAAACATACAATCAATCTGAATCAAACACATCACAACAGAATGCAGAGACACTCAAGAGGCCCGAGAAAAACACAACATACCTGAGCACCTTTTCACGACGCACTCGGCTCAGACGAAGGAGCCATCCAAAACATACTATTATCCTTGAAAAATATTAAGTTGTACAATTTAGTTAAAATACCTATGTAAAACAAGCCAATGGCTCGTCCGTCGTCCGTCTACTACTACTTAGTCGCAATCGCTAACAAAACTTTGTTATTTTGTATAAATCAAGCAAATAAAAAACAGTGCCGAACTAAAAAAAAGTTGTCAAAATTAGTTAAATCATGATTAAAAGGGTAATAAGTAGCTAGTGCCTAAATGTAAAAAGTGTATAAATTAATTAGTTCATAAATAAATATATAGCTTTATATAGCTTGATAATTATAATAAAATAATAAAATCTATATAACTTACATTATAATTTATAATATATTATTACTGTTATACTTGTACAGCTTGAAAGCAGACTTCAATAAAATCTTAAATGTTTGGAAAATAATATAATAAAATTTTAAAATTAAATTAGTAGAAAGAATAATTCTTTTGTAATCATTATTTATGACACAAAACTGAAAATAGAAAATTTAAAATTCAGCAGGCAACCGGCAGCGATACGGTAGTTAACTTTTCTCTCACATGGAGCGCTTACTGTAATTTCCAGCACCACAATGAACTCAATTTGGTTCTCACCTTATCATATGTCGATGGGCAACCTGTATATCTTAAATCGTGGATGACATTAAGTAATATAAAATTTATCACGTTGCTTCGAAGGTAACGTTGCGATCGAATCGATATCCGAGTCGATCAACGGACAACGGGACACCGATCAACAACTTCGATAGTATTATCATGTCGACATGTCTGTACCTATTATTTGCTATATTATGTTCCACTGACAAAAACTTGCGTGTGTTTACGCCATAACGTGTAGTAGGTCCGATGAGTTTGACAATATTACCTATATAATATACATGTTAGATGGACCTATACGCATAGGTATTATCGTACGGCGTAGCCGAGGACAAGAAAAGGGGCAATACCTATTGTGCATCGCAGCGTGTGTTGGTATATAAATTGCGGTACACGTCACAATATTATGTCTTTTGATCGCGAGGGGGGAGCGTCGCGTATATTATACAATTCACCTAAGCATATTATGTCCATGTTTACGTATTTAAGTAGTTATAAGTTCGGTGATACATAATAATCTTTAATTAAATGTAATAAATGCATTCAAAAATCTGTACAGATATATACATTTAATATAATTATTGTATGCGTATCCAAGTACCTATATACTGGAATCACCAGTGGCTTGATATCATCGCGAATGGAGTTAAGTTTGATATGGGCGATATGGCTAACCGGTATATGATTGTGGATAGTTATGGTACATAACCATAGGTATGTACCGCGAGCGCGCACACCTGTATAGGAACGATGATGGCACGACTTTGTATCTATAAATAAATGAAATACATCTTGCACACGCTAAGTTAATGACATTAAACGAATTGATAAGTCAATTCTATACAAATTCTAATATTATACCTAAATATCAAATTAATTTTGAATTGCAATTTGCAAAATTACGAAGTAGTAATATCTAGCATATAATACAATATATTATATTATCTTTCAAATAGTATATTTAAATTTATTTTCGTTTTTCGCATAGAAAGAATTTAATCTTAATTTCAATATTATTTTTTAGCCTCGTTGAATTAACGTTAAATCCCTTGACAAATGTGTCACCCGAGACACAGACACTACTACACCACATCCGTTACTCGGCCAAAATCATGTGCATATAGAATTGACACGGAAGTTTATTTTTAATCAACTTCTAACTAGACTACTAACGCGTTAATTTAAAAAATTTTACGAGTAATTATTTTTTTATTTTTTTTTTAACTCGACCAGAGAAATGTTACTGTGGTAATATAATCGTATGTTTCAACGATTGTGGTTATAATATTCTGATACATCTAAAATAGTGCATGTACAATTATTCCACGCACCGCAGATGTATGATTTATTAATGTGCAGCCGAGTCTGATTAACTAAAAAAACAGACAATTTCATTTAACGCCAAAGATTTTTTTTAAATATTTTAATGCACAGTTAAGATGTGAACAGGGTCACGTGTTTCGAGTTAGTCAGATATTATAATATGGTGTATCCGAGGTGGATCCCGAGTCGTTATACAAAGGGTTAGCAAATTCAATTTTCCTTTTATACCAACCGTTTACATAGTATGGAGATACAGTTAAAAATTGTGTTTTTGTTTTGATAAATCATAATTTAATTAATTTTTTTATCATAAACTTATTTTATTTTTACTTTTTTCGGTATTTTATTTAATTAATGCAAAATGTACAACAAATCTTATTTATGGATTCTGATCTAATTATAAAATATTTTTGAAATTTGTACATATTTATTTCTATATAATACGTTTCGAAAAACACTCCAAGTCTTCCCCCCGCCCTTTTGCGCCAAAGACACGTCGCACGTCAATTGATGTGGATGGATAAATAAACACAGGGCTTGCGCACATAATATATAATCGCCATAAAACGGTAACACCGAACGTGTCGGTTGCAGTGACTACCGTGGGGATTAATCCCCTGTAAAAACGTGTACGTACATGTCGTTATAAGCGTATTAACGTGCGGTGGCATGGGCTGATAGGCGGCGGTCCTCGTTTTGTGGTTAACGGAAGGGGGTGAAGAGGAGGACGAGACGTCGACGACGTTAATAACGAGTAAAACAACTGCTGGACGGGATGGCTGGCCCCGCGCGGGTCGTCGTCCCGCGGCGTAATTAATAATTTCGAAAACAGTCGCGCGGCCGTCGCAATCGTAAACAACAATAGTAATAATCATATAATTATTGTCGCTGGGATTTCGGCATACGGGCGCGATGCTTAAAAAAGGGGGCCGGCGGCTGCTCTTATGTTAATGAGGTCACAAGACTAAATTTATTGTACGACACAATATTATTCCGGCAGTGCGTTTCGCACATGTCTTCGACGGTAGTAAGTAACATACCTCCCTAAAACGGACGTTTGGATATTGTTTTCTCACGGGGTTTGATTCTCGTCCTTATGGCAATAATGACGTAATCCATGAAAATATCGTCCGATCGCTGCCAGTCAAACAATCGATGATAACGGATGGGGCACAGTTGTTAAGGTTCGCGAGAATATTATTATTATTATTATTTGGACGACAAAGACAGTCTATAAAATAAATACCACTATAAAATACCGAGTATGTACACACATATATATATAAGTCCAAGAGTGTGCACGTCTTGTGTATGTGTAGACGTGTAGTAGTAAATAGTACTGCGACGAACGGCAAGTTAACGCGGCGGCGGCGTTGTGATCGACCAACGACCGCGTTGTGTGGTCCGTCGAGAGAGTATTTTTTCGTTGCCGTCGTCGTCGTCGCAGTCATCGTCGTCGTCGTCGGCGGACGTCGCGCGCGCGGGGAACAGACGTGAGTGCACACACATATGCACACACACACACACACACACACAAACGCACACGGCGAGGGGGGCGCGCGGAGAGAGGTCCTAATAGAGACATCAGATCTGCCGGACCCACCACAGTGCCCATGTCACATCGCTAACTCCTTCATAACATTACCTCATTAGAAGCCGCGCGCGGATGTATGCAGCGGTCGATCCCCCCCCGCACAGCTCCACGTTTACGATCCGCTCTCACTCCGACTCGCCGTCGCTGATCCTTCGTCTACGCCGTACGTATTATTATTATTATTATTATTATTATTACGTTGAGGTATATAATAATAATAATACACGCGTTACCGAAGCCGCTGCGCGACTTGCTACGAGCTGCGCGCGCACGCCGACGTAATATTATAATACGTATATTTATAGCGTTTATTTAAAGTCGCCGCCGATCCGGTACGCGTCGCGCGAGAGCGATATCCTCGCGGACTAGCAACGACCGACATCCGCTGCCCTTAAGTTTGTGCGCCCGCACAATTTTTTTTCTTCTTTCAATTACTATGCACACACACAAACACTTGAGTGACCGCTCTTGCACACACGACCACCCGCGTAAAAATTATTATATATTATGTTTCGACTCGGTCCGTTTTTTTCTCGAGTATCACTCAATGTCTCTCTCTCCATATTTCTCTCAAACCCTGTGATGCAAGCGACAATTCGTTTGTACTAAACTGTACATTTAACAGTCATCGTTGTTCGAATGTGAATCGTTTCATGTGTACGTAGTATTATACTGTTCGTTCGTAACATTTGCAGTCGAGCTCGGTCAACACACACGCTTTCTTTTTCTAAATTCCAAGAGCTTTTTTCCAGTCTTCAGTTTATAAACAAGTTAAAATTTGCGATTGTACCAATGAAATATTACATTAGCATAAACAAATGCTGCAAAATGTATGCATTCCTGAATTAGATTTCTTAGAATTAACTTCGATTAACATACACAATGGAAATTTTAAAGAAATTTAGAACTTCAACCTATATATTTTTTTGTAATCAATCATTTATTTTCCACATTTCTCCATAGCGAATTATAGATTCTAAAATTATACATAGATAATCCATAATTGTTTAGGTATATGTTAAACACAGGCAAGATAATAATATATAATATATAATGATCAAGCAATAGAAAACCTTACTAAGTTAGTTAGTTTATTTAAGAAAATTAACTATATGAAGGTTTAATAATAAAAATAGTATTCTATAGCAAATGATAATGAATGTATTGATTTAATGTGAATTATAAAATATGTCAAATGAAGATATAGTCAATTAAAAATAATAATTTTATAGTTGAAATTTATTTTGGGGGGCCTCGATCCGAGTAATTATGTTATTAAATTAAATGTTTAATCTTTATAACTGTCATTGTAAATTCCTAAACAAAAGGACCACTACCCTTTTTACATAGTTGCACAAATTAAATATTATGTAAATAATCCAAAAAATCTTGGCTCGTGTTTCTACTAAGCCTTAAGTCTGGACCATCACCGTTAAAATTAATGACAAAATGTTTTTTTGGTTTTTGTAGCCAATTCAAAATAAAAATCTTTTGTAAAATTCTGGTTATTAGATTTATAAGTTCGTTAAATGTATATTATTTCAAAACGTATATATGTATCGTAAATCATTATCTACGTGCTTTACAAAGATCAATTTGGGAATAGGTCAAACATCTCTCGATTTCCACACTCCATTTGTTGTAATATGTTTTACTAAAATGTACATTCCACGAATTATATTTATGCACCCATACGTAATACGAAATTCTTCAGTCATGCCTGAACCGTATGTAAATGTTGCAATGAACAATGCAATCTACTGGCACCAGTTCCGACAATTTTTTTTTTTTTAATTAAGCTTCGACAGCTGAGGCGATTAGCTGTAGGTTGGTTGATTGGTACTGTAGGTTTTTAGAGCACTTTTGTGTTGGGCAGAATTTCTAGTAAGCACCCATAGGTTTCTGCCATACCCGGGTGGAGGATGGCGGAATCTCTCTCCAGACACCGTGACTGTCCGAAGAGAGGTGCCGCACGTGATCGAGGTTCGAACTGGCGGCGGTGCGCGTTGCAGTCTACACTTTAGAACGCTTGGCCACTCTGTTTTGATAACAGTGATACATATTTTTTTTCAGATGATCATTTTGCCAAAATTTGAATCCCAAATGTGTATAATCAAAATTCTTTGTATTTTTTAGTTTTTTAGATTTCTGCAAAAACAGCTTTTGAGGAACCTTGTATTAAATTGACTATAATTTTATCACTTAGTTATAACAATTGCAAGGTTCACCAGAGAATAAAAATAAAAATTTGATCTACAATAGGTGTTAACCAAAAATCAGCCACATTATCAAGATCAGATAAAAACAAATTAAATAACTAGAAAGATACACTACTATGCTGCATATTATACAATACTATTATCTAACTAATTGTTACTAAATTGCTGTAATATCGCGATTAAATTAATTATTTAACTTTTTTACTGATGGATGACGATTGATTACCATTAGTACAACTAGGAGGTGCTATGGGTCTCTAGCACTCCCTAAGTCAAAATTAACACCCTAAACAATTGTTTAAAAAGTTAGGTCCCAATGTCTAAATACGTCACAAAAAAATCTGGAGCTTAAGTAACCCCCTTGTTCAAATTTCTAGTTGAGACGATAATTGAAGACAAATAGAAATTGAAAATTACCGATATAAAAGTCAAATTAAAAAAAAAAAAATTACCGATGAGCAAAACATCGATAATGATTAACGATAAATAGACGACAGAGTAATACAAAATATCATGAAAAACGACGTATCGTTACATTTAAATATAAAATTTGTCATTTCGATGTAAAATCCAATTCGTTCGTCAATTTTAACCAACGTAATCTGCAATAGAATCCTAAAATGTACTAAACGTTTGTTATAAAAAACATACTAAACAAAATCAAACGTTTCATTTTTTATTGAATGTATTCATGCAGTAAATTCAAGCAATTACTTGTTAAACCTTGTTTTTTTACCGGTGATCAGACGTTTACTGTAACACATAAATATGTTTATAAACCCTCGCGCGTGTTTTATTTTAATACTTATATCATGTTTTTTATTATATAATTAAATTTAACGACCATAGAGCTTATTCGACGTGTAATATTATTGTAATATACATCAGATTTATAGGCGTACGTAAACGCACTCACACACACATCGTGCATATATTATAATTTGTACGTATGTATAAAAAAAACCAAACTTATCTATACAACACACACAAAATATTAACGTTGATTTCGATTTTTTAATTTTTGATGTTATTTTCGTATTAATTAAAACATGGCTTTTGGTTAATTTTAGGTTTTAATCTTTATCATTAACAATATTAAACATGTACGCGTTCACAGTTCACACACGACATATTATTATAATTTATATCTTCCGTAATATATTGTAATAACACTTTTACTATAATACCGTAATGTGTTTGGAGAGAAACATCATTTACGGCATTATATACCTCGGCCGACCACCAACGTCACTGCTTTGCGCTATTCGCACGCGCGCGTGCGTTTCGTCCAACAAAAACATTATGTACACGCATTGCGTGTTTTAATTGGAAAGAAACAATATATGCTGTGTACATATTATTATAACATAATAATATATTATATCATAATATTCTCCTCAATCGTGTATTTGTCATCGATGAGACGTCATCTTGTCGCGTTGCATGTATGATATACGCGTCACGCTGCGATGGCGGTTTTCGTAAGACTCCGACACGCGGTCCGTCGTATTTTCCGGATCACCACCAACACCCCGACGTCTATAAATAATTTAATACGTATACGTGTACGGTACGCGTCGTCCGCCATAATATCCATCACTGTCCTGGTTTGTTTAGTTGCTAAAAGGATCTAATTTATAACGAATGAGTTTTTTGTCTGTTTGGTTTTCCTTCCGGCCCAAAAAATAAACCAACCTTCTCTTTCGGTAAAAATCACAAAGTACAGACACTCTTCTTTGGCTTGCCGAAAGTACACGAGATTGATACAGCTCGATATATACAACATATTTTTAATAGAACGCACTTTTTGCGTTCTATTAAATTATAAAAAATAATTTGCTTGATTAAAAATTAGTTTAATATCGGAAATTGGTATACCTAATACTTATTTTGTAATTCCATTATTAAACTACTAGGTATTCATGTCATATAAGTTAATACGTCAGTTAAGAAATAATTTGATTTATGTTTTATATGATGAAAAACGGTTGGCAAATATTTTTGAAATACGAAACCATCTCAAGAATAATTTGTATTTCGTACAAATTATTTTATCAATCTTAGATAATTTTTGTTTTAAGTATATCGATAAAAAAGTGATTAAAGTTCAAAACAATAGGTTATTAGGTAGGAGCCCTATTTTTATTTTATAGTTTTTAGATTATAAAAATATGATAATAATCTATAGGTGTGTGCATTTAGGTATTATGACAGAAATTGTTTAGTTTATGGCGATTTTAAATATTCAAATTCCTATCTCTAATATTTCTTATATTTGCTTATAGTTACTTTTATTACAGCTCACGATCCTGTTTAAGTTAATTCCTTCTCCCCCCTCCACCATAAGGAGTGTGTGTACGCTGAAGGTATTATAAATAATAAATAAGTAAGTTCCGTACCTATTATTCTTATATTCCTATACTTACAATTATTTTTTATGGTCATCCCAACATTATATACCATGTATCACGATTATAACTTTTGTCAGATAATTCACATTTTATATTCACAATAAATTCTAATAATGGCCATCGAATCTTCAAACCCAAACTCACGATTAGTGGTTATTATTTGATTATAAAATCATTGTTATTGTTGTGTAGGTACTCGTAATAATAATAATAATAATATATGACGATGGTGTAAATGATGGCCTCGGTGCGTGAGTCATAATTGTATAAGGTTGCATGTGCTGCGGCGGACGCCGGAAAGATATTCGGCCGCGTGTGCGGTGCGTATATTATGTATAAGTATGAGGTGGTATTGAGGTATCGATAAAACGAATCATCGTCGTAACGACCACGGTGCGGTGAACTTAATGCGTTATAATAACATAATACTAAATGAACATGAAAAAAAAAATCGAGATACCCACAATAATACCGCTCACTGGCTCAGGTATATCGCTGTCGTGTGTCGTGTGCCGGTCGTCCATTACAGGCCGCGTATATTACGATGATAATGTCAGACACGCGGACGATCGATCTCTGCCGTAGCGGCGACGATCGAACCGCGCGATACGACAAAGAGGAAGACGTACCTATAATATTATAATAATTATTCCAGGACCCGAATACGTTCGTTTCTTTGGCCATGATCGATAAACGTATACACGGTAGGAGACATAATCACACGAGTTGTGGCGTTCGCCCGAAACGAGAATTTTTTTTCGTAGTTTTAACCTAATTAACCGCGTGTCGGTCGGTGTTTATCGAGAGACGACACGATAATTTCATCGGTGGTAATTCCTACGTTGTACCTATAAGCTATGACGTGCATAGAGTAAAGGAAAAAATCCTTAACGAGGATAAATGGTTCTCGATACCATTAATACCCACCTGATGGGACATATTACATAATTTAATATCATTAGATACCCATAAATACGTATAGTAGTATACTGTATTAGCGATAAAATCGTTTTAAGAGGGGGGGGGGCAAATATCATACCATACTATCTTAAACATATATGCCCGAGTGGTTGACGACATCAAATGCATCACCTCTACGGGATGCAGACTGATGTAATTATTTACGGTAGGGTAACATTACTAGAAATTATAAATCGGACACGAAATAAAATCATTATGGGCGGGGGGGGGGGGGGGGCAGGTGGCCGAGCGGTCTAACGCGTCAGCTGTGGCTCAGCCGGACCGGGTTCGATCCTCGACATTTTTCTCCGGGCAAGTCACGGTGTCCGGAGAACAAGTGCCGCCATCCCCCATTCCGGGGCATGGCAGAAACCTACGGGTGCCCCGATAGAAATTCTGCCAAAACTCTCACCCACGTGTAACCAACGTACCGTTCCATAAAACCTACAGTACTACCCCCTTCCCAATGGCCGTAATTGTCGCGGGATAATTTTAAAAAAAAAAATCATTATGATAAGAGTGGGTAAATCAAAATGTTAGTAATTAAAGAATAGCTCGAATTAAGTAATTTTTAGCGATTTATAAATATCAAAAATTGACAATTTAAGACCTGTTTTTGTTAAAATTGAGAAAAATATTTTTCTATGTATATTGTCTATACTTAGTATATAACGATGGAAATATCCAAACTAATACTAACTCGTTTAATTGAATTTAAATAATTATTTAATTCTTTATCATCTGAAGTGGAGTATATGAGTTTTGTTTTAGTAAAATTTAAGGAGGTTTCTTAATATTTTACAGATCAACGCACCTTTCTAAACACGCCCATTTTGTCTGTGCAATATTTTTAAATTGAAAGATTTAAGTATATATACCACTCATAAGTGTATATATTTATACAAATCTCATACACAATTCGATTCGAACTAAAGAAAATATGACAAATAATATATATATATATTTACAATACATTCTCGAATTTTTTGCTAAACAAACCGGATTGCACCAGTCAACCGAGTCGTTGCAATATCATCAACGATCGCTTTCTTAAACACCCGTCACGCAGTTATCAAAATCGTACGTTTGGATAACAGGAAGTTATAGGAATACACACCGTAACCATATATTATAATAAGTAGATAATTACTATTCCGGTTTCGATGACGTAGATATACGTATATATATATATATATCGTTTAAGCGGTCGATGTTCGCGCCGTGGTGTGATGAGAATAAATAACACATTATCTGTTTCGGTGATTTTGGCGCTTCGTCGTTGGCGATCTCCGTCAATATAATAAGTACGTCGGTATAATAATAAAACGACTACGTGATCCCACCGCCGGACGAGTCGCGCACATCATATTATTATTATTATTAATACATCATTATATTATGTCCTCCACGCCACATTACTACTTGTATTATATCATTATTGTAGTCACACTTGTATTATATAAGATGTGTAACACTTGCGTGGAGGTAGGTAGAGGACAGAAGATGAAACACCTATACTGCAGCCGATGTCCTCCGGAACACACACATAAGCGCGGTCGCCACACAATACCAATTGTCGATTAAAGCGGTCACCTGCGTTCGATGTTTGCCCACCCGCCGGGCCATTGGCCGTTATAACCACCACTTTTAACACAGGTGTTTTTGGTCTACTTGCGCCTTACAGTCTACACGAGAAACCTATCAAATTTAGTATCTTTAACGTGTGATTATACTCGAACTGCATGCAAGTTTGGGCGTATACAAATATTATCCGTGTGCACATAATCTAACACTAGGTATAACATTGCTCTTGAGATTGTTAATCCAATAAAAATCCATGTTTACGTAATATAATACGACTTTGCAATATTATACATGTTTTTAATCGTCAAACCGTCCTTTAAGCCCCGATAAATTCCAGTCTAATTGTTTTCGGCGATCCTAGTCACGCGGGGTCCCGTCCCTTGTTTATAATTTAAAGGGATGTTTAGGGTGTATGGTCGAGGAGTGTACTACATGTAGGCGAGAAAGGATTTACGGCAGCTGAGCCAACGCCACGGGAGAAAAAGCGCTACTCGTGATGGTAATATATAAAACCAATATATATTTATACATATTCTACAAGTTCTAATAGTTATGACTGTATTCTACAGTACATTTATATACTGCGTCTTTACTGCAGATTGTTACAGAAGTTAAACCACGTGCGCTCGTATATTTTTATAAATATTATTCTTCGAAAATGCCTGAATATATACGTATTATTATACATGTGTAAGTTTATATTATCATAATATTATATTTACTATAAAGGAAACCAGCAGGCGTTCTCGATTTGGGTGACGATAATAAACTCATTCGATTTTAATGACCTGTAAACATTCCCGGGTCCACTTCAGTACTACCTGAAAGAATGAAGGAAGTATGTAAACTCTCTTGAGTATTAAAAAGGTGTATTGTGTAGTTTCAAACACATAAAATATAATTATAAAACTACAATAAATAATAAGAAAAAATAGAAATTCATTTTTTTAACTGCAATACTGTTAAACTATAATAGTTGAAATACAAATAAAAAATATAATTATCATGTAGTTTATATGAATACATTAAAATTGTACAAAGAGTCAAAAAAGTCTCTAATTTTTCATCTATATAATTTGAAATTTTTTTGTGATACTAATGTTTTCTTAAAATCATATTAAATATTAATAATAATAATAATTAAAGTTTTCACAATGTTGTATTACAATTTAAATTAACTTTGGAGTTAATAGCTTTACATATTATGTTGACATGGGTTAACCATAGGAAGAATTTAGAATAGCATTGATTCGGCCGAGACCCGTCACCAATACCAAACACCGTCTTTCTTTCATAACAAACGTTTGCCCTTTGCGCTAAAATTAGCGACATTGTATGTTTGTATTACTCCAGATAGTAGGTATACACATATACATGGCATTTGATACGTGTTTCTCCTGCTGTTTTCCTAACTAATGCCACCACCAAACTTACACAATCTTCTTGATCACTAGTTAGCTTCAAATAGTTTATATTTAGTAGTTGATTTATAATTTATAATAACATAAAATTATCTTATAGTTGCGCGTTCTCGTTTAATAAATAGATTAATTATTTACCTAGGCATAATTATTGTTAGGTATTACATATTCGTTTTGGACGCGATACTATACATATAATAATGCAGTATAGGTAATAAAATGATTATCTTCACCGAATACACAGCGTAATAAAGTTGTGTGGAAATTGGACTTATCAATAAAACTTAAAGTGATGGATAGTGTCTACTACATGTCTCGCAATAAGTACTTATTTATTATTATTATTTTGTGTTTCCTTTCCGTAACTAGGAATAACTTGTCACGCGTATTCGATCGAAATCCCGGATTTGGCTGCTGGTGCATGCCTTGTCTGTTCACAATATGTGTATTACGTTTACGTTATATAGGTATAATAACAGTGACGTACCCAAGGGTAGAGTTCTAGGGTTCTGACCCCATCTCCTGTAATTTTTTCATTTTACAAAAAAAATCTTATTTACCATCACCATTTCAATACACAGTCGATCTGTTGTTTTAATTTTTAATATATATATATTAAATTGTTAATTTGTTTTAACTTATTATATAAAAACTGTTTAACAAATTATTTAAATTGTTTATTATTATTTAAATTACTTACTCATGTAAAACCCTAACTGAATTAAAATCCTGCGTACGCTATTGTACAATAATATATTGCTGTTCGTGATTAAATTGGAAAGTCTGACTATTACAGGTACTGTGTAAAAATATGTTTACGTTTTAGTTACGTTTTTTTTGTTTGTTTTTTTTTTGCGTTAGAGCAATAATTTTACGGGTACACGACAGGTTCAAGCAAAAATAGTGCACTACGCAAAATCAAATTTTGCTGTCCCTAAAATAATAATATTATAATATTTTTTGAAATGCCGCCTCCCTACTAAAGTGTCGTTCTAGACGTGGGCCTATGATCGTGGAGTTGTACAGTATAAATAAACCACGAAATTTATCTTACAAGCTAAGATCTACAAGCCTTTATGAACCAATGAGTCATAATATTTTCATATTTATCTTATTTTTTTTAAATATTTTTATTCACGTCTTAGTATGAAGTATTTACAAAAAAGACTGATTAAAACCACGATTCAAGTGATAAAATATTGAAGTTGAAAAACCTTGCATTAGCAATATGAAAAGCCGAGCTATTAATTATAGAGAATCAAAAAAATCAAATTCTCCTGTCTGTCACTGATGAAAAACGTTCGAACCGGATTTGAAGAAAATTCACAATGTCTGTACATAGCACGAATTTATTACAATAACTATTATTATTATTTTTATTTATATTTATTCATATTCTTATTGTGCCTCAGGGAACAGATTGCATTTTTCATAAAAAAAAATAATGGTTATTAAATAGGTACTAGTATTTTGTAATAACAAACTGTTCGTCATTACCTACATTTTATTATTATCTGAAATAGTACAAACTGTCCACGGCTTAAATTTTTTCTAGTTGACCGTACAATATGTCCTACTATCACCTAACTTAGATACTTCTTAACTTAACCTAACCTGTCGAACTACGCAAAATCTTGGGTATCACAGATGTAGGTACATGTTTACACTCGTCAAGAATTGGCCATTGCATATACCTATTATAATACATTATATATTTATTCGAATATTTAAAATTTTAATCTGTGCTCGTGGGAGGTTTGTGTGATCATAAATTAAAAAATGAAATTTACACTTGTGTGGTCGGTGCTTTTTTTTTCGTGGATTACCAACTCAAGCTCTAAATGTTAAAAGTACCAAGCTCATTTCATTGTAAGTTCTAACCCGTACTCAAGCTGCAGTAGTCAAATGATACGCTGTTATTATTCAGATAGAATTAAGTTTAATAAGCAAATACTAAAACCGTTTAAACAACGTCGAATGTCGACAGTAGGTATATATATATATATATGTATATATTATGTTGGCACTTTTTTTTTTTTTTTTTTGGTGGAGTGCACATTACTCAGAAAAGAGGGTTAGGTTAGATGTGTTTTGTTCTTAGAACATTATTAATACAGTATCTTAAACTATGTAAAATATGTAAAAAAAAAAAATAATATCAAATTCTGAAGAAATGGCCTGCAGATGATAAACGATATGGCTTTTGAAAAAAAATTATGCATGGTACCCCATGTGTTCAATTCAGCGTTAATCTGAATGAAATTATAAATCGCGCAGTGCCATTTAAACCGACCACACATTCGTTGCGACCAAATGTGTTTGTGTACACAATCCGAAAGATCCATAATAATATATGCCTACTATATTGTATACAGCAGCTGGTGGTACACGCCCGTGTCTAAATGTCCATTTAACGTCGTGTGCAGCACAGTTGGGCGCACGTGGAATAGACCGAAAAATACATTATACAATGTGGACAGAGAGCGAAAAACAGCCTCATATAATACAATTCTGCAGATTTGACGGCTCACGACCTCGATTTCACCCCCCCCCCCCCCCGAGGTTCTCGCCAGACGAACTCGTCGTGTAATTATCACATCTTGTTTGCGATTCCAATCATATTTCTCCGGTTTTCTGCTGCTATTCGACCATCATATATTATAATATGAAATGACACATATAATATTCATTTTGCAGTTTACGCGTATCGATGATAATAAGTTATTATTAATAACACTCGGCAAATATTATAACCGAATGATGCTCAATATTATTTTTCCCGTTCAGTGTTAATGGGTTAAAAAGAAAACAATAACTATTACATAATATAACATAATAAAAATGACACTATTAGACTATTATAAGGAATGAATAAGTACCTGCAAATGTGTACAGAAAGGAGAGATCCTACTATACACCCGAGGCAGGGTAGCATATACATATAATGTGACCATAATTTTTTTTCTTCAAAGTGGGACACCTGTACATTTTAATGAGAAAACCATATTTGCGTAAAATAACTATTTTATTAAAACATTAATTTTATTGTCAGTGCCTTATCTAGGCATTGGCAAGATGGGCGGTGGCCAAGGGCGCAGTTTAAAATGATCGCACTAGGGGCGCAATTTTTATATAATTTTAATACTAAAAATTCATTATAAATTTATAACATTGGTTGCCAAAGGCGCACATAAAGCTAGTTACGTCACTGTTTATTGTTTATATGAAAAATGATAACAGAAAAACGCAAACAATATATTAATCATAATAGACTCCCAACAATATATGGACTATGGGCTTTAGTGTTTCACAGTATACATAAAAATGTAGGTTTACGTCATATACTGTTAACTGTATAGGTACGGTATAAATGTATGATTGTGATGTGTGATCAATAAAGCGGGACATTTTTAGGTTCTTTGGGGACAAGGGGTCACTTATCTCGAAAGCGGGACTGTCTCGCCCAAAGCGGGACGTATGGTCACGTTAAGAATAATATAGTAACATTTCTAGTTTTCCGTTTCATCTGATAATGTTTAAAAAAAAAAAATCAATATTGCCCATTGCACATTTACGAGCTTACGGTATATTATCAAGCAGCTATACTTGCGTGCCGCATTATTTCTCCAAATATTTGCGACCGAACGAAACACGCGTGCCTACATAAATGTATACCAATTTAATACGTAAAAAAAAAAAATAAAACGACTGTGTATAAGTGCGGCAATAGTATAATAATAATAAAAAAGTATTCGTGTATTATGTGCATATATATATATATATATATATACATATACTTACGTGCAGCATACGGTAAACGTGTATATACGCATAAAATGCTGAAGGACCACTATGCAAACTTATCAACTCGCGCGCGCGCGTACACGCACACACACACACAAACGGGTGGCGGGCGCACACGCACGCGCATGTTCTCTCACTGGCTCACTAACACAAACGCACACGTACTACGCGATAGGCAACTGGCCAGCAAACACCATGGGTGGTCTTTTGGTAAGTCTACAAATTAATGCCGCTAATTTAATTGGAATCATGTATGTGTATTTATATATACGTTTACGCGCGCTCACACACACACACACACGCGCATGTACGCATTTATATATATATATATATATATATATATACTGATTCCGCACGCCGACGTTATATACTTAAATATATTATACAGTATAATACCGCTGTAGCGAGACTATCGGTCGGCGTGTGTATATTATTATAGACGCGTATACATATATATTATACAAAATAATATGTATATAAAATGTATATTATATTATATACGTATATACCTACGATCGCGTAATTATTTTGAATTTTTTTATTTTATTTCGTTTGTGCACGCGAAAAACGCATCCGTGTGGCTCTCGAGAGCGTATAATATAATATACACGTAACACGTCACATCGGATGTATGCATATAATAATATGTATATGTAATATACAGAGTGATTCGCGCCAAGCCCCCCCCCGCCCTGCTTTTTGTGGCTTTGTCATGTGATTCTGAATTTTTAAATAATTAAACATTTGAGCTAGATTCTCACTGATCATCATCATGTTCTCAAATACCGAGATTTTTTTACATGCTTTAGGCGTTGAATTGTATTTTTTTTATTTATATTTTTAATCCACAGTAATGGTTTTTAATAAAATATATTTAACATTTAGTACAGCGATTATTTCATAAATCTGAGCGGTCCTTACCTCAATTCGAACACGACGTAGGTACCTAATATCTATCATACCGAGAGGATTATTTTTCGATTCGCACGATATTTTACGTTAATTTAATTGAAATGAATATTCGATATTGAATATCATACGAGTACGCGTACGGCGTTCAAAATACTATTCCTTACGTGCTGATATCGTACGCACTGCACGACAGCTTGTCTGAGGGGGGTTGGGCGGGCCACGGCAATCTTGAGGTGTCGGGAAAATTTAACATTTACCGACAATTAGAAATCAAATAAAATAGTTTTTTTTTTTTTGACGTTTGAGAATCTATCCGAACAAAAAAGTATCGGAGGACGGAAAGTCTAAATACGGGTCCGACAGCGCGCAGTAGGTATATAAACACTGACCTCGGTCGTCGACAAAATGGTTGTAAGTGTAAATACGTAGAAACGCTGTTTTCGCGTATCTTTGTATATAAATAGTAGAACACGTCGATAATGGCCGTTATTAATTAGACCCCATATATATATACATACGAGATAGAGGTATACACCGCATAGTTCAACACCGCTCACGAATGCGATTATAAATATTTATGTTATAGGCCGAGATTACGTGTTTTTGCTTGCGACTTCTAAAAGTGTGATCGATCGATCGGTCTCGATCGTTATGGAAACAAAACGCGCCACAGCACATAATGTACCTACTTAAGCATTTCGTATATATATGTTTCGTCTGTACACGTGTGTACAGAGAGCGCCGATTTATCGCTGTACGAGCATCATAATGATATATAAGTTGGTAGGTACCTAACATACGAAGAGTACGTTACATCCGCAAGCGTTGTCTTATACTGCAACAAACGTATATTATTATTATCGAAAGTGTGTGTTCGACATTGAATTGTTCATTAACCTTGTAATTTGCTAATGGACCATGATAATATTATTAATAAAAACTAACACAAAATTAATTCTTCCGAACGAAATTTTGCTACATACAATATAAAAGTTGTACGTTAGGAAGTCCTCTCGGCCAAAAACGCGTAAACATAAAATTATGTTATTTCGTGTAACTAACTGCACTAATTGATATCATAAGAGTATTATAGTAAGGAGCGCAATTATTTGTATTACGAGCCATGTTATTATTTTAATTATTCATGTGTATCGCGCTACACAGCTTATAAGAGAAGAAAAAATCATTTCCCCTCCCCTCGCGTCCACCACGACACCACGCAATTATATTATACATACAGGGTGATGTTTACAGCAAGATTAATCGCAAACGTCCCGAGTTAATATTTTATTTTGTATCGGGTTTATTTAGTCTAAGAAATGTTATATTACATTCCGCTATTCTTATTATGTATAAGTAAGAGTCGATGACAAGTTATTCGTTTTTCTCGTTCATTTGTAATCTGTAGTATATGAGCACGTACTGTGTACAATCGTTTCCTCAATGTGAAATATTTTTGTCTATCGAGTCTACCACATCACTGATCAGACATTTTGAACTACAAAAATTAATTTAAAAACAATTTTAATGGATTTAATTTTGCAATAAATTGTACGATTAAATTATGATACTTTAAACACTCACTTGATTTTGGGCGACTTGATATAGGTTTTACTCCCAAGCTCCCCTTTGGATTTGTCTCAATCCGAAGACATCTAAACCCCATCGAATATCGATTATTGGACAAGTGGCGACTGAAAACGAAAATCATTTACCCTGTATATTGATATTATGCATCCGTCGTCCTGCGTCCATATACTGCCAGCTAAGTTGGTCGACACCACCTTCATCATACATGCGTGCGCCGTGTGAGCGCACACGCACACTTTAAGTTATTATGTATACATGGGCAAATTACCAAGGCATAGACTTCGCGGTAATTAATAATATTATTATTATTAACTGGTCTGTATACAGTATGTCAGTACACGTATACTATATACTTATATTAGTTATTATTATTACTGAACAACCATAGCGGGGATATCATGAATGAAATGATATGTATATAAGACCTAATGACTGTATTGTAAAATACGAATCTGGGTCACGCACATGTTTCGAGCAATATTTCTATGATTTATCGTTAATAGGTATTTCTATAATAGTAGGTATAGGTACTATTGTAATAATTGTACGCACGAGGAGTCCTTGAAATTCGGTTTTGTCGCCGGCATGGCAGTTGCATAAGCTCAATAAATACATCAATAATATAATAATACAGTATTGTATGTTATCGCATTCTCGAAAGTAGTTAAACCTATTTTTGACTAATATGTTTTCATAGAACGTACCTACCTCTACTGTAAATTCAGTGACTGTATAAACCTTTTTTGTTCAATATTATGTTATAACTACACCCACAACTCATTACCATTGTTCCATTAATTATGTCAACATTTTAATAATATTTGTTTTTGTTTTGTTTTATTCAAATATAGGAAGAAGTAAGTACACGAAAAGCTGACGTATTGAAAAAATAAGATTGCCAACACCAAACAAACCAAAAAAAATACCATAACACAAAAAGTGAGATCCAAACAATTATAATATAATAAAATAATTAGCAGGTATCAGCATTTTTAGGCTTGTCGAAACACGACGTTTGAAAATGAAACAAAAACACGTTCCCATTGGAACAACAACAATAATGATAATGATAAGTATTTACTGTGCACCGTATGTAAACGCCAAATCGTTTTGACGGTTTCTCACCTCCATGTTTGTCCTCGTAGATAGTTGTATTCTAATAATGATCATTTTGAAATGATTTTGTAAAAACGAATGTTGTCGTGGTTACCTTGTTATAGCGAATGATTTTTATTTTTTCCGGTTTATCAAATTGGGCGTTTAAATTAAATATTTTATAAATTTCATATTATATAAAATGTTGGGTTCGAACGGTATGAAGCGAGTGTGTATACATGCATTGGTCTATAGATTTTTAGAATATTTCGATTTTCGCGTCACCCATAAGAGACACATTCGTATAGGTGTCTTATATTAGGTTATAATAATATATAAGTAGACACAAAATAATTAACGATGAAATCGACGCTAGAAATACACAGTCGGACCATTAAATCAACATAATTATTATTCCGAAACGAGTTTTTTATATACTCACATTGCTACAATGCCACAAATGTACAATTTTAAAAATAATAACAGAAGCATAATATTATAATATGAACACGAAAAATTATACTATCCAAATCTTCGCCGCGGTAAGCATCGTAATATTAGGCGATACACGATGTATAATAATATGCGACTGATCAACGCACATCGTTTTAACATAGTGTTTTAATAATTAACATTATACCACACACACGCTCATCCCGAAATTGTATGTAATATGCAAGCGGGATTTAAGAATTTAAGTGGGCCGAGGAGGGTGATATATAGAACCGCCGTCGTATGTACAGTTAAAATTATGATAATATCGTAAAGTAGCTGTGGGCGGGACCGCCGCGTATACAATATATAATAATATGACGTATTATTAATATTTCTTAACCGGAGAGATTTGTTGGTTTGACAGACTCGTCGCCCGCACTAGTACGGATCCAAAAATAAAAAATAGCTATAAAATAATAATCCGTTCATTACCCCGAACAGTCCGTCGCGTGTGTGTTACAATTTTATCATAATGCGTAACTGCCGCACGGGAAGCTTACTCGTTGCATTGCACGCCGTCTGTAGGTGTATACTGAGATTCAATTCAACAATGAGACTTCACTCTGAGCGCAGGGAAAAATCACAACAAATATCGATCAACAACGTGTTGAACAAACTTTTTCCATGATATGTACTCGTATATGGTATTTGTATGCACGGTAATTTTTTTTCTCACAATTTCCTACGATTCCGAGACACTTTACTTCGCGTTGCGCGGTTTCTGTGTTGCAGTGCGCTGGCGATGGCGGCCGGGTTTTGAAACCATTTATTAACCAAGTTATTAATTTATTTACAATAACTTATTATAAATACGATAACGGACGATAAATCGGTTGGGGGCGAAAAAAAAATTTGAGTTATCGAAAATTTTTTTATTTAAAAAACACGGACTTCATTTTATAATTTTATTTGTTTATTAACTAGGTAATAAATGTATAATATATTATGTATTATGTAGGTATGGCAAACCCATGGCACGCATGCTAAAAGTGGCACGTTTGTCGAATTTCATTGACACGCGAAAAAATTAAATTGTGAAAATTTTTAATATTCATAAAATGTTGCTTGTAAAATTAAAAAGACCAAATTATAATATTCCTTACGTAAAATTGATTATGTTACTATATCGATTATGTTCTATTTAGTGTTTACAAATGTCAAACCTTTGATTGCAAAAATTTGGCACTAGTTTCCAAAAAGGTTTGCCAACCCTAGCATATTGAATTAAAATTTTAAAAAAGTATAGGTTTTTTGCGTTTCACTCCTTTTTTAACTTCGACAAAATGTTTTATGTTATCACCGACACTTAGAGATTTTATTAGTTTTCGACCACAATTCGCGGGCTGAGAATGTCTATGTCCACTTTTTTCAAAAATCGTTTTTTTGCATTTATTTTTTAAGTTTTTAATTGTGCATCTTTTGGTTCAAAAATTATGTTTTTACAATTAGTACTTAGTGAGATATAGAAAATGAAAAGGTTCTATATCATGACAAATTACAGAATCGTGATTATAGCTGTAGCTCGATAGAACTTTGTTATTCTGATAAGTTTACATAAGTAGGAAAAGGTTGTATCGTCATGTAATTCAATGTTGGTTAGTATTAAAAGGTTCTATCAATAATACACGATGTCGTTGACACGATAAAACAAAAATTACAATAATATCGTATAATATTTTTGTAATAGTAGCCAGCCGGTATTTATAGATTTAATAATATTATTATAGTTTGAATTTTAAAACTATTTACTATATTGTTATCGACTTCAATTGCCTCCAATTTATGTTTATTATTTTATTTTAATATTTTGTCAAGACGATTATGTGATACCTAATGTGTTTTATTTGCTCAAATTGTTAATAATTATTGTTTTTGATTAAACATTAAAATAATGTAAGAACATTATGTTATTATAATTATTCATGTTGCATGTGTCGGTAACACTGACAAGAAGAAAAATATTGTATAGCACTACAGAAAAATAAAAAAGTTCTATATATAACATATAATTTAGTTGGAAGAATGAAAAGGTTCTATACAGAGAACTTTTTTCTTCTTATACACTTTTTTCCCAGTTTTTTGGTTTTAATAAAATGTACGGATGTCCAATACTTAATACTCACAATGTATCTGACAGTAAATGTATTTATTTATTTATTAAAATTATAGTGGTATTCATAAAATGAACAGAAAAAAAGATATTGGGTATCAAAGTTAAAAATCGCTTTGCTGAACAATTTGATATTCTCACATAGAACCTTTTCATTCTCAGCCCGCGAATTATCGTTATTTGTAATAATACATTTGGTTATTTGACCTTCAAGTTATTGAGGTTTGTACGTGTTACATATATATATATATATATATAAATTTGAGTTAAGTTATAAGCTAAAATTTAACTAAAATTACTTAGACTTATCGAGAAAATCTATCATACATATCACATATTGTAAGGCAGGGGCCAAGTCATTCCTTCGAGTTATCGAAAATTCGACTTAAAAGAGGTTCGAGCTATACAGATTCCATTGTATAGGTATATATATATATTTCACACATATACTTACGTTCATATTTTGTATTCGAATAATGCGTCGGTCTGACGGATGACTCATCACACACTATTTATTATATACTATGTGTACCTATAAGATATAATAATATATTTTATTACACATTATTATTATGTTGTGCGCAGACTATTTGACGTTTATTTTAATGACCGGGCATAAAATATTCAGACTTGCAGCACCGAGACAATAAATATATTTTATCGGTTATGCACAATAATACAGCATTAATAAAAATGTGTTCACATTTGATTATTACATTATTTTTGTATTTATGTACAAAAATAACGATATCATGGTAATAATAACATGACGACAGCAGCAATAATCATCAAAGTCAAATAACGTTTGTCCAACAAGTGATTGATGTTTGCTGTATAGGATGAGATCGAATGTACAGTAAAATTATTAATGTGTTAACCGTATCATAACTATATCTAACATTATAGGTTCCATGAGGTCCATTTCAATCGTCCTTTCGTGTTTATTATTTAACTTTTTTTTATGCGATATTCCATGTGGGTTTATCGTATAAACATCGAGCTAAATGATTTACTCTAAATCTATTAAAAATTTATTCGTCCATAATAAATCAACGCATTTTTCGTCTCACGTACTTAAAGGTAGTTATTTTACGTCGGATCAAACTACGAGTATATTATGTATAATAATAATAATCCTTGCGGGAGAGTCGCGTAGGCAGTTAAATCGTAATTATTAGGAACGAACAAGAGAATTCAAATAATGTTTATAATATAAGAAAGGGTAACGTTCAACCGCATGTAACTTTATTGACTATACTGTCGACAAACAAGTAGTTCTCTATATAGGTACAAAGTGATTTACTAAGCATACTCCCTCCGCATATTTTTCTTTGATAATTCGCTTATTCATCAAATTTTAATTTTTCAAAGTTTTAAACTTTTTTACCTTTTTTACTGTAAATTATTAAAAGTGATATAAAATTATATACAATTTTAATGTATCTATGCATAAATCTAAAATAAATTAGTAATATTGGGTAATTACTGAATAATGAATTGTATATTTTGTATACTAATCATAAATTCTAAGTCAATGATAATAGGTTTGAAACATACCGAGGCTGTGATATTTAAAAAAAAAAAAAAAAAAAAATGATAATAGCTAATTATTAAGAGTTAGACTAAAATATTACACCTAATTTTTGTTATATGACGTATGTATAACTATCACTATTATATTTATTGAAGACTTTTATCTTTAGCTCATTAGTAAGTTTAATAGTAAAATTAGTAAATACTCGTTCAAATTTTGATTTAGATATAAATCTATCCCGCATCAATATTATCAAAAAAATCGTAGGCCAAACGATTTATTCTCATACGAATAAAAAAAAGTTTATTCGCCATCGGATACCTATATATAATATAAAAACACGGTTTTTATCTATTGTGATTTTTACGCAACGGAATGGGAAAATATTAATAATAACCATTCGCCACTGTTGACTGGTCGATCTGTTGTAATCGGTACTATATCTACGGACAATTTATTATTACAAAACTATTTAAACAACTCCTACGAGTTAAGAATACGCTCGTCAAACCTGTATAATGATGTAAAATAATAATAATGATAATATGTAGATAGTTAAGTTGGTTTGTATACTGTATGAGTAGTAACATTAAATCGCGTGGGTGTAACCCTTGGGCGTTTATAGTGACGGGAGACGAAGTGTCCCGAGGGATCTTCTATATCTATGTCATGCTGTACACAAAGTTACACACTTCTCCCTCCGGAGATGAGCTTGTATAGAAGTCGCAAGCCAAAACACCCATATTTATATGATGTCAAACTCGACTTCATATAAATGAGTACTTATAAAATGTGATAATATGTAGCTAATTAAAATAAAGTAGGCATACTTAAAAGTTATTATGGATAATATATACGTTGTTTAAAAAACCGTTCGCTAAAATTTATCAAAAATAACGTCAAATACAAAACGAGTATTAAAGTCGTATATGATAAAAATAGAAATCAAACGATTGGCCAAACGAGTAATATACTAATATATATATATATATAATTATAAATCAATGACTCAGTTCTTGTAACATAATATATCATTTGTGTTTTTTACTCCACAATATTCGTGTCAACTTGTTAGTTCATGCAATTTCAATTAGTTGGATATAATATCATTCTCTTATAGTAGGTACCTACTTACAATACAATACGTATGTACTTATGCGTCTTGGTTTTTTACATTATTATCACTCGAATTATTTCAACATAGCAGCCAATAAAAACGGTCATTGTTAAATGAAAGTTTTAAATTGCACCATGATAAAAACTATATACCTAAGTTTTTATTAATAGAAATGAATAATTTATTCATAAAACGATTGATTTATTTAGTCACTTGCTTCCCCGGGACGAAGGGTGGCCCGCGGTGGTGACTTTGGAACTGTCACATCGAGTGACCACTCATTTCCACACATATCCTTATGAAGCGAATTTTGTTGTCGAGACATGGGGTTGATGGTATAGGTAGATACGCATCAGATAGTAGCATTGCGTTTGTCGTTATAATATGAATATGCATTCGGTGCGAATGTTGCATCATGATTATGGTAATTCCCGAACTGTTGGTGACGGGCACTGTACCTATATATATCGATTGGCGTTCTCAGGCAGAAGGTCTAGTATAATAACGAGCGACAAAACACATTCTCATATTATTATTTATATACGACGCCGACCGGGTTGTTGCATTTACGACGCTATTAAATGCCACGGCGTGGGATCACTGCGGCGTGCCGACACTTGGCGTATATATAGTGTCTCTGAGCTGCATGTATAACATAGGTATACAAAGCAGGTCTGCTATGGTCGGTATGCGAGTATATACGATATGACACATATATAGGCGCAATGCGACTTAAGGGCGAGGACTACGCGAAACTGACGTGTACTGGTCTTGCTATATTTACATTAGGTGTAGGTATATATAGTATATAGTATACGTAGTCGCAAAATTTCGTACAAAAAAAAATTACGTACAAATTTGAAACTGAATAATTTATAATTACCGTCACTTCCGCTCGTATGACCACACACGATACATCCGACCGGTTATTGCCTATCTATACACGAATACCTTTACCGATGCACACACACGCCTAACACATGCGTAAAAATATACATAGGTACAAACTCAAACGGATATGCACACGCATGTATGTCGTATACTTTTAGATAAAATAATGCCGACAAATTGTGTATATATTCGTACTGCTTTACCATATCCATTGGCATAACTGCATCGCATTCAGCGGGCCTCGATAAAAGATGCATAAAGTCACTTTATTAAAGTGTACAAAAGGGGTACACCCACATAAAGAAAATAAAGATATAATATATTACCTACAATATATTATTAAGGGGGACCAGGGCAAATTTGCATCAGGGGGTGAATTGACACATAACAAGTATAAGTTATACAATTTATGTGGTCCAAACTGTAGCACCATCGATGATTTAACCATATGATTACCCACTATCATAACAAACTTTACGATTTTATTTATAATTTCAGTAATTATCAATTTTGTATATTTATCTGTTAAAAGTTATTTTTATGATGCTTAAAAAAAATGTATTATATAAGAAAAAAACATTTTTTAAATGTGATTTCAACACATAAAAATAAAGATAACAGTTAGGTATGCACACTAATTAATATCATATAATAGTTGTGTTAATTAAACATCCCACTTTTTTTTCCAAAATGTCAAATATTGGAGAAAAAAAACGTTTGTGTTAAATTGACACACGCAGATAGGTGCGAATTGACACGTGTCAATTAACCCCATTGTAGGAATTTTCATTTGATAATTATAGGTTTCTGTATACATAATATATAGGTATTGATAGTATTGTTGGTGGCGTCGCGGAAGTAATGCGAAAGCAATTCCCGCGGCGTTGTCGGTTCAACACTGAAAAAAAAAAGGTATTAATAGTATAAATTAATTGTTGTTCTTTAATATTTTAACCTATCTAGTTTGTCACGGGTAAAACGACTATATTAATGAGACGAAAAATTAATACTTTATTATCAATTTAAATATCACGCATTCCTATAATGTAACAACTTTACTGTCAATTTCGAGGGAAAGTCATTTGATCGAAAATGTTGTAACTGCCACAGAGAACGACGACCTAATGCAGTCAGTGGTCCGAGAAAACCCGGAGTGACCGACGATGCTGGTATAATATTTAATATCTCGTCTTTTGTTCACCGTGCTATTATTTTAAAGCAATGTAACACATGCGAATCACATGTCGTGTGGACGCAATACTCGCAGTCACGGTATAGTTTTTGCCCGGCATTATCGCAATATATGTACATCACATAGGGGTTTTGATATCTCCAATATAATATGTTGACCCCCGTCGTCTAACGACTTTATATGGCGGGTAGTCTCCGTAGACATTTTAGCATTTCAAAGTGAGTTATGAGTCGAGAATTGTGCTTACATAACATGTTGTCTCACGTCGCGATACAAAAACTATTATTATTGCTGTTATTGGAAAATACCGCGACGAATGACGTTTTCCTGTCTTCGAGTTTTGCAAGAGTGGGTCAACACAGACTTCCTATTTATAATACTCGAAAATAATATAAATACTTACAACGACTAAACGATTTACTACTACAAGGACTATACGTGTGATCCATTAAACTAAGGCAAAACCGAGGCGGTGATGATGGTGGTCATGTGTCGCCACACATCGAACTTGATTGCATGTTTTTTTGGTTTACAGTTCAATATGATACGATAACTACTGTATAATATGTTGTTAGACATAAATTAATTTCATAATGATTGGACAATTGTTAGAAGTTATAACATGCAGATAGGCAATTTCATAAATTGATCTGAAATTTTGATCTTGAGTTCATGACCAACACATACCTAATATTGTTTTTTTCAATGCTCGAATATAGCTAACTAATAAATTATAATATTCCTACGGACTAGTATTAATAGTAGGTACGCTTATTTATTGTAATATCTATTAATTTAGATTTGAAGAGTATTGAGAATGAATTATTATAATGAAATATATTAATATTTTAAAATTTTTCATATAAAACAAACTTAATGGAATTTTTATTTAAAAAAATCACGAATCTAAGAAAAATTAATAATGCCAAAGATTTATTTTTTGTTTTCAACTACATTTTTAGAGTATTAATATTCGTTTCAGTTTTTTATGCAATAAATATAAATTATACAAATAAATCTGAAAATAATACATTGTTTATTGTTTTAAGTATTTTCTTCTTGCTCGAACAAAATTAGATAATGGTAATACAATTTCACGCAAAAAAAAAAAAAAAAAACAAGCTGTATTTTACTTTTAATTAAACCTCCTAAACCTAACCTAACACAATCTTACTATCCCTAAATACACAGGTCTGTGTATGAGTGTTAGCCGTTATTAACCATTTGTATTGTCGTTTTAGGTCCTCGGACGCGTCGAACGAAGAAAAAGGACAAACAGCAGCAGGACGAGAAGAGGCCTAGGACCGCGTTTAGTGGCGACCAGCTGGCTAGACTCAAGAAGGAGTTCACCGAAAATCGGTACCTGACCGAGAGACGGAGACAAGAGCTGGCCAACGAGCTGGGCCTGAACGAGGCCCAGATAAAAATATGGTTCCAGAACAAGCGGGCCAAGATCAAGAAGGCCAGTGGCACTAAGAACCCGCTCGCCCTGCAGCTGATGGCCCAGGGCCTGTACAATCACAGCACGGTCATGGTTACTAAGGAGGAAGAGGAACAGCTGGCCGCGGCACAAGTAAGTGCATTATCATTATCATTATCAATATATAAATTGCAATTCTACAAAGGCCCCCGTTAACACGCAAAATCGCATTTCAAATAATGCATTTGTTTGACTATTTTTGTCAGCTATTCTTGAGCGATGTAGGTTGTTCAACAACGGTAGAACTAAACAAAACTTAAAACTTTATACTGTCAACATCAAAAAAATATTACTTCTGGCTAGTCGATGTAAAAGCTCGAAAAATGTTTAAATATTTTATCCATATCATAGAATATGCAACATCCGTGTACTGCGGGGTAATATCGAAAACATACATTCCCAAACGGTGATATACGATTGCGTACGTTTGTACTATTGCGTACGATTTCTCTACCTATACCTTAAAATATTACGATTGCGTATGAAAATGAGAGCAACTTTGCCAACATGTACTTACTACTTAATATAATATAATTTAAAAACCATTATTATAGTCAATAAATACAACAAATATAAGTTATAAATTAAAAACGTTGGTTCTTATCAATAAGCAGTCCCTGATAAAAAATTTAAATAATAATAATATAATTTAAAAAAACTAAAAACATTAAGTCAAATAAATACAAATCATAAGTTATAAATTAAAACCTTGGTATTGATAACCAGTCCCTGATAAAAAATTTAATACATTACCATCTATTTTAAATTGGTCATATAGTTTTATTACATGGTCAATTTTTTGGACATCTTTAGTTGAAATAGCTTTGGATATATTATTTTTTACAGTGGATATTTTTATGTTGGTTTCAGCCTGCATTTCTTTTAATGCCTCAATGACAAAGTATATTGGTGGATGTGCGCTATAGAATTGAGCGTTAAAAGTTCTGTAGAAACTCTCTGGACCATTTGTAATTCTGATATTCAAATAAATAAAAATTACGATATTAGTAATAATCTAATTATTTGGCACTTTATTTTTAGGTATCAGAACATAAACTTTAAAATTATATTTTACAAGAATACTTCCTGCTAATTGTTCTTATAACTTATAAAAATATGATACCTTTTATTTATTGAAGGTTCTTCAGCCCATATATTACTTGGAAATATACAATTTGGTTTTATATAATTTTCTAATACATAGTCTGAAAATTCTAGCCCAACTTCATCCGGACAATCACCTACTAGTTCAACAAAACCGTCTTCGACTATTTGATAAGGCAGAAATGGTAGACCAAAAAACATTTTTAACCATTTTCCTAATATACTCTTATCATCCGAGTATGCTGTCCTCAATTTTTTATTTGAGTTTATCTATATAAAAATTATTGTATTCAGATATATATTTCAGAAGAAATATCTTTATGTACAATATCTGTACCTAAATTTGTCAGTAATTCTTTTCGTATAATTTTGCTTGGTCGAGTTGAAATTGAATCGCTGGCTTTTCGTTTGCAATTTTCTCTGAGCACTTGACGATCAATAATTAATTTGAGGTGTTATTGCATTATGCTTGTGCTCACCAATTACTGCATTCACTTGAGTTTTTGTGACATCAGTTAAAATGCTGGCATAACAACTTTTATTATAACATATCCATTTTAGCAATTCGTCTTTGCGTTTTCTTAAAAAACGATATTTATGGGAAGAAACCACGGCTAACTCTTTCCCACGTTCAGAAATTATAATTTTTAAAGAATTCTCCATGGTAAACGCACTATTACTCATTAACATTAATACTATAGCGACTTATCGAATGACAAGTTGTTCGTATACTAATATTATAACGGTGCTAAAGTGCGACACGACAGGAAATCCGATATAATAATCGGCATTTTATCTTATCTTATAGTATTTTATAGATTATCGAAAGGTATTGGCCAGGGAATAATAGTCACAGTAACGTTTATCAAATTGTATCAAGTATAAGCAATAATTTCCTAAAATAAGTTATTTTATGATTTTGAACAACGGCAACGTTGCACTAAGTTTGGGTAGGTAGAATGTACGCAATCGTAATAATGAAAAAGGTCCATACGCAATAGTATCAAGCGCAATCGTAACACACCCTTCCCAAACATAAATATTAAATAATAATGCACGTATAATGATAAATGTGTTTGTTTTGGTCGTCGTCGATGCGTCCGCCGAACTCCCACCGAAACCTGTTTCGTGGGTGTTTTAAATCTAAAATATAGAATAACATTATCTTCTCCTGTATCCGTTTTAATAATCGACTTTATACGGGTGTTGTACATTAATTGTAATCGCACGCGTGCGTGTGTGTACGGACGGACGTATTATCTACACCAAAATTCGTTCGGAAATCATACATAAACATTGGCGAACACCGTGCAAAAGAACTCGTGTAATATATTACTATCGTAGGTATAACAATATGATAATAAACAAACGGGCTGTTGTAATATTATAAATTACATAAAAAACTACAATTTATTGAGCAGTGATGATGATAGTAGTTGTAGACGTGCATAGTGAGTAGTACATGTATCGTTAAGTCCAGCCCGCGGTGACGGGTTTAAGGCGAGCTCCTCAACGTTATTGAATTCCCCCAAAGGGGTTTCGCAATTTTCGTTTCGATAAAAAAAATATCAAAATTTTAAGAATGCATTTATAGAGACAACATCGTTTATATTGTTTATTTTTATTTTTTATAGAGTTATGTGATATATCGATATGATTTTAAGTGAATGACAAAATATACAAAAACACCCATTTTCTTTAACACTTGTTTTGTATAAATTATCATGAACATGAATAAGTGGAGAATAATTTTAATTTAATTCACACTAAACATGTTATAAATTGTCAATATTTAATTTCGGGATTCCAAAATACTGGCAAAAGCATGCTGTGTAATTTTTGTCTTTTTATGTGTAGCTTTATAACTTGCGTCATCATATAGTGATATAAGTTTAAAATATGGACAAGTGGCGAACAGTAGTTGTTGAGTAAGTCATCGTAATGGGTGTAAGAAAATAGCCTAACAATTTGAAATTTAAATATATATAAAAAATAATCGTGGATATGTTATTCAGCCAAAACAATTACGATTAAATAATTACAATAAAATAGATTAATAGCTGATACAAATACCAACTGAGCTATAAACTCGTATTTGGTATACGGAGTTCAACAATATTACAATTCGTTTAAAGTAAAATACTTATACAAATAAAACTATGATTAACTAATTTATTAATTAATTAATAATTAACTAAACATAAGTAGAATGATTCAGAGAGTTCAAACACACTAGTACCCCCCTTCTCTCTAACCCCTAGAAAGTGCGAGTCAATGCCGCGCACTGCCATTCCCCTCCATACCATGCCGTGTCGAGCCATACCCCGTCCCTTTCTTCAACACTTAACCTAAACATTTTTTACCCCTTCCCGATCATGTACCACCCGTTTAATGTCCCCTTATTAACCAAGAAAATTAAATAATACACTTCTATTCAAACCATACAGTTGAAATATTACACGATAATTAATAATATTATACAACCATGGTATGAAATTCCTACAATCGTATTACGAAATGTATAAGTGTACAACTTTATGTAACTCTTTAATGATCTGTATGTAGTAAACAAAATTAATAAATCTATTTGATCCACAATATGTTTGGGTATAAATAAAGCAGAGTGGTGTCTACAATATCACCAGTAGTAGTATACGATCGGTCTAGCAACAATTCGCTATTCTCCGTGCTTAAAATCATTTTTACACCGTTTAAAAATTTAACATTGATCATATCGTTGTATATACCATCCCAGATACACCACTAATTTTTAATATATCGATAGCAGTTAGAATCCAAATAGCCTTTACGCGAAAAAACCGCGCTATGGCTTCTCTGATAAACCGCCAATCGACGACGGACATCCCCGCACGAAAAGCTCGCACACCACCACACACACCGGTTATTGTTATATTTTTTTTCTTTTTCAAAATAAATAAAACCACTGCGAACCCAAAAACCTGTGCGGTATTTTTTTTGTTGTTCATTTGTGCGTTCCTGTCACCACTTACCGCCCACGCAGCATCTCACAAGTTCCAATCAATATATACTAACATAATAACTTACTTTCCAGTTTGAAATAAAGTCTAACTATAACCATTAAGCACATTACAACAAAATGTTTTACACATTTTAATTTCGGAGAGTGTTTTAGGAATAACTGCATGGCGTCGCATAACTTCGCAGTTGACCGCTAAACTTAATACCACATCCGTAATTTGAAATTCAGAGCGATCTTTGCGAATAATTGAACGTCATAATATGGACATATGGTAGCTGTTCGTTGTACGATTTGCGCGAAAACTAATCGCCGACGATTTTTAGACAAGCGATCTGGCGACAATCCGTCGAAATGGACGGATTTCATATAGATTTTTTTGTGTTCGCCATACACGCCATCCGATCGTTCTTTTCGCGATTTGTTTGGGCACCATTGGTCGTCGTCCCGGGTTTGATCACACCGGCGACCACACACACACACGAGTGCGCGCGACCGGCACACCACTCATCTCAGTCCAACGGCGGCGGCAGCGTCATTAAACATTCATAAACGTGTCATCGTCGCCGCCGCTGCGTACGCGTTCGCCGTATGTTATGGTTCTTTAATAGGTTTTTCACTAATTTCAGCCACTCCCCCCCCCCCCCAACAAAAGTGTGTTTGTGTATTTTGTACAGATAATCACTGTGACTCTAATACACTAACATAAATGCACATAGTATAATAATGTGACCACGAATCGCAATATAATTTATCTTAATAATTAATAACAATACGAAATGATTACCTAATAAAATGACAAACGAAAAAACTAGTCAAAGAATCAGTGCTAAAGTACAATATTACCCATAATTTGTTGATTTCAAAAATACCGTTAGGTATGCTTTTAAATTTTATTGTCCGGGCCGGGCCTTTTGTAACCTAGCCCGGGGCCTCGGGCGATAGCCGATTACGTACACCCTTTTAAGTAGGCCGCAGGTCAACGGTTTTTACGAGTATGTCGACAGCCGACAGTCTAACATAATATTTTCAAATGATGTATTGATATATTACATATTAAGTAGAGGTACCTTTACGTACAAGCTGACGATAAAAATGTTTTGACCGGTCTCAGTGACGTCGACACGAAACACAATAATGTTATACTGCACTTATAATACGTATAATACACAGTGCTGGCGAGGAGTAGGAGGGACCCGGTGGTTATGAAAAGTTTATAGACGTACCTATACGATAACCATATTAAATCACGTCCACATATATGTAGGTAAATGTGTATGCTGTGAGATGGTGGCGAGACACGAACCGGTCACAGTACACAATAGTATAATATTATTGTGACCAACGACCATATCAAAAACTATTATCAGCTGACGGTTGATAATAGACGGGTATACAATCTGAAAATCTTGGTTTGTCAAGAAAATATAATAGCAAAAATTGTTTAAGTATTTTTACTGTTTTTTACGACAAAAAACACATGGGCTTAAATTTTTTTTTTAAATTAAAAAAATCGCGCATTGTAGGGCTTATGAAGAAATATTTTTGATTCGCTATTGCTTACGTTTTTTATAAAAAAATGTATACGTACCCTACTTTTATTAAACAAATACAATGATTTTATTTTAAAATAATTAAATTATCAAAAAAAGGTGTTTAAAATATTTTAACAGATTCATTTATCTCTAACTAAATAATTAGTATTACAAGCTACATTATGTACTGGATTGGTTCTAGAGGAACTAGCTCCGTGGTCCCTCAACAAAAGCTATGAAGGCTGATGATTTCACTTAATTTTTAAAAAACCTTCCATCGACACACGCACTAAGTAAAAACATTGTCACTTTATTATTTCTAACCAGACTTAGAAGATAATAGTTTAAATCTATTTAACACGTGGATTAAGCGAAGTACCCTTTTTAGCTACATACGATTATCCCAACTACAATGTCCTTAAAAAAAAAATGCCCTGAAATAGAAATAATAATAAGTATTGGAAATGGAAATATTATTCCGCCTTTGCGATCTCGTAAACATCGCAGATCTATGCGATGTGATGCTGAATAACAGAAGACAATTGTATTCGTCAAATATGGAGTTCGAAAAATCTAACACTCCCCGACCCCCACCCACTAATCAGCTCATTGCATAAACATCTTTTTTCATAATTTATTTATGTTTCACTAAATATTAATGAGGTTTATTTTATTTTTTTGTGTTTCAGGCTATGGAAATCAACGACTGAATAAGCAATTTTTAAAAACAGTAATTTTATTCGGTGACCTCTCAAACGTTCCTGCTGACCGCCCAACGCAACTATCGAAGTGGTCCGCGGACATATGTTTCAATAAATTGATACTACACCTACTTACCCAAAAACCTACGACGTGCATAAGATATTATTATTATTATTGTAAATCAGTTGACGGGGAAAAAAAAGTGTTGGAAAAACATAGATATTATGATCTAGTACACCACAGAAAAAGTCCAGATATTGATATAGTATTACAATTTTATATTAGAATTCATGTGAAAAAATGTATTTATCATTATTATTTTTTTTTTTTTATTTAGATATTTATCAAACGGTCGGCATGTATTTATTAGTAGACCGATTTAAAAACGTATAATGTGTACAGTAACAATGTTTGAACAATTTGTGTGCGATTTATTACAATTTCGAGATAAATAAGTTTGTGTAATTAAAAGAGAACAAATGAAAAACATTAATCAAAACGTGTGCCCACACACGATTTAGATGTTTATTTTTAAATATAAAATAAAAAATTAGTTCCTTTTGTATTAATTTGTTACATTTGCCTACTATATTATGTTAAATACGAATAAATTAACCTACACTAGTTTTGTTAGCCATATTATAATGTATAATGTATATTATGTAATGCAGTTTTTAGTGTGTCTATGTATATAATAATAAATACATTCGATTTATTAGTTAGATAAAACAACAAAACAAAAAATCATGTGTATTGATTTATATTTTTTATTTTCGAGTTTGGTAAGACTTGTGTCGACTGATTGTCGACGACCAACGATTGGGAAACAAGTTTTTGCACGTTTACATTCGGTTTAACTTCAATTCAAAACAGAACTGTTGCAACTGCACAATCGGTATGAAAAAATAAATAGTCCATCACGGTGCAGTGCAATGGTGGTATTTAGAGAGACGTCGTTAAATACCGGTATATAATTATAGCTGGTATGCATATTATAACTTATGCATTATTCAAAATTATTGTTGAAGAGCATACACTTATACTTAGTATAGGTTGATGTTTATAGGTGCGGAAGTCCACGTCCACATATAAATCTTATATTGAAACGATAACTATGACTGCTAGGACGCTAGGTAACTCGAAGGTAAATGTAAACGGTGTAAATACAATAAAAAAAAAAGCGGGTAAGTGGGTATCGCTCTGCTGTACATTGGTGATGGGGTGGACCTCTGTCTAGGTTAGGTTAAATTTGAATGCAATGATAGGTATCATTGTATACAAAAAACGATTCTGAACGGAGACGGTTTATCTGTCTAGGATATAAAAAATCTTAGATATAAAAGGAAACTTTATGAATTTCTAGTTGAAAATAATTTTCGAATTTTTGTGACTTTTACGTATTTTGTCAAAATTTAAGCTTTGAATGCTTTTAAAAAAAAAATATGCATAATATATATTTCTTTTATTTTTCAACTGCTATTGTAAAAATAAGAAAGGATCCTTGTCTTTAATTTTCAAATCTTAGATCTAAAAAGAAAAACTTTTATGAATTTATATCTAAGATAATTTGAAAATTGCCGTAATTTTTACGTATTAAGTCAATATTTGAACATGAAATGCTAATAAAAAAAAATCGTGCCTATGTATTATTAAAAATTTTTAATTACTATAAGAATAACTTATGAGGAACTTTTTATTAAATTTTCAAGTATTTTGATAGGGCCAAAAAATTTTATCGACACTTCAAAAAAAATTTTTCAGAAAAATTGAAAGTTTCAGTTGTCTATAAATACCTCAAAAAAAGTCAAAATATTTTGAAAATTAAATCATGTAAAGAAAACGCAAATCTAAATAACTGATAAAATTTTCAAGTATCTATGACTTATACTTTTTGAATTATAACAAATATTTAAAATCGTTTCAGGATAAATTGTTATCGTTACGCTATTTCGTAAAAATTTAAAATTCAAACGCACTTAAAATTTTTCTTATAATGATGCTTCGAGTTTCCTCTATAGCTACTTGAAGGAAAACTTATATTTGTAATCCTTAGTTATAAACGCAAAATTTTTTATGATTTTTCAACTTAAAAATAATTTGCAAATATTTATGGTTTTGACGAATTTTTGCCAATATTTGAATTTCAAATGCTAATAAAAAAAAATTATGCCTATGTATTCTTATAATTTTTTAATCACTATAAGAATAACTTATGAGAAACTTTGTATTCAATTTTCAAGTATTTTGATTGGACCAAAACAATTTTATCGTGACTTCAAAAGAAATTTTTGAGAAAAATTGAAAATTTCAGTTGTCTATAAATACCTCAAAAAAGTCAAAATATTTTGAAAATTAAATCATGTAAAGAAAATACCAATCTGAATAACTGGTAAAATTTTCAAGTATATACGACTTATACTTTTGAATAATAACAAATGTTTAAAATCGTTTGAGGATAAATCGTTATCGTTACGTTATTCAAAAAATTTTATGATTTTTCAAATTCAAAATTACTTGTGAATTTTCGTATTTTCGACAGATTTCGTAAAATTTTGAACTATAAACGCTTATAAAAAAAAATTGTGACTAACGATTTTTAATTTTTTTTAGCTACAATAAGAACAACTCATAAAGGAACCTTGTTAAAATGTTCAAGTTTTTTTGGTCGTCCAACATTTTTTTACCGACACTTCAAAAAAAAATTCTCAAAAAAAATCGAAAATTTCAATGGTCTATAAATACCTAACTCAAAAAAAGTCAAAAATTTTTGAAAATTAAACTGTATAAGATAACACTAACATAAACATTTGGTGAAAATTTCAAGTACCTATTTACAGTGATTGTTTTTTTGAATTACAACCATTTAAAAAAATAGATTTGGTTGAAAACTGATTTTGCGTAAAAATTCCCGCTTTTCTGTCATTTTTTTTTTTGTTTTTCTCGATTTTTTTGAAAACTGTTGGAAAATGTTTACTTTTGACCTATATAATGCACCAAGGATATTTTATATTTTATATCACTTTTACATCGGAAACCACTCCCAAAGTTTGAAATCGAAGTATTATTTCGAATAATTATGCTGTACACAGACACAAAAAAAAAACACACATCATTGTGAAATGAATACATTCATCACTTCGTTCAGAATCTAAAATATTAAAAAAATAGTAAATCATGTTACTTTGAGGATAGAAAACATATTATATTTAAAAGAGCAAACATGAAATGTAATTGGTAACATAAAATACTTAAAACATGGATTTATCATTTTTTTTACTGTATTTGTCCATCGAAACGATCTAAGGTCGTCTTTGTAAATGTGTATCACAAGTGGCCAGTGGGTAGTAGGGAGATCATTTGACTTATTTATCTATGTATATATCACTACATACATGATACTACACCCTTCCTTTTCCAAGAGGAGACAAGTGCGGTCGTCGACCCCAATGCAATAGGACCTAGTTGGAAATCAGATGACGCAGTTGGACGACAGCACGAGAAATTAGTGATCGCATAAGATCACACAATTAGTTTGCACTGTTTGCTATGAATCGAACCATGGATAATTAACTAAACTAGGTATGATCATATATTTACCAATGTTGGTTAAATGAGCGCATTTATGGAAAAAAAACTATAATTTATATTTTCTACTACTGACGGTAGTAAATTATAGGTAGACGAATGATGTCATTAATATAATCTATAAGAATTCCTCCAGCTGTTGTCGTCGACATGCGTATCACGGAACTAAGGTTACAACTAGTTATTTAGCCATGAATCGAACTGAAGAACCCTGTGAGTCGCAATCAACTGATATACTCCAGCCCCATTACAACAATTTATGTTTATTGTATAGTTTTAAATGATTGTGATGTTGAATAATAATTGCAGGTAGGTTTATGATTGTTCTTAAATCAGTGCTCGAATTGGAAAAAGTTGGGTAGATGAACCAACGTTTAAAAAACTGAGTTTCGAGTAACTGCATGTATTGTGGTATCAATTGGAAATCAGCAAAAACGCATTTTCGAGGAAGTCAACTGTTAATCAACATTAAAAGGGTTAAGTTAGGTACATTACTTTGCTAAGAAATAATCGAGCACGAATGAAACGCTAAAAATACATACCCCAGAACGAAGGTCGTTTATCCATTTGTTTTTGCTTCTACACCATTATCACGCGGCAACCGTTCAGGACCGCATCAATGTCTCACTGAATTAGGAACCGGCAACCGACGGAGTGGGGATCTATCTGCTAGACAGACGTCCTTTCCGGGTGATAACGAACGGCCGTTGGCACAAAGCCGTGATCGTTGTCGTGAACCGGATATAGGCGTCCTGGAACTTAAGACATCTGGGTACCAACCACTTTGCCGTGGTCGGGCTCTAGGTAGGAGGCCGTAGTATGACGCTAATATCAGCGTACTTATTATTCTAGGAACCTACTTGGTCGTATGTTGCCTACCTAGAATCCATATTGAACAATACAGGCGGCAACGTACTGATGTTAACGCATGGTCAGCCTTGTGGTTCGACAGAGTATCGGAAAATTGCGGAGACGAGGTTACCAAACTCGTAGGTCGACAAAATTTAAAAATCCAAAATAGGGAGGGATTCCCGGCGACGTTTAGAAACCGTGGGCAGGCGTGCCTCGACGTGAGGCTGATCAACGTATTCAACAACTACCCGAGTACCGGAATGTTTCCAACCGGTTGGAAGGTCACGCGTGTAATCGTCATAAGAAAATCACCGGAAAAATACGTGCACTCAGTGCTCCTTGATATTAACAAGGCGGGGTACCCTCCGACGTATAGGAACAGAGGGTCGGCCTGCCTGAACGTGACGCTGACGCGTAACAACGTCAGGGTTGCGGACTGGTCGGCCACCCACGACCTTACGTCGAGCGATCACGCGCTGATCAGCTTTAACATAATAACGAGGGCAGACGTGCGCGTCGAGACCCAGGATATGGCAAGGAAATATAATTGCACCAAAACGAACTGGACTGAGTTCCGGAAGTTCCTGAGGGAATGCAGAGACGCGAAATCGCGAAGTCTCGAGTCGCCAGACGTTGAAACTTGCACGGCAGCACTCGCCGAAGTGCTGGAAATGGCCTGTGAGGTCAACATGACCAAGAGGACCCAGGCCAGACGGAGACCTCCCCCGTGGTGGAATGAAGCGCTGGAAAGCGAATTGAGTGCACTCGGCCGCTGGAAGGTAAAGCTTAGGAACGCAAAAACCGCGTTCAGAAGACGGGCTATCCGTACTGTCTACAGGGGACGTAAGCGCACGTTCAAGAGGCATTGCTTCAGAGCGAGGAGAAGCGCTTGGCGAAAATTCGTCACGGACGCGGGAGATAGCGACCCGTGGGGACACGTCTTCAAATGGCTGAAAACCGGAGGAACTAAGCCTTCGGAAGACCTTCCGGCCTCGATCCGTAAGCTGGACGGATCGTACACGTTAACTCTCAAGGGGACAGGCGATGCACTCATGGATGCCTTAGTTCCAGGTGATACGGAAGTAGGCGAGAACCTGGAACAAAAAGAAACCCGGGAAAGAGCGGGGGTCGGCCTGGGAACATTTCGACCGGAACAAGTAGAGTCGGGACCGATTGACCCTTGCGATGTGGAGGAGGTCAAGGGAGCCATCTGGAGAATGGCTCCGAACAAGGCACCAGGCTTGGACGGCATAACGGCGAAAATACTGAGACAGGCGTGGCCAGTGATAGGCAAGGACATAACATGGGCCTTCAACTGCTGTCTTAGGACAAAGCGATTCCCGAAATCGTGGAAGATTGCACGTCTAGTAGTGTTCAGGAAAGCCCCGGGTAAGGACCCGGCGGAGCCGAAGTCGTACCGACCTATTAGCTTGCTGCCGGTGATCTCGAAAGCGCTTGAGCATATTATAGTAGAGAGAATCCGCAAAGATACGGATCCCCGCATGTCGAAAAGACAATTCGGGTTCACGAAAGGCCTCTCCACGATCGACGCGATCAATCACGTACTCAGCTAGACCGAAAACAGGACAGAGAAATACGTGCATGCCGTATTCCTGGACATATCGGGCGCGTTCGACTGCCTCTGGTGGCCCCAGCTCATACTTGATATGCAACCGGCAGGCTGCAGCAGCGGGCTCATCGAACTGACAAAGAGTTATCTCGACGGCCGTCGGGCCAGCATGAGGATCGGCGGCGTCGACATAACGAGGACCCTGACTAAGGGCACGCCGCAAGGATCGAGCTACGGCCCGGACTTGTGGCGATACGCGATGAATCCGTTGCTAACGCAGGAACTGCCTGAGGGAACAGAAATTGTCGCGTATGCAGACGACATCGCGATCCTAGTCTCCGGTAAACACCGACCGGAAGTCACTGGCAGAACAAATGCGTTACTCGAGAGAGCGTCGCAATGGGCGGAGCAGCGAAAACTCACCTTTTCCGCGGCCAAGTTTCAGACGCTATGGCTTAAAAACTCGCTTTCGAAGCCGCTGGAACTCCGACTGGGCGGAGTAAAGATAAGATCGACCGCCAAGGCGAAATACCTTGGGGTCACATTCGACCAAAAACAGGACTTCAGCCTTCACCTAGCGGAGAAGGCGGAAGCGACGAAAAGCCTGTTCAGCAGACTGCACGGAGTCGCCAAGACCCGATGGGGACTTAAGAGCAACGTGGCACTACGGATCTACAAATCGGTGTTCGTACCCCAGATGGGGTACGCGGCATCGATTTGGGCGGAGAAGTGCATGGCTTCAGGACACAGGAGAGCGAGGGCAAATATGGCGCAGAGACAACTGTTATTAGCGAAAACGGGGGCGTATAAAACGACGTCCACGGTGGCGTTGCAGGTCCTAGCGGGAGTGCCCCCGCTGGACCTCGAGCTAAAGAAACTGGCTAGAATTGAAAGGGACAGGGCCGCGGTGAGGCGAGGCGCGATGACGGCCTTTGAGGCAGCGAATAGAGCGGAAAGATATACCGCTGAAACCATCCTCCTTTGGCAGCAACAGTGGGTCGCCTCTAGTAAGGGAAGGTGGACTGAGAGATGGTTCCCGGACGTCCGGACGCGGCTGGACCGTGGGTGGTTTATCCCAGACCATTTCACGTCTCAGTTGGTGTCGGGGCACGGGGACTTCAATCATTCACTCCACCGTTTCAACCTTACTGGCGATGCAGCTTGCCGTTGCGGGTTCCCGGCAGGAACCGCCGAGCATCTGCTGTTTGAATGCCCACTTGCTGACCGAGAAAGAGATCAACTCATAGCTGCGGCGCAAGCGACCGGTGCGGACTGGCCGTGCAGCTTAGAGCACATGACCGAATCTGAGGTCATGTTCCGGGCGCTTCAAAGATTCGCACATGAATCGTTCGAGAAGCGCACTGATGAAGGGCTGGCTCGTTAGGCGTGTTTCGGCGTTAATGTAAGATTCCGACACGGAATCCTGGGAAAGCCAGGATCGAGGGTAAAGAGGGATAACCCCTTCCTAATCCGCACGAGGAAAACCAGACCCGAGTAGGAATAGGGGCACAACTGAAAAGAAATGCCCGCAGATCTGCGACATACCGATGGGGAAATTGGGCGAGTGGAGACGGAAGGATCGGGAGAAAGTAACCACGCGTAGGTACCTCACGCCAGCCTATGCGTGGAACTCCGATTACATGCCGGCTATCGCTCGTCCGACTCCGATCGAGAGTCCGACTAATTGAACCCAGACCGTTCAGGACGCCTAGTGCACGGAGAAGACCGGCTCGGGGTCATCGCCGCTAGTAAGCACCGCCGAGAAATCGGTGCGGGAACGGAAACCCGCGACAAAAACCGTACCGCTCCAACAAGGGTTACGCCGCGGCGGACTAAAACTCCGTCCCCGACGATAATGCCAGCGGAAAAACGGTCGTTGTGGGCACCGGGAAGAATGGCTTCGGAAATCCCATTCCACGGGAACCAGAAATACGCCCCGCCGCGAAGACCGACAATGCCTCGCGGCCCGGAAGGAAAGCGGTGTTCTGGTTAGCAGTGGTGCGCGTGCCCGACGGGCCGCACGCGTGCGCCGGCCAAGCCCCGCGCCCGCGCCCGACTCGTCGCACACCCGCTCCTATGTGGACGGCCTCGTGGAGACTGTGGGAGTAACGTATTAGTAGAAGGGGAGAAATTTGTCCGGAGGTAAGATACCGGCGGTCGCCGACACGGGACTCGAGACCCAACGATCGATCTCAGAAAGAGAGCCGCCGGCGGGTAGCGTGATTGCCGCCCGGGTGCCAGCGCATAAAAACTCGCTGGAGGGATGAGCACGTGTCAACAAGGCGAGGAGAGAGTTCGCCCGCGTAAGATGGATAAGGGTTTGAGACACAGCCACCGGGGCCAGAGCCTCGTTTCTCCCCGTCACATAGTAGGTTATATCTGCTCCTTGATATTTCGGGCGCCTTCGACTGCTTACGGCGAGTCCAACTGATTTTGGATATGCGGGTAATCTAACTTCCGGGACAGGCTCATTGATCACACAAAAAGCTACTTGGATGGTCGCTGAGCTGAAATGAGAATAGGCGATCAACAGATAACGAGGATTCTTACAAAAGGGAGCCCGCCGGTACCGGAGATAGTCACGTGAATTTTGACCAGAGCACGAAATTCAGCCTCCACCTGACAGAGAAGGCAACTAACACCAGAGCGTTATACAGCTCATTAGTTGGCGTGGCAAAGAATACGTCTTTGGGTATCAATTGGAAATCAGCAAAAACACAGTTTTTAGGTAGGTCAACTGTTGTTGTAAACTGAGGGTGACAATCACTATTGAAACTTTAATGGATTATTAATAATAAAATAAAATAAAAATTATTCAATATTAAAAAGGTTAATTGAGATACATATTACGTATATAATAACTAGAGCTGGGATTTTGATGCAAAGGCATCTTTTTTTCTGATGTTTTGAAACGTTGATCCGTAAGTATAAAATGTGTTTTGAGTGATACTGATTATTTTAAAGTATTTTTTGACAAAATTAATTTTATATGCATTTTTGGACATTTTTTTTATGTTTTTAATGCATTTTCTTGGTTTTTAGAGCATTTTTCATCATTTCTTCATAAAATGAACAAAAATTGTTGCGATTCATAAAAAACTTTCGGCAAACTGCTGACGGTACGAATAATAAATTATATATAGTATCATATATTCATATATTTCATCATAGCTAGGGTTTTTCCCGAAAATTATCACCGTTATATTATACCTATTATGAATTATTATTTTTATAACACCATACATACATACATTGGTATAAGTTAAAATTTTTTTTTAAATTATTATATTAGAATGAATGATTAAGAAAACAGAAGCATAAAAAAACTAAAGAAGTAACAACGTACAATAAACAAAAAAAAATACATTACTGTAGTATAATTTAAATTTTTTTTCTATTTTTTAACCTATAATAAATATAATTTAAATGCATTTTTTTAGTGAATTTCGAAATTTTTTAGGGCATTAAAATCCCAGCCCTAATAATAACATTACTTTACTTAGTAATAATCGGGTACCAGTGGTATAGATTGTCCATCTTTTAACTAGTGGCACTCCGTATCAACTGGAACTCAACGAAAATGCATTTTCGAGGAGATCGACTGTTATTGTACACCAAGGTTGAAAATCGTAAATAATAAAAAGTATTATCAATAGCTTGATAGATATACAGCACAACTTGGTAAGAAAATACTAAAAAATACATTTTAATTTAAGTTTGAATTATCTTACCTATCGGCTCCTTGTGGAATCTGGGCATTGCTTAATGGTTCTCAAAAAACAAATATTGTGTGACTTGTGTTGTTCTAACCAACCACCCAATACCCACTAAGTAACAAACTAATAATCTTAGTAGTTGAAGTTTTAATTGTAGTAAAAAGAAAAAAGAAAACTGACATTACAGGAATTAGTCGATATGGATTATTTAACTGTGAATTATGTAACTAATTAATTGTAGATAAATTGTGCAGTTGTAGTAAGCATCTTATTTACAATTCATAACACGATAATTCGATTCACAAACATCCAAAATGAAATTCTAAACATTCACAATTCAAATTATCTACTTAATTGTATATTTGTTTCAGCTGCCAACAACTATATATACAAAACAAAACCCAACAATTCAATCAGATAATTTAACAGAGAGACTATCTTCAAAAATCTTCAAAGCAAAATCCTTTTCATTCAAAATTTCTTACATATTCTTCTTCAAACTCATTTTCCCAACATTTCATTCCATACAATACACAACATGTACATTGTACATAGCACAAGTACAGATTTATGAATACAATTTACGATATTTATTTAATGTATTACCGAAACAGAAAATGTACTCTTATTTACCACTGAAATTTAGAAATTAAATTAAATAAACATAACTTCAGTATAATGTTTTAAAACATCAAGACTTTAAGGAGTACTTATAACCTCAAATTAATTTTTAGCGATATGTTTATTGATGGAAAACCATACTTCAATTTAAAAAAAGTCGTGGATGTCGCTCTGCTGTTCTGTAGGTTACAAGTGGGTTACTGTAATGGATAGAATTAAATTTGAATAAAATGATATCATATCTTTGTATACGAAAAACGAGTTCCGCAGTATTTTCTCTTAAATTTAATTAATTTTCTTTCATCGGCGTAAACTAGAATTACTCTCCAATTGTATTTATTTTCCGTTGGTGATTTTTAAGACATAGGTATAAAAGGTATAAAAGGTATGAACGTTCCGGTTAAGAGATGAAAGTAATACTTTGTCTAAGGTAAGTGTAATATATTATGCGTTGTGGCGTTGAATAATGTCATAATTAGGGCCCGGAAGTTCATGCATTTGCATGTTTTTAATGAGTGCATCAAAAAGTTGCTGGATGAGCTACAAATTTGAATCACAACCTGATGAGTTCAAAAATGAAATTTTAGTTTGCATATTTTCGCATATTTTGAGGTTTTTTACATAATATGCATATTTTAAAAAAAAATTGCATTTTATTGCATTTTACCTTTGATATTTTTTTTTTCATTAATATTTTATAGAAATTTCGGACTTTGAGTATAAAAACCTATTTAAAATTATACAGGTCGTACTTTAATTTAATATTATGTAATTACTAGGGCCCGGAAGTTCATGCGATAATTCATGATAGGCGATAACGATAAGCCAGTACTTAGCCTATACTTCAAGCTAAATTGAATTGAAACGATAATCGACAATTGTTATATTCTCAAATATCAAGTATTAATAAAATGGTTTAATGACTGTCGCGATTATCATGATAGCACGATACAAGAACGTATTATAGTGAGAGTCCGAGCACAAGGTTTAGTCCGTTAGTCGTGTGCGATCGTCCTATAGTGTTGTTTTTGTTTTACATCAGTTTCCATTAATTTTAAAATGCCAAAAGTCGGAACGAATCGAATTTGTAGTTATGTGGCCGAGTTTGGTGAAAATATATTTGCATCCGATGGAGGTGTTTTATTTTGTAAAATGTGCGAAATAAAGGTGAACAGTGACAAACGTTTTTGCGTAACTCAGCATATAAAAACTGAGAAACATGCTCGAGCTGTTAATCGCAAAGCTAAAAAAAATAGTTCAACGCAACCGCTTATTACGACACCATCATCACGAAAATCTGATTTTAACAAAGATTTATGCAAAGCATTGTTAAAATCAAATATTCCGTTGGAAAAACTAAGCAACACACATTTTCGATCATTTCTAGAAAAATATGTGGATAAGGACATTCCTTCCGTATCTACGCTAAGAAAAACCTACGTCGAAGATTGCTACCAAGAAACGATGGACGAGATAAGAAATGAGGTGAAAAATAAAAAGATTTGGGTGTCGATTGATGAGACGACAGATTCAGAAGGGCGATATGTTGCGAATGTTATAATTGGCACGTTACCAGTAGATGAACCTGGTAAACATTTTTTACTTGCCTCTGAAGTTCTGGAAAAAGCAAACCATACAACAATTAGTAAGCTTTTTGACAAAGCACTTTTTTCATTATGGCCGAAAGGAATACAACATGACGACGTTATTTTGTTTGTTAGCGATGCAGCACCGTATATGGTGAAAGCTGCAAAATCCATACAGGCCTTTTACTCCAAAATGATACATGTAACCTGTCTGGCCCACGGTCTTCACCGAGTATGTGAGAAAATTCGAGCAGAATTCCCTAAAGTCGATGAACTTATATCCAACATGAAAAAAGTATTTTTGAAAGCACCAGCTCGCATCGAATTATTTCGACGAGAAGCCGCTGATACGCCATTGCCACCTTCACCAATTATAACGCGCTGGGGTACCTGGTTGAAAGCGGCTATGTATTATTGTGAGCATTTTAAAACTATAAAAAAAGTTGTTAATATGCTTGATGCTGATGATGCCGTGGCAATTGAAAAAGTAAAACAAATAATATGTGATAAAAATGTTCAATCAAATTTAATTTTTATTCACACAAATTATGGTTTCTTAATATCAGCCATTAACAGTTTAGAAACTCGAGGAACACCCTTAGTTGAAGAAATTCAAATTGTAAATAATGTCATAAAAAAATTAAAAGAAATTAAAGTTCCAAAAGGCGTTATAATTTACAATAAATTGGAACAAGTTATTGAGAAAAACGAGGGGTTTAAGATACTGTCAACAATTTCAAAAGTCATGTCAGGAGAAGAAACAACAACAGATGGCCTTCCAGAGGATCTTCAAATTTCAGATTTCATACATTTCAAGTATGCTCCAATTTCTTCTGTTGATGTAGAACGGAGCTTTTCTCTTTACAAAAATATGTTGGCTGATAATCGCCGTTCATTTGTATTTGAAAACCTGTCAAAGTCACTGGTTGTAAATTGTAATTCCTAAAGTAAATATAACATAATATATACCATATTAATTAATAAATAAATTGTGCTTGTTTTTTCCCATATTTTAATTATTTTTTTTTTTACCAAAAACGAAAATAACTTGATGTTTTTTTTTTTTTTAAATGCATATTTAGCGCATATTTTATTGATCTTGAGCGCATATTTGCATGCATATTTTGATAGTTTTTTGTGCATGAACTTCCGGGCCCTAGTCATAATATTTGCTAGTTACATTTCATTTTAGGCATCAAATATTTTTAGACGGATTTGTTTTAAATTAAAAAAACGAAAGTACAATAATTCATAACATGAACGGCACACATTTATGTTGACTATTAGTTGTATCAATAAACTGTTATGTTTGTCATTATGTTATTTAATATAGTTAAGATCTTAGCGGCAGTATCAAGTTAACAAGGTACGCATCAAATACTCGGAACATAAAATTTAACAAAAAAAAAAAAAAACGTTAATTATAATTTTAAACTACTAATATTAAATGTATTATTGAGGTAGCTATTTCAGATAGCGATTGACAGTCTTACATTCAAATTGAAAAAATTCTTACAGCGTATGGGTGGAAAATGAAAACCACGGATCCATTATATTTCTATAAAAGTTGCATATGAGTAAATTACTAGTAATTAATTTAAAATTGTGTGTTTATTTAGAGTAGGAAAACTCATGTTAAATAATAATTTAATTTATTAAAATATGAAATTTATTGATATGAAAAAACAGAGACATTACATTACGATTTTGTTATGTTTATGTTAGATATAAAAATCTAGTCCTAGGGAGAAATTTCGGACTGGTTACCCTTCATTTAAGTTTCCACCATAGTCGAATAGTTGTTAAAGACAGCCTTATATCACAATAAGATAATCATTAAAAATATTTTAACTTATTATTACAATTTTTTTTTAAGTAAGGGTATTAATAATCATGATATTTCGTGGCACACCGGTTGGGAAACGCTGAATTATAGTGTTGGTACTTTATCATAATATTCTAATAGCCTATGCCAATGCATCTGTGGAGCATTGACATAAAAGAAAATCGAATATTTGAAGAAAGTGAAAGTAAGTAGGTGTTATCGATTGACTGAGATAAATGAGATAGATCGACTTTGTTACCTATAAATACCACAATTTAAATCATGATTATAAATATAAAAGGTGTAGTTGTATACTTTAAATAACATTTTATCGATTTAAAAACGTCTTGAATGCACTGAACAAATTTAATCTTATGGCATGTTAAAATAAGCTTTATTAACTGCGTCCACATAATAGTAATAGTCGACCACTTTGGGAGCGATGTTTATGTTTTTTATGACATCAACAAAACAGTGATACTGAAAGACAGAATACCTACGTACCTTCAAAAATTAGAAAATAATATTCTCATAACAACCTAAGCAAGTAAGTACATCCACAAGGCACAGTAAATTTTGGTTGTTCATATATAATTAGTACCCCAATTTATTAGATTTCTATGGCACAATCCCGTAGGATTGTAAATGAATAGTAAATTGTTTTGTTATCAACGAGCTAGCGTTAAATGAATAGAACGTAATTCGATTTTAGAATATACCTATTTTTATGATAATATGAGATAAAATTGCAATATTACTCGTTTACTTACACATTATTGAAGTGGACGTTTATATACTTTTGTATTTTTATACGGTTTGTTAAAAAAATATATATAAAAAATACCAGAATTCACAAATTATTTAAAGTTAGAAATTGAATAAAAAAATTGAAAATGTAGGTATTACAAGATCCACATGAATTTGTCTACTATCAAAAAAATAAAAATAAAAAATATCCACCAGAAATTCTATATTTTTAAGAGCATTTAAATTATAAAGTATTGTATATTCAATTGGTTTCTATCGTGGAATGATTTTCTTATTTTGTTGTAATTCAAAAACAGGCATTGGTAAAGTGTGTGATCTACTATTAATAGGTAATGTTAATGTATAATATGCCTTTTGTGACTAAAACAGAGTGATATACAATAAAGTCAATTGCAAAAAAACGATTAGAGAAATAAATTTTTAAAATAAAATCTGAAAATTCCGTGAGCCTCGCAAATTGGGCTAACACGCAAATATTAAAAAGTTTATGGTCAATATTAAAATCTAAAATATTTTTTAAAAAATGCTTGGGGCTAATGAAAATCTATTACCACGCTATTTAATTAAATGTTAGTACCACTCAATAAAGTGGAAGATATAAAAAAGTTTATGTTTCATACAAATTTTGGCTAATACTATTAGTATTATTTGTTTTGTAGACACAAAGAACCTTAAATTTATAAAATAGAGTTTTTTTTTCAATTTCATTACATTTTTATTAGATAATATTAGGTACCTACATATTTAAATTTATTAAAAATAAATAATCGTAGGTTCGTAGAAACTTTAAATTTACCTATATACCAGTAACTGCAGTAACTGCAGGTCGAGTGCTGATCTAAGTAACATGGCTACTAAATCAAATGTGACCACAAAAACGCCAGTCATGATGTTGAACAACTTGAGAAAAGTAAAGTGATAAAAGGTAAAAATTATATTTTTCACAATTCCATAATCCATACATAACCAATCTTAATCCTCTTATACTTTTTTAATGCTATAAAAAATAATTAATTTTTCTAGTCTGCTTATTTGTTAGAGAATTTGTCTATAATAATAAATATAATAATAATGATAATAGGTAACAACAATTTGGGAAATCAATAAAATAATATTACGTATAGGTATTTTAACAGTCGGTCAAATGTGTATAAGTAAATTTATTAACCCAAGATATCAAAATAATTATAATAATATAAATTTTCGTAATCCCCACAATTCGAATCAAGGCGATTTCAACGAATTTAAAATGATATTTCGAATAAAAAACAATTTAACAATCAAAAAACCGACGTGGATAGGCCACCTCATGACAATTTAAAAAAAAATCCTATCTCTGATACACAAAAAATTTTAAATAAAATAAATGACGAACGTATTTCTAGTTGTACTGAAAATGTTGACGAAATACCTATTCCAGGTGTTAGGCTTGAAGTAATTAGATGTGTAAATAATATAGAAATCTCTTTCATATTAGATTCTGGTGCAACGATTTCTGTAATTAATAGTGAACAAATGATTAAATCAAATAATTCCTTAATCGAAACCAAAAATATTAAAGTTCATACAGCTAATGGCTCAATTTTAAAAGTGGTAGGTAAAATGAAAATTTATATTTAAAAATTTGATTTTTCCAACACAATACATAGGCACAATTTTTTTATTATAAGCATTTTAAGTTCAAATTTTGACTAAATACGTAAAAATTACGGCAATGTTCAATTCTAAGATTTGAAAATTTATAACAAGGGTCCTAACATATTTTTACAATAGCAGTTGAAAAATAAAAGAATTAGATAGTCAATTTTTTTTTAAGCATTCAAAGTTTGAGTTTTGACAACATACATAAAAATCACGAAAACAAGAAAATTCGCAAATTATTTTAAAATAGAAATTATTAAAAAATTGTCTTTTTAAATCTAAGATTTGAAAATTTTTAATAATCTATAATATATCCTAGACATATAAACCGTCTTCGCTCAGAATCGTTTTTCGTATACAATGATATAATATCATTGGATTCATATTGAATTCCATCCATTACAGTAACCCACTTATAACCTACTGTACAGCAGAGCGACATCCACGACTTACCCGTTTTAGTTTATTCTGGACTTCTAATGAGAAAAAGCTTCACTTATATCTAAATACTTAACTGTTTCAATATATGATAAACATTCGTTTGGTTTTAAACAACAGACATCAATCGACTTATCTAAATTTAAAATTAACCAAGTACCTACGTTGAGATATATGAATATGGTTTGATTATTACCAATTCTTTCAAAATAATATTTAAACATTTGCTAAAAATAAGTTTTTGTAATTATATTATTTTTTAAATTATTTAAATTTTTTTTTTTTTTGCAAATAATAAATAATATAGGTTGAAATTTAAATATTATTAGTAAATAAACAAAGAGAAACTATTTCCTGACACTAAAATCAATATTGTTGTGCTAGTAATTATGAACGATTTGGGGGACTAAATTCCCCGGCGCCTCCACTTTAATCTCTACTGCAACCATGCACTCCGAGGACGAATTGCATGACACTAGCCGCACGGTTACCAATTACATTGTGTTCCGCAAGGATAGACTTGTCCTCAGCACATGCCATAACAGAGATCGAGTATATGATGGCGAACATGCTCAACTCACCTGCACTAAAACACAAGCAAGAGACTCTTCCTTGCTTATCTGGATAAGGAGGGTCTATCTGTCACTCACCCGAATATATATTTAACTCATGGAGCATGCAGCGCCAAACACAACGTGAACGAGTACAACTTCCTCATCAGGGCACCAAGCTGCCTAGTATGACTGAACGCACATGGAGGCCCCCTCAGCTGATGCTCCCACAACACTCTCGATCCTACAGATCCAGATCTATGATAGGAAGACACAGATGGATGACCTGTTTGATATGATAACATCCAACACAAGATTTAGCGTCAGTTGGAGGGTGCGGAACATCCGAGGGGTGGCATACGGCAACCTGCACCAAGTTCACCACGCTCAGGATCGAGCGTTTGCCATAACCCACGCCTACCTGGCGGATGTGCGAGATATGATAGCAGCTTGGTTTGATACACTGCTTTACTCGTAATTGGCAAACGAAGAGTATCATGGCCTGGCCCTGTATGACGACGTGGAGCTGTGTGTGAGCTACGTTGTGTCGTATGCGTCCTAATACCCAGTGGATGTGTACACTGTCATGAAAATGTGGCCGTCACTATGCATAGGGGCGATTCTACGGGACAATGAGGATTACACGGTATTCCTTGAGGCACTCCAGACATCCTAAACCCTGCTCATCCACTGGATGTTGCGTGAAGTGAAGGACCCTATCCGTGTTCATCTGTGCCTGGAGATGAGCGGATTCTGGAAGATATTCGGTCACCCAATAATTGACATGGAAGCTAGCATAATATCTTGGATCGAGAAAGGCACCATACTCAAACTTAATAAAAAAGAGATGGGGGAAGCGTTGTAGCGACATGCTTAAGCACATAGGCGTAACTTGGCGGGGGCGAATGGGGGCAATTGCCCCTACAGCCTAAAATTGGTGGGGGCATTGCCCCTACAAACTGAACTATAATATTAGTTAATTTCAGGCTGTTCTGAGGCCTATAATAAATAATAATACCTAAAATGACGTATTTAATAGTAGCTGGTATGTAAAGGTTCTTTGGCTACAATCACATATACTATATAATAATATAGTCTATAATAGTTTAGTGGTATATACTTAATATGTGGTTACACTATGATGTTCACTATCTTATCAGATATTCACATTATCATTGCACATTTGCACATGTCATAGAGTAATATTACGGGATGGGTGCAGTTAGACCCCTGTGATAAGAGTTGGACCCCTTGATAAGAAATTATAGCTGATAATCTTAATCAAGAGTTCGAACTCTAACCTCAAATAAAAAAATACAAATTAATACCAACCATCAGGCCTTGTAAATATTTCAGTACGATTTTTGAGTATATGAATTTCTCACCCTGGTTCAAGTCGTTCAAGACCAGATACATTATTTATCCGTCGGCCGAAATTTTTGAATGACCGTTAATTATTAATTAACGGTAAATGGTTACTCATTTTACGTTTGCCGCTACTGGTCGATGGCTGGCCGTTGGCTTGACTGCTTGGTTCAGCATGTTAAACTGTTAACGTAAGTAAAACTTGTATTTTTTTAGTTTTTACTTTAATTATAGGTTCGTAGGAGAATTGTTTTTAATGTATCTATCTGAGAGTTCATATTAATTATCCATAGATGTTTCACTACATTTGAGTTTTTACCCATTGGCGCAACTATTGACCTAAATAACACGTTTTTGTAACACGAGTTTAACATTATAGCTCATATGTTATTACACTGACAAAGTTAATAATCTAATTATCATTATAATAATATAATACTTTAAAAGCTACAAATAACATACCTACATTTTATATTATGTACTATTTTCCTTTTTTTATTGTGTTGTACATAGGTATCTAACACTCATTCTGTTTTTATGTTATTTGTAATATCCTTCTAAATAACTAAAATTAATAATTAATTTAACCGTTGCTGTAACATACATTCAACCAATTTTGAATGTGATGCATTCTTAAAAAACTGCCTTCGTGTGTTACTGACTTATTTGAATTGTACCTTACTATTTTTAATAATTTTGAAATAACTTGTTTAAGTTAGAAAAATCTTCTTTCAATAATAATGTTTTGTAAAAAACAAAATGATTCATAACAATAAAAATTTTTAATAGCTATTTGACAGACAGAAAAATTATTATTTAAAATAAATTTAAAGAATAAATGTGTCGGGTCAGCATTCACAAATTTAGATGTATACAATTATTGATTTCAAAACTAAATTGTATGAATAAAATTGTTAACACTTTTTTTTTAATTATTGTTTAGTGATTTTAATAGTTAATAAACTGATGAATTATTTATTAATAATCACTAACTTATGTAAACAACTATTTTTTTTTTTTTTAATGCCCTGGGGCTTTATTATTTAAACGACCCAAAAGTCTTTATAAATATGTTTTACAGTTATATATATTTTACATACCTACTAGTTATAAATTATATACAACTAATAACCAATTATTTTCAGATGTTAAATATTTTTAAACATAATAAAATCCAAAAAAATTGTACCCAAGTATGTGACATTTTTTCTTAGATTTATAATTGTATTGTATTTAATGTAGGTATTCTGTCATTGAGTTAGTTACTTATAATCAGTGCTCGAATTGGGAATTAATAAATAGAGGAGCTCAATCTAACAATTTAAAAACTGTGTTCCATGTGAAACATTATTTAATATAGTCTCGTGGGTGGCTTCTCCTCCCACAACTCCACCATCCATAAGTTATTAATACTACATTACAGCTTAGTTACATTATTTTAGCTTTATTATATTTAAAATATAAGATATTTGTAAGTGAATATGGATTTACATTTTATATTCACCTTCATTTTTAATATTATTATTATTTTCATTTTGGTACCATAAATAACTACATGATTAATTAGGAAATAACAAAATTATAATTATAAGTGATAATTTATTAATATTTGTGGTTCAGACACATGCCTATGTCAGTTTATTTTCAACACTAGTCCACAAATATTGATAATACAATTAAATTGTACATATTATAAAATTTTGTAGTCAACTAAACTAGGCAAAGAAAAAAACCTGATATAATAAATAATAATAATATATATAGTATAACAAACAACAAACTATAGTAATAAATCCAAAAATTACAGATTTTAAAATACCGAATGCTGCTTTCAAAAATCTTCCAAATGTATTTCATGCAGTAAAAACCATGGACCTTGTTGTGATAGTCATTGATGATGGCTGTTTTGATGTCACTCCTGGAATACTTAAACCTAACTTTTGTATTACACGGTTATACATATTTTGATGGATATTTGATGAGTTGTTCAAGCTTACTCATTCTGGAAAAAATAGGATTATTATAGGAAGACTAGTGTGAAACTTGGTCACTATTTTCAGATCATTGGAGGTTTTTTTAGACCCTTATTTTAAGTTAAAAATGTTGATATGTTCTCAGTCGTGAGTGTTAAACAATTGATCAATTCTTAAACATGTCTTACTAATTAATTAAAATAGTATTCAAACCCAATCATAATATTATGTCTTAAATTTAATTTTAAGATATGATAGCATGAAAATAATAACTGTATATTTAAAACAAAATAAAAATATTTCGAAAATTAAATCATGTAAAAAAAATGCCAATATAAATAACTTGTGAAATTTTCAAGTATCTACGACTTATACTTTTTGAATAATTACAAATATTTAAAATCGTTTGAGGATAAATCGTTATCGTTACATATCGTACACATCATTGTAAAATCAATACATTCATCACTTCGTTTAGAATCTAAAACTGACAAGGAATCAGAAAATAAAGTTTTCATTCTGTATTACTTTGTCTTAAATTAAATGTGTCATCACAATATTACAAAACTAAACTTATTCTCCATAATTTCACATTGTATTACCTTAAAAGGAAACAGGGTTACTGTTTTTTGTGGAATGAGACAGAAGGTGGATTAACAGCAAATGAATTTAGTTCAATAATTATATATTTCCTACAAAAATTTGTTATTGACACTACTAAAGCACATAATGTCAATATCATATTGTACAGTTGATGGTTGTACATACCAAAATCGAAATTCAACCTTGTCTAATGCTCTACTTAATCTGTCATTACTATCAAGTATCAGGCATTACAATCATTCAAAAATATTTATTGAGAGGACATATTCAAATAGAAGTTGATTCAAAGCCATTGAGAGAAAAATTAGAAACAAAAAAATCAGTGTACCTGCAGACTATGTCACAGCTTGTAAGACTGCATGTATCATAAAGTCCTATAATGTTGAGTACTTAAGTAATAGTTTTTTTTAAATATTTACTAAAATTATATTTTTTAAATCAATTCGTCTTGGAAACAAGAAAGGTGATCCAGTGGTCACTGAAATAAAAGCTTTAATATATGAAGCTAATAAAAAAGCAAGTTATAAACTAAGGTTTTCAGAAGCCTGGAGTAATCTTCTACTATCAAGGGATAGCACTAAACAAACTAAAATAAGCATTGAGACACTACCCCCTTTACACACTCATAGAATCAATATAAAAAAAAAAAATTTTGAACACTTACAGCAGTTATAAGTATCAATGGAGAAAGATTATCACTCCTTTTATGACAATTTGCCCAAAGAATAAATGTTTCGTTACTGAAAAATTCAGTTATGGTATTTTTAATATTTTAAAATATTATAACTATATTATACTATATTTTAATATTACTATGTCATAATAGCTACTATAGTTATAGGTTTATAATTTTACCAATTTGTTACTGAAAAAAAGAGTTATTTAATTCTCATTGTTATTACAAAGATATAATATTACCTTTAATTATTTTTATTGCTATTTAGTATTTTGTTACTGAAAAATAAAGTTATTTTATTCTTTAGGTAATAATCAAGACTTATCAACTTTTTATAAATCCATTTTAATATTTTATTATTATGTAGTATTTCATTTCTAAAAAATACAGATATTTTATTCTTAATGTTTTTGTTATTAATGTTATTCTCAATGTTACTGTCATAAAAATTATAAAAATTTGTTTTAATTGCTTTGTCATAGGTACTAAATTATACCATTTGTATATACCATTGGTATATAAAGGAGTACAAATGGACCCATATCAAATATTTATATTGATGTCATGTATAATGTATAAATTGAACATTAGCTAATTACAGTATCATACAATTTTAATTTTATTACCAAATTCAACACTAGATGGTGTTGAACAACTTCTTGTATAAAATTAGTAAAAAATTTAATTTATGTGCGTTTTATTTATCATGAATTGTATACTTTTGTGGAATTTTTTATGAAATTTACATACTGTATATTTTTAGAAATTAACCATTATGCCATCATTCGTCATATAACTAAAAATCATTTATAGAATCATTCCGTGCACATCATTACAGCTACAGATGTTCATAAAAACCAAATTAACATATAACATTGTAATTTCTGCTGGAATCTCATCCATTAGCGGTAAGTAATTTTGTACTTACACAATTAGTTTTTTTGGTTACATATTACGAAATTTTTTGAAATGGCCCAACGCTGAAATATCCAGCAGGGCCAAATGAAATGGGAGTTTTTTTATTTCCAAGTTGGTACACCTGTATTTTAGTTCGGCCCCGATTGATGCGTTTATTCCATGAGATTAATCTGGTATTCCATGAGATAAATCTTGGCTGTTATCTCGGGGGTCTAACTGCCCGATGCCCTAATATTACTCTATGGCACATGTAAGAATTTTAAAGCGATAACTGATAACGGTCGTATAGAATATGTCATAGGTTCGGTTCGGTTATTCGTATAGAATATATAGAACTATGATAGACGTTTTTACAACTTTTTTTTAACTTCTGAAATGAAAATGTGAAGAGGTTTGCAAAAATTGTTTTTGCCCCCACGTGAAAAGAGCCCAAGTTATGACTATGCTTAAGCACTCTGTGTCATAGATACTACGAGGAGCGTCATCGCTGGCCACCCTTGACGTTCTCTGGACGCGAGGTGCCCCATGTGAGGAGAGCTCACTGGGACGAGTCTCCACGTGATCCCTGGAGGTCCCGAGATTTTCGGCCAAGCCTTCGAATTTAACATGTATGTATGGACCCCTCTGATCTCTTATCTGACAGATCCATAATACGCTCTCGCTCTCACTGGGTGTACGAGTTTGACAATCAGTCGCACAGGACCCTGTACGGAAGATCAATGCAGCGGCCGGCGTTCGCGAGCATCATCATATCATACCTCAGCCAAGAGGAGGTGGACGTGTCAGGGATCATAGGAACGATCAACGCTGCGTTGACCACTAGGGATTGGAAAGTGATAGTGACTGTGGTAAAGAAGCGTGAGCACAAACGCTCGCTTTTGCCAAGAGGCAAAAGTAAGTTTTTAGAACTTAACTATATATAATGTTTTTAAAAAAATTACACATAACACATAGATTGGTTTAATTTTTTCTGAAATTATTTTATAAAAGTTGATAAATTTAATAACTGTTTTAGTGGGATTGTATTCTAATTTAACTCTCATCACATTTTCTATTTGCTCTGAGATTCTAAAATATAATATGCATGACATAAGCTTATAAAAAAGAGAGGAATTACAGTCCACAGTTTGGATGGCACTTATGGGTATATTTATATATTGTATAATTATGGTTATTAGTATAGTTTTTACATTTAATTAACCAAAATGTATTTAAAACAAATCTTAGACCATATTGGGAAGTAGGCACTTTACATGTTCAGAAACCTAGCATAAGTTGTAAATTATTTTGTCCTTTAAATTCAAACTAATACAATTACTATTTAATTATGTTTTAGGAAGCTAAATTGTTAGCACAAATTGTGCTTTCGTACATGGTTTGTTACGAATTTGCTTTAGCACGTCGTTCTAAAATTCGACCATAGGTTATACGCCAACTTTGTTCGTGCTTTCGTACGTTTTAATTGCAAATTTGACTAGATATCTGTCATACCGCCAACTTTGATCGTGCTAGCTATCGCACGTCATCCTAAAATTTTGACCATAGAACAAACCCATCAACTTCATTCGTTCTATCGCTAATGGTTTGTCTAAAATTTGAATAATTGTATCATCAATCTAACCGATTATATTAATGTGTTTGGTTGTTACTTTTTCAGTAATTAAAACGTTTTGTTTTAAACTTCTTACATTACGTGGTTTATCATAATTATTCTTTTTTTTTTTGTGCAAGTATTCATTTTAGGTTCATAACAATGATGAACAACGAGGAAATTATTGCTCTCCAAGATCATTTGGTGGACCACGACTACTGCCAGTTGCATATGAAGATGATCATATAGTGTGTGAAGAAGCAGAGGACTAAGAAGGAGTATCAGAAACATATACTTTGATTCCTGAAGTTCATAATAGATCGAGGATATATGTGAATAATTTGGGATTCAAGTATTACAAACGACAAGTTAGAGGACACCGCGTGTAAGTATAATTAGTTAACCCAATATAATTACATATCTATTTAGGTAATGATGATAATATTATGAAATATAATGTATTTATATCTTATAGGTATTTAGTATGAGAACGGCAGAAGAAATGGAACCAGTTCTGTCCTTCCACCGCAATAGTAAGTACAAATTTCAATGATAATAGAATACATCTAAGATTTTACCACGACCTCCAGCCTGGAGTGATTGACCTGAGTGTGCCGTTTTTGAGAGAAGCTATTGGTGAAAGAGGAATTGATCCAGCAGTGACTACATCGTTTATGAACTTTATACAACAATTAAATTATCTAGTGAGACGTATTCAAACTTACCTCTATACAGGGTGTCCCAAAGAGATGACATTCTGACAAATGAAATAACTTTTGTTCTAATCAATATTTTTTAAAAATTTCTTTTAAATATAATCCATAGACAATTGCGCTACATTTTTTATTTTTTAATACTGAAAATAAAAAACTTAAAAATTGATAAATTTTTTTTTCAAAATATTCAATATAGCCAATTTATAAATTTGATTTTCAGGAAAATGTATATGGTAAAAACACTTATTTAAGTAAAAAGGCTGATTTTTTACAATTTTTTTAAATATCAATATTTCCGTTAGGTAATTTATAGTTTATACAACACATAAGTATTAATAAATACAATAAAAAAAAAAATTAGATTTTAACATGCACTTATTTAAAAATGTTCTTATAAAATATTTTTAAAAAGCATTATTATTATTTGAAATTACAAGGTTTCTAACATAAACTAGATCGTAATTTACTTAACGAAAATATTAATATTTAAATAAATGGTAAAAAATCAGCCATTTGACTTAAATAAGTGTTTAAAATTTCTAAAAATCAGATTTACAAATTGGCTATATTGAATATTTCGAAAAAAAATTTATCAATTTTTAAGTTTTTTATTTTCAGTATTAAAAAATAAAAAATGTATTCTAAAAATGTAGCACAAGTGTCTATGAATTATATTTAAAAGACATTTTTTAAAAATATTGATTAGAACAAGTTATTTTATTTGTCAGATTGTCAGATCTCTGTGGGAGATCTCTTTGGGACATTCCTGTATATGCTAAATTATTTATTAACTTATTACTTTTAATTATTAGATAGTTAAACTTATAATAATAAACAATGTAAAATAATATATTTTTTAATTAGACTGTATTAGACTAAATTTGGAACTGAGGTTTTGATTTTGTTAGCCGTTTGGAAGCAGCTCCCAATTACACATTCATTCAGGCTCAAGAAAGAGTGAAAAATATGAGACGTCGAAGATTCCCACGACAGCCCCTTGACATTGGACAACTTGCAGCTCCGCTGAATGAAGACCGTAATGCCATTTTATGCTTCTACAATTTAAAATCCACTATCTAAGCAAATAAAATTGTTCGTTTTAAGTTTACGACTAATAAGTTAGTATTTAATTAATAATATACCTATACGGATCTTTTATTTTATTCAATTAAACATTAAAAATTATTGATAAAAAAAAATGCATATATTTATTACAAGAGAATCAAATAGTAAAATATTGCTATTAAAAGATTTAATTCACTTTTTAAATTAATTTTTATATGAATAACAGTCTACACTATAAATAAACACTGTTGATATATCTTATGTCAGTACATATAGTATAGCACCTTATGTATAATTTGTTTAATTTACATATGATTTATCATAGTACATTTTACTATACTATAAAATTAGAATTATTCAATATTTTAATATTATTGTAAGTATTAAATTTTATATCCAAAATATTTGTTGTGATAATTGTAACATAAGTAAAATTATTATTTTTATTACTGAAGTGCATATTGCATAATTAATTATTATTCAGTTACAACAAATTAAATTACCTATACTTGGATATTTATTTGGAGTTGTGACTACTTTTCTTAAAACCTCTTAATTACTAATAATATTGCATAATGTATTGTATTAGATTTTTAAATTGACGGTAGTACATTTTTAGCCAGACGAATTTTGATTTAATATAATCTATAAGAATTTCTTCCGGCTATCATCATCGACATGCGTATCACGGAACTAAGATTTTACTTACCTAGTTTAGCCATGAATCGAACTGATGACCCTGTGAGTCGCAATCAACTGCGACACTCCAGCCCCATTACAACAATTTATGTTTATTGTTTAGTTTCAAATGATGGTGATGTTGATAAATAATTGCAGGTAGATTTATGATAGTTCATAACTCAATTCTCGAATTGGAAAAATTTTAGGTAGAAGAACCGACGTTTTAAAAACTGCGTTTCGAGTAACTGCATGTAATGTGGCATCAATTGGAAATCAGCAAAAAACACATTTTCGGGGAAGTCAACTGTTGTTTTAATCTCAGGCAAGCAATGAATATTGTAACTTTAATGAATGATTAATCAACATTAAAAAGATTAAGTTAGGTACCTTTTTATATAATACCCATTACTTTGATAAGAAAAATTCGAGCACGAGTGGCATTGATTGTCCATCGTTTACCTGGGGCCACTCAGCATCAACTGGAAATTAGCGAAAATGCATTTTCGGGGAGGTTAACTTCTATTTTATTGCTAGCATTTTATATTTGGTGGGGTAGACTAGGTTTACAAATTGTACTAAAAATATGTAAGGCCCCCAGACCAAATTCCTTATTATGCAACTGGCATCACTAGGTATGTACCTAATGTTCCCCAATTTCGAGCACTGCTGTAAAATTATTTTTGAAAATTTATGCTAGTCGGTGCGCTATCTGGGACCATTTTTTACAAAACACTTGATTAAACGGTCCTTTTGCAGACATCCCGAATGATAATAGATTGCCTTCGTTCGTTTGACAGCGTACGTATAGATTTGGGTGAAATGTGGGTCCTCGGTGTGACGGTCGTTATTGCGATCATGCTCTTCCGCTCCAGCACACAGCTCTTAATCGAACTTCAAAATTTTTCAAACGTCCATCGTCGGGCGCACATGTGTGTAAAATATAATATTAAATAATTTACGAAATTGCTGGAAATCGAGCAGCACATTTTTCACGGTCGGTTCGGTTAACTCTCAAAATCGGCCATTTGTGGACGCGCATAATGCTTCACACACATGTCTTCGTTTAATATGATTTTTTTCGTTATTCCACCACTGGCCGATGTCGATGCGATTTATTATGTTTATAATATGTGCACTATTATATTTAACGCGTGTGTATACATCACGTTGTATTTTATATTAAACGATTTTTCGGTTGAGCGTTTGGTGTTTCGATTTAACAATTGGACGCGTTTTTTTAATTTTAAATTTAATATCCCGCCGCAGTTCAAAATTTGTCAGCGGGAATAACTAGTCCTCGTCACACCGACCCTTACGTCAGCGAACAGGGTTAGAGAGGTAATTTTTAGGGTGAGGGACGTTTTAAAAAATTTTAATTGTTCACACGCAATTGGCACGTACACACACACACACACACTATCGTATAACACTATATATTATATTGTGCATGATATGATATACCGAGTGGGTGGCGACAAGGCATTCCACGCACACTCGACATGTTGGTCGCTGATTAAATTCTGGAGATTTAAAAAAAAAAAGAAAAAGAAACGCGTTTCAAAATCGAACGACTTATCGAACGGTGGCGGGATGGGGGTTACCGGGTCCGGTCCGGTTGGCCATGGTGTATATTATATTACAAACGCCTGACGGCTGGTTTAAATCGACTATAATGCTTATATATACATAATATATACACACGAGTTTATACAACGACTGCAACCCCGAGTATAGTGTATATATATAATATACTACGGGTGAAACGTAATTCGCGTGAAAGCGATTTTTATTTCGACGGCACTTTTGGGGGTGGGTGGGCGAGGGTGACTGTTATCGAAAATTCTTTACACAAAATAACGTCATTTATTTATATATACATATATATGAAATTGTACATAATATATATGTACGAATAAATGTATATTAGTTACACACACACACACTCACTTACTCACTTGTGTCAACGGTAGTGTACACGCGACACGTACCGTGTAGTTATTTTAATCGACCCTATCGACGGTGGGTGGCGGGTATGGGTAAGGGTTGGTTTTGGGCAAGAGATGAGAGCTTTAACGGTTTTTATTGCACATCACTTGCTGCATTTAGAGCGAACGTTATAAACAGGAATCCACTGACGGCGACGACAGAGGATTTGTTTCAAGTTGCGGCGTGACCGATGCTCGTCCGTCCCGCATCACTCGAATCACACATTTTACAATGACAATAGTCAATATTATAATAATTATACACACACGTATGAGAATTTATTTATAAATTGAGATTAGTGCTAAAAATCGAGTCGGTGTAATTACACGGTGACTCCTCATTGTAAAATTATTCATATTTTACATTTATTAGACAAAGATAACAAATGTCCGTGTGGCATCCTCTTAAGAAAACTAAAATATTAAATACCTGGTACATCTAGGAGTTCTGTGATACTAAACACAAATTTTATAAAGTCTTAAAAATCTAATAGGGCGAAAAGTATTTCAAGAGTACAAAATTCTTAATATCGGCGAAAATGGCGTACTGTGGAGAAGAAAGTATTCTATATGAAGCGGCCCTCGGCAATGGCCTTAACATGGGGTTGGGCGTCAGTGGTTCTATCCCACAGTGTAACCGATGACTTGTGGCCACTGAGCAATAAAATCATAATCATGGTTCGGGACTTAAAGCATTTGATCATTTGTTTGGCTCTACGTACAATTTAACGGTGTGCTCTGAAAACTTAAGTTGGAGCAGCGATCCCCACTACCCAAAAATCGATATTTCTAAATGATAAGTTTTGGAAGCAACGTACATCAATTTATTGGTAGTGAAGTTTGCAGGTCGACAAATGAACTGTGGAATTTACATGTCAAAAATCCTACCCAAAAACGATTACCTGATAATGAATGATCAACACTTGATCAAAATCCATACATTTTACAATTTTACGTATTTTCCTGAACGTTAGTAAATTTCACTGAGTGGATGAGCCAACAAAAAAATACTATTACCATTATACACTAAACGTGGTTTAACATCATTAATGGGCAATTATAAAATTTAAAATTCCGTAATTGGTGTTATAAATAGTCTAAGGTAGGCAAGTTGTAGGTATATAATATATTCCAATGCTGTCTTGATCTGTATATGTTAGTCGTTTACCAAGCTTAATAATATTTGTTACCTAATAAATAATTTTGAAATGTATGGGAAGTTCTTATTCACATTCAATCGATAACAATCAAATAATACGCACGTAATTGTGTGTGGCCTTGATAGCGTCGTTATTCTACAAACAACAATATAGATGTTAAGAAAAAAAAAATTTAGCAAGCAATTAAAATACTAATAATTAATTATTTGTCGTTGATTTTTTAAACGATGTTAACAGTTTTAATTGTATGATTAATTTGGAAACATTAATGATTACCATCGATAAAACGATTGACGTCAATGAAAAATCTAAGCGTAAATCAACCAGAAAAACACGCTACAGTTTGCCAAAATACTAATATATGACATGAATGGCTCTATTAAATTTATACCTGAAACCGACGATAGTTAGTTCATTAGACGCAAATAGCTAAAGAAAAACAACGGCAGTCTCTGTTGAAATAATTAAAAATCCAATTAAATTTTTACTAATTTTGGAATAAATCTGCCACACACATGTTTAAGACACACGCGCATTCATCAACCCAAACCTTGTTTAACAATCTCATTAGTTTATTTGCTTATCTGTTAAGGTCGCCCATCAAGATTTAAAGCAGCCAATGTCCTGCTTGCTGATTCATCAGCTTAGTCTCTGTCTGTCAGTTCGTTGTCACAACTCTTTCTATCTCTTATTATCGGGTAGACGACCTTTCATTTCAAATTATTAATTTTAACAACACTTCTAACCTTTCACGTCGATTCAACACCTGAAAACTCTATTAAATTTCTAAGGCTTTCTATTGAACGCCATAACTTATAACAATTTATAACATAAACATCTACAGTACTTCACCCAATAGTATTTTTAGGGTATACTACGTACCTATAATCTCAAACAAACCATTAAAGAAAAAGAATAAACGCATAATTTTTTTTTAATATTAGTTTATTTTAGACGATATGTATATATATTTAAAATTTAAAAAGTACCTATATATATTAAATAGGTTAATCGTATGGCATAAATAAAATATGTATAGTAGGTTTTACACACTCGATAGAAACGTAAAATAAAAAATATTACAGGAAAATGAATCTCGCAACTATATTGTCGTCGGTGATACTTCTCGTAATCGTCTTCATCGGTCTTTTATACATGCATTTATTTATTTTATGTTATACGCGATATAATCAATAATCTTATGTTCAATTTAATAGGTTTGGTATATCATGTGTAATGGTAACAACTCAAGAGGACGTTCATTAACCAGACGCTCAAATAATAAAAATCCAAACAATAGTAATAGTAATAATAGTAATCAACAACAACAGCAACGACCTAATAAAAATTGTAATAATAGTAAGTAGCGAAGTAAAAATAATAATAACATTAACAATCCACAAAAATATTGGGTACCACCAAACACAGTTCACTTACCATATCCACAAATATCACAATATAGTTTACAAATACCCCAATTTAATAAAAAAAAATAATAGAAGGGGACAAAAAAGATTAATCCTATACGCGTTCTTAAAAAAAAAAAAAACTATTGAATAGTCGGAGTAATTATTGAGCTAGTTATTTAGTTATTATAAATTAATTTATTTTTCAATTCTATAGTAGTAGGTATTAGCAGATCGGGTAAATTAGATAAAATAAGGAATCGTGGACATCTTTTCCCGTCTACTTTCGGTGTAGAGGTAAATTTTCCACCGATGCACCTAACCAATGCAGAATTTCCCCTCTAAATTGGAAAGTCCTTCAGCAACATAAGATGGAAATGGGGGGAGGGGCTTTGGGAGCCCCCCAAAATTTTGTCAGGTTTCATGTGAAATGTGATTTTATTTGAATATAGTTTTTTTTTTTAGATAATTTAGCCCCCCCCCCAAAAAAAAAAAAAAAAAAATGTATGGATATCCGCCGAATGATTCGAATCTTGCTACGTTATTTAAATAGTCTTTGGTAGAGCTAGTATCGATGCGAGACAAGTCAGATAATTTATGCAAAAGTTTTAGAAATATTGAGAATTTATGTTCACTCGTGAAATGAGATAATTGAAATCCTGCATTGAGATACAATATATTATGATGCATTTAACTAAGTACCTACCCGACGTTGTCCGGGCAAAAGATTTGTAATTTTAATAAAATATATATTTATAAAAAATGTACATTGCATATTTCTTCTAATTACAATAACAATGTAATAGGCAAGTATATGTAACCAAAACGCAACCATTTAGATAAGCAAAAATAAGTTAATTTCATTTGGTAGTGTGAGCTACCATTTAGGTATAGGAGTTGAAAAAAAAAGTGTGTGAGTTACACTCTGGGGAAGTAAAACTTCTTTCATAAGTATTGGGTCCGTTAAATCATAAGTGAGAGTAAACAAGAGTAAAGAGGAGAGTAGAATTGAAAAACATCGAAAACACACTAAGCAAATGACGCGCTATCACACTTGGCCATAATATAACATTTAACCATTCAAGCGATTTCTGTCGCAGTCATACACCGTTTCATTTTTTCGTGACGATTTTTTTCTCCATCCATACCATACCTCAAGAACGAAGTTTTACTTCAAAAATAAGATATAAACACTTCAAGTCTAAAGTAATCTATCGATATGAGTTTTATTGAAAATTGTCTAGTAGTTTATAAATATCATATTAACTTCGAATGAACAATATCCATTTCCATCGGTATAACCCGACTTTGACTGTGAAAAGTATAAAATATGGTAGTACTAAAATGAGTGTATTTTAGTTTTATTTAATGAAATACATTTAACTCGATAAAACTGTGGTTTCAGAGATTAGCGTGACAAAACATTGAGATACGAGTTTTCTACGTATAAAAAAAAAAAAAATAATATAATATATGGTAAGAAGAGGATAGGCGACGTTTTTTGGAGTCGAATAATACCCGATAGATGGACCATGACATATAATATACACGGCGTGCAGTGCCGATACGGTGTGATAATAATAATAAACACGCACCCAACGCGATATTTAGGTAATTCACTCGAACCAACCCTTATTCGGGAACGAGATATATTGCACTCGCGCGGAGGAGGCCGAGAACAAGAGATAGATAGATAGAGAGAGAGAGAGACACACACACGAAAACAAATGACGGGAACGGGGAAAGCGATCGCACCGACGCAAAGGCCATAATATATAAAGTGATATACTATATATGTACACTACATAACGTACATTAATATATTCTCAAAGGCGCGGCCGCCGCCGTCGATTGTTGCCTTTCCGCGATAAGCTCCCCGCGAACGAGGACGTATGCAGCCCTTTCATACACTCGGACGGTTTTATGTGCACACACGCACACACAATGCATACACATACACACTTACATGCATATATATATTCATTTATACGGTCGTCGGGGTCGGTTTACACACGACACGACACCACGACACTATATATATATATATATATATATATATGCGATAACGACGTTAAGTGTTTCTCTCTCCCCTTCTTATATTATATACACACAAACAGTACATAAGTATATATATATATATATATATATATATATATATATATATATAAACTTACACTACTATATATGTATATCATTATTATTATCGTGTGCGTGTTTATGCGTTAAATTACGAATGCGATCTGTCTTCAGCGCCGCCGCCCCTTTCTCATTCCGACCCGCACTCGGTCCACACCCTTTTATTATTCGATTACCATACCGTAGCAGTATTATTTCGACGAAGTGCCTTTTGCTCCCCGCCAGCCCACCACCTCGTCCTTTATTTGCATTTATTTCAGTTACAAACAAAGCTTGGCAGTGGGTATACTGTATAAGATAGCTGAACAGTAGGTACACTGCGCTACGCTAATTCAATTCATCACGGACGAAAATCCAGCACACTGACACACGCACATACTGGCGACGATATTTGCACATAAACGTTTTTAATTAACGCAACTCCGACTCGATTTGTATTATCATTATTGTAGTTGCTTTGTTGTTGTTTGCCGACGGCTGCGACAGCTCTTACGAATTACGCTGACGGCGACGAGTCTAAAATAGGGCGTGATTATCGCGTAATATTTTAAACCGTTCGTGAAATGTTTTGCTTGGATCCTCGCGGAATCCAATGTTGAAAACAACATATAGTTGTGGTATCTCCTAAACGGGCTGTCGCTTGAGTACCTAAATTATGTACCTTCAAGAAGAGTACTTTAGCGGTCTTTCAGACTGCGTCGTAATAGGTAAAATAAGGAAACGAGTTTCTTCTAAAATCACTCTTAAATATCGTAAGCAATTAAATAAAAATATAAATTTATAAATCAAAACGAAATTATTTTTAATTCATATTACATAAATATTTTGGAAAGTTATCCACTAAAATCGGCATTACCAACAAAAATGTTTTATGTATATCGGAATCATTGTATTTCTGACGATAACATCGCTAATTTACTGCGAACACCAATATAAATTAATAATAATAAAAAATCGTTATTTTTAACACGGAAGTAGTCAAAAAATTATTTATATCTTTCTGCAACGGTTGCAGTTTGGAAATCTTTCTTAAAGGACTATACAACTAAAAAATCCTAATTTTTTTTATTGTGTGAAAATTTAGTGCTTAAAAAAAGAAAAATTTTAAGTGGTATAAAAATTTTTGTCGGACAATTGCTTCGGTGATTATATATAAGTCGTGTAAAACGCGTGACGTCATAAAATCACACCGTCCGCCGGGCCGTATCTAAAATACACGCGTTGTAGTTATTTCACTCGATTAAAATAACTATAGAGAAAAATTGATTTAAGGTATAAGTTACTAAAGTACATTTATAAAAAGGTTATAAATTTCTTTAGATGATCATATTAATTTTACAGTATTAAAATATGTTTCAGGGTAGTTTACAAGAAAGATAAAAAATTAAAATATAAAAAATAGCATAAATATATTATATTAAATAATATTATACAGTTTTAATTAAAGTTTAAACAAATGTGTTATTATAAAATTTATAGTTTAAGAACTAAAATAAATATGCAAAAAAAAACCTCACAATAAAATATATTAATTCAGACAAAAAATAAAAATACATACCTAGGTATGTTATAAGTAATTGAATTATTATAATATATAATAATAGCTAATTTAGCTAATTAAATTATCTTTTTAGGTAAATCTTTAATATCTCTTTGATTTTAATTCGCCATAAGGAATGTGAAATGTTGGATAAATTTGATAAAATTTTTTGGGATGTTAGTACCTATTACATATTTACATTCTCTTTGTACGTCAAATTGCTGTGGTAAAATTTCTTTTTCAGCTTCTTCGATCATTTTTGTCATTATGCCATGTTTCCAGTTATTTTATTCTTTATTGTGTTTGTTTTATACTATAGTCTATAAGGAATAGAGTTGTTATTCCATCATGTGTGGTCAAAAAAAATCGTGAACGTAGTTATCCTAAGGAGAACGGATTATATGTTGGTTTTCAAAACGCGTAATTCGTGTAATCTATTACTTAATACAATTCATTAAACATTTAACATTATAATTAATAATATACTATATAAAAAAACAATATCAAATATGTAAGTTGTTTTATTGCAGTATAAACCTACTATATTCAATTTTATGAACCTACCTTATTTGAATTAGTACCTATGTATATTTTATTGTGAGGTTTGTTTTACATATTTATTTTAGTTCTTAAACTATAAATTATAAATTATAATAACACGTTTGTTAAAACTTTAATTAAAAGTGTATAATATTATTTAATATAATATATTTGCTATTTTTTATATTTTAATTTTTTGTCTTTCTTGTAAACTACCCTGAAACATATTTTAATACTGTAAAAATAATATGATCTTCTAAAGAAATGTATAACCTTTTTATAAATGTACTTTAGTAACTTATACCTTAAATCAATTTTTCTCTATAGTTATTTTAATCTAGTGAAATAACTACAACGCGTGTATTTTAGATACGACCCGGCGGACGGTGTGATTTTATGACGTCACGCGTTTTACGTGACTTATAAATAAACTCCGAAGAAATCGTCCGACAAAAATTTTTATACCACTAAAATTTTTCTTTTTTTAAGCACTAAATTTTCACACAATAAAAAAAATTAGGATTATTTTAGTTGTATAGTCCTTTAAAAAAAAAAACACTCTGTGGCTATTCGGAGAATTTTTTACTTTACTTTTATATTAAACCACCTGACCGTCAATCGTATTGTTGTAAAACGTTTGTTTTAGATTATTTTTTTAGACATTTTCTAAGGGTTGTTTATTACTGTTTAAAACGTTAAATGGCTGTAAACTCTCCGGGCATACACAGCATTTAATATAATGATGTATAATGTATACAGTATACACGATTGTAGCTGTTAATGTAAAAGAAAACATTGATATATATCAGACATACACCGAACACAGGGACACCTAAATAAAAAAAAAGGTAGGTATATTATATAGGTACCTCATATAACATTTAATGGTCGGACAAATGGAAACGAAAAAAAAAACATCGACCATGCTATATTCAGCGTGGGTGCGATGTGTGCCCGTCGCTCTCGAGTAATCGCCACCGAAATCAGTCTCTTTCGTATTATAATATATGATATTAAAATTTTTGTATTTTTTCAATATTTGGCAATCATATTCTGACGACTTGACATCACAACTATAATTTTAGTTTTCTTTGAATTATATTATACTCATTTAGAATAGCGTTAGGTTAGTATTTATTAGTTTTGGTGGAGTTCGGTAACAAACGAAGCGAATTCGTTTTGGGTTGGTTTTTAAGTAAGTACTTATATGAAAATAAAATTCACGTCGTTGATATAACTTTGCTTAATCCATGTCCAATTACGTCGTGAATCGGTTGACCGCACTCAAATAATTGTCGGGAAGGTTCGTGTTGAAGTGTGACGATTTTATGGTGAATTTAACGCCAGTAATGAACTTTAAGATGATATCGTCCTTCAACGAAAAACAGAGCAATTCAGAAGACGTCTGGGCTACCACGAATTCGTGATAGGAAGGCTTTGAGATCAGCATCTAGTAAACGTCTTGTTGAAGCACGACAAACTTTATTGAAATAAAAAAAAAAATTTGTCGGTATATATATATTTTAACATTTCAATAAAATGTTCCAATTAAACCATTATTCCGGATGCCGAGTTATATTCTAAGCTGCGAATTATGGACTCAAAGATTACATAATTTCTGACGTTCGTGACATGGTCGTTTAATCAGTCGAAGTGAACTCACACCACGTGGTTCTGATACAACAACACCTGGCGTCAAGTCAGTCTTAAAGCAAACCGGATACGGTTTCATGTTGAAACAGGACAGTGTCAAATTTTTCGAGGTCCAGTTGCCTATTAAAGGCTACTCCTGCTCAATAACTATTGACAATTTAGCGGTGCTCGTAATGTGGTGAGCGGACCGGAGGCCGTAACCAGTGTGCAGGCCACGATGTAATGATATACTACAATATTGACGCAACAAATCGTGACACTTTGGTAGCTCAGAATTTTACACCAGAGTGCGCCCTTCGCCCGAATTTTATACCAGTCGTAATGGATATTCCGTTCGAGGACAAAAAATTTAGCGAAGCAGTCCAAACTCATATTACCGTGTACATAGTTATTAAAATATAAAAATTATTAATACAACTTCCTTAACTGAGTCTATTTTAAATGTTACATAATTGAATAGAATAATTACTTAAAAAATAATTCTTACGTAGTTAATATTCTAAATTCTGTATCAAAAACGACGAAAATATATATAATAATTTTTGATATTTTACATTAAAAACAATGTATTCTCAATAAACAAACTTGGTCTCCGGGCGAATAACTGTAGAGAAAATTTGCACCCGGAATATTTACAAGTGGTGTCACCTCTTTATTTTCTCTACATCGTAGACAAAGGCCACTCCTGCTCAATAATTATTGCTATTTTAGCGGTGCTCGCAATGTGGTCAATGGACCGGAGAGGCAGTGACCAGTGTTGTACAGGCGTACGACCCGGCTGAACATATATTCAAAATGTCAGTTGTGGGATTGCAATGCGTCGTCGCCGTTCTCGGTAATCCATGTCCAGCAGCATATTAAGTTTTCACAATTAATTAATATTTTTTTTCTTTTCCATTGCACAGGTCAACTGAAGTATGTCAACAACCAAAAATTAACGTCAATGAGGAACGCGTTGGACAACCAACTAACTGCTTTTGGACGTTATCTGCATCTGCGTAAAATGTGCCCACATGAGCTGCGGATAGAGGCGGTATTCAGTTACTCGTGTTGGGACGAAATGGTTGAAGCATCGTGCCCCGAAGATCCAATGCCAACCCATGTGGAACTGTTGCGGGTCTTTTTCGAATCTATGGCTATCTTCATGATGCCGAAGCAACTCTTCGACGACGTCATGTCAGAGTGTTTAAAGTGAGTTATCAATTGATTGAATAGGTATATACAAGGCTGGGTAATACTATTAATGATTTTTTTCTAACTCAGTTAAATCAAGTTCAATATATTTTTTTACGATTGTTAGATTTTTTGTTGATCTTAAAATTAAGCTTAATAAGTATTTATCATTAAATTATAAAAAAAAAAATATATATATATAATTACCTAAAACTTATTGACTGCATTTGCCACATTGTCCAGTGATGATATTAATGTTGTTTTATTCTGAATTTTAAAGCAGTTGAGTACTTTAGGTATCTATTATTGATATTTATCTAACCTATCATAATAATATACTATATATAAATATCCTATTTACTAAAACTTGTTTACTTTTAATAATAATCAATACGGATTATTATAAAAAATATTATACCTAGCATTAAATTATAATACCAGATATTATTGTTCTATAATCTATAATAAGATCCATATATAGGTTCTAGAACTTAAGTTAAAGCACAGTGTATGATCGTTTATTTTTTGAAACAATTTTAAAATTATCTCATAAAACGTAGTTATATATTTTTATTATTATATCTTACAACTACATCTTTAAGAAATTTAAAAAGAAAAAAGGCGGGTAAGTCGTGGATGTCGCTCTGCTGTACAGTAGGTTACTGTAATGGATGGTATTAAATTTGAATCCAATGATATTATATCATTGTATACGAAAAACGATTCTGAGCGAATACGGTTTATCTTTCTAGGATATATTATATATTATCAAAAATTTTCAAATCTTAGATTTAAAAAGAAAATTTTTTATGAATTTCTAGTTAGAAATAATTTGCGAATTTTCGTGATTTTTACATAATATTATGTTGTCAAAACTCAAACGTTGAATGCTTAAAAAAAAAAAATTCTGACTAGGTATCTAATTCTTTTATTTTGCAATTGCTATTGTAAAAATATGTTAGGAGCCTTGTATTTAATTTTCAAATCTTAAATATAAAAAGAAAAACTTTTATGAATTTCTATCTAAGATAATTTAAACATTTCCGTAATTTTTACGTATTTAGAAATTTGAACTTTAAAATTTAAAAAACTAATAATGATCGAAAATTTCAAATACCTATGAATAGTTCAACAACTGAAGTCGAAAATTTTTTAAAATTGCATGGTGGATAGAATATACTTATATAAACATTCGGTGAAATTTCATGTATCTATGGTCATTTGTATTAAAATACTATTTGAAAAATATTATGACTGCTCTTATATTGATCTATATTATAAATTTATATTACTATCTATGAGAAAGTTTTTTTTCAATTATCGATGATAAATAATCATTTTTTCTGTCAATACCTACATTGAAAACGTAATAAAACAAGGTTAGGTTATTAACTAGGTATTTACTCATATGTTGTAATCAGTGTAATTAAAAAATAAAAAATCTCCAATAATTTATTTACGATCGACATATATACGATCATAATTTGAAAATTTCATCAAAATTGAAATCGCGAAAATTTGAAAACTATTTTGTTACCAGCTACTACATTCTAACATTTAAAACGATATTTTTCTAGTATCGAGTAAAAGTGCTCTGATTATCAACTTGAATATAGGTTTCTAAGTTTCTTGTGTAAAAAACCATTAGAAACCGCTTAAAATCCATTATATATATATTATATACTATATATAATATTTATTAGTCTTAAATTAAAATTTATCGTGTAGGTACATTGTACACACTACATTTACCCACACGATAATATTTGATGTATACATCAGAGCAATTGTCTTCTTTTTCCGTTTTAAATTTTGATCTCTTAATTATTTTGAATCACCTTTTTCATTTCTAAATTTATTTCGTTTCAGTCACTTCAATCAGTTGAAAAAAGCCATTTCCGATTGCCCCGAGGGGTGCCTAATCTCAGTGCGGTGCAACGAGTTTTCGACTGTGACACAGTGGTCTCGTACATTATGTACGGGAATACAAACAGAGTTTCTTACGCGAGGTTGAAATCGTTATTGTTGTACGGCTCCGTCGGTGCCAGCGTGGACACGACGGGCATGGTAAATTTTAAGAAGTACAACCATTTCCCTAAAGCTCGAAGAACCGAGCTCCACGTACCGGAACATGTACACCTCCCTAACGCGTTCCTTTCCCGTAACATCAATAACAATATCGATTTTCTGTCCGACGTTTCCCGTGTTGTTTTTACAACCGAGAAAATCGTAGAGAAGATGGTGCTGCTCACTGAAGATCGAACAACCACGACTGGCGGCATCCGCTTTTTCAAGTACACGGATTGAAAAACTTAAGGACCCGGCATTACCATTCATGGCAGTTTTCGAGACTAATACCGTGCATTTCACCGGCGTGAGTTCTCTTCTATTCCATTGTTATAAGAGATATTAGTACCTATTAGTATAGTTAATGTTTTTTCTCGTCCAATGCAGGTATGCAACATATTCTTCAGACCAAAACGTCTGGTATTGCAGTTGGTGTTGTCCCACTGCATGGTCAGGACACGGTTTCCGTCTGACTGGGACGAGGGTCAAGATTCATTTGTACATGTCATGCACCAATTTGTATTCAAGCACATAGACGTCTTCCCAATGTATTTCGTAACGGACAACACACAAATGCGAAAATTGTGGTATGGCGTAAAGAAGAATAACACCGCGTGTCAGTGCCTGAAACACATCAGCAGTGTTCGAACAGTGACTTCCTTACCTACGAACAACATGTCCTGTGTGTGGCTATGAGGAACAGTCCACTGTGCCAGTGGCCCGGTCAGAAATCAACGAGTTACGATTGATGGTGATTCCACTGCAGGAACAAAACAAATATTTTTTCGAAAAGATGAAACGACAACAGGTACCTATGTTATTGTAATAATAATTGGTGGTTTACATTGAACCATATCTGACGACAACAGAGAATAATATAATATATTTCTCAATAGGCGGAGATCAACGATCTTAAGATTCTGGTCGGGTACAAAAAGGTGATGGAAGAACCTAATGAAGCTGCAGAGCCACTGGTCACCGTACCCATCGAACAATCACCCTGCGCCACCAACATCAGTTCCAACCCGTTTTCATCTGTTGCCAAGAAGATGCAGTTAACCCGGTTTTGACGGTGAATACTCAGACTGTTACAGTGATGAGTTCTACGACTTCAGTGCAGTGTAGTGTTACAGCTGCTGTAGACGCTAACAGCACGTCTAAATGCGAGAACACTATGTGGCTTAATCCTCCACCCAAAATAGCAAAAAATTTCTCGACAAACGCCTCTTACACCGCCAAGGAGGACCGGCTGATTTTTGAGTTTGCCTCCAAGAACCTGGCTGAAGTTGGCGGTAAGAAACTATGGAAACTTCTACAGGACAGTGGAGCCATACCAAATCGGACCTACGAAAGTCTTCAAAATCGCTATCATCGTTATTTGAAAAAAAATTAAAATCATCAGTTGTAAACGACAGTGGATCATATATGAGGCGGCGCAAATGTTTTTATTTCTAATATTCATAGGTGCTACTTTTAAACAGTCACCATTTCAACTATTGAGGTGTTTCATTCGCTCATTATTATGGCGATGGTAAATGCTAACCTGACCTAAACAAAATATAATGATATACCTATCTAATCAGAAAAGTAAAGCCTAACTTAGAAACCTTAACGTGGTTACAATACCTAATTCTGCCAAGTGACAACACCGGTGCTATAAAAATGCCGCATGGCTCTTCAAAACGGTCTTTTTCAGGATCAACCTTTGTTAATGCCTCGACATTTACAATGTCAACGCGTGAAAAATCAGTGATCCAACACGACAAGAATAAGATATACAAATACAAGCTTGTAATTACAAACCATATCGATAAGTAAATACTTGAGTATGGAAACAATGCAATTTATTAAAATTAATATAAATATATTTATTAAGGCATGCCTGATTTTTTTTTACTTTCTAGAAAGGTATGTGAAAATTGTCCGTGAGCAAGATTTCTAAGTCTAGGTGCCAACGTCATGTTTTTATTATTGATGGTTTTTATTTACCTACCTACACATAACTATAGAAATTATAGGTACCTATTGACGCGTAAATACCTAATTCGTACGAGCTATTAGTATCAAGTCCTGAAAATTAGGACTTGGTTTTTTTTAATGTTCACACAATTCAAACATCTAAGTCCTAAGTCATCGTATAATGATATAAGGTATTTACCATATAGGTTCATAATTATTACAATTATTTGTTTTTTGATTTGGGACTAATTCATGTAATGTTTTAATTAAACTACCTATAGGCATAGAACAAATTTTAACTCCATAAAAGATGATGCTTATATCAAATACAATATTTCATCATAAGAAATTATGTATAAATACAACTTAATTATTAATTAATTTAATATTAATTAAGTATGTCTCCAATCAAAAATTAAAATTAACGAAGAACGGCGTTGGATAACCAACTAGCCGCTTTTAGACGTTATTTACATCTGCGCAACTAACGATTTGAAAGCTACGTTTCAAGTGCACAATTATTTGACAAAATAAAACTATTTTATAATTTTATTTAATTAAAAAATATCCATTTTATTTCATCGATTGATCTAAACAACGACGACTGTCAAGATAGATGATGAAAAAAAAATATTATTAATATTACTAATACAAACGCAGAATTGTAATATTCTCTTATAATATAATGTAGGTAGGTAGGTATTTTGTAATTTTTACATTTTTAAATTACAATCTGATTCGACATCATATCTGTTTTTTGTTTATAAGTATAAAATTAATTGTTAAATAAGCTAGAAATGCATTCCAAGACACAACGAAAAACGTATCTAAAGTGTATAGTGCATATTTAGTAATTTTTAGATTTTAGAGCATATTTTATAATTTATGAAAATTCGTAAATAAAAAATCAATTCATTCATATTCAGAGAACGTAGTAGATATTTTTGTATCATATGTTTCAAATTTAAATTTGACATTAAAAACAATGTTTTCTCCTATACATTAATATAATTAGAATATATCCAATGTAACACTTTTGAAGGTAGGAACAAAATTATATCTAATACTTTTAATAAGATGCTGGTTTTTTTTAATTGTTAAATATGCATTTAAGGTATATAAATATTACATGATAGAAACAATTGCATTTTTTGTTCAAAAAAATTTTTTAAACTATTTTATAGTAATAATTTTTTTTGTTTTTTGTTTAAATGATTAAAAATTAAAAATTAAAAATCAATATTATTTTTATTACCTACTTTATTTTTTTATATTTACAAACTTAAGATATATTTGTGCGTATGTTTAAAAAATAAAATATAAGTGGATAATTTTAAAGCATATCTGTACTTTTTTAATCGCATAGATGCATGCATATTTAGTACTTTTTAAGTGCACAAAGTTACGAGACCTAATCATTAGGATTAAAAAAATCATTTTTTATAATACTTTTAATACTCGCGTACAAGCGTAAAAGTCTAGGTTAGGTTTGCTTTTTTTTTAAATTTTATTCTACGCACTGGTTGAAATTTAAGTAATAAATTATTATACGTTATTAATAATAATCATAGGTAACAATAGGTAGTCAAGTGCATTTTAGACAATATAGGTGTACACCTGTCTAAATTAAATAACTTTTAATTAATCAACTAACTTTTTTTATTTTATTGCTTCGAAACGAAGGAGATTTTGCATTTCTCATGTAATACGGCGGCGACGGACGTATCACAATATTTTGGTGCTTAAACGTGTAAAAACGATTTGTCACGGTGCGCGCATGACGAGCTGAAATTTACACAAATAAGCCTTGCATGACGATAATATTATAACGAGCAATAATAGGCCCGCAAAGTCGATACGTACACACTAATAATAATAATAATAATAATAATAATAATAGTAGTAATAATGTATGATCTGGCCCTGGCTGGAAAGGTTGTCGTTTACCACCCGGCGAGCGGCGGTGGAGGCAGTTATACATATTATTGTTATGCGTATATAATATGATCAAAGTAAAAGGCTTTTAGGAGAGGAGAAAAAATGTCAAGACGATGAGAAAGAGGGAGAGCGAGAGAGAGAGAGTTAACAGGGTGACTCGATTAACGCCCGGTGCCGCAGGTTTTTGGGTGGCCGTCGCCGACGCCGATAAAGTGAGCTGATTACGCGCGTTCGTACATAATGTGTACACAAGTCAGCGGGTGGGTAGTTGCGGCGGGTGTGTGGAAAAAGGCAATCGTTACGCCGCACATGTATACGTAACATCGGGCCGGTCATGGGTATGATGACCGTACGTGTGTGTCAAGTACGCGACCGGCTGTCCTGTACCGGGGGGGTAATGTATTTTTGAAAAATTCGGATCGTTTCCCCCCCGCTGATGCGTAACAAATCGCCACCGCCGTCGACGTCCAACACACAACACACACACACCCGTACAGAACGATAATATTATATTATATTATATTGAGCCATTAACCTTGAACGTATCGAAACGCGAACGGACCACCTCACATCACACACACACACACACACACGCCGGCATACCTTTGCACAGTGCTCGGCACGGTGTGTTTTGACACCTGGTCTCACAACACGGTATTTTATTATTGTTGTATGATATAGGTTACGATCATAATAATAATAACAATAAATGTGTAACACGTCGCATTATATATAGGTATACGTATATACAATAAATAACACGAGAGCGTACGACGAGGACTCGCGAGTGGTCCCGCGAGATCGAATCGGTTAATTCTGGACGATGATTTTAGGGTGGAACCGGGAGGTACCAAGTAGTAATATAAAATCGTTCAGGGCTGGGTCATAAACTAGTTAAAATGTTTTTAAACATTAGGTTAATCACATTTTAATTAAAATGTATTTAATGCGCCAACTTCGTATCAAGACAAAAATAACGACGCAACGGCAATAACCATTGAACGGCTTTAAACGTCAGTGGAGGTACGACAGTTTTTTTTTTAGTATCAATACACTATAAATCAATATTTCGGTACAACTTTGGTACGTTGACGGTCCAAGGGCAGTTGCATCACAGCAGGTATCAGGACAAACAGGGTTTTTATCATATAACCGCTCATTTTTTCGGCTTGCTTTTCAATTCCTATGGCTCCTAGATGACATAAATTGCATAAAATTGCTTCGACTGAGTCTGTTTCCATGCAACATTCTGTTCCGCATACATAACAGAGAACAATTATTATTTCGATTTCAATCCACAGATTTCTTCCGTTAACAACTTTTTATAAAATTTCAAATCGCAAATTGGATGTAACTAATCCAATTTTGTATATAATATGCATGTTTTTGAACTAAAAAACGCATCGAATCCCCGACAGAGTAAGGTATCGAATGGACACGTTTTGTTTAATTTATTTCATTGTTTTTCAAATCAATGAAAATCAACTCTTTTATAGCATGTATTATAATATTGTTTCTTATTTTTATAAATGTTAGAAGAATAGTAAATAAAAGAAATGAATACAAAATAATGTATGCGAATGAGTGATTTCAATTTAGGTGTTATTAATATTTACATTCTTAACATTAAAATCATGCACTTTTGTTTAAGAAATTATAAATCAACATGGAAATTTAATAAAAGGTAGAGAGCTGATGTGATAGTTGTTAGTGTACTGTGTATGTTCAAACAAACAAAACAGCGATAGCAAATGATTAATTAAAATGTATTTATTTATAGTTTGATGAATGCAAAAAAACCTGAATATATTTAACATACCTCGAGTATTTAAAAAACATGTAATTTGTAATTGATGCTTAGGCTTGTAATGTATTAATGCCCAATTAATATAAAATATTCAATACACAACAAAAGCATGGGAACCTTTATATGTTTTTTAACTGTTAGAAGTATAATAAATCAATAACAGTAGGTAGTTGATTTAAATACTTTTGTGTATAATATATACTCTTGAAACACTGACAATAAATTCCTCAGGACTTATGCTAATGCGTTTACAAAATGTAAAAGTCCAAAAACTCTCCAAATGAGGTTAAAAAATTAACCGCTTGATTTCAATCGACACAATCTCTTGGTTATTCAATGATCATAATTAAGCTTAGAAAATCATAGTAGATTTTCGGAGAGCAAAAAGCTCTTAGTGTAAAAACCTTATTTAAGAATATTTACATTACACTATCCACATTGAAGTTGGTTTGCCAAACATCAAAACATATTGTAGTTAGTAAGACACACCACATTAATTGCATGTCGTGTGTAGTTTGCATAGATAAAATTTGATTAGACATATTTTAATTCGTGAAAAACCACAAATTAACCCCATGCCTGGATTAGCCAAAATATGTTTTCAATTAAAAATAGTTATTTATACAATAATATAACCATATTATATTTAATTTTTACACGACCATGTTGACATATTACTGCAACAACATTATACTCCATAAATGTTATTAATACAAATAAATATTGCGTTATTGTATTCATAAAACTAGATTATTATGTTCGTACAAACGATTTCGACATCAATCAATAATTATTTATAATCAATACACATATCGTGTCAGTTTGTTCGCAATTGAAGTGATAATCATGTACAATGAGAAAAATAGTTCATTTTTTTTTAGCGTTAAGGTTTTACGACAAAAATATTGTGTTAAAACTAGAAAATGTTAAAAGAAAAAACTGAAAAAAAAAGTAGAACATATCACAAAACCACTCATCACTAAAGCCAATTGTAAAATGAATTACGATGACGGCCCGTCGGGCGACTAGCGGAGCATCGAAGTAAACGGGGGAAATGAAACGTTCCATAATAGACGCATCGACGCCACTAGCGCCGCGAGTGGTATAAAATGCAGACAATAAAAAGTACTTTTAATTTAGTACAGTTATACTATAACACTAATAGAAACTAGCGCTCCCGGGAGAAAATCATGTACTATTTCTATTTAAGTAAGATTTAATAGAAACAAAGGATATTAAGAAAAAACCACAAAATTATTCAATACGTTATTCAGTCATTTTCAAAAACCTATGTTTTATAAAGCATCAATCATAGTACTATTCTAACACCCATATCGCAACCAATATTTCCACAATATTAGTTTGTTAACAAAAAAGGTATCACTTGGTCTTAAAATGATTTGTTTTAAGTGTGAAACATTAGAAATTATTAGTATGTCATTCATTAAAAAGTCAAAATACTTATAGATGTGGCAAAGGTAAATAACCAATATTTTCAGTCCGTAGCTACATTTAAGACATATTTATAAATAAAATAGAGATCAAAGAAACATAAATATATAGTTAACGATGCTTGGAAAGCCATAGAAAGCAACTATTTTTTTTATTTTTATTGAAATAAAATAATTGTTTTTATTTACTTATATATTAAATTAGTTATATTATTACTTTATTGCTGTTGATGTTGCTGCATATGGAAGGAACAGGGTTGTCGGGATTTTTATGATTGTGATGATAATATAGAAAGTGCTGGCAAGAATTATTTTCATAATTTTATTATAATAGTCATAAATTACTAACCTAACCTAGGTCAATGATTTGTTCCTTCGGGAAAAATTTCTAAAAATTTCCCGGAGGATTCAACATCACGGGCCGATTCGGGCTCCACCGAGTTTATGATAAGTCTTAGGATACGTTTTCAGTTTTTCTCATAACACCAGTTTTCATTTGCCTTCCAGCTTCCACTGCTATCCAGTGTGGTATCACTGTAAATGATTACCAGTGATAACCATATAACCTTATTAAAAAATATCAAAAACTGTATCTTCAAATTTATATTAAAACATATTAAAACCATGTGTGAATGTGTAATTAACAATGTTCTCTTTTTTAATTCAATATGTTATAAAATAAACAACATATATAAACATAGCGCAGTCGTAAACGAAAACTACGTACATAAATTTAAAATAAATAAATTATCATTCAACGAAAATGGAGTTCAACAAACCAGCACCACTTAAAATGACTGGGAATATGACGCAGAATTTCAGATTTTTCAAACAGCAAGTAGAAATATATATGACTGCCACAGAAACAGATGGTAAGTCTAAGGAGATCCAAGTGGCACGTTTATTAAACTTGATGGGTACAGAGGCATTAAAAGTATACAATACTTTGGTGTCTGAAAAAGAAAAAGATAAAGACATTTCTGTAATTCTAAATAGAATGGAAAAATATTGTTCACCAAGAACAAATGAAATTATGGCAACAACAAATGTTGTTCCCTACGTAATCTTGGGGGACGAGGCGTTCCCGCTGAAAGAGTATGTAATGAGACCTTATCCAGGCAAACAGCTACATGACAATTCTAGAAGAACATACAACTATAGACATTGTAGAGGACGATGAGTGTTGGAAAATACATTTGGCATCCTAACGCAAAAGTTTCGAATGTACAACAGACGATACTAATTTCAATTTAACATAATTTCTATTCTATTTTCAGAGAAAATTCATGGAAGGCATTCCTAAATATCCCACTGCCCCTGAATATAGGGTTGGCAGATGCGGAAACCACTCTAGCTGTCCTCGCGGAGGAGCCAGCTCAAATCGAGGGTGACTTTGATAAGGAAGGAACGGCTGGCTCAGATGTTAGCGCCGGATCTGACGCCAGTAGACTTGAAAACACGGTCGGTCAAGTGCCACCGGAGACGCTAATTAAAATTTATCAAATAAATGCAGCCAGGAGTAAAGCTGTCATGCATGAAATTGAGAGACTATTAGTCAGGAACGAAATAGATGTCTGCCTGATACAGGAGCCTGCGACCGATGGCAGAGGGGTCTACCTACTGGATAGGCGCCCCTTTAGGGTGGTAGCGACCGGTCGCACGCCCATGGCTGCGATCGTCGTCGCGAACCCTGCCGTAGGACTCCTGACTCTTAGACAATTTGATTCCAGCCACTTTGCCGTGGCCGTGCTGAGCTATGGAGACGTTACCTTGACGTTGGTCTCCGCTTACTTTCAACACAGTGAGCCGACCCAGACATACGTTGACGAGCTAGATGACATTCTAGGTAAAGTCAATGGTGCCGTATTGATCTGCGCGGACGTAAATGCACGGTCATCGGTGTGGCACGACACGGTCTCGGACGCCCGCGGAGACATGGTCGTGGACTTGTGATTGGTCGGAAGGACCTCTCAGTGCATAACAAGGCGGGGTACCCTCCGACGTTTAGGAACAGAGGGTCGGCCTGCCTGGACGTGACGCTGACGCGTAACAACGTCAGGGTTGCGGACTGGTCGGCCACCCACGACCTTACGTCGAGCGATCACGCGCTGATCAGCTTTAACATAATAACGAGGGCAGACGTGCGCGTCGAGACCCAGGATATGGCAAGGAAATATAATTGCACCAAAACGAACTGGACTGAGTTCCGGAAGTTCCTGAGGGAATGCAGAGACGCGAAATCGCGAAGTCTCGAGTCGCCAGACGTTGAAACTTGCACGGCAGCACTCGCCAAAGTGCTGGAAATGGCCTGTGAGGTCAACATGACCAAGAGGACCCAGGCCAGACGGAGACCTCCCCCGTGGTGGAATGAAGCGCTGGAAAGCGAATTGAGTGCACTCGGCCGCTGGAAGGTAAAGCTTAGGAACGCAAAAACCGCGTTCAGAAGACGGGCTATCCGTACTCTCTACAGGGGACGTAAGCGCACGTTCAAGAGGCATTGCTTCAGAGCGAGGAGAAGCGCTTGGCGAAAATTCGTCACGGACGCGGGAGATAGCGACCCGTGGGGACCCGTCTTCAAATGGCTGGAAACCGGAGGAACTAAGTCTTCGGAAGACCTTCCGGCCTCGATCCGTAAGCTGGACGGATCGTACACGCTAACTCTCAAGGAGACAGGCGATGCACTCATGGATGCCTTAGTTCCAGGTGATACGGAAGTAGGCGAGAACCTGGAACAAAAAGAAACCCGGGAAAGAGCGGGGGTCGGCCTGGGAACATTTCGACCGGAACAAGTAGAGTCGGGACCGATTGACCCTTGCGATGTGGAGGAGGTCAAGGGAGCCATCTGGAGAATGGCTCCGAACAAGGCACCAGGCTTGGACGGCATAACGGCGAAAATACTGAGACAGGCGTGGCCAGTGATAGGCAAGGACATAACATGGGCCTTCAACTGCTGTCTTAGGACAAAGCGATTCCCGAAATCGTGGAAGATTGCACGTCTAGTAGTGTTCAGGAAAGCCCCGGGTAAGGACCCGGCGGAGCCGAAGTCGTACCGACCTATTAGCTTGCTGCCGGTGATCTCGAAAGCGCTTGAGCATATTATAGTAGAGAGAATCCGCAAAGATACGGATCCCCGCATGTCGAAAAGACAATTCGGGTTCACGAAAGGCCTCTCCACGATCGACGCGATCAATCACGTACTCAGCTGGACCGAAAACAGGACAGAGAAATACGTGCATGCCGTATTCCTGGACATATCGGGCGCGTTCGACTGCCTCTGGTGGCCCCAGCTCATACTTGATATGCAACAGGCAGGCTGCAGCAGCGGGCTCATCGAACTGACAAAGAGTTATCTCGACGGCCGTCGGGCCAGCATGAGGATCGGCGGCGTCGACATAACGAGGACCCTGACTAAGGGCACGCCGCAAGGATCGAGCTACGGCCCGGACTTGTGGCGATACGCGATGAATCCGTTGCTAACGCAGGAACTGCCTGAGGGAACAGAAATTGTCGCGTATGCAGACGACATCGCGATTCTAGTCTCCGGTAAACACCGACCGGAAGTCACTGGCAGAACAAATGCGTTACTCGAGAGAGCGTCGCAATGGGCGGAGCAGCGAAAACTCACCTTTTCCGCGGCCAAGTTTCAGACGCTATGGCTTAAAAACTCGCTCTCGAAGCCGCTGGAACTCCGACTGGGCGGAGTAAAGATAAGATCGACCGCCAAGGCGAAATACCTTGGGGTCACATTCGACCAAAAACAGGACTTCAGCCTTCACCTAGCGGAGAAGGCGGAAGCGACGAAAAGCCTGTTCAGCAGACTGCATGGAGTCGCCAAGACCCGATGGGGACTTAAGAGCAACGTGGCACTACGGATCTACAAATCGGTGTTCGTACCTCAGATGGGGTACGCGGCATCGATTTGGGCGGAGAAGTGCATGGCTTCGGGACACAGGAGAGCGAGGGCAAATATGGCGCAGAGACAACCGTTGTTAGCGATAACGGGGGCGTATAAGACGACGTCCACGGTGGCGTTGCAGGTCCTAGCGGGAGTGCCCCCGCTGGACCTCGAGCTAAAGAAACTGGCTAGAATTGAAAGGCACAGAGCCGCGGTAAGGCGAGGCGCGATGACGGCCCTCGAGGCAGCGAATAGAGAGGAAAGATATACCGCTGAAACCATCCTCCTTTGGCAGCAACAGTGGGTCGCCTCTAGTAAGGGAAGGTGGACTGAGAGGTGGTTCCCGGACGTCCGGATGCGGCTAGACCGTGGGTGGTGTATCCCAGACCATTTCACGTCTCAGTTAATGTCGGGGCACGGGGACTTCAATCATTCACTCCACCGTTTCAACCTTACTGGCGATGCAGCTTGCCGTTGCGGGTTCCCGGCAGGAACCGCCGAGCATCTGCTGTTTGAATGCCCACTTGCTGACCGAGAAAGAGATCAACTCATAGCTGCGGCGCAAGCGACCGGTGCGGACTGGCCGTGCAGCTTAGAGCACATGACCGAATCTGAGGTCATGTTCCGGGCGCTTCAAAGATTCGCACATGAATCGCTCGAGAAGCGCACTGATGAAGGGCTGGCTCGTTAGGCGTGTTTCGGCGTTAATGTAAGATTCCGACACGGAATCCTGGGAAAGCCAGGATCGAGGGTAAAGAGGGATAACCCCTTCCTAATCCGCACGAGGAAAACCAGACCCGAGTAGGAATAGGGGCACAACTGAAAAGAAATGCCCGCAGATCTGCGACATACCGATGGGGAAATTGGGCGAGTGGAGACGGAAGGATCGGGAGAAAGTAACCACGCGTAGGTTGGCGTAACAGACTCACTCGGCATACACGGCGATTTCCATGTACGCATTTAGATACTTGGAAATGTAGCGTGTGTATACTGCCCCATAATCTACTACCTATTTCTTGAATTTAATTAATCCGTTGATTGCACTATCTATGGTACAAAATAATGTCAGTTTAAATACATGAAAGAGTTATAGGCACATATATGATGATGGTGTTTGGATAATGTCGTTGAATTGTGTATTATAAATTATTAATCATTGTGTTGGCCTTTCGTGAAGGACGTTTACCTGTTTTTTTTTTTTTTTTTTGTCTCTGTCGTATACAGAACCAGTTAAAATCTAATAGATCGTCACCATGGCGGATTATTTGCTAATAAAATGCCCGGTTTCCGTCAATGTTTTATATTCCATTTTGTTGTTTTATTTTCCATTTTCAAATTGTACACATGGATGAAGAGTGTCATACATCACACAACATCGACGTTGTTGAGAAAAAAAAACGTTTTACAACAAAGCGAGTACATAAGACTTTTTTACTTATTTTAATGCATTGGTGTTTTGTTATTAATTTGATGTATATCTTTAGAACAGGGTTAAGATTATTGCATCTGCAATACCAAAATGCGGTACAATGTTTAGTAGCGAATCACTTATGTGGTTCGTGAAAAGTTTTGATTGTAGGATTGAAAGTGTTCATCAGCCAAATGCGTTTATTGCAGAAATCTCATCTGAAATACAGTACCACATATATGATAACACCGAGGTATGTAACAATTATAAAAAATATAACAATAAAAAGGTGGGCAAGTGGTTGTCACTCTGCTGTACAGTAGGTGGGCAAGTTGGTTGGCAAGCCAGTCAGCCTAGATATATTTATATTACTAAGTATATTTTATAATATTATTGTGAATAAAGTAATTTATATATAACCTAATTACGTGGAACCTTGTTTTAAATTTGTAATCCTTACCTATAAAAGTTAACATTTTATACATTTTTAACTACTAAATAATTTGTAAATACTCAATTTAATAAATTTTATCTAAAATTGAACTTTAAATAATTATAAAATAAATTGTGCCTATGTATTTTAAATATTTTTGAACTCCTATTGTAATAATATATCAGGAGCCTTGTATTACATTTTCACACTCTTTGGCCCTACAAATCAACTTTATTGATATTCATAAAAAAAACAAAACCTATCCAATAACAAAAAAAAAAACAAATTTTTATTAATATTTCAGTATTCGATAAATTTATTGGAAAAACTAATTTGATAATTATTATTTAATAATTTAATATTATTGAATATTATTATATCTATAAATAGATTGGACTTTTTGAATTTACGATAACGATGAGCGTTGCACAGCCGCGACTTTCGGTACAACTTTGGTACGTTGACGGTCGAAGGACAGTTGCATCGCAGTAGGCGTCAGGACAAATAGGGTTAATATCATATAACTGCACCTATTTTTGGCTTGCTTTTCAATTCCTATGGCTCCTAGATGACATAAATTGCAAAAAATTGCTTCGACTGAGTCTGTTTCCATGCAACATTCTGTTCCGCATACATAACAGAGAACAATTATTATTTCGATTTCAATCCACAGATTTCTTCCGTTAACAACTTTTTATAAAATTTCAAATCGCAAATTGGATGTAACTAATCCAATTTTGTATATAATATGCATGTTTTTGAACTAAAAAACGCATCGAATCCCCGACAGAGTAAGGTATCGAATGGACACGTTTTGTTTAATTTATTTCATTGTTTTTCAAATCAATGAAAATCAACTCTTTTATAGCATGTATTATAATATTGTTTCTTATTTTTATAAATGTTAGAAGAATAGTAAATAAAAGAAATGAATACAAAAGAATGTATGCGAATGAGTGATTTCAATTTAGGTGTTATTAATATTTACATTCTTAACATTAAAATCATGCACTTTTGTTTAAGAAATTATAAATCAACATGGAAATTTAATAAAAGGTAGAGAGCTGATGTGATAGTTGTTAGTGTACTGTGTATGTTCAAACAAACAAAACAGCGATAGCAAATGATTAATTAAAATGTATTTATTTATAGTTTGATGAATGCAAAAAAACCTGAATATATTTAACATACCTCGAGTATTTAAAAAACATGTAATTTGTAATTGATGCTTAGGCTTGTAATGTATTAATGCCCAATTAATATAAAATATTCAATACACAACAAAAGCATGGGAACCTTTATATGTTTTTTAACTGTTAGAAGTATAATAAATCAATAACAGTAGGTAGTTGATTTAAATACTTTTGTGTATAATATATACTCTTGAAACACTGACAATAAATTCCTCAGGACTTATGCTAATGCGTTTACAAAATGTAAAAGTCCAAAAACTCTCCAAATGAGGTTAAAAAATTAACCGCTTGATTTCAATCGACACAATCTCTTGGTTATTCAATGATCATAATTAAGCTTAGAAAATCATAGTAGATTTTCGGAGAGCAAAAAGCTCTTAGTGTAAAAACCTTATTTAAGAATATTTACATTACACTATCCACATTGAAGTTGGTTTGCCAAACATCAAAACATATTGTAGTTAGTAAGACACACCACATTAATTGCATGTCGTGTGTAGTTTGCATAGATAAAATTTGATTAGACATATTTTAATTCGTGAAAAACCACAAATTAACCCCATGCCTGGATTAGCCAAAATATGTTTTCAATTAAAAATAGTTATTTATACAATAATATAACCATATTATATTTAATTTTTACACGACCATGTTGACATATTACTGCAACAACATTATACTCCATAAATGTTATTAATACAAATAAATATTGCGTTATTGTATTCATAAAACTAGATTATTATGTTCGTACAAACGATTTCGACATCAATCAATAATTATTTATAATCAATACACATATCGTGTCAGTTTGTTCGCAATTGAAGTGATAATCATGTACAATGAGAAAAATAGTTCATTTTTTTTTAGCGTTAAGGTTTTACGACAAAAATATTGTGTTAAAACTAGAAAATGTTAAAAGAAAAAACTGAAAAAAAAAGTAGAACATATCACAAAACCACTCATCACTAAAGCCAATTGTAAAATGAATTACGATGACGGCCCGTCGGGCGACTAGCGGAGCATCGAAGTAAACGGGGGAAATGAAACGTTCCATAATAGACGCATCGACGCCACTAGCGCCGCGAGTGGTATAAAATGCAGACAATAAAAAGTACTTTTAATTTAGTACAGTTATACTATAACACTAATAGAAACTAGCGCTCCCGGGAGAAAATCATGTACTATTTCTATTTAAGTAAGATTTAATAGAAACAAAGGATATTAAGAAAAAACCACAAAATTATTCAATACGTTATTCAGTCATTTTCAAAAACCTATGTTTTATAAAGCATCAATCATAGTACTATTCTAACACCCATATCGCAACCAATATTTCCACAATATTAGTTTGTTAACAAAAAAGGTATCACTTGGTCTTAAAATGATTTGTTTTAAGTGTGAAACATTAGAAATTATTAGTATGTCATTCATTAAAAAGTCAAAATACTTATAGATGTGGCAAAGGTAAATAACCAATATTTTCAGTCCGTAGCTACATTTAAGACATATTTATAAATAAAATAGAGATCAAAGAAACATAAATATATAGTTAACGATGCTTGGAAAGCCATAGAAAGCAACTATTTTTTTTATTTTTATTGAAATAAAATAATTGTTTTTATTTACTTATATATTAAATTAGTTATATTATTACTTTATTGCTGTTGATGTTGCTGCATATGGAAGGAACAGGGTTGTCGGGATTTTTATGATTGTGATGATAATATAGAAAGTGCTGGCAAGAATTATTTTCATAATTTTATTATAATAGTCATAAATTACTAACCTAACCTAGGTCAATGATTTGTTCCTTCGGGAAAAATTTCTAAAAATTTCCCGGAGGATTCAACATCACGGGCCGATTCGGGCTCCACCGAGTTTATGATAAGTCTTAGGATACGTTTTCAGTTTTTCTCATAACACCAGTTTTCATTTGCCTTCCAGCTTCCACTGCTATCCAGTGTGGTATCACTGTAAATGATTACCAGTGATAACCATATAACCTTATTAAAAAATATCAAAAACTGTATCTTCAAATTTATATTAAAACATATTAAAACCATGTGTGAATGTGTAATTAACGATGTTCTCTTTTTTAATTCAATATGTTATAAAATAAACAACATATATAAACATAGCGCAGTCGTAAACGAAAACTACGTACATAAATTTAAAATAAATAAATTATCATTCAACGAAAATGGAGTTCAACAAACCAGCACCACTTAAAATGACTGGGAATATGACGCAGAATTTCAGATTTTTCAAACAGCAAGTAGAAATATATATGACTGCCACAGAAACAGATGGTAAGTCTAAGGAGATCCAAGTGGCACGTTTATTAAACTTGATGGGTACAGAGGCATTAAAAGTATACAATACTTTGGTGTCTGAAAAAGAAAAAGATAAAGACATTTCTGTAATTCTAAATAGAATGGAAAAATATTGTTCACCAAGAACAAATGAAATTATGGCAACAACAAATGTTGTTCCCTACGTAATCTTGGGGGACGAGGCGTTCCCGCTGAAAGAGTATGTAATGAGACCTTATCCAGGCAAACAGCTACATGACAATTCTAGAAGAACATACAACTATAGACATTGTAGAGGACGATGAGTGTTGGAAAATACATTTGGCATCCTAACGCAAAAGTTTCGAATGTACAACAGACGATACTAATTTCAATTTAACATAATTTCTATTCTATTTTCAGAGAAAATTCATGGAAGGCATTCCTAAATATCCCACTGCCCCTGAATATAGGGTTGGCAGATGCGGAAACCACTCTAGCTGTCCTCGCGGAGGAGCCAGCTCAAATCGAGGGTGACTTTGATAAGGAAGGAACGGCTGGCTCAGATGTTAGCGCCGGATCTGACGCCAGTAGACTTGAAAACACGGTCGGTCAAGTGCCACCGGAGACGCTAATTAAAATTTATCAAATAAATGCAGCCAGGAGTAAAGCTGTCATGCATGAAATTGAGAGACTATTAGTCAGGAACGAAATAGATGTCTGCCTGATACAGGAGCCTGCGACCGACGGCAGAGGGGTCTACCTACTGGATAGGCGCCCCTTTAGGGTGGTAGCGACCGGTCGCACGCCCATGGCTGCGATCGTCGTCGCGAACCCTGCCGTAGGACTCCTGACTCTTAGACAATTTGATTCCAGCCACTTTGCCGTGGCCGTGCTGAGCTATGGAGACGTTACCTTGACGTTGGTCTCCGCTTACTTTCAACACAGTGAGCCGACCCAGACATACGTTGACGAGCTAGATGACATTCTAGGTAAAGTCAATGGTGCCGTATTGATCTGCGCGGACGTAAATGCACGGTCATCGGTGTGGCACGACACGGTCTCGGACGCCCGCGGAGACATGGTCGTGGACTTGTGATTGGTCGGAAGGACCTCTCAGTGCATAACAAGGCGGGGTACCCTCCGACGTTTAGGAACAGAGGGTCGGCCTGCCTGGACGTGACGCTGACGCGTAACAACGTCAGGGTTGCGGACTGGTCGGCCACCCACGACCTTACGTCGAGCGATCACGCGCTGATCAGCTTTAACATAATAACGAGGGCAGACGTGCGCGTCGAGACCCAGGATATGGCAAGGAAATATAATTGCACCAAAACGAACTGGACTGAGTTCCGGAAGTTCCTGAGGGAATGCAGAGACGCGAAATCGCGAAGTCTCGAGTCGCCAGACGTTGAAACTTGCACGGCAGCACTCGCCAAAGTGCTGGAAATGGCCTGTGAGGTCAACATGACCAAGAGGACCCAGGCCAGACGGAGACCTCCCCCGTGGTGGAATGAAGCGCTGGAAAGCGAATTGAGTGCACTCGGCCGCTGGAAGGTAAAGCTTAGGAACGCAAAAACCGCGTTCAGAAGACGGGCTATCCGTACTCTCTACAGGGGACGTAAGCGCACGTTCAAGAGGCATTGCTTCAGAGCGAGGAGAAGCGCTTGGCGAAAATTCGTCACGGACGCGGGAGATAGCGACCCGTGGGGACCCGTCTTCAAATGGCTGGAAACCGGAGGAACTAAGTCTTCGGAAGACCTTCCGGCCTCGATCCGTAAGCTGGACGGATCGTACACGCTAACTCTCAAGGAGACAGGCGATGCACTCATGGATGCCTTAGTTCCAGGTGATACGGAAGTAGGCGAGAACCTGGAACAAAAAGAAACCCGGGAAAGAGCGGGGGTCGGCCTGGGAACATTTCGACCGGAACAAGTAGAGTCGGGACCGATTGACCCTTGCGATGTGGAGGAGGTCAAGGGAGCCATCTGGAGAATGGCTCCGAACAAGGCACCAGGCTTGGACGGCATAACGGCGAAAATACTGAGACAGGCGTGGCCAGTGATAGGCAAGGACATAACATGGGCCTTCAACTGCTGTCTTAGGACAAAGCGATTCCCGAAATCGTGGAAGATTGCACGTCTAGTAGTGTTCAGGAAAGCCCCGGGTAAGGACCCGGCGGAGCCGAAGTCGTACCGACCTATTAGCTTGCTGCCGGTGATCTCGAAAGCGCTTGAGCATATTATAGTAGAGAGAATCCGCAAAGATACGGATCCCCGCATGTCGAAAAGACAATTCGGGTTCACGAAAGGCCTCTCCACGATCGACGCGATCAATCACGTACTCAGCTGGACCGAAAACAGGACAGAGAAATACGTGCATGCCGTATTCCTGGACATATCGGGCGCGTTCGACTGCCTCTGGTGGCCCCAGCTCATACTTGATATGCAACAGGCAGGCTGCAGCAGCGGGCTCATCGAACTGACAAAGAGTTATCTCGACGGCCGTCGGGCCAGCATGAGGATCGGCGGCGTCGACATAACGAGGACCCTGACTAAGGGCACGCCGCAAGGATCGAGCTACGGCCCGGACTTGTGGCGATACGCGATGAATCCGTTGCTAACGCAGGAACTGCCTGAGGGAACAGAAATTGTCGCGTATGCAGACGACATCGCGATTCTAGTCTCCGGTAAACACCGACCGGAAGTCACTGGCAGAACAAATGCGTTACTCGAGAGAGCGTCGCAATGGGCGGAGCAGCGAAAACTCACCTTTTCCGCGGCCAAGTTTCAGACGCTATGGCTTAAAAACTCGCTCTCGAAGCCGCTGGAACTCCGACTGGGCGGAGTAAAGATAAGATCGACCGCCAAGGCGAAATACCTTGGGGTCACATTCGACCAAAAACAGGACTTCAGCCTTCACCTAGCGGAGAAGGCGGAAGCGACGAAAAGCCTGTTCAGCAGACTGCATGGAGTCGCCAAGACCCGATGGGGACTTAAGAGCAACGTGGCACTACGGATCTACAAATCGGTGTTCGTACCTCAGATGGGGTACGCGGCATCGATTTGGGCGGAGAAGTGCATGGCTTCGGGACACAGGAGAGCGAGGGCAAATATGGCGCAGAGACAACCGTTGTTAGCGATAACGGGGGCGTATAAGACGACGTCCACGGTGGCGTTGCAGGTCCTAGCGGGAGTGCCCCCGCTGGACCTCGAGCTAAAGAAACTGGCTAGAATTGAAAGGCACAGAGCCGCGGTAAGGCGAGGCGCGATGACGGCCCTCGAGGCAGCGAATAGAGAGGAAAGATATACCGCTGAAACCATCCTCCTTTGGCAGCAACAGTGGGTCGCCTCTAGTAAGGGAAGGTGGACTGAGAGGTGGTTCCCGGACGTCCGGATGCGGCTAGACCGTGGGTGGTGTATCCCAGACCATTTCACGTCTCAGTTAATGTCGGGGCACGGGGACTTCAATCATTCACTCCACCGTTTCAACCTTACTGGCGATGCAGCTTGCCGTTGCGGGTTCCCGGCAGGAACCGCCGAGCATCTGCTGTTTGAATGCCCACTTGCTGACCGAGAAAGAGATCAACTCATAGCTGCGGCGCAAGCGACCGGTGCGGACTGGCCGTGCAGCTTAGAGCACATGACCGAATCTGAGGTCATGTTCCGGGCGCTTCAAAGATTCGCACATGAATCGCTCGAGAAGCGCACTGATGAAGGGCTGGCTCGTTAGGCGTGTTTCGGCGTTAATGTAAGATTCCGACACGGAATCCTGGGAAAGCCAGGATCGAGGGTAAAGAGGGATAACCCCTTCCTAATCCGCACGAGGAAAACCAGACCCGAGTAGGAATAGGGGCACAACTGAAAAGAAATGCCCGCAGATCTGCGACATACCGATGGGGAAATTGGGCGAGTGGAGACGGAAGGATCGGGAGAAAGTAACCACGCGTAGGTTGGCGTAACAGACTCACTCGGCATACACGGCGATTTCCATGTACGCATTTAGATACTTGGAAATGTAGCGTGTGTATACTGCCCCATAATCTACTACCTATTTCTTGAATTTAATTAATCCGTTGATTGCACTATCTATGGTACAAAATAATGTCAGTTTAAATACATGAAAGAGTTATAGGCACATATATGATGATGGTGTTTGGATAATGTCGTTGAATTGTGTATTATAAATTATTAATCATTGTGTTGGCCTTTCGTGAAGGACGTTTACCTGTTTTTTTTTTTTTTTTTTGTCTCTGTCGTATACAGAACCAGTTAAAATCTAATAGATCGTCACCATGGCGGATTATTTGCTAATAAAATGCCCGGTTTCCGTCAATGTTTTATATTCCATTTTGTTGTTTTATTTTCCATTTTCAAATTGTACACATGGATGAAGAGTGTCATACATCACACAACATCGACGTTGTTGAGAAAAAAAAACGTTTTACAACAAAGCGAGTACATAAGACTTTTTTACTTATTTTAATGCATTGGTGTTTTGTTATTAATTTGATGTATATCTTTAGAACAGGGTTAAGATTATTGCATCTGCAATACCAAAATGCGGTACAATGTTTAGTAGCGAATCACTTATGTGGTTCGTGAAAAGTTTTGATTGTAGGATTGAAAGTGTTCATCAGCCAAATGCGTTTATTGCAGAAATCTCATCTGAAATACAGTACCACATATATGATAACACCGAGGTATGTAACAATTATAAAAAATATAACAATAAAAAGGTGGGCAAGTGGTTGTCACTCTGCTGTACAGTAGGTGGGCAAGTTGGTTGGCAAGCCAGTCAGCCTAGATATATTTATATTACTAAGTATATTTTATAATATTATTGTGAATAAAGTAATTTATATATAACCTAATTACGTGGAACCTTGTTTTAAATTTGTAATCCTTACCTATAAAAGTTAACATTTTATACATTTTTAACTACTAAATAATTTGTAAATACTCAATTTAATAAATTTTATCTAAAATTGAACTTTAAATAATTATAAAATAAATTGTGCCTATGTATTTTAAATATTTTTGAACTCCTATTGTAATAATATATCAGGAGCCTTGTATTACATTTTCACACTCTTTGGCCCTACAAATCAACTTTATTGATATTCATAAAAAAAACAAAACCTATCCAATAACAAAAAAAAAAACAAATTTTTATTAATATTTCAGTATTCGATAAATTTATTGGAAAAACTAATTTGATAATTATTATTTAATAATTTAATATTATTGAATATTATTATATCTATAAATAGATTGGACTTTTTGAATTTACGATAACGATGAGCGTTGCACAGCCGCGACTTTCGGTACAACTTTGGTACGTTGACGGTCGAAGGACAGTTGCATCGCAGTAGGCGTCAGGACAAATAGGGTTAATATCATATAACTGCACCTATTTTTGGCTTGCTTTTCAATTCCTATGGCTCCTAGATGACATAAATTGCAAAAAATTGCTTCGACTGAGTCTGTTTCCATGCAACATTCTGTTCCGCATACATAACAGAGAACAATTATTATTTCGATTTCAATCCACAGATTTCTTCCGTTAACAACTTTTTATAAAATTTCAAATCGCAAATTGGATGTAACTAATCCAATTTTGTATATAATATGCATGTTTTTGAACTAAAAAACGCATCGAATCCCCGACAGAGTAAGGTAGTAGAAATATATATGACTGCCACAGAAACAGATGGTAAGTCTAAGGAGATCCAAGTGGCACGTTTATTAAACTTGATGGGTACAGAGGCATTAAAAGTATACAATACTTTGGTGTCTGAAAAAGAAAAAGATAAAGACATTTCTGTAATTCTAAATAGAATGGAAAAATATTGTTCACCAAGAACAAATGAAATTATGGCAACAACAAATGTTGTTCCCTACGTAATCTTGGGGGACGAGGCGTTCCCGCTGAAAGAGTATGTAATGAGACCTTATCCAGGCAAACAGCTACATGACAATTCTAGAAGAACATACAACTATAGACATTGTAGAGGACGATGAGTGTTGGAAAATACATTTGGCATCCTAACGCAAAAGTTTCGAATGTACAACAGACGATACTAATTTCAATTTAACATAATTTCTATTCTATTTTCAGAGAAAATTCATGGAAGGCATTCCTAAATATCCCACTGCCCCTGAATATAGGGTTGGCAGATGCGGAAACCACTCTAGCTGTCCTCGCGGAGGAGCCAGCTCAAATCGAGGGTGACTTTGATAAGGAAGGAACGGCTGGCTCAGATGTTAGCGCCGGATCTGACGCCAGTAGACTTGAAAACACGGTCGGTCAAGTGCCACCGGAGACGCTAATTAAAATTTATCAAATAAATGCAGCCAGGAGTAAAGCTGTCATGCATGAAATTGAGAGACTATTAGTCAGGAACGAAATAGATGTCTGCCTGATACAGGAGCCTGCGACCGACGGCAGAGGGGTCTACCTACTGGATAGGCGCCCCTTTAGGGTGGTAGCGACCGGTCGCACGCCCATGGCTGCGATCGTCGTCGCGAACCCTGCCGTAGGACTCCTGACTCTTAGACAATTTGATTCCAGCCACTTTGCCGTGGCCGTGCTGAGCTATGGAGACGTTACCTTGACGTTGGTCTCCGCTTACTTTCAACACAGTGAGCCGACCCAGACATACGTTGACGAGCTAGATGACATTCTAGGTAAAGTCAATGGTGCCGTATTGATCTGCGCGGACGTAAATGCACGGTCATCGGTGTGGCACGACACGGTCTCGGACGCCCGCGGAGACATGGTCGTGGACTTGTGATTGGTCGGAAGGACCTCTCAGTGCATAACAAGGCGGGGTACCCTCCGACGTTTAGGAACAGAGGGTCGGCCTGCCTGGACGTGACGCTGACGCGTAACAACGTCAGGGTTGCGGACTGGTCGGCCACCCACGACCTTACGTCGAGCGATCACGCGCTGATCAGCTTTAACATAATAACGAGGGCAGACGTGCGCGTCGAGACCCAGGATATGGCAAGGAAATATAATTGCACCAAAACGAACTGGACTGAGTTCCGGAAGTTCCTGAGGGAATGCAGAGACGCGAAATCGCGAAGTCTCGAGTCGCCAGACGTTGAAACTTGCACGGCAGCACTCGCCAAAGTGCTGGAAATGGCCTGTGAGGTCAACATGACCAAGAGGACCCAGGCCAGACGGAGACCTCCCCCGTGGTGGAATGAAGCGCTGGAAAGCGAATTGAGTGCACTCGGCCGCTGGAAGGTAAAGCTTAGGAACGCAAAAACCGCGTTCAGAAGACGGGCTATCCGTACTCTCTACAGGGGACGTAAGCGCACGTTCAAGAGGCATTGCTTCAGAGCGAGGAGAAGCGCTTGGCGAAAATTCGTCACGGACGCGGGAGATAGCGACCCGTGGGGACCCGTCTTCAAATGGCTGGAAACCGGAGGAACTAAGTCTTCGGAAGACCTTCCGGCCTCGATCCGTAAGCTGGACGGATCGTACACGCTAACTCTCAAGGAGACAGGCGATGCACTCATGGATGCCTTAGTTCCAGGTGATACGGAAGTAGGCGAGAACCTGGAACAAAAAGAAACCCGGGAAAGAGCGGGGGTCGGCCTGGGAACATTTCGACCGGAACAAGTAGAGTCGGGACCGATTGACCCTTGCGATGTGGAGGAGGTCAAGGGAGCCATCTGGAGAATGGCTCCGAACAAGGCACCAGGCTTGGACGGCATAACGGCGAAAATACTGAGACAGGCGTGGCCAGTGATAGGCAAGGACATAACATGGGCCTTCAACTGCTGTCTTAGGACAAAGCGATTCCCGAAATCGTGGAAGATTGCACGTCTAGTAGTGTTCAGGAAAGCCCCGGGTAAGGACCCGGCGGAGCCGAAGTCGTACCGACCTATTAGCTTGCTGCCGGTGATCTCGAAAGCGCTTGAGCATATTATAGTAGAGAGAATCCGCAAAGATACGGATCCCCGCATGTCGAAAAGACAATTCGGGTTCACGAAAGGCCTCTCCACGATCGACGCGATCAATCACGTACTCAGCTGGACCGAAAACAGGACAGAGAAATACGTGCATGCCGTATTCCTGGACATATCGGGCGCGTTCGACTGCCTCTGGTGGCCCCAGCTCATACTTGATATGCAACAGGCAGGCTGCAGCAGCGGGCTCATCGAACTGACAAAGAGTTATCTCGACGGCCGTCGGGCCAGCATGAGGATCGGCGGCGTCGACATAACGAGGACCCTGACTAAGGGCACGCCGCAAGGATCGAGCTACGGCCCGGACTTGTGGCGATACGCGATGAATCCGTTGCTAACGCAGGAACTGCCTGAGGGAACAGAAATTGTCGCGTATGCAGACGACATCGCGATTCTAGTCTCCGGTAAACACCGACCGGAAGTCACTGGCAGAACAAATGCGTTACTCGAGAGAGCGTCGCAATGGGCGGAGCAGCGAAAACTCACCTTTTCCGCGGCCAAGTTTCAGACGCTATGGCTTAAAAACTCGCTCTCGAAGCCGCTGGAACTCCGACTGGGCGGAGTAAAGATAAGATCGACCGCCAAGGCGAAATACCTTGGGGTCACATTCGACCAAAAACAGGACTTCAGCCTTCACCTAGCGGAGAAGGCGGAAGCGACGAAAAGCCTGTTCAGCAGACTGCATGGAGTCGCCAAGACCCGATGGGGACTTAAGAGCAACGTGGCACTACGGATCTACAAATCGGTGTTCGTACCTCAGATGGGGTACGCGGCATCGATTTGGGCGGAGAAGTGCATGGCTTCGGGACACAGGAGAGCGAGGGCAAATATGGCGCAGAGACAACCGTTGTTAGCGATAACGGGGGCGTATAAGACGACGTCCACGGTGGCGTTGCAGGTCCTAGCGGGAGTGCCCCCGCTGGACCTCGAGCTAAAGAAACTGGCTAGAATTGAAAGGCACAGAGCCGCGGTAAGGCGAGGCGCGATGACGGCCCTCGAGGCAGCGAATAGAGAGGAAAGATATACCGCTGAAACCATCCTCCTTTGGCAGCAACAGTGGGTCGCCTCTAGTAAGGGAAGGTGGACTGAGAGGTGGTTCCCGGACGTCCGGATGCGGCTAGACCGTGGGTGGTGTATCCCAGACCATTTCACGTCTCAGTTAATGTCGGGGCACGGGGACTTCAATCATTCACTCCACCGTTTCAACCTTACTGGCGATGCAGCTTGCCGTTGCGGGTTCCCGGCAGGAACCGCCGAGCATCTGCTGTTTGAATGCCCACTTGCTGACCGAGAAAGAGATCAACTCATAGCTGCGGCGCAAGCGACCGGTGCGGACTGGCCGTGCAGCTTAGAGCACATGACCGAATCTGAGGTCATGTTCCGGGCGCTTCAAAGATTCGCACATGAATCGCTCGAGAAGCGCACTGATGAAGGGCTGGCTCGTTAGGCGTGTTTCGGCGTTAATGTAAGATTCCGACACGGAATCCTGGGAAAGCCAGGATCGAGGGTAAAGAGGGATAACCCCTTCCTAATCCGCACGAGGAAAACCAGACCCGAGTAGGAATAGGGGCACAACTGAAAAGAAATGCCCGCAGATCTGCGACATACCGATGGGGAAATTGGGCGAGTGGAGACGGAAGGATCGGGAGAAAGTAACCACGCGTAGGTTGGCGTAACAGACTCACTCGGCATACACGGCGATTTCCATGTACGCATTTAGATACTTGGAAATGTAGCGTGTGTATACTGCCCCATAATCTACTACCTATTTCTTGAATTTAATTAATCCGTTGATTGCACTATCTATGGTACAAAATAATGTCAGTTTAAATACATGAAAGAGTTATAGGCACATATATGATGATGGTGTTTGGATAATGTCGTTGAATTGTGTATTATAAATTATTAATCATTGTGTTGGCCTTTCGTGAAGGACGTTTACCTGTTTTTTTTTTTTTTTTTTGTCTCTGTCGTATACAGAACCAGTTAAAATCTAATAGATCGTCACCATGGCGGATTATTTGCTAATAAAATGCCCGGTTTCCGTCAATGTTTTATATTCCATTTTGTTGTTTTATTTTCCATTTTCAAATTGTACACATGGATGAAGAGTGTCATACATCACACAACATCGACGTTGTTGAGAAAAAAAAACGTTTTACAACAAAGCGAGTACATAAGACTTTTTTACTTATTTTAATGCATTGGTGTTTTGTTATTAATTTGATGTATATCTTTAGAACAGGGTTAAGATTATTGCATCTGCAATACCAAAATGCGGTACAATGTTTAGTAGCGAATCACTTATGTGGTTCGTGAAAAGTTTTGATTGTAGGATTGAAAGTGTTCATCAGCCAAATGCGTTTATTGCAGAAATCTCATCTGAAATACAGTACCACATATATGATAACACCGAGGTATGTAACAATTATAAAAAATATAACAATAAAAAGGTGGGCAAGTGGTTGTCACTCTGCTGTACAGTAGGTGGGCAAGTTGGTTGGCAAGCCAGTCAGCCTAGATATATTTATATTACTAAGTATATTTTATAATATTATTGTGAATAAAGTAATTTATATATAACCTAATTACGTGGAACCTTGTTTTAAATTTGTAATCCTTACCTATAAAAGTTAACATTTTATACATTTTTAACTACTAAATAATTTGTAAATACTCAATTTAATAAATTTTATCTAAAATTGAACTTTAAATAATTATAAAATAAATTGTGCCTATGTATTTTAAATATTTTTGAACTCCTATTGTAATAATATATCAGGAGCCTTGTATTACATTTTCACACTCTTTGGCCCTACAAATCAACTTTATTGATATTCATAAAAAAAACAAAACCTATCCAATAACAAAAAAAAATAACAAATTTTTATTAATATTTCAGTATTCGATAAATTTATTGGAAAAACTAATTTGATAATTATTATTTAATAATTTAATATTATTGAATATTATTATATCTATAAATAGATTGGACTTTTTGAATTTACGATAACGATGAGCGTTGCACAGCCGCGACTTTCGGTACAACTTTGGTACGTTGACGGTCGAAGGACAGTTGCATCGCAGTAGGCGTCAGGACAAATAGGGTTAATATCATATAACTGCACCTATTTTTGGCTTGCTTTTCAATTCCTATGGCTCCTAGATGACATAAATTGCAAAAAATTGCTTCGACTGAGTCTGTTTCCATGCAACATTCTGTTCCGCATACATAACAGAGAACAATTATTATTTCGATTTCAATCCACAGATTTCTTCTGTTAACAACTTTTTATAAAATTTCAAATCGCAAATTGGATGTAACTAATCCAATTTTGTATATAATATGCATGTTTTTGAACTAAAAAACGCATCGAATCCCCGACAGAGTAAGGTAGTAGAAATATATATGACTGCCACAGAAACAGATGGTAAGTCTAAGGAGATCCAAGTGGCACGTTTATTAAACTTGATGGGTACAGAGGCATTAAAAGTATACAATACTTTGGTGTCTGAAAAAGAAAAAGATAAAGACATTTCTGTAATTCTAAATAGAATGGAAAAATATTGTTCACCAAGAACAAATGAAATTATGGCAACAACAAATGTTGTTCCCTACGTAATCTTGGGGGACGAGGCGTTCCCGCTGAAAGAGTATGTAATGAGACCTTATCCAGGCAAACAGCTACATGACAATTCTAGAAGAACATACAACTATAGACATTGTAGAGGACGATGAGTGTTGGAAAATACATTTGGCATCCTAACGCAAAAGTTTCGAATGTACAACAGACGATACTAATTTCAATTTAACATAATTTCTATTCTATTTTCAGAGAAAATTCATGGAAGGCATTCCTAAATATCCCACTGCCCCTGAATATAGGGTTGGCAGATGCGGAAACCACTCTAGCTGTCCTCGCGGAGGAGCCAGCTCAAATCGAGGGTGACTTTGATAAGGAAGGAACGGCTGGCTCAGATGTTAGCGCCGGATCTGACGCCAGTAGACTTGAAAACACGGTCGGTCAAGTGCCACCGGAGACGCTAATTAAAATTTATCAAATAAATGCAGCCAGGAGTAAAGCTGTCATGCATGAAATTGAGAGACTATTAGTCAGGAACGAAATAGATGTCTGCCTGATACAGGAGCCTGCGACCGACGGCAGAGGGGTCTACCTACTGGATAGGCGCCCCTTTAGGGTGGTAGCGACCGGTCGCACGCCCATGGCTGCGATCGTCGTCGCGAACCCTGCCGTAGGACTCCTGACTCTTAGACAATTTGATTCCAGCCACTTTGCCGTGGCCGTGCTGAGCTATGGAGACGTTACCTTGACGTTGGTCTCCGCTTACTTTCAACACAGTGAGCCGACCCAGACATACGTTGACGAGCTAGATGACATTCTAGGTAAAGTCAATGGTGCCGTATTGATCTGCGCGGACGTAAATGCACGGTCATCGGTGTGGCACGACACGGTCTCGGACGCCCGCGGAGACATGGTCGTGGACTTGTGATTGGTCGGAAGGACCTCTCAGTGCATAACAAGGCGGGGTACCCTCCGACGTTTAGGAACAGAGGGTCGGCCTGCCTGGACGTGACGCTGACGCGTAACAACGTCAGGGTTGCGGACTGGTCGGCCACCCACGACCTTACGTCGAGCGATCACGCGCTGATCAGCTTTAACATAATAACGAGGGCAGACGTGCGCGTCGAGACCCAGGATATGGCAAGGAAATATAATTGCACCAAAACGAACTGGACTGAGTTCCGGAAGTTCCTGAGGGAATGCAGAGACGCGAAATCGCGAAGTCTCGAGTCGCCAGACGTTGAAACTTGCACGGCAGCACTCGCCAAAGTGCTGGAAATGGCCTGTGAGGTCAACATGACCAAGAGGACCCAGGCCAGACGGAGACCTCCCCCGTGGTGGAATGAAGCGCTGGAAAGCGAATTGAGTGCACTCGGCCGCTGGAAGGTAAAGCTTAGGAACGCAAAAACCGCGTTCAGAAGACGGGCTATCCGTACTCTCTACAGGGGACGTAAGCGCACGTTCAAGAGGCATTGCTTCAGAGCGAGGAGAAGCGCTTGGCGAAAATTCGTCACGGACGCGGGAGATAGCGACCCGTGGGGACCCGTCTTCAAATGGCTGGAAACCGGAGGAACTAAGTCTTCGGAAGACCTTCCGGCCTCGATCCGTAAGCTGGACGGATCGTACACGCTAACTCTCAAGGAGACAGGCGATGCACTCATGGATGCCTTAGTTCCAGGTGATACGGAAGTAGGCGAGAACCTGGAACAAAAAGAAACCCGGGAAAGAGCGGGGGTCGGCCTGGGAACATTTCGACCGGAACAAGTAGAGTCGGGACCGATTGACCCTTGCGATGTGGAGGAGGTCAAGGGAGCCATCTGGAGAATGGCTCCGAACAAGGCACCAGGCTTGGACGGCATAACGGCGAAAATACTGAGACAGGCGTGGCCAGTGATAGGCAAGGACATAACATGGGCCTTCAACTGCTGTCTTAGGACAAAGCGATTCCCGAAATCGTGGAAGATTGCACGTCTAGTAGTGTTCAGGAAAGCCCCGGGTAAGGACCCGGCGGAGCCGAAGTCGTACCGACCTATTAGCTTGCTGCCGGTGATCTCGAAAGCGCTTGAGCATATTATAGTAGAGAGAATCCGCAAAGATACGGATCCCCGCATGTCGAAAAGACAATTCGGGTTCACGAAAGGCCTCTCCACGATCGACGCGATCAATCACGTACTCAGCTGGACCGAAAACAGGACAGAGAAATACGTGCATGCCGTATTCCTGGACATATCGGGCGCGTTCGACTGCCTCTGGTGGCCCCAGCTCATACTTGATATGCAACAGGCAGGCTGCAGCAGCGGGCTCATCGAACTGACAAAGAGTTATCTCGACGGCCGTCGGGCCAGCATGAGGATCGGCGGCGTCGACATAACGAGGACCCTGACTAAGGGCACGCCGCAAGGATCGAGCTACGGCCCGGACTTGTGGCGATACGCGATGAATCCGTTGCTAACGCAGGAACTGCCTGAGGGAACAGAAATTGTCGCGTATGCAGACGACATCGCGATTCTAGTCTCCGGTAAACACCGACCGGAAGTCACTGGCAGAACAAATGCGTTACTCGAGAGAGCGTCGCAATGGGCGGAGCAGCGAAAACTCACCTTTTCCGCGGCCAAGTTTCAGACGCTATGGCTTAAAAACTCGCTCTCGAAGCCGCTGGAACTCCGACTGGGCGGAGTAAAGATAAGATCGACCGCCAAGGCGAAATACCTTGGGGTCACATTCGACCAAAAACAGGACTTCAGCCTTCACCTAGCGGAGAAGGCGGAAGCGACGAAAAGCCTGTTCAGCAGACTGCATGGAGTCGCCAAGACCCGATGGGGACTTAAGAGCAACGTGGCACTACGGATCTACAAATCGGTGTTCGTACCTCAGATGGGGTACGCGGCATCGATTTGGGCGGAGAAGTGCATGGCTTCGGGACACAGGAGAGCGAGGGCAAATATGGCGCAGAGACAACCGTTGTTAGCGATAACGGGGGCGTATAAGACGACGTCCACGGTGGCGTTGCAGGTCCTAGCGGGAGTGCCCCCGCTGGACCTCGAGCTAAAGAAACTGGCTAGAATTGAAAGGCACAGAGCCGCGGTAAGGCGAGGCGCGATGACGGCCCTCGAGGCAGCGAATAGAGAGGAAAGATATACCGCTGAAACCATCCTCCTTTGGCAGCAACAGTGGGTCGCCTCTAGTAAGGGAAGGTGGACTGAGAGGTGGTTCCCGGACGTCCGGATGCGGCTAGACCGTGGGTGGTGTATCCCAGACCATTTCACGTCTCAGTTAATGTCGGGGCACGGGGACTTCAATCATTCACTCCACCGTTTCAACCTTACTGGCGATGCAGCTTGCCGTTGCGGGTTCCCGGCAGGAACCGCCGAGCATCTGCTGTTTGAATGCCCACTTGCTGACCGAGAAAGAGATCAACTCATAGCTGCGGCGCAAGCGACCGGTGCGGACTGGCCGTGCAGCTTAGAGCACATGACCGAATCTGAGGTCATGTTCCGGGCGCTTCAAAGATTCGCACATGAATCGCTCGAGAAGCGCACTGATGAAGGGCTGGCTCGTTAGGCGTGTTTCGGCGTTAATGTAAGATTCCGACACGGAATCCTGGGAAAGCCAGGATCGAGGGTAAAGAGGGATAACCCCTTCCTAATCCGCACGAGGAAAACCAGACCCGAGTAGGAATAGGGGCACAACTGAAAAGAAATGCCCGCAGATCTGCGACATACCGATGGGGAAATTGGGCGAGTGGAGACGGAAGGATCGGGAGAAAGTAACCACGCGTAGGTTGGCGTAACAGACTCACTCGGCATACACGGCGATTTCCATGTACGCATTTAGATACTTGGAAATGTAGCGTGTGTATACTGCCCCATAATCTACTACCTATTTCTTGAATTTAATTAATCCGTTGATTGCACTATCTATGGTACAAAATAATGTCAGTTTAAATACATGAAAGAGTTATAGGCACATATATGATGATGGTGTTTGGATAATGTCGTTGAATTGTGTATTATAAATTATTAATCATTGTGTTGGCCTTTCGTGAAGGACGTTTACCTGTTTTTTTTTTTTTTTTTTGTCTCTGTCGTATACAGAACCAGTTAAAATCTAATAGATCGTCACCATGGCGGATTATTTGCTAATAAAATGCCCGGTTTCCGTCAATGTTTTATATTCCATTTTGTTGTTTTATTTTCCATTTTCAAATTGTACACATGGATGAAGAGTGTCATACATCACACAACATCGACGTTGTTGAGAAAAAAAAACGTTTTACAACAAAGCGAGTACATAAGACTTTTTTACTTATTTTAATGCATTGGTGTTTTGTTATTAATTTGATGTATATCTTTAGAACAGGGTTAAGATTATTGCATCTGCAATACCAAAATGCGGTACAATGTTTAGTAGCGAATCACTTATGTGGTTCGTGAAAAGTTTTGATTGTAGGATTGAAAGTGTTCATCAGCCAAATGCGTTTATTGCAGAAATCTCATCTGAAATACAGTACCACATATATGATAACACCGAGGTATGTAACAATTATAAAAAATATAACAATAAAAAGGTGGGCAAGTGGTTGTCACTCTGCTGTACAGTAGGTGGGCAAGTTGGTTGGCAAGCCAGTCAGCCTAGATATATTTATATTACTAAGTATATTTTATAATATTATTGTGAATAAAGTAATTTATATATAACCTAATTACGTGGAACCTTGTTTTAAATTTGTAATCCTTACCTATAAAAGTTAACATTTTATACATTTTTAACTACTAAATAATTTGTAAATACTCAATTTAATAAATTTTATCTAAAATTGAACTTTAAATAATTATAAAATAAATTGTGCCTATGTATTTTAAATATTTTTGAACTCCTATTGTAATAATATATCAGGAGCCTTGTATTACATTTTCACACTCTTTGGCCCTACAAATCAACTTTATTGATATTCATAAAAAAAACAAAACCTATCCAATAACAAAAAAAAATAACAAATTTTTATTAATATTTCAGTATTCGATAAATTTATTGGAAAAACTAATTTGATAATTATTATTTAATAATTTAATATTATTGAATATTATTATATCTATAAATAGATTGGACTTTTTGAATTTACGATAACGATGAGCGTTGCACAGCCGCGACTTTCGGTACAACTTTGGTACGTTGACGGTCGAAGGACAGTTGCATCGCAGTAGGCGTCAGGACAAATAGGGTTAATATCATATAACTGCACCTATTTTTGGCTTGCTTTTCAATTCCTATGGCTCCTAGATGACATAAATTGCAAAAAATTGCTTCGACTGAGTCTGTTTCCATGCAACATTCTGTTCCGCATACATAACAGAGAACAATTATTATTTCGATTTCAATCCACAGATTTCTTCCGTTAACAACTTTTTATAAAATTTCAAATCGCAAATTGGATGTAACTAATCCAATTTTGTATATAATATGCATGTTTTTGAACTAAAAAACGCATCGAATCCCCGACAGAGTAAGGTAGTAGAAATATATATGACTGCCACAGAAACAGATGGTAAGTCTAAGGAGATCCAAGTGGCACGTTTATTAAACTTGATGGGTACAGAGGCATTAAAAGTATACAATACTTTGGTGTCTGAAAAAGAAAAAGATAAAGACATTTCTGTAATTCTAAATAGAATGGAAAAATATTGTTCACCAAGAACAAATGAAATTATGGCAACAACAAATGTTGTTCCCTACGTAATCTTGGGGGACGAGGCGTTCCCGCTGAAAGAGTATGTAATGAGACCTTATCCAGGCAAACAGCTACATGACAATTCTAGAAGAACATACAACTATAGACATTGTAGAGGACGATGAGTGTTGGAAAATACATTTGGCATCCTAACGCAAAAGTTTCGAATGTACAACAGACGATACTAATTTCAATTTAACATAATTTCTATTCTATTTTCAGAGAAAATTCATGGAAGGCATTCCTAAATATCCCACTGCCCCTGAATATAGGGTTGGCAGATGCGGAAACCACTCTAGCTGTCCTCGCGGAGGAGCCAGCTCAAATCGAGGGTGACTTTGATAAGGAAGGAACGGCTGGCTCAGATGTTAGCGCCGGATCTGACGCCAGTAGACTTGAAAACACGGTCGGTCAAGTGCCACCGGAGACGCTAATTAAAATTTATCAAATAAATGCAGCCAGGAGTAAAGCTGTCATGCATGAAATTGAGAGACTATTAGTCAGGAACGAAATAGATGTCTGCCTGATACAGGAGCCTGCGACCGACGGCAGAGGGGTCTACCTACTGGATAGGCGCCCCTTTAGGGTGGTAGCGACCGGTCGCACGCCCATGGCTGCGATCGTCGTCGCGAACCCTGCCGTAGGACTCCTGACTCTTAGACAATTTGATTCCAGCCACTTTGCCGTGGCCGTGCTGAGCTATGGAGACGTTACCTTGACGTTGGTCTCCGCTTACTTTCAACACAGTGAGCCGACCCAGACATACGTTGACGAGCTAGATGACATTCTAGGTAAAGTCAATGGTGCCGTATTGATCTGCGCGGACGTAAATGCACGGTCATCGGTGTGGCACGACACGGTCTCGGACGCCCGCGGAGACATGGTCGTGGACTTGTGATTGGTCGGAAGGACCTCTCAGTGCATAACAAGGCGGGGTACCCTCCGACGTTTAGGAACAGAGGGTCGGCCTGCCTGGACGTGACGCTGACGCGTAACAACGTCAGGGTTGCGGACTGGTCGGCCACCCACGACCTTACGTCGAGCGATCACGCGCTGATCAGCTTTAACATAATAACGAGGGCAGACGTGCGCGTCGAGACCCAGGATATGGCAAGGAAATATAATTGCACCAAAACGAACTGGACTGAGTTCCGGAAGTTCCTGAGGGAATGCAGAGACGCGAAATCGCGAAGTCTCGAGTCGCCAGACGTTGAAACTTGCACGGCAGCACTCGCCAAAGTGCTGGAAATGGCCTGTGAGGTCAACATGACCAAGAGGACCCAGGCCAGACGGAGACCTCCCCCGTGGTGGAATGAAGCGCTGGAAAGCGAATTGAGTGCACTCGGCCGCTGGAAGGTAAAGCTTAGGAACGCAAAAACCGCGTTCAGAAGACGGGCTATCCGTACTCTCTACAGGGGACGTAAGCGCACGTTCAAGAGGCATTGCTTCAGAGCGAGGAGAAGCGCTTGGCGAAAATTCGTCACGGACGCGGGAGATAGCGACCCGTGGGGACCCGTCTTCAAATGGCTGGAAACCGGAGGAACTAAGTCTTCGGAAGACCTTCCGGCCTCGATCCGTAAGCTGGACGGATCGTACACGCTAACTCTCAAGGAGACAGGCGATGCACTCATGGATGCCTTAGTTCCAGGTGATACGGAAGTAGGCGAGAACCTGGAACAAAAAGAAACCCGGGAAAGAGCGGGGGTCGGCCTGGGAACATTTCGACCGGAACAAGTAGAGTCGGGACCGATTGACCCTTGCGATGTGGAGGAGGTCAAGGGAGCCATCTGGAGAATGGCTCCGAACAAGGCACCAGGCTTGGACGGCATAACGGCGAAAATACTGAGACAGGCGTGGCCAGTGATAGGCAAGGACATAACATGGGCCTTCAACTGCTGTCTTAGGACAAAGCGATTCCCGAAATCGTGGAAGATTGCACGTCTAGTAGTGTTCAGGAAAGCCCCGGGTAAGGACCCGGCGGAGCCGAAGTCGTACCGACCTATTAGCTTGCTGCCGGTGATCTCGAAAGCGCTTGAGCATATTATAGTAGAGAGAATCCGCAAAGATACGGATCCCCGCATGTCGAAAAGACAATTCGGGTTCACGAAAGGCCTCTCCACGATCGACGCGATCAATCACGTACTCAGCTGGACCGAAAACAGGACAGAGAAATACGTGCATGCCGTATTCCTGGACATATCGGGCGCGTTCGACTGCCTCTGGTGGCCCCAGCTCATACTTGATATGCAACAGGCAGGCTGCAGCAGCGGGCTCATCGAACTGACAAAGAGTTATCTCGACGGCCGTCGGGCCAGCATGAGGATCGGCGGCGTCGACATAACGAGGACCCTGACTAAGGGCACGCCGCAAGGATCGAGCTACGGCCCGGACTTGTGGCGATACGCGATGAATCCGTTGCTAACGCAGGAACTGCCTGAGGGAACAGAAATTGTCGCGTATGCAGACGACATCGCGATTCTAGTCTCCGGTAAACACCGACCGGAAGTCACTGGCAGAACAAATGCGTTACTCGAGAGAGCGTCGCAATGGGCGGAGCAGCGAAAACTCACCTTTTCCGCGGCCAAGTTTCAGACGCTATGGCTTAAAAACTCGCTCTCGAAGCCGCTGGAACTCCGACTGGGCGGAGTAAAGATAAGATCGACCGCCAAGGCGAAATACCTTGGGGTCACATTCGACCAAAAACAGGACTTCAGCCTTCACCTAGCGGAGAAGGCGGAAGCGACGAAAAGCCTGTTCAGCAGACTGCATGGAGTCGCCAAGACCCGATGGGGACTTAAGAGCAACGTGGCACTACGGATCTACAAATCGGTGTTCGTACCTCAGATGGGGTACGCGGCATCGATTTGGGCGGAGAAGTGCATGGCTTCGGGACACAGGAGAGCGAGGGCAAATATGGCGCAGAGACAACCGTTGTTAGCGATAACGGGGGCGTATAAGACGACGTCCACGGTGGCGTTGCAGGTCCTAGCGGGAGTGCCCCCGCTGGACCTCGAGCTAAAGAAACTGGCTAGAATTGAAAGGCACAGAGCCGCGGTAAGGCGAGGCGCGATGACGGCCCTCGAGGCAGCGAATAGAGAGGAAAGATATACCGCTGAAACCATCCTCCTTTGGCAGCAACAGTGGGTCGCCTCTAGTAAGGGAAGGTGGACTGAGAGGTGGTTCCCGGACGTCCGGATGCGGCTAGACCGTGGGTGGTGTATCCCAGACCATTTCACGTCTCAGTTAATGTCGGGGCACGGGGACTTCAATCATTCACTCCACCGTTTCAACCTTACTGGCGATGCAGCTTGCCGTTGCGGGTTCCCGGCAGGAACCGCCGAGCATCTGCTGTTTGAATGCCCACTTGCTGACCGAGAAAGAGATCAACTCATAGCTGCGGCGCAAGCGACCGGTGCGGACTGGCCGTGCAGCTTAGAGCACATGACCGAATCTGAGGTCATGTTCCGGGCGCTTCAAAGATTCGCACATGAATCGCTCGAGAAGCGCACTGATGAAGGGCTGGCTCGTTAGGCGTGTTTCGGCGTTAATGTAAGATTCCGACACGGAATCCTGGGAAAGCCAGGATCGAGGGTAAAGAGGGATAACCCCTTCCTAATCCGCACGAGGAAAACCAGACCCGAGTAGGAATAGGGGCACAACTGAAAAGAAATGCCCGCAGATCTGCGACATACCGATGGGGAAATTGGGCGAGTGGAGACGGAAGGATCGGGAGAAAGTAACCACGCGTAGGTTGGCGTAACAGACTCACTCGGCATACACGGCGATTTCCATGTACGCATTTAGATACTTGGAAATGTAGCGTGTGTATACTGCCCCATAATCTACTACCTATTTCTTGAATTTAATTAATCCGTTGATTGCACTATCTATGGTACAAAATAATGTCAGTTTAAATACATGAAAGAGTTATAGGCACATATATGATGATGGTGTTTGGATAATGTCGTTGAATTGTGTATTATAAATTATTAATCATTGTGTTGGCCTTTCGTGAAGGACGTTTACCTGTTTTTTTTTTTTTTTTTTGTCTCTGTCGTATACAGAACCAGTTAAAATCTAATAGATCGTCACCATGGCGGATTATTTGCTAATAAAATGCCCGGTTTCCGTCAATGTTTTATATTCCATTTTGTTGTTTTATTTTCCATTTTCAAATTGTACACATGGATGAAGAGTGTCATACATCACACAACATCGACGTTGTTGAGAAAAAAAAACGTTTTACAACAAAGCGAGTACATAAGACTTTTTTACTTATTTTAATGCATTGGTGTTTTGTTATTAATTTGATGTATATCTTTAGAACAGGGTTAAGATTATTGCATCTGCAATACCAAAATGCGGTACAATGTTTAGTAGCGAATCACTTATGTGGTTCGTGAAAAGTTTTGATTGTAGGATTGAAAGTGTTCATCAGCCAAATGCGTTTATTGCAGAAATCTCATCTGAAATACAGTACCACATATATGATAACACCGAGGTATGTAACAATTATAAAAAATATAACAATAAAAAGGTGGGCAAGTGGTTGTCACTCTGCTGTACAGTAGGTGGGCAAGTTGGTTGGCAAGCCAGTCAGCCTAGATATATTTATATTACTAAGTATATTTTATAATATTATTGTGAATAAAGTAATTTATATATAACCTAATTACGTGGAACCTTGTTTTAAATTTGTAATCCTTACCTATAAAAGTTAACATTTTATACATTTTTAACTACTAAATAATTTGTAAATACTCAATTTAATAAATTTTATCTAAAATTGAACTTTAAATAATTATAAAATAAATTGTGCCTATGTATTTTAAATATTTTTGAACTCCTATTGTAATAATATATCAGGAGCCTTGTATTACATTTTCACACTCTTTGGCCCTACAAATCAACTTTATTGATATTCATAAAAAAAACAAAACCTATCCAATAACAAAAAAAAAAACAAATTTTTATTAATATTTCAGTATTCGATAAATTTATTGGAAAAACTAATTTGATAATTATTATTTAATAATTTAATATTATTGAATATTATTATATCTATAAATAGATTGGACTTTTTGAATTTACGATAACGATGAGCGTTGCACAGCCGCGACTTTCGGTACAACTTTGGTACGTTGACGGTCGAAGGACAGTTGCATCGCAGTAGGCGTCAGGACAAATAGGGTTAATATCATATAACTGCACCTATTTTTGGCTTGCTTTTCAATTCCTATGGCTCCTAGATGACATAAATTGCAAAAAATTGCTTCGACTGAGTCTGTTTCCATGCAACATTCTGTTCCGCATACATAACAGAGAACAATTATTATTTCGATTTCAATCCACAGATTTCTTCCGTTAACAACTTTTTATAAAATTTCAAATCGCAAATTGGATGTAACTAATCCAATTTTGTATATAATATGCATGTTTTTGAACTAAAAAACGCATCGAATCCCCGACAGAGTAAGGTATCGAATGGACACGTTTTGTTTAATTTATTTCATTGTTTTTCAAATCAATGAAAATCAACTCTTTTATAGCATGTATTATAATATTGTTTCTTATTTTTATAAATGTTAGAAGAATAGTAAATAAAAGAAATGAATACAAAAGAATGTATGCGAATGAGTGATTTCAATTTAGGTGTTATTAATATTTACATTCTTAACATTAAAATCATGCACTTTTGTTTAAGAAATTATAAATCAACATGGAAATTTAATAAAAGGTAGAGAGCTGATGTGATAGTTGTTAGTGTACTGTGTATGTTCAAACAAACAAAACAGCGATAGCAAATGATTAATTAAAATGTATTTATTTATAGTTTGATGAATGCAAAAAAACCTGAATATATTTAACATACCTCGAGTATTTAAAAAACATGTAATTTGTAATTGATGCTTAGGCTTGTAATGTATTAATGCCCAATTAATATAAAATATTCAATACACAACAAAAGCATGGGAACCTTTATATGTTTTTTAACTGTTAGAAGTATAATAAATCAATAACAGTAGGTAGTTGATTTAAATACTTTTGTGTATAATATATACTCTTGAAACACTGACAATAAATTCCTCAGGACTTATGCTAATGCGTTTACAAAATGTAAAAGTCCAAAAACTCTCCAAATGAGGTTAAAAAATTAACCGCTTGATTTCAATCGACACAATCTCTTGGTTATTCAATGATCATAATTAAGCTTAGAAAATCATAGTAGATTTTCGGAGAGCAAAAAGCTCTTAGTGTAAAAACCTTATTTAAGAATATTTACATTACACTATCCACATTGAAGTTGGTTTGCCAAACATCAAAACATATTGTAGTTAGTAAGACACACCACATTAATTGCATGTCGTGTGTAGTTTGCATAGATAAAATTTGATTAGACATATTTTAATTCGTGAAAAACCACAAATTAACCCCATGCCTGGATTAGCCAAAATATGTTTTCAATTAAAAATAGTTATTTATACAATAATATAACCATATTATATTTAATTTTTACACGACCATGTTGACATATTACTGCAACAACATTATACTCCATAAATGTTATTAATACAAATAAATATTGCGTTATTGTATTCATAAAACTAGATTATTATGTTCGTACAAACGATTTCGACATCAATCAATAATTATTTATAATCAATACACATATCGTGTCAGTTTGTTCGCAATTGAAGTGATAATCATGTACAATGAGAAAAATAGTTCATTTTTTTTTAGCGTTAAGGTTTTACGACAAAAATATTGTGTTAAAACTAGAAAATGTTAAAAGAAAAAACTGAAAAAAAAAGTAGAACATATCACAAAACCACTCATCACTAAAGCCAATTGTAAAATGAATTACGATGACGGCCCGTCGGGCGACTAGCGGAGCATCGAAGTAAACGGGGGAAATGAAACGTTCCATAATAGACGCATCGACGCCACTAGCGCCGCGAGTGGTATAAAATGCAGACAATAAAAAGTACTTTTAATTTAGTACAGTTATACTATAACACTAATAGAAACTAGCGCTCCCGGGAGAAAATCATGTACTATTTCTATTTAAGTAAGATTTAATAGAAACAAAGGATATTAAGAAAAAACCACAAAATTATTCAATACGTTATTCAGTCATTTTCAAAAACCTATGTTTTATAAAGCATCAATCATAGTACTATTCTAACACCCATATCGCAACCAATATTTCCACAATATTAGTTTGTTAACAAAAAAGGTATCACTTGGTCTTAAAATGATTTGTTTTAAGTGTGAAACATTAGAAATTATTAGTATGTCATTCATTAAAAAGTCAAAATACTTATAGATGTGGCAAAGGTAAATAACCAATATTTTCAGTCCGTAGCTACATTTAAGACATATTTATAAATAAAATAGAGATCAAAGAAACATAAATATATAGTTAACGATGCTTGGAAAGCCATAGAAAGCAACTATTTTTTTTATTTTTATTGAAATAAAATAATTGTTTTTATTTACTTATATATTAAATTAGTTATATTATTACTTTATTGCTGTTGATGTTGCTGCATATGGAAGGAACAGGGTTGTCGGGATTTTTATGATTGTGATGATAATATAGAAAGTGCTGGCAAGAATTATTTTCATAATTTTATTATAATAGTCATAAATTACTAACCTAACCTAGGTCAATGATTTGTTCCTTCGGGAAAAATTTCTAAAAATTTCCCGGAGGATTCAACATCACGGGCCGATTCGGGCTCCACCGAGTTTATGATAAGTCTTAGGATACGTTTTCAGTTTTTCTCATAACACCAGTTTTCATTTGCCTTCCAGCTTCCACTGCTATCCAGTGTGGTATCACTGTAAATGATTACCAGTGATAACCATATAACCTTATTAAAAAATATCAAAAACTGTATCTTCAAATTTATATTAAAACATATTAAAACCATGTGTGAATGTGTAATTAACAATGTTCTCTTTTTTAATTCAATATGTTATAAAATAAACAACATATATAAACATAGCGCAGTCGTAAACGAAAACTACGTACATAAATTTAAAATAAATAAATTATCATTCAACGAAAATGGAGTTCAACAAACCAGCACCACTTAAAATGACTGGGAATATGACGCAGAATTTCAGATTTTTCAAACAGCAAGTAGAAATATATATGACTGCCACAGAAACAGATGGTAAGTCTAAGGAGATCCAAGTGGCACGTTTATTAAACTTGATGGGTACAGAGGCATTAAAAGTATACAATACTTTGGTGTCTGAAAAAGAAAAAGATAAAGACATTTCTGTAATTCTAAATAGAATGGAAAAATATTGTTCACCAAGAACAAATGAAATTATGGCAACAACAAATGTTGTTCCCTACGTAATCTTGGGGGACGAGGCGTTCCCGCTGAAAGAGTATGTAATGAGACCTTATCCAGGCAAACAGCTACATGACAATTCTAGAAGAACATACAACTATAGACATTGTAGAGGACGATGAGTGTTGGAAAATACATTTGGCATCCTAACGCAAAAGTTTCGAATGTACAACAGACGATACTAATTTCAATTTAACATAATTTCTATTCTATTTTCAGAGAAAATTCATGGAAGGCATTCCTAAATATCCCACTGCCCCTGAATATAGGGTTGGCAGATGCGGAAACCACTCTAGCTGTCCTCGCGGAGGAGCCAGCTCAAATCGAGGGTGACTTTGATAAGGAAGGAACGGCTGGCTCAGATGTTAGCGCCGGATCTGACGCCAGTAGACTTGAAAACACGGTCGGTCAAGTGCCACCGGAGACGCTAATTAAAATTTATCAAATAAATGCAGCCAGGAGTAAAGCTGTCATGCATGAAATTGAGAGACTATTAGTCAGGAACGAAATAGATGTCTGCCTGATACAGGAGCCTGCGACCGACGGCAGAGGGGTCTACCTACTGGATAGGCGCCCCTTTAGGGTGGTAGCGACCGGTCGCACGCCCATGGCTGCGATCGTCGTCGCGAACCCTGCCGTAGGACTCCTGACTCTTAGACAATTTGATTCCAGCCACTTTGCCGTGGCCGTGCTGAGCTATGGAGACGTTACCTTGACGTTGGTCTCCGCTTACTTTCAACACAGTGAGCCGACCCAGACATACGTTGACGAGCTAGATGACATTCTAGGTAAAGTCAATGGTGCCGTATTGATCTGCGCGGACGTAAATGCACGGTCATCGGTGTGGCACGACACGGTCTCGGACGCCCGCGGAGACATGGTCGTGGACTTGTGATTGGTCGGAAGGACCTCTCAGTGCATAACAAGGCGGGGTACCCTCCGACGTTTAGGAACAGAGGGTCGGCCTGCCTGGACGTGACGCTGACGCGTAACAACGTCAGGGTTGCGGACTGGTCGGCCACCCACGACCTTACGTCGAGCGATCACGCGCTGATCAGCTTTAACATAATAACGAGGGCAGACGTGCGCGTCGAGACCCAGGATATGGCAAGGAAATATAATTGCACCAAAACGAACTGGACTGAGTTCCGGAAGTTCCTGAGGGAATGCAGAGACGCGAAATCGCGAAGTCTCGAGTCGCCAGACGTTGAAACTTGCACGGCAGCACTCGCCAAAGTGCTGGAAATGGCTTGTGAGGTCAACATGACCAAGAGGACCCAGGCCAGACGGAGACCTCCCCCGTGGTGGAATGAAGCGCTGGAAAGCGAATTGAGTGCACTCGGCCGCTGGAAGGTAAAGCTTAGGAACGCAAAAACCGCGTTCAGAAGACGGGCTATCCGTACTCTCTACAGGGGACGTTAGCGCACGTTCAAGAGGCATTGCTTCAGAGCGAGGAGAAGCGCTTGGCGAAAATTCGTCACGGACGCGGGAGATAGCGACCCGTGGGGACCCGTCTTCAAATGGCTGGAAACCGGAGGAACTAAGTCTTCGGAAGACCTTCCGGCCTCGATCCGTAAGCTGGACGGATCGTACACGCTAACTCTCAAGGAGACAGGCGATGCACTCATGGATGCCTTAGTTCCAGGTGATACGGAAGTAGGCGAGAACCTGGAACAAAAAGAAACCCGGGAAAGAGCGGGGGTCGGCCTGGGAACATTTCGACCGGAACAAGTAGAGTCGGGACCGATTGACCCTTGCGATGTGGAGGAGGTCAAGGGAGCCATCTGGAGAATGGCTCCGAACAAGGCACCAGGCTTGGACGGCATAACGGCGAAAATACTGAGACAGGCGTGGCCAGTGATAGGCAAGGACATAACATGGGCCTTCAACTGCTGTCTTAGGACAAAGCGATTCCCGAAATCGTGGAAGATTGCACGTCTAGTAGTGTTCAGGAAAGCCCCGGGTAAGGACCCGGCGGAGCCGAAGTCGTACCGACCTATTAGCTTGCTGCCGGTGATCTCGAAAGCGCTTGAGCATATTATAGTAGAGAGAATCCGCAAAGATACGGATCCCCGCATGTCGAAAAGACAATTCGGGTTCACGAAAGGCCTCTCCACGATCGACGCGATCAATCACGTACTCAGCTGGACCGAAAACAGGACAGAGAAATACGTGCATGCCGTATTCCTGGACATATCGGGCGCGTTCGACTGCCTCTGGTGGCCCCAGCTCATACTTGATATGCAACAGGCAGGCTGCAGCAGCGGGCTCATCGAACTGACAAAGAGTTATCTCGACGGCCGTCGGGCCAGCATGAGGATCGGCGGCGTCGACATAACGAGGACCCTGACTAAGGGCACGCCGCAAGGATCGAGCTACGGCCCGGACTTGTGGCGATACGCGATGAATCCGTTGCTAACGCAGGAACTGCCTGAGGGAACAGAAATTGTCGCGTATGCAGACGACATCGCGATTCTAGTCTCCGGTAAACACCGACCGGAAGTCACTGGCAGAACAAATGCGTTACTCGAGAGAGCGTCGCAATGGGCGGAGCAGCGAAAACTCACCTTTTCCGCGGCCAAGTTTCAGACGCTATGGCTTAAAAACTCGCTCTCGAAGCCGCTGGAACTCCGACTGGGCGGAGTAAAGATAAGATCGACCGCCAAGGCGAAATACCTTGGGGTCACATTCGACCAAAAACAGGACTTCAGCCTTCACCTAGCGGAGAAGGCGGAAGCGACGAAAAGCCTGTTCAGCAGACTGCATGGAGTCGCCAAGACCCGATGGGGACTTAAGAGCAACGTGGCACTACGGATCTACAAATCGGTGTTCGTACCTCAGATGGGGTACGCGGCATCGATTTGGGCGGAGAAGTGCATGGCTTCGGGACACAGGAGAGCGAGGGCAAATATGGCGCAGAGACAACCGTTGTTAGCGATAACGGGGGCGTATAAGACGACGTCCACGGTGGCGTTGCAGGTCCTAGCGGGAGTGCCCCCGCTGGACCTCGAGCTAAAGAAACTGGCTAGAATTGAAAGGCACAGAGCCGCGGTAAGGCGAGGCGCGATGACGGCCCTCGAGGCAGCGAATAGAGAGGAAAGATATACCGCTGAAACCATCCTCCTTTGGCAGCAACAGTGGGTCGCCTCTAGTAAGGGAAGGTGGACTGAGAGGTGGTTCCCGGACGTCCGGATGCGGCTAGACCGTGGGTGGTGTATCCCAGACCATTTCACGTCTCAGTTAATGTCGGGGCACGGGGACTTCAATCATTCACTCCACCGTTTCAACCTTACTGGCGATGCAGCTTGCCGTTGCGGGTTCCCGGCAGGAACCGCCGAGCATCTGCTGTTTGAATGCCCACTTGCTGACCGAGAAAGAGATCAACTCATAGCTGCGGCGCAAGCGACCGGTGCGGACTGGCCGTGCAGCTTAGAGCACATGACCGAATCTGAGGTCATGTTCCGGGCGCTTCAAAGATTCGCACATGAATCGCTCGAGAAGCGCACTGATGAAGGGCTGGCTCGTTAGGCGTGTTTCGGCGTTAATGTAAGATTCCGACACGGAATCCTGGGAAAGCCAGGATCGAGGGTAAAGAGGGATAACCCCTTCCTAATCCGCACGAGGAAAACCAGACCCGAGTAGGAATAGGGGCACAACTGAAAAGAAATGCCCGCAGATCTGCGACATACCGATGGGGAAATTGGGCGAGTGGAGACGGAAGGATCGGGAGAAAGTAACCACGCGTAGGTTGGCGTAACAGACTCACTCGGCATACACGGCGATTTCCATGTACGCATTTAGATACTTGGAAATGTAGCGTGTGTATACTGCCCCATAATCTACTACCTATTTCTTGAATTTAATTAATCCGTTGATTGCACTATCTATGGTACAAAATAATGTCAGTTTAAATACATGAAAGAGTTATAGGCACATATATGATGATGGTGTTTGGATAATGTCGTTGAATTGTGTATTATAAATTATTAATCATTGTGTTGGCCTTTCGTGAAGGACGTTTACCTGTTTTTTTTTTTTTTTTTTGTCTCTGTCGTATACAGAACCAGTTAAAATCTAATAGATCGTCACCATGGCGGATTATTTGCTAATAAAATGCCCGGTTTCCGTCAATGTTTTATATTCCATTTTGTTGTTTTATTTTCCATTTTCAAATTGTACACATGGATGAAGAGTGTCATACATCACACAACATCGACGTTGTTGAGAAAAAAAAACGTTTTACAACAAAGCGAGTACATAAGACTTTTTTACTTATTTTAATGCATTGGTGTTTTGTTATTAATTTGATGTATATCTTTAGAACAGGGTTAAGATTATTGCATCTGCAATACCAAAATGCGGTACAATGTTTAGTAGCGAATCACTTATGTGGTTCGTGAAAAGTTTTGATTGTAGGATTGAAAGTGTTCATCAGCCAAATGCGTTTATTGCAGAAATCTCATCTGAAATACAGTACCACATATATGATAACACCGAGGTATGTAACAATTATAAAAAATATAACAATAAAAAGGTGGGCAAGTGGTTGTCACTCTGCTGTACAGTAGGTGGGCAAGTTGGTTGGCAAGCCAGTCAGCCTAGATATATTTATATTACTAAGTATATTTTATAATATTATTGTGAATAAAGTAATTTATATATAACCTAATTACGTGGAACCTTGTTTTAAATTTGTAATCCTTACCTATAAAAGTTAACATTTTATACATTTTTAACTACTAAATAATTTGTAAATACTCAATTTAATAAATTTTATCTAAAATTGAACTTTAAATAATTATAAAATAAATTGTGCCTATGTATTTTAAATATTTTTGAACTCCTATTGTAATAATATATCAGGAGCCTTGTATTACATTTTCACACTCTTTGGCCCTACAAATCAACTTTATTGATATTCATAAAAAAAACAAAACCTATCCAATAACAAAAAAAAAAACAAATTTTTATTAATATTTCAGTATTCGATAAATTTATTGGAAAAACTAATTTGATAATTATTATTTAATAATTTAATATTATTGAATATTATTATATCTATAAATAGATTGGACTTTTTGAATTTACGATAACGATGAGCGTTGCACAGCCGCGACTTTCGGTACAACTTTGGTACGTTGACGGTCGAAGGACAGTTGCATCGCAGTAGGCGTCAGGACAAATAGGGTTAATATCATATAACTGCACCTATTTTTGGCTTGCTTTTCAATTCCTATGGCTCCTAGATGACATAAATTGCAAAAAATTGCTTCGACTGAGTCTGTTTCCATGCAACATTCTGTTCCGCATACATAACAGAGAACAATTATTATTTCGATTTCAATCCACAGATTTCTTCCGTTAACAACTTTTTATAAAATTTCAAATCGCAAATTGGATGTAACTAATCCAATTTTGTATATAATATGCATGTTTTTGAACTAAAAAACGCATCGAATCCCCGACAGAGTAAGGTATCGAATGGACACGTTTTGTTTAATTTATTTCATTGTTTTTCAAATCAATGAAAATCAACTCTTTTATAGCATGTATTATAATATTGTTTCTTATTTTTATAAATGTTAGAAGAATAGTAAATAAAAGAAATGAATACAAAAGAATGTATGCGAATGAGTGATTTCAATTTAGGTGTTATTAATATTTACATTCTTAACATTAAAATCATGCACTTTTGTTTAAGAAATTATAAATCAACATGGAAATTTAATAAAAGGTAGAGAGCTGATGTGATAGTTGTTAGTGTACTGTGTATGTTCAAACAAACAAAACAGCGATAGCAAATGATTAATTAAAATGTATTTATTTATAGTTTGATGAATGCAAAAAAACCTGAATATATTTAACATACCTCGAGTATTTAAAAAACATGTAATTTGTAATTGATGCTTAGGCTTGTAATGTATTAATGCCCAATTAATATAAAATATTCAATACACAACAAAAGCATGGGAACCTTTATATGTTTTTTAACTGTTAGAAGTATAATAAATCAATAACAGTAGGTAGTTGATTTAAATACTTTTGTGTATAATATATACTCTTGAAACACTGACAATAAATTCCTCAGGACTTATGCTAATGCGTTTACAAAATGTAAAAGTCCAAAAACTCTCCAAATGAGGTTAAAAAATTAACCGCTTGATTTCAATCGACACAATCTCTTGGTTATTCAATGATCATAATTAAGCTTAGAAAATCATAGTAGATTTTCGGAGAGCAAAAAGCTCTTAGTGTAAAAACCTTATTTAAGAATATTTACATTACACTATCCACATTGAAGTTGGTTTGCCAAACATCAAAACATATTGTAGTTAGTAAGACACACCACATTAATTGCATGTCGTGTGTAGTTTGCATAGATAAAATTTGATTAGACATATTTTAATTCGTGAAAAACCACAAATTAACCCCATGCCTGGATTAGCCAAAATATGTTTTCAATTAAAAATAGTTATTTATACAATAATATAACCATATTATATTTAATTTTTACACGACCATGTTGACATATTACTGCAACAACATTATACTCCATAAATGTTATTAATACAAATAAATATTGCGTTATTGTATTCATAAAACTAGATTATTATGTTCGTACAAACGATTTCGACATCAATCAATAATTATTTATAATCAATACACATATCGTGTCAGTTTGTTCGCAATTGAAGTGATAATCATGTACAATGAGAAAAATAGTTCATTTTTTTTTAGCGTTAAGGTTTTACGACAAAAATATTGTGTTAAAACTAGAAAATGTTAAAAGAAAAAACTGAAAAAAAAAGTAGAACATATCACAAAACCACTCATCACTAAAGCCAATTGTAAAATGAATTACGATGACGGCCCGTCGGGCGACTAGCGGAGCATCGAAGTAAACGGGGGAAATGAAACGTTCCATAATAGACGCATCGACGCCACTAGCGCCGCGAGTGGTATAAAATGCAGACAATAAAAAGTACTTTTAATTTAGTACAGTTATACTATAACACTAATAGAAACTAGCGCTCCCGGGAGAAAATCATGTACTATTTCTATTTAAGTAAGATTTAATAGAAACAAAGGATATTAAGAAAAAACCACAAAATTATTCAATACGTTATTCAGTCATTTTCAAAAACCTATGTTTTATAAAGCATCAATCATAGTACTATTCTAACACCCATATCGCAACCAATATTTCCACAATATTAGTTTGTTAACAAAAAAGGTATCACTTGGTCTTAAAATGATTTGTTTTAAGTGTGAAACATTAGAAATTATTAGTATGTCATTCATTAAAAAGTCAAAATACTTATAGATGTGGCAAAGGTAAATAACCAATATTTTCAGTCCGTAGCTACATTTAAGACATATTTATAAATAAAATAGAGATCAAAGAAACATAAATATATAGTTAACGATGCTTGGAAAGCCATAGAAAGCAACTATTTTTTTTATTTTTATTGAAATAAAATAATTGTTTTTATTTACTTATATATTAAATTAGTTATATTATTACTTTATTGCTGTTGATGTTGCTGCATATGGAAGGAACAGGGTTGTCGGGATTTTTATGATTGTGATGATAATATAGAAAGTGCTGGCAAGAATTATTTTCATAATTTTATTATAATAGTCATAAATTACTAACCTAACCTAGGTCAATGATTTGTTCCTTCGGGAAAAATTTCTAAAAATTTCCCGGAGGATTCAACATCACGGGCCGATTCGGGCTCCACCGAGTTTATGATAAGTCTTAGGATACGTTTTCAGTTTTTCTCATAACACCAGTTTTCATTTGCCTTCCAGCTTCCACTGCTATCCAGTGTGGTATCACTGTAAATGATTACCAGTGATAACCATATAACCTTATTAAAAAATATCAAAAACTGTATCTTCAAATTTATATTAAAACATATTAAAACCATGTGTGAATGTGTAATTAACAATGTTCTCTTTTTTAATTCAATATGTTATAAAATAAACAACATATATAAACATAGCGCAGTCGTAAACGAAAACTACGTACATAAATTTAAAATAAATAAATTATCATTCAACGAAAATGGAGTTCAACAAACCAGCACCACTTAAAATGACTGGGAATATGACGCAGAATTTCAGATTTTTCAAACAGCAAGTAGAAATATATATGACTGCCACAGAAACAGATGGTAAGTCTAAGGAGATCCAAGTGGCACGTTTATTAAACTTGATGGGTACAGAGGCATTAAAAGTATACAATACTTTGGTGTCTGAAAAAGAAAAAGATAAAGACATTTCTGTAATTCTAAATAGAATGGAAAAATATTGTTCACCAAGAACAAATGAAATTATGGCAACAACAAATGTTGTTCCCTACGTAATCTTGGGGGACGAGGCGTTCCCGCTGAAAGAGTATGTAATGAGACCTTATCCAGGCAAACAGCTACATGACAATTCTAGAAGAACATACAACTATAGACATTGTAGAGGACGATGAGTGTTGGAAAATACATTTGGCATCCTAACGCAAAAGTTTCGAATGTACAACAGACGATACTAATTTCAATTTAACATAATTTCTATTCTATTTTCAGAGAAAATTCATGGAAGGCATTCCTAAATATCCCACTGCCCCTGAATATAGGGTTGGCAGATGCGGAAACCACTCTAGCTGTCCTCGCGGAGGAGCCAGCTCAAATCGAGGGTGACTTTGATAAGGAAGGAACGGCTGGCTCAGATGTTAGCGCCGGATCTGACGCCAGTAGACTTGAAAACACGGTCGGTCAAGTGCCACCGGAGACGCTAATTAAAATTTATCAAATAAATGCAGCCAGGAGTAAAGCTGTCATGCATGAAATTGAGAGACTATTAGTCAGGAACGAAATAGATGTCTGCCTGATACAGGAGCCTGCGACCGACGGCAGAGGGGTCTACCTACTGGATAGGCGCCCCTTTAGGGTGGTAGCGACCGGTCGCACGCCCATGGCTGCGATCGTCGTCGCGAACCCTGCCGTAGGACTCCTGACTCTTAGACAATTTGATTCCAGCCACTTTGCCGTGGCCGTGCTGAGCTATGGAGACGTTACCTTGACGTTGGTCTCCGCTTACTTTCAACACAGTGAGCCGACCCAGACATACGTTGACGAGCTAGATGACATTCTAGGTAAAGTCAATGGTGCCGTATTGATCTGCGCGGACGTAAATGCACGGTCATCGGTGTGGCACGACACGGTCTCGGACGCCCGCGGAGACATGGTCGTGGACTTGTGATTGGTCGGAAGGACCTCTCAGTGCATAACAAGGCGGGGTACCCTCCGACGTTTAGGAACAGAGGGTCGGCCTGCCTGGACGTGACGCTGACGCGTAACAACGTCAGGGTTGCGGACTGGTCGGCCACCCACGACCTTACGTCGAGCGATCACGCGCTGATCAGCTTTAACATAATAACGAGGGCAGACGTGCGCGTCGAGACCCAGGATATGGCAAGGAAATATAATTGCACCAAAACGAACTGGACTGAGTTCCGGAAGTTCCTGAGGGAATGCAGAGACGCGAAATCGCGAAGTCTCGAGTCGCCAGACGTTGAAACTTGCACGGCAGCACTCGCCAAAGTGCTGGAAATGGCCTGTGAGGTCAACATGACCAAGAGGACCCAGGCCAGACGGAGACCTCCCCCGTGGTGGAATGAAGCGCTGGAAAGCGAATTGAGTGCACTCGGCCGCTGGAAGGTAAAGCTTAGGAACGCAAAAACCGCGTTCAGAAGACGGGCTATCCGTACTCTCTACAGGGGACGTTAGCGCACGTTCAAGAGGCATTGCTTCAGAGCGAGGAGAAGCGCTTGGCGAAAATTCGTCACGGACGCGGGAGATAGCGACCCGTGGGGACCCGTCTTCAAATGGCTGGAAACCGGAGGAACTAAGTCTTCGGAAGACCTTCCGGCCTCGATCCGTAAGCTGGACGGATCGTACACGCTAACTCTCAAGGAGACAGGCGATGCACTCATGGATGCCTTAGTTCCAGGTGATACGGAAGTAGGCGAGAACCTGGAACAAAAAGAAACCCGGGAAAGAGCGGGGGTCGGCCTGGGAACATTTCGACCGGAACAAGTAGAGTCGGGACCGATTGACCCTTGCGATGTGGAGGAGGTCAAGGGAGCCATCTGGAGAATGGCTCCGAACAAGGCACCAGGCTTGGACGGCATAACGGCGAAAATACTGAGACAGGCGTGGCCAGTGATAGGCAAGGACATAACATGGGCCTTCAACTGCTGTCTTAGGACAAAGCGATTCCCGAAATCGTGGAAGATTGCACGTCTAGTAGTGTTCAGGAAAGCCCCGGGTAAGGACCCGGCGGAGCCGAAGTCGTACCGACCTATTAGCTTGCTGCCGGTGATCTCGAAAGCGCTTGAGCATATTATAGTAGAGAGAATCCGCAAAGATACGGATCCCCGCATGTCGAAAAGACAATTCGGGTTCACGAAAGGCCTCTCCACGATCGACGCGATCAATCACGTACTCAGCTGGACCGAAAACAGGACAGAGAAATACGTGCATGCCGTATTCCTGGACATATCGGGCGCGTTCGACTGCCTCTGGTGGCCCCAGCTCATACTTGATATGCAACAGGCAGGCTGCAGCAGCGGGCTCATCGAACTGACAAAGAGTTATCTCGACGGCCGTCGGGCCAGCATGAGGATCGGCGGCGTCGACATAACGAGGACCCTGACTAAGGGCACGCCGCAAGGATCGAGCTACGGCCCGGACTTGTGGCGATACGCGATGAATCCGTTGCTAACGCAGGAACTGCCTGAGGGAACAGAAATTGTCGCGTATGCAGACGACATCGCGATTCTAGTCTCCGGTAAACACCGACCGGAAGTCACTGGCAGAACAAATGCGTTACTCGAGAGAGCGTCGCAATGGGCGGAGCAGCGAAAACTCACCTTTTCCGCGGCCAAGTTTCAGACGCTATGGCTTAAAAACTCGCTCTCGAAGCCGCTGGAACTCCGACTGGGCGGAGTAAAGATAAGATCGACCGCCAAGGCGAAATACCTTGGGGTCACATTCGACCAAAAACAGGACTTCAGCCTTCACCTAGCGGAGAAGGCGGAAGCGACGAAAAGCCTGTTCAGCAGACTGCATGGAGTCGCCAAGACCCGATGGGGACTTAAGAGCAACGTGGCACTACGGATCTACAAATCGGTGTTCGTACCTCAGATGGGGTACGCGGCATCGATTTGGGCGGAGAAGTGCATGGCTTCGGGACACAGGAGAGCGAGGGCAAATATGGCGCAGAGACAACCGTTGTTAGCGATAACGGGGGCGTATAAGACGACGTCCACGGTGGCGTTGCAGGTCCTAGCGGGAGTGCCCCCGCTGGACCTCGAGCTAAAGAAACTGGCTAGAATTGAAAGGCACAGAGCCGCGGTAAGGCGAGGCGCGATGACGGCCCTCGAGGCAGCGAATAGAGAGGAAAGATATACCGCTGAAACCATCCTCCTTTGGCAGCAACAGTGGGTCGCCTCTAGTAAGGGAAGGTGGACTGAGAGGTGGTTCCCGGACGTCCGGATGCGGCTAGACCGTGGGTGGTGTATCCCAGACCATTTCACGTCTCAGTTAATGTCGGGGCACGGGGACTTCAATCATTCACTCCACCGTTTCAACCTTACTGGCGATGCAGCTTGCCGTTGCGGGTTCCCGGCAGGAACCGCCGAGCATCTGCTGTTTGAATGCCCACTTGCTGACCGAGAAAGAGATCAACTCATAGCTGCGGCGCAAGCGACCGGTGCGGACTGGCCGTGCAGCTTAGAGCACATGACCGAATCTGAGGTCATGTTCCGGGCGCTTCAAAGATTCGCACATGAATCGCTCGAGAAGCGCACTGATGAAGGGCTGGCTCGTTAGGCGTGTTTCGGCGTTAATGTAAGATTCCGACACGGAATCCTGGGAAAGCCAGGATCGAGGGTAAAGAGGGATAACCCCTTCCTAATCCGCACGAGGAAAACCAGACCCGAGTAGGAATAGGGGCACAACTGAAAAGAAATGCCCGCAGATCTGCGACATACCGATGGGGAAATTGGGCGAGTGGAGACGGAAGGATCGGGAGAAAGTAACCACGCGTAGGTTGGCGTAACAGACTCACTCGGCATACACGGCGATTTCCATGTACGCATTTAGATACTTGGAAATGTAGCGTGTGTATACTGCCCCATAATCTACTACCTATTTCTTGAATTTAATTAATCCGTTGATTGCACTATCTATGGTACAAAATAATGTCAGTTTAAATACATGAAAGAGTTATAGGCACATATATGATGATGGTGTTTGGATAATGTCGTTGAATTGTGTATTATAAATTATTAATCATTGTGTTGGCCTTTCGTGAAGGACGTTTACCTGTTTTTTTTTTTTTTTTTTGTCTCTGTCGTATACAGAACCAGTTAAAATCTAATAGATCGTCACCATGGCGGATTATTTGCTAATAAAATGCCCGGTTTCCGTCAATGTTTTATATTCCATTTTGTTGTTTTATTTTCCATTTTCAAATTGTACACATGGATGAAGAGTGTCATACATCACACAACATCGACGTTGTTGAGAAAAAAAAACGTTTTACAACAAAGCGAGTACATAAGACTTTTTTACTTATTTTAATGCATTGGTGTTTTGTTATTAATTTGATGTATATCTTTAGAACAGGGTTAAGATTATTGCATCTGCAATACCAAAATGCGGTACAATGTTTAGTAGCGAATCACTTATGTGGTTCGTGAAAAGTTTTGATTGTAGGATTGAAAGTGTTCATCAGCCAAATGCGTTTATTGCAGAAATCTCATCTGAAATACAGTACCACATATATGATAACACCGAGGTATGTAACAATTATAAAAAATATAACAATAAAAAGGTGGGCAAGTGGTTGTCACTCTGCTGTACAGTAGGTGGGCAAGTTGGTTGGCAAGCCAGTCAGCCTAGATATATTTATATTACTAAGTATATTTTATAATATTATTGTGAATAAAGTAATTTATATATAACCTAATTACGTGGAACCTTGTTTTAAATTTGTAATCCTTACCTATAAAAGTTAACATTTTATACATTTTTAACTACTAAATAATTTGTAAATACTCAATTTAATAAATTTTATCTAAAATTGAACTTTAAATAATTATAAAATAAATTGTGCCTATGTATTTTAAATATTTTTGAACTCCTATTGTAATAATATATCAGGAGCCTTGTATTACATTTTCACACTCTTTGGCCCTACAAATCAACTTTATTGATATTCATAAAAAAAACAAAACCTATCCAATAACAAAAAAAAAAACAAATTTTTATTAATATTTCAGTATTCGATAAATTTATTGGAAAAACTAATTTGATAATTATTATTTAATAATTTAATATTATTGAATATTATTATATCTATAAATAGATTGGACTTTTTGAATTTACGATAACGATGAGCGTTGCACAGCCGCGACTTTCGGTACAACTTTGGTACGTTGACGGTCGAAGGACAGTTGCATCGCAGTAGGCGTCAGGACAAATAGGGTTAATATCATATAACTGCACCTATTTTTGGCTTGCTTTTCAATTCCTATGGCTCCTAGATGACATAAATTGCAAAAAATTGCTTCGACTGAGTCTGTTTCCATGCAACATTCTGTTCCGCATACATAACAGAGAACAATTATTATTTCGATTTCAATCCACAGATTTCTTCCGTTAACAACTTTTTATAAAATTTCAAATCGCAAATTGGATGTAACTAATCCAATTTTGTATATAATATGCATGTTTTTGAACTAAAAAACGCATCGAATCCCCGACAGAGTAAGGTATCGAATGGACACGTTTTGTTTAATTTATTTCATTGTTTTTCAAATCAATGAAAATCAACTCTTTTATAGCATGTATTATAATATTGTTTCTTATTTTTATAAATGTTAGAAGAATAGTAAATAAAAGAAATGAATACAAAAGAATGTATGCGAATGAGTGATTTCAATTTAGGTGTTATTAATATTTACATTCTTAACATTAAAATCATGCACTTTTGTTTAAGAAATTATAAATCAACATGGAAATTTAATAAAAGGTAGAGAGCTGATGTGATAGTTGTTAGTGTACTGTGTATGTTCAAACAAACAAAACAGCGATAGCAAATGATTAATTAAAATGTATTTATTTATAGTTTGATGAATGCAAAAAAACCTGAATATATTTAACATACCTCGAGTATTTAAAAAACATGTAATTTGTAATTGATGCTTAGGCTTGTAATGTATTAATGCCCAATTAATATAAAATATTCAATACACAACAAAAGCATGGGAACCTTTATATGTTTTTTAACTGTTAGAAGTATAATAAATCAATAACAGTAGGTAGTTGATTTAAATACTTTTGTGTATAATATATACTCTTGAAACACTGACAATAAATTCCTCAGGACTTATGCTAATGCGTTTACAAAATGTAAAAGTCCAAAAACTCTCCAAATGAGGTTAAAAAATTAACCGCTTGATTTCAATCGACACAATCTCTTGGTTATTCAATGATCATAATTAAGCTTAGAAAATCATAGTAGATTTTCGGAGAGCAAAAAGCTCTTAGTGTAAAAACCTTATTTAAGAATATTTACATTACACTATCCACATTGAAGTTGGTTTGCCAAACATCAAAACATATTGTAGTTAGTAAGACACACCACATTAATTGCATGTCGTGTGTAGTTTGCATAGATAAAATTTGATTAGACATATTTTAATTCGTGAAAAACCACAAATTAACCCCATGCCTGGATTAGCCAAAATATGTTTTCAATTAAAAATAGTTATTTATACAATAATATAACCATATTATATTTAATTTTTACACGACCATGTTGACATATTACTGCAACAACATTATACTCCATAAATGTTATTAATACAAATAAATATTGCGTTATTGTATTCATAAAACTAGATTATTATGTTCGTACAAACGATTTCGACATCAATCAATAATTATTTATAATCAATACACATATCGTGTCAGTTTGTTCGCAATTGAAGTGATAATCATGTACAATGAGAAAAATAGTTCATTTTTTTTTAGCGTTAAGGTTTTACGACAAAAATATTGTGTTAAAACTAGAAAATGTTAAAAGAAAAAACTGAAAAAAAAAGTAGAACATATCACAAAACCACTCATCACTAAAGCCAATTGTAAAATGAATTACGATGACGGCCCGTCGGGCGACTAGCGGAGCATCGAAGTAAACGGGGGAAATGAAACGTTCCATAATAGACGCATCGACGCCACTAGCGCCGCGAGTGGTATAAAATGCAGACAATAAAAAGTACTTTTAATTTAGTACAGTTATACTATAACACTAATAGAAACTAGCGCTCCCGGGAGAAAATCATGTACTATTTCTATTTAAGTAAGATTTAATAGAAACAAAGGATATTAAGAAAAAACCACAAAATTATTCAATACGTTATTCAGTCATTTTCAAAAACCTATGTTTTATAAAGCATCAATCATAGTACTATTCTAACACCCATATCGCAACCAATATTTCCACAATATTAGTTTGTTAACAAAAAAGGTATCACTTGGTCTTAAAATGATTTGTTTTAAGTGTGAAACATTAGAAATTATTAGTATGTCATTCATTAAAAAGTCAAAATACTTATAGATGTGGCAAAGGTAAATAACCAATATTTTCAGTCCGTAGCTACATTTAAGACATATTTATAAATAAAATAGAGATCAAAGAAACATAAATATATAGTTAACGATGCTTGGAAAGCCATAGAAAGCAACTATTTTTTTTATTTTTATTGAAATAAAATAATTGTTTTTATTTACTTATATATTAAATTAGTTATATTATTACTTTATTGCTGTTGATGTTGCTGCATATGGAAGGAACAGGGTTGTCGGGATTTTTATGATTGTGATGATAATATAGAAAGTGCTGGCAAGAATTATTTTCATAATTTTATTATAATAGTCATAAATTACTAACCTAACCTAGGTCAATGATTTGTTCCTTCGGGAAAAATTTCTAAAAATTTCCCGGAGGATTCAACATCACGGGCCGATTCGGGCTCCACCGAGTTTATGATAAGTCTTAGGATACGTTTTCAGTTTTTCTCATAACACCAGTTTTCATTTGCCTTCCAGCTTCCACTGCTATCCAGTGTGGTATCACTGTAAATGATTACCAGTGATAACCATATAACCTTATTAAAAAATATCAAAAACTGTATCTTCAAATTTATATTAAAACATATTAAAACCATGTGTGAATGTGTAATTAACAATGTTCTCTTTTTTAATTCAATATGTTATAAAATAAACAACATATATAAACATAGCGCAGTCGTAAACGAAAACTACGTACATAAATTTAAAATAAATAAATTATCATTCAACGAAAATGGAGTTCAACAAACCAGCACCACTTAAAATGACTGGGAATATGACGCAGAATTTCAGATTTTTCAAACAGCAAGTAGAAATATATATGACTGCCACAGAAACAGATGGTAAGTCTAAGGAGATCCAAGTGGCACGTTTATTAAACTTGATGGGTACAGAGGCATTAAAAGTATACAATACTTTGGTGTCTGAAAAAGAAAAAGATAAAGACATTTCTGTAATTCTAAATAGAATGGAAAAATATTGTTCACCAAGAACAAATGAAATTATGGCAACAACAAATGTTGTTCCCTACGTAATCTTGGGGGACGAGGCGTTCCCGCTGAAAGAGTATGTAATGAGACCTTATCCAGGCAAACAGCTACATGACAATTCTAGAAGAACATACAACTATAGACATTGTAGAGGACGATGAGTGTTGGAAAATACATTTGGCATCCTAACGCAAAAGTTTCGAATGTACAACAGACGATACTAATTTCAATTTAACATAATTTCTATTCTATTTTCAGAGAAAATTCATGGAAGGCATTCCTAAATATCCCACTGCCCCTGAATATAGGGTTGGCAGATGCGGAAACCACTCTAGCTGTCCTCGCGGAGGAGCCAGCTCAAATCGAGGGTGACTTTGATAAGGAAGGAACGGCTGGCTCAGATGTTAGCGCCGGATCTGACGCCAGTAGACTTGAAAACACGGTCGGTCAAGTGCCACCGGAGACGCTAATTAAAATTTATCAAATAAATGCAGCCAGGAGTAAAGCTGTCATGCATGAAATTGAGAGACTATTAGTCAGGAACGAAATAGATGTCTGCCTGATACAGGAGCCTGCGACCGACGGCAGAGGGGTCTACCTACTGGATTTTATTTTCTCAAAACTTACCCTGGTCCAGGCAGTAATTAATTTCTTCAACTCCAACCCGGCCAGGCCTTATCCAATCCATATTCGTATCTAACAAATTAAATAAATTTATCAATAAAATTGTTTCAGCTCATCGAATATATGAAGTTAATCCGGCCAAGAAAACCACATCCTGCTCGGTACCAACGTAAGCTACAACGCCGTGGTGGTGGTGACGACCGTAGAGGCGGTGGCGTTGGCATGATGGCTGTGTAATAAATAATTAACACATTTTTAACAAAAAATAAGAATTTTTCAGTAGGTACCAATTATTTTAACAAATAAATTGTATTTAAATTTTTAGTGCAGCTTACAAGTTGCAATAAGTATTTACTTATTCGGGTTCATTTTATCGTGTTTTCAGATGCCCATAAAGGCAGAAATGGGTATAATTATACTCTAATAAGCAACTCATGATGTGTTTATAGGAAAATGTCAACAAGCCACACAAAATACTTATACTTGTACAATGACATGATTGCACCAGTAAAAAAATTATTTGACAAGGCATCAGTACCTTATGTAATTAAAAATAACCTTACTTTTAAAACTGAACATGGACGTAGTACTAGACAAATATCTAATATCAAAGTACCAACTATGCACAAAATATAAACACATTCTATATTATACTTATTAATTGGTCTAAAAATTTGAAATTTAATACCCTTATACCCTTATACCCTATACCAGGTTTCACCAAGTAGAGGAGTTAAAGTTTAGATTAGTTAACTCCGAGTTACCAAGTAACCTAGAGTTACCATTTTTTTGGTATCACCACGGGTTTATGTATGAGAGTTAGTTAACCTGAGGTTAGCTTACGATTGGCCCATAAATTGCTCATTTCCGAAGGCCTGTAAATGCTAACAATTATTTTTCACTGATAACATTAATAAGCCTGATAAAGTTAATAGATTACTGTTTGTTTTTCAAATGTATTTGTTTATTGTGTTTTGTAGTTTAGTTAATAAAGTTAAGAAGAGGGCGAGAAACGTCAATTTCAGTAAAAGGGAAGAAGAACTCCTTGTGGAGTTAGTAACTGCCAACAAAGATGTTCTGGAAAATAAGAAAACAGACGCCATTACGTGGAAAGAAAAAGAAGATTGCTGGAAAAAACTGGTCTTGGAATTTAATAGCCAACCGCTATTAGTTCCTCGCACTGTAGGACAACTCCAGTTGAAGTATAAAAGTATTAAAAAAGTTGTGCGGAAAAAAAGTTAAAATTTAATTTGTTTTGGTCGCCTAATGTGCATGATGTGTTACAATGTTTTGTTTATCGTTTACCTAATATGATAATATCTATCACATCTCACTCACATCATTTTGTCTTATTAAAATACCTTGTTTGAGTGACGTTAACTTCAGCAACAGATCGAAAAAAGGATTCAAATTGTTTAGATATCTTTAAGACATCTACTCCAAATAACTTTAAAAATACTAAAGAGTTCATTTTTTTGAAATCTTATTAATGGTTTATTAATTGGATATAACAATATCAGGTATCTCATTTTTCCATGACCAATGCTGTTTCAAAAATGATTATTATGCAAAAAAAAAACTACAGCTGGATTACTGAAAATAATGTACAAATTTTTATATTTTTAAGATGGTATGATTGCATTTTCGTTAGGCCCCGATTTAACCGTTTATTTCATGAGATAAATTTTGCTGTTATTTCAATGGACCCAATTGCCCAGGTGCCTTATTTTACTCTATGATATGATACCGCCATATCGATAAAGGGGAACTAGTTGGTATAATAGTGAGACAACTGTTCCATATTAGCCGAGGTCGTCGAATGTCCAGCTTGTCGTGGCAACCCAGTCGCTAAGAGGACTTCAAACACTCATCCGGGGCAGGCCGACCTCGGATTGTACCAATTCGCAGGCATTTACACTGCAACTGGTGAGCTAGGCCGTCCAGAAGGTGAGGAGTACCAGGTTCAACCCCCTAATAACCAAATTAAAAATGAACACACCAAATAGAATTGAAAGTAAACATGGAGCCTCCTACCTGGAGTATTGGACTCCGTGTGCGACTTGTGGGGGTGGAGGATGTCCCGTCGGTCGACATCAGTTTGCACCAAACGGAAAGGGCGGAGGCAACCCCAATCCAAGCAAAAATATCGGCGACAACTCTTCAAATAGAGGTAGCTCTCCAAGTAGTGATGATTTTAGATCAGATCGACTCGTCTTATAACAAGTCAGGCCCGACTAAAACGAAACGAGCGTCACCGTCAAGCCAGGGACAGACTTTGGCTGCAGAGAAAGCAGCACGCATGCCGGCAGACAGCAACTCCTGCTAATGATAGTCAACGACCACATTGGGTCCATATGGTCCAGGTCAAAAGAGCAAAAAAGCTCACCATAGCAGCCGAAATGGGCATAACAAATTGTGTAAAAAAATCAGAGATCTTACGGGCGAGCTTTGCCTCGAAAACATAGTCTTCAGCGGATTACCCAGTTCAGCGTGTACGAACTGAGGCCTCCTGGAGACGTTTACAATCTCTCACCAGCAAATACGATAAGATTGAAAAGCTCCATAGTGAAACCTAGAGCTGAAAAATTCAAATCCAAGGGCGAGAACAATCATACAAGAACAGACATTCATAGTTTTGCCAGACGATAAATGTTCGTTCGAGGTGTTAAGCTGAGTCCTAACATCAGATCGGCAGGACCACGCTTGGCGGGTCATTGTCTACGACACAGACAGTGATATCTTCAGAGCGCAGCTGGTCAGTGCTATAATGGATCAACACACAAAGCTTGTGTTTACTCAGAATGTTGTGGAGTTATGGAGGTCAAGCACAAACTTGGACCCAGGGACGGAAGCATCACTCATGGAGTGGTTGAGACTCCAGCCGACGTACTGAATAAAATTGAAAATAAATCTATTTTCTTGGGTCTGATGCGGTGCAGAGTCCGGGTATACCAGGACGTACTACAGTGCTTCAAGTGCCAGAAGTACAGTTACACATCGTCATGGTGCAGCCAGGAAGGCTCTACTTGTAAGCAGTGTGCGGGCGCGTACGACAGCCACGAATATGTTACCATGGATTTGGCCAAGTGCAGCAATTGCAAGGGCGAACACTAGGCGTCCAGTTCAGCCTGTGGAATCAGGACCCATGCGGTGCAAGGCTTGCTTCGCAGGACAGACTTCAGCCAGAAATGATCAAGTCTATCCGCGTCGTGCAGCACAACGTTAATAGGCAAAGGGTCCTGAGCTTGCAGCTAAGACTTCAATGTGAAGACAACCACAGATGTGGTGCTGATCCAGGAACCAGTAACGTGCAGTGGCAGTATCTACGGTTTCGAGAACTACTGGCACTTAGTGACGACCAAGTAGGCGCAGTAATCGTCGACCTAGCTTTCGGGTTATCGAGCTCGCTCGCCGACGTATCGAGTCAGATGATTACAGCCGTAAAGGTGATGATCGGTAACGTAGAAACGGAGGCTGTCAGTGGTGTCTTTATATAAGTAAATTTTACTGGACATCATCTAGTAAGACTTTCCTATTATAATTTACTGTCTAGCTATTACATTTTTGTTATACATCATAAATTGTACAATTAATGTGTTATTCCATTTATACAGCATTGGTCACAAAACAGTGGACATTAGAATGCCGCAGATCACGATTAAACAAAATGGAATTATCAATCTAAAAATAAAAGAACATATTGTACACTGTAATTCAACTATAAAAAACATCCTCTCAGAAGCATACACACCCACAAAAAAAAAAAATATTTACACAAAAATGTTCGATATACCTAATTACAAATAACAATTATAAACAAACATATTTAATAAATCTAAATTCAATAATTCAAAAGTACATGGAAAACAATAAAAATATAAAAAGAACTAAGAAATCACTGCAAATAGCAGAAACAAAAAAATTATTGAAAGCAAAACTTTAAAAAAAAAAAATAGAGTATGACAATATAAGGTGTGTACGATTTATTATAACAAAAAAAAAAAAAACAACATTAAGTAACTATGTACATTTCAAATTAATTTATTTGCAGGGCTTTGAAATATGACTTCGATGGAGGGGAAAAAGACTACCCTTGTATTGATTTGCAAATAAAGGATATGGTCCTTAAAACATTTAAATTTAGAAACTTAAACATTTAAACTGATGATACTAATGAAGATGGATGAAGATAGTGTGGTAGAAGACCAAATGGTCCACAATTGGATTAAAAAACGCATAATATTTCCGTTCAGCACCATGATTGATGTCAATTAGTAAGTCTCATTGTTTTTCTTTAGAGGATCTCAGCGCACTAGGTATTCACTATTTCTCTCTCATATTGATGTATTATAGTCATGATGATGTTGCAATTGGTTTGCTGAATGATGTACTAAAACAATATCAAATATGTACACAATTAAATTATAACATACATTTGGACGGTGTTTGGGAGAAGAAAGGGTTCAAGTCCATTTTTGGTAATTTTGATGTAAATAGTCGATTTTGTAGGAAATTTTGTGCCGCATCGATTGGTCAAACTGTAATGAACCCATCATGTTTTGTTATCAATGAAATTGTCTTGTGCGTTTTGATTCAAGTCATTACGGAAATAATTTGTGTAGTGAGAAACCAAGATCTATAAAGAAGATTCTTTATAGATCTTGGTGAGAAACGGCCCAGGTCCGATAACGTGTTTTCATTGATATGTGATAAACGGACTAAGTTATTTTTATAACATATTATTGCTTGTGCATAAGGGCACAAGTCACACTAACTTTATTTTTTTTGCGTTTCGTTTCGTGTTACTGTGATCCAATTAGCCACTGGTAAGTAGATATTATACAAAATATGTAGTAATCAAACTACCTAATTTTATTATAATAATAAATATTATTCATTATATTATATACTGATATTTTATGTCCACTGGCACATCAATGAAATTGTTATGAATAACATAAAATTTTATAGTACCTAAGTATTTAAACAATGGTTCTTATATAAAAAAATAATTTATATGTTAGGTATATTGTAGTTATATAAAATACCATTTATACCATTTACTATAATTTTATTTTCATCTTTATAAGTGCAATTTTATCTATTATATAATATTTAGTACCAAGTATGTTATTTAAAATATACTATGTTATTTAAATTTCAAAGTTTGATGTAGTCATCTAATTATGTTACAAACTTAAGAAAAGTTTAAATCTGTTGTTGAATTTATTAATAATGTATTAAATTATAATAATTATATAAAAAAGAATACATTTGTTTTGTTCCTTGTTCATTAACAATAATATTATATTAGAAATTATAATATAACAAGATAATATTTTTAGTGAATAAAGGCACAAGTCACATGCAAATTTTCAGAATTTAAGTGCCATTGGGCATAAGTCCATGTAAACAATAAGAAATTCCTTTTTTACTTAAAACAAATTTAAAATTGCAATAATTATAACTTAAAATAATTATCTTCAATATAAGACCTTAATATTTTCGGATTGGGTACCATTTATTAAGTTTTTTTCGTTCATTGAAAAACTATGATTTTGGACTTGAACCCTTTTTCCCAAACACCGTCCATTTAAAGAAAGGTTTCTTAAAAATCTGAATGAAGCATGGGTAATTTGTATTTAAAAATACAATCAAATATGAATTACAAAAATTCCTCTTCAAAATCGATAGAGCAACATACAGGAATTTTAATATCAATTAACTGACGTGAGTGTTATTATTATTAACAGTTTGAATAAAATTATATTATTTAATAAACTGAACTTTGTTCTACAGATATAAGTCAACAGAAGAACTTCTGATGGTTGATGTCGGCGATTATTTTGTAAGATTTTATATCGACCCCATCAAGTACAGTAATGTCAATTTCTCGAACAAGATGATTCTAAAAATTGGACTGTTTCTTAGGAATCAATTCCTAAGTGTTAAAGTATAAATAATTAACTAATATAACAAATATCAATACATAATATATTATTTTTTAAGATCAAACAATTGTATACCAACTTGGTGACACTAACACAATGTTACCCGCTTAGTATAGTTATAACAGTGAATCAAATTGTAAACCTGGCAGAACGACATCGAGCGTGGATGCCCGCAGAGGTCACAATTGGGCAAACCTTATGGACGGTCACCTTGACTGGCATCGATGTAATAGCATTAGATTCATCTGCCCCTGCAGTTATGTATACAGACGATATAGCCCCCACGGTAGGAGCTGCCAGGCTTGAAATCACCTAGGCGAGGATCAAGATACCTTGATAGCTTGAACACTACATTTAAAAAAAAAAATTATTTTAAAATATATTTAAATCTACACTGTGCAGTGTGCAAAATAGTAAGTCTTATTTAATGTGATATTATAATTTATTTAATGTTTTTGATCATCTTGAGATCTACCTTGTTTGACTTAATTTTCAGTAAGAAATTAAAAGTATTTTCTGTTAGATCTAGTTAGTTTTCATCAATTTACAGATAAATCGTAAATGTAATACATCAACGCTGGTTATCATTGTTATTATTAAAATATTTCACGTGGAAATTTTACATTTTTAAACCAGCCTTACATACAAAAACCCAACACTGGACTGGGCATTTTTTTTAATGCAACGCACTGGCGTTATAAAAATATGTCGGGCAGGGCCGGGCTTGAGGATAAAATGTATGGACCGGACCGGGCTATTTTAGAGGTTGGAATTATTTTAGGGCCGGATCAGGACTTTATTTTCACAGTATTTTTTGGACCGGTACGGGCCCAAAATGTATGGCCCTCTGGCAGCTCTATACTACATAGCAGTCCAGGATTACCAACAGGAATTACAAACTTTACTTGCTTTAACACAAATAGTGTTTTCTAACTTATCTAGTATAATTTTTTACGCACCACGGCTAACCGGTATTCATTATTTTATGTACCGAGTTCATTATTTCATAAGCCTCAACACGGTTATTATATTCCGTGATAACATATTTAAGTCACAGCTGTGCGTGTTATCTACATTGCTCAACGCAATTTACGTACTCAAAGATTAACAACATTTTAAGGTATTTCTTTCTTATCAATTTCAATTCACTGACTCATACATTAATAACATGTATACATTTTCTTTCAAAACATTATCGCATCCAGATTAGAATCGCTGCTGCGACAGGTGATTGTTCAAGTCAATCAATACACGTTTATTCATAATGTAACGTTTTTCTTTCAAAATATTCTACAAGTTTTTCCCACCGGTTTTATTCACTTTTTGACTTTATAATTTTATTTTTAATTTGTTATTTAAATATAATAACTTTTAACCGCATTGAAAAGGGTTCGTCAAACATCAAAAAAAAAAAAAAATAAATAAATAAATTGTGGTTCGTATAAGACAAATCACCACAATTATTGTATGGTTATGTGTCATGTGTGGTATTTGCATAGAGAAAATTTGTTTAAACATATTTTAAATGATCTCATACAAAAACCACACATCAAACACACGCACGAGTTACCGGAAATGATTTCAATTAAAAATGTTATTCAAACAATTCATATAATTTTATAATACTCATTTTTTACAGAGTCATGTTGACATAGCTTCAACGTTATACTCAATATATTTTCAGATATAATTAATACAAATAAATACAGTATTTTTGTACTGATCATATAACAATATTATTTTCGTACAAACATTTCGACACCAATCAATAATTATTTATAATCATCACACATCGTGTCCGTTTGTTCGCAAGTTAAGCACAATGAGATCGTTGTTAATTTTTTTTTTGCGTTAAGGTTTTGCTACGTACATTGTGTAAATTCAGACATAGTTAAAGGAAAATACTGTACAATATTATGTAAAGTTTCACAAAACCACGCAACACTAGAAGTGATTGTCAAACGAGTAACGGTGGCGGCACGTCCGACGACTAGCGGAGCATCGATCGTAGTAAACGGGGGAAACGGAACGTTCCGTAATAGACGCATCGGCGAAACTAGCGCAGCGAGTGGTTTAACGTGCAAACATTGGAAACTACCGTGGCTAAATAATAGTAATGGTAAACCGCTAATTGTTTGTATAAAAATACAAACAATGTGTACTTTGTAGTATCTGAAGTACTTTAAAATTTACGGGTTCAACATTATTTATGTGATGTACATTTAAAGTTGTGGCGGTAATATTATTTTCTATTGGATATCGAGACAAAAAGTCTGCAGCTTGATTAAAAATGCATTTTTTATAAATTATTTTGAAGTCATAACCGATTAATTTAGTTCTTAATCTGTTCAAAATTGTCGATTCTGATTTAATTTTTTGTAATTGTATTAGATTTTTATTATCAGTGCAGACTGTAAAGGTCCTACCATTGAAGATATTGTCTAAAATGTGTGCAACCGAAATGTAATGCTGCCATTTCTAATTCTAATGCAGAATAATTGTTTTGAGCCGCATTTAATTTTTTTTTAAAGCATATGAAACAGGATGTATTTCATTATTTTTATTTATTTGTTGTAAACTTACGCCCAAACCTTTTTTGAACTGTCGGTTACTAATATTATTTCCACGTGGTCATTAAAATGAGATAAAACTGGCTTATTTGTAAGCTTAAATTTTAGATTTTTAAACGTGTTTTCATGTGTTTCTGACCATGGAATTATTGATTTTTTTTTGATTTTAATTTGCCTTTAGTTAATCCTGTAAGTGAGTGTGCTAATTTACTAAAATTTGGAATAAATCTACGAAAACAATTTGCTAAACCTAAAAAACTTCACAGTTGTTTTATCGTGGTTGGAGAGGGAAAGTTTCTAATAGCTGAAAGTCCTTCTTCCGTCGGCTTTATACCTTGTCCATTAATAATATTACCTAATAATTTTATTTCAGTATAGCCCAATTTACATTTCGAAATTTACAAGTTTAGTTTATATTTTAATAGTCGGTCAAATGTTTTTTAAAGTGAACCGAGATTTTCTTCGAAAGTTTTACCAAAACACACACAATCGTCTAAATAGCAACAATTAATTCTATAGGTTAGCCCTGCCATTATTTTATTCATTACCTTTTGAAATTTTTGAGGTGCATTAGCTAAACCAAATGACCAAATCGAGTAAACTGGTAATGACCTGTTGATGTGGAAAAGCTGGTATTTTCTTTAGAATTTTCACTTAACTATAATTGATGAACGCCAGACATCGCATCAAAACAAGAAAAATATTTGTTGCCTGCAAGTGAATCGTAAATATTTTGTATAATTGGTAAAGAAAATGCTTCTTTGTGAGTTTTTTCATTAACACCGTCTATAATCAAAGACCATTCTATATTCAGTGGCTATTTAATTTTGTGTACCTTGTGGTTGGCCTATTGGCACTGAGAAAATTTGAGAAGAATAGGGACTTAATGAATGTTCAATTATGCCTGCCTCTAATAACTCTTTAGTTTGTTTTTCAATTTCTTTTATCTCAGAAAGGCTCAATTTGAAATTTCGTAAATTTACTGGAGTATTTAGTTTTATTTCTATAGGTTCCACGTCTACTTCACCTAGAACCCACAATTGTTTGTAGACTAGATTTGAAGTAAAATGGCTGCCATTCTGTGTAATAGATCTGAGCCTAGAGTGGGTTTCTTTTGTTTATATAAATGTAATCGACCTCTTAGGATAAATCTTAATCCTGAAGCTCATGTTATTGATATACCGTTGACGAATGTGTATAGAATGCGACATGTGGTCAGAGTCATCAAATATTATTCGGATATAATGAGTTTGAGTACGTATAGTATCCGAGAACTTAACTATAGATTTGGACAATTTACAATTATCTGCAGTATCTGATAATGATTCCATAGCTGAAGTAATGACTTCGAGTGGTCCAATGTTTATTAAGAAAGTTAACATCATCAATCCTGGTTTTAATATAATTAATTGCTTACAAGATGGGTATGGTGTGGTTAGCCAACATGCATGGCTTTATTAGGTTAGTAGGTGATGGAAATTTTAGATTCGGAATATTAATGGAGAAATGTCTACCCATTACTAACATTTACATACCTAAAATCGTACTCGCTCTGGATGAATTATTCAAGTTACATAGTTTTAATCATGACATGATCCACGGTGTGACTGCGCAACCCTAGTAATATGACGAATACGGTGAACTTAAATTGGTGGACCCCGTTAATTTTATTAGTCAACAGATTAACTATGTAAACACAACGTATTATCGCGAAAACACCCCAGCTGAAGAGATAAAAGTGTTCGTAACTTCTTGCTTTATGAAGGCTGCAGAGTTGTTATCTATTGAATTAGTTTACCTAGCCGTTAAAATTTATCCTGATAGGTTTTATCCGGTTTTCTGTAGAGCCATTGACGGTGGTTCATCTGTTTCCGAGATCTTTCGTGATTTAACTGGCACACACGATGACTTACATAGGCGCTTCTCAAATCACTACATAATTCAGAGGTACCCCAACATGTATGGGTTGACTGACGAGAACGGAATTGAATACGAGGATGACGTGGGATTCACAGTTTCTGAGTTAGATTGCGGTCCTGATATTTTTGAGAGTGATTCGGATTCTAAATCGGCGAGCGCGACATAAATGTTGAGTCAGTAATCTGTAAATCGTTACAGTTGGTGACGTAGAAACGGAGGCGGTCAGTGGTGTCTTTATATTTTAAGTAAATCTGGCAGAACGACATCGAGCGTGGATGCCCGCAGAGGTCACAATTGGGCAGACCTTATGGACGGTCACCTTGACTGGCATCGATGTAATAGCATTAGATTCATCTGCCACTGCAGTTATGTATACAGACGATATAGCCCCCACGGTAGGAGCTGCCAGGCTTGAAATCACCTAGGCGAGGATCAAGATACCTTGATTAAGGTTTTGCTACGTACATTGTGTAAATTCAGACATAGTTAAAGGAAAATACTGTACAATATTATGTAAAGTTTCACAAAACCACGCAACACTAGAAGTGATTGTCAAACGAGTAACGGTGGCGGCACGTCTGACGACTAGCGGAGCATCGATCGTAGTAAACGGGGGAAACGGAACGTTCCGTAATAGACGCATCGGCGAAACTAGCGCAGCGAGTGGTTTAACGTGCAAACATTGGAAACTACCGATGCTAAATAATAGTAATGGTAAACCGCTAATTGTTTGTATAAATATAGCAGCTATTGCAATTTTCTTAAAATCACATGACTGCAAAACAACTAAATATTTAAAATTTCACAAATTAATGGGAGGCATAATTACCTTAATATTATTATTATTTAATATATTTTTCTTTCTTAAAAACCAAAAACAATTGGAATGTTATACCAATTAAATTGATTCAAAAATTGGATATTTGATTAATAATTAATATCGTATATCTGTTTTGGAATAAAGGGACTATACTTTCACAATATAAAATATAATAACATAGTAAAAACTAAATTTTTTGCCTAATAATGTATAATAATCACTTAACCCAATAAAATTAAATGTATTTAATGATAAATATTATAAAGAAATGTATGTCTAATAATTAAGCCGGTTTTAAATTGGTAAGAAAATTATATAAAAAAAGAAATTAGTAATTTTTATGCTTGATTTTTATCATTTATCAGGTGTACATTAATAATAATTGCAAGCAAATTAAAATAAAAACACTACATATATAATACTATTTGAATAAAATGGTTTTTTAAGTTTTAATCAATAATTTACAGTAAATAAATTTCTATACACAGTTGGAAATGACCAGCTAATTGATGATCCATCCTCAGCTCCGATTCCTCAAAGTATACCTTCAACTTCTACATCGCTATCTATAACACCACAGACAGATATTAATAATCCTGATCAACCTATTACTCGTATAAAAGGAAACACACTGCAATCACCTGATTTGTGCCAAAAAAAAATGACAGTCGATGTTCAAAAAAAGATTGACGAGGACCTTCTTAAACTCTTTACTAATGATTTTCATTTTATAAGGTGCTTTATTGAGGCGGATCAGATTTCGCCCAAAATCGACCTTTTGGTTTTCGCTCAAATGGCCTTTTTTAACCAAACACACAAAAAGAGTGATTTGGTTTTCGCCCAAAGAAATATTAATCATAGTAAACGAAAAAATATTTTGGTCACCACTGTCCACTAGTAAAAAAAACCAACAAAATGCATTACAGTTTAAAGTGCCAGATTAAATTATACACCGTAATCTTGGCGATAAATCAGATAAATTTTAATCGATATAATTGAGCTGAATAAGGTACGGATACAATTCGAGATAAAATTATATACCGCAGTCGTTCGCTCGTGCCGTAAATTAGACAAGTTAGTAGAGTATATTCGAGTTAAATCTATTTAAATTGTTTAAAACTTTAAATGTCCGTGGTGTTTTCGGAATGTAAAACAGGAAAAAAATTATTGCTTTCAAGAAATACAAGTATAATTTTGGTTCGGAAAATATTACAACTGGCTTAATTCGCTGGTGCTGTATTAAACGTCTTTGTTCAACAAAGATACACGACGATTAATGGATTAGTAACGAGTGCGCTAGTTTCCATTCAACGCGATCACAAACCATCAAATTAAAATGAAATAAATAGACAAATTGTAAGAACAGCGTGTAACCTAACCTAACCTAACGTAAGGCCATAAAGGATGCACATACTTATCTAAAAAAAAAAAAATAATATTTAAAGAGTTAACACCAGATTGTTATCTTACAGATTAATTTCACCAATGATGATATAAATAAAATTAGAATGTTAAATAACTGGACCACCAAAAAATTATCTGTAAAATACAATATTCAGAGGCGATCTATTTTTATGATTTATTAGGAAATTACGATAGCGTTCATCGTATACCGCTGTTTATAATAATAGTTACGATAACAGAACACCATACATTGAACCTACTTCTTGAAACACAAATATTATTTAGTTCAATTTACGCGTTGCGTTTGTCGTTCGTCGTTCGTCGAGAAATTATTATAATTATTCGTATTCGTAGTCCGTCGCGTCTGTAGTGTTAAAACTTATTAATTTATAAATATTATTCGTGTGTAATCGAGTATGTTTTCCAAAAAACGTAAAGTTGACAATGAAATCAGAAAGTTTCTGGCTGAGTGGACCGAACAATATTGTTTTACACTTCCAGTAAGAGCTGGAGCCGTTCCAGTTTGTCTTATATGTAACAGTACAGTTGCTGTCGTTAAATGTGCTAATTTGAAGCGTCATTAAGATACAATTCATAAAGATTTTGAAAAAAATTTCCTCCTAACAGTGCAGCGCGTAAAAATAAGCTCCAAGCGTATCTCTTGTCTTATAAAAATAGTACGACTATGTTAGTACAAAGTATGACTGGGCAAGAAAAGTCAGTAGAAGCAGCATTGCGTGTTTGCTGGACGTTAAATAAACACCAAACACCATTTACAGACTCAGAAATTGTAAAAGAGTGTATGTTGGAAGTAGCCACTGCATTTTTTGAAGAAAAAGAGGACATAATTAATGCTATTCAAAATATTCCTCTATCAGCAAGAAGCAATACAAGAAGAACAGAACTATTGGCCGATGACAACAAAAATAATTTAATTCACATTTTACAGACGGCTCCTTGCTACGCTATTGCAATTGATGAGTCATGTGATATTGTTGATTCTGAGCAGATGTCAATTTTTGTGCGCTTTTTAGACGTTGAAAGTAGAGTATTTAGAGACGAGTTGCTAGCATTATTGCCATTGAAATGCAAAACTCGTGGAGAAGATTTGTTTAAAACTTTTGACGACTTCATGACTAAATCAAATATTAGTTATGATAAAATTGTGTCTATTTCAACTGATGGCGCACCGGCAATGATTGGTAAAGAAAAGGGATTTGTTAAGAGAATCAAGGATAAGAATGCTGAAATACTTTCATATCAATGTATAATTCATCAAATATCCCTGTGTGGCAAACTTAGTACAACACTGAAGGAAGTAATGGACATAATGATCAAGTTGATTAATTTTTTGAGGTCCCGATCTGCTCTTCAGCACAGGCAGTTTAAAGATTTTTTATTTGAATGTGATTCAGTGTATTCGGATTTACTTCAACATAACAATGTCCGTTGGTTAAGTAAAGGCAAAGTGATCGAACGTTTTTGGAGTATAAAAGAAGAAGTAATCACGTTCTTGGCAAACTCTGATTCAGTAAAATCAAAGCAGTATCATAAATTCTTAACAAATGAGAGCAATATGCTATCTGTGGCGTTTTTAAAAGACATTCTTGGATATTTAAATGTAAATATATTATATTATATTATATTCTCCGACTGGAGAATGGATTGACGTTGCTACAAAATTATTCAAACTTCCAAAATCTTCAATTCAAATGGAAATTATTGATTTGCAAGAAGATATCTCATTGCAAATGTATAAAACTTCGTCCACTGAAGATTTTTGGATAAAGCATGTCTTGGATAAATACATGAACTGTAAATCCCTTGCCATAAAATTAGCTACTATGTTTGGCTCCACTTATGTATGTGAAACTTCGTTTTCAAAAATGACGTTTTTAAAAAACCGATACCGTTCAAGATTAACAGATCACCACCTTGAAAACACTTTACGCATCAGTTGTTGTTTATATATATATATATATATATATGTATTTTTTTTATACATCATAAATTGTACAATTAAAATGTAACTACGTATGCATAATGTGTTTAAATGTTCAAAGGGTTTATACCGTAAATTTAATAAAATAAAATTTCTTTTTTTGTAGTCGAAAGAAGAAATCGTTGACGATTCGAGTCAAACTTCTAGTGATCAATTTCCAACATCTTCTTTAAATATACTAAATACAACTCAAACCACACTTATTTAAAATCCATTTGTTAATATTCGTAAAAGAAAGCAAACTAACATTTTTGAATATGAACCTAATTTGACACACAAAAGAAAATTGAAGATGCCCTTATAAAAAAGATAACAAAAGATTTTCAACCTTTTAAGATAGTCGAAGACGAAGGTTTCAGACATTTTGTTCATTTGTTAAATCCTTCATATAAGATTCGAAATTGTTGTTGAATTTCTAAAATTGTACACATTTAAAGGACGTTACCAGTCAAAGGTAATTTTATTGTGGCTAATGACAAATATTGTGTAAATGAAATTGATCACAAATTTTTAGTGAGTAGCCATTCGTTTCAACAGTGCGATCAAGATTTTGGTTTGATTTAAAAACAAAAAAAGCATCACCAAAACATATTTGTACCAAATGATTGGCATAGTGTAATAAAAAATTCCAGAAATAAAAATCCCTTTCATATTATAAATACGACCAAAGACAATTTTTTTTCTACCAAATCACTGGAAAAACAAATTATTTGTAAATAGAAAGAAAAATGAGTATGGTGATAAAGTTGAATTGCTCAAGATTCAGTGGCTGAATTGTAAAAAAGAATAACCTTTTCAGATAAATTACAAATATTCAAACACTCCAGAAGTTGAATTTAATTTTGCAAACATAAACAAAAGAAGATCAAAACTTGGAGAATCCATAAAAGATTTAGATATATTATATCCAACAGGCCACAAAATAACAGTTTTAAAAAAAAGATTTAATGGATCTGCTTCCCTATGTACCACCAATTAATCATCAATTTTACAATAGTCTACAATCTGACGGTAATAACCTATTGATGGGTTACCAATTGATTTTGATGAAAGTGAGGAAGATGAATTTCAAACTGAACTATAGTAAGTTATACTGCAAAAAGTTATTTTTATTTTATTTTGTCAAGTATTCTGAAAACTGTATTACCTACCTAATGAGTATGTGATTATTATGTTATTTTTTTAATTTTTATTTAAAGTTAAGTACAGTAACAATCACATTTTTTTTTAATATTATTCCATAAGTACTGAAGACTTTACTATGTAATTAAAATGTTAAAAATGTATAAATACCAAATTTTCAAGCTGAAATTAAAATATTTTAAACTAAAATTGTTACACATTATTAAAAATTATTTAGATTTTTTTTGTTTTGTTAAATTTAATAACAATCATCCTGCACTAATGATGATTACAATATTTTATTTAAAAAAGTTACAAATAAACTTATACAATTATTTACATAGTATTTTCATGTTGCGTAAATTTAAGTGAAAAACAAATTTCCATTAAGCTGGCCTAAACCACAGAAAATTAAATTTAATAAAAAAGTTTCAAAATTCATGGAGGCCTAACCCATATTAAAGATGGTTTAAAAGTCAAGGATTTCAAAATAAAAATAAATGAAGAGAATCCAAACCAAACCAGAAAATGCAGATAACTGTATGCTGATGACTTGTATTTTACACAACTTTATTAAAATACATGATGGCAAACAGACATATAATCTAGGAGAAAGTACCAATCTCGAAGATCCGTCAACTCTTCAAAACTTAACAATTCAAGGCGGAAATGCAAGTCAGCAAGCATTTCAAGTTAGAGAAATGTTAAAATTTTTAACTCTTCAAAATATTTTTCATTGCAAATTCTAATTTCAAATTTGTCACTTATTTTTACTAATAATAATTAATACTTTTAATCTAACTTTAGATCACTTTTTATTTTTTTTATTTTTTATTTATCTTAATTAAAAATGTGAATTTTTATCTATTATTAATTATTATTATTATTAAAAATGTTGTTAGTTAAAAAAAAATTTTTTTCGTTATTTATTTGAGTTATTTCCACAAGCGTATAATAAAATTAAATAATAATAGTATAGATATTTACCTGGTTGATTCAGTTCGTCACCTATGACTTTCCGTAGTTTATCCTTATGGGTAGCATCACTATATTAAGGATCACTTAAATCATAAATACTAGGATGAGTTCGTTTCGTACTACTTCTATAACCTTTCCGGAATCCATAATAATGCAACACAAAAAATTATACTTTTCATATAAAAATTGACAAATATTTAAATAAAATATGAAAAAATAATAATAATACCGATAGAAAAGTGCATGGTATAATAACTATTATGAGGCTCGTTCATGTCACTCGTCTACGTCTGTAATTCAAACCAGTCAGGAGTTGTTCGATTTTGGTTAAACACGTAATTACTACTTTGTAACCAGTGCTCGGGAGGACGCAGAGATACGGAGTACTATTTATATTATTAATTATTAATAATTATTATTTATAACTTAATTTCATTTTTGTACCTATGTATTACCTATTTTCATTAGAACGGGGGGGACGTTATATTGTTAAAATAATATTTTTATTATTTTTTTTTTAAGTTCTACCTATTCGATACGGTATTAAAATGCATATTATTTATGTTAACAATTCATTTTTAAATGAGAAGAATAACAATTGGAATTTGGACTTAAAAGAGAGGTCATACGAATTCCGTAAATAGCCGTTGTGATATAAAGTTCATATGCATTCCGAACTAAATGATGGTATTGATAAAAATATCCTTGGATTCATTTGAGGCCTTTAAGGAGGGTGCTATGATAGTAAAAAACAAAATATCGATACTAACTACTGATTTTCGACACCTTTTTGATAAAGCAGAAGGATGGATAAAACCCGACACGGTACGTGCCGGCACGGTTCATCGTTCACACGTGTCAGGGCATGTCTAATCGGGAGCAAACCCGTCCGGGAACCCAGAAGAAGAATTTTGCAAAATAATATTTTTCCAACCCTGACCAGTGGAAATCGACCTTAAGAGTGATACGAGGGGATGTAAAAATTACCGAAAGTTTAGTAAATGATACTTTTTAAAATAAAACTACAGTAACTCCTTTCGAAATTTCTGATAGTAATAAATAATAATACAATTGAAAACAATTAGAGGACATTTACACATGAATATTTTAACCTTGAATTCTCACAGTGATGTTGACAAAAGTTTAATATCTTTAGAAACCGAAGAAGATATTACGAAAGCATCTATTGCCAATGAAAACACAGAACATTATTCAGATTCTATTTACTCCAATACTCACTGTTCAACTCCGGAAGAATCCATCATTGAATATTGGAAGAATAAGGTGAGTTTGGCTTTTCAGGAAAAAAAGAACTGCAACATAGTAAAAGATCTCTATATTTAGAAAAAACAACCGGAATTTGATCAAGACTCAAGATAAACCATAATATTTTGAAGTTTGGTAAAAAAATTGAACTTTAATGTGGCCGAAAACCAAACAACACTTTTGTAAACAGTAGCGCAATTCTTGTGGTCAGCCACCAAGTGTCTTGTGTGAAAGTTGATCAAAAATTCTAAATTTCAACTACTCAATTCCTTCTAAAAAAACCGTTTCCAAGTCCATCATACTTCAGTTACTAGAAAAAACCAAATATAAAATACAAACTAATTTAAATAATGCGAAATACATCGCATTTACTACACATGGCTGGACATCTTTGAACAACGATAATTTCGTCGATTTAACAGTTCATTATATGGATACTATAGAATATGTTTTAAAGTCGTATTTATTATATAGGGTCACGGACTACTACACTGGACTGGAAACGAGACGTTTACCGTCGGGCCGCTTAGTGTCCGCAAGAGAGGTGTAGTAAGGGGAAATAGTACATGAGCTAATCTGGCGCCATCTATACTTCAATGATAAACCACTAACCAAATATTGAATTCCCGCCAAATAGACCTACATTTATACATAATATATATTATATTATATTATGAAAATCACTGACTAACATATTATTACACATCGTATATTATGTTACATCCGAACATTTCGAATTCTAAAGATAAAGATAATTTATCAGTCATCACCATAAACAAATTATACTGACAAATTACCCTAATTTTTTAAAAATGTTGCCTTATTAATAATTAAGCTTTAAAATGCGTAAGTGTTCAGTTGCTGGGTGTAACAGCCAGAATCGCGATATTAAAGTGACACTTTTCAGTGTCACAAATGATAATAAATCATCTTGGGAAACGGTGTAGTTCAATAAGTAATCAGGTAAAAGACCTGAAGTATGTTTGTTTAGAACATTTTTTACCTGAAGATATTTGTACTACATATCCAATACCATCAGACGTGATTGAAGTAAAAGTTAAAATGAATAAGTATGTCATATTATAATAAAGGAATTTGGTATTAAAACTTATTAATTTTAAAGGAATTTGGACAGAAAAAAGTGTTTTCATTGAAGAAGGGGGCTATACCCTCGTTATTCAATCAAATGGAGAAAATGCAAAACTTTATAATACCTAACAGTAATTAATGGTGACAAATATTGTAAATATCGTTCAGAAAAATAAAAAAATATATTAAATGTATTCAATGACGTGTATGAAACTATTATTTTATAATATTAAAAATAAATAATAAATAATAATGCAGTTATTAATTAGTTATATATAAGTTATAGTTTAATACGTTTGTCGTATCATTATTTATTTAATCTGTGGTCGTATCATCCTATATTATATATTCGTTTGAAAGTATAGTAAGCCTGTGGTAAACCAGGTAGCGCTAGATTAGTTCACGTACTTATTCCTCTCTCTACACCTCTCTCGCGGACACTAAGCGTCCCGTTACCCCGTCACCCGCCTCCCATGACGATTCCAGTCCAGTGTAGTAGTCCGTGATTAGGGTGCTATTATCTCGAACAAGCTCATACTGCAATTAATTCATATGAATTTATGAATGAATATTTCGACGAGTGGAAAATATCCGAAAATATAAAAATTTCCGTTAGTGATAATGTGGCTAATATAACAAATGCAGTCAATTTAAATTCAAATTGACAACATATGCCATGCTTGGCACACGGCATAAATTTAAAATGCAGTGGTAATTTTCACATCCGACGTGAAAGTATTTATTTTCACGTCCTGCCCTGTGATTGGTCTATAACAGACATCTATTTTTCTTCAGTTGATAAATTATTGATAAAACTTGGAGTTTCACTAAAATATTCAGTAGCCACGAGGTCTCTTTCTGGTCTAAGGGTCACCATTAACATATTTTGTATATGTTTTGACTCATAATAACTTAATGAGTTTTCTAATTCAACTAGCGAAGAAAACTCACTGTCAATTTTAAATGCTTGTATTTGAGACTAACATTCAATTTTTTCCTTGTATAAGTAAGTATATTACGCACATTTATATATTTTTTTTAAACTAATCAAATTTACATTTGCACAATATGAAAATTGAAAACCTAGAAAAATTCGGATTGAAGATTAGTAGGTAACCAATAAGCATAACAGCATTTTATCAAGGGATAGGTAATAAAATACAATTGATAGGTATAAAGTTTAAAATAGCCTTTGGGTATTGTATAATTTATAACTAGTTTATTTTTATTTTGTTCTAGTTCTATCAATTAATAAAATCAATAATTCAAAATTACGCGGGTTTCAATACTTTATCAATATTTTTTTATCAATAATTCAACCAATCACAGGGAGGATGTGAAAACAAATACTTTCGCCTAGGACTTGAAAATAACCACTGCCTATTTTTTAAATCATTTAAATGTTGAATCACAGATTATATTAAAACAGATTGTGCACTTAGATGTAAACAAAAAATGACCTGATAAGGTCGTTTCCAGAATCAACGTGACCATTTCAACGGACTAAAAATATTTGAAACTTATCACATAATAGTGGCTTACCTGATAGTGATACCGGAACAATGTTTGTAAACATTTTGTTATGAACTCTGTTCTCTGACTCATACTTTGTCATGCCCTGACTTTTGATTTTCACGTGTTTGGCTCTTGGTGTTCTGAGGTGAGTGATTAAATTTGTTTTATAATTTTCATGTGTATGCATTATAATTTGATGCGTTACTAATTTATTATAGGTATAAACAATGGATGTAAAATTGTCATACTGTAAATTTGTTAAAAAAAGATCCTGCTATTTTATACAAAAATTACAGAGTGTGTGGGGTTCATTTTGAAGACAATATGTTTTTAAATCCAAGTAGTAAGCACCGTCTTACAATGAATGCCGTGCCAACAATATTTAGTGGTAAGATTTTGTTTACTAAAATTAACATTTCTAATACTCCATTAAAACTATTCTAATTTGCTTTTGCTTTTTCTGTGGCACATGGCTGAAAGATGCATATGGATAGTTCAGCTACCAAAATTCTTCTCAAGAAAATAATTGATGCAATTGATTGTGAATTGCAGATTTTGACTTAAGTTTATTTACATTAATTTAATTATTATACATTATTTTTTTTCTTCTTGTAAAGTTAGTTAGTTAGTTTTTTTTTTTGTTTAGTTAGTTAAAGTTAGTTTTTTTTTTAGTTTAGTTTCAACTGCAATTGTAAAATTATTTTAATTTAATTTAATTAAATTAAATGTATTTTACTATTAGCAAATGTTATGATTTTTTTCAATGCATCTACTAATGCCATGCAAATGAATGAACTACTTTAATATTAAAATTAAAATATAATTTATAGCTGAAATATTGTATGAGAGATAAAAAGAAAAGAAATTGGAAGAAGAAAAAAAGGATAAGGAAATTGGAGAAGAAAAGGAAATGCAAGAATTTGAGACTCAGGTTGCAATGGCTTCATGTTCCAGTCAATCACATTCATTATCTTACAGTGATAATGTCCCGGATAATGTATGTATAAATGTCAGTGATGTGTCTAGTTGCTCTTCCGTTTCTAGTAAGCTGCAAGTATCTACTAGTGATTCATCTTGCCAAACTCCACTTTATCTTACTAACAAAACTCCAAGAAAACTGAAACTACAAAACGAACTTCAGTCCAAAAACAAAGAAATTAAAGATATGAAAAACAAATTAATGCCATGACCCAACAATTAGTACAAGTAAATACTGTTGAACAAATGTTAACGTTATGTAAGAAGTTTTTACCTCCTAGTTTATTTTTAATTATTAATACACATGTTAATCGTAGAAATACAAAAGCAGTTGGGTATAGGTATTGTAATGAATTTAAACAATTAGCTCTTACCATTTATTTTTTGGGGCCAAGGGTTTATAGGTTTTTGCAATCAACTCTTGCTCTGCCTAATCCGTGTACACTAAGACGTATAACAACAAATTATGAAATAACTCCTGGTCTTAATGATTTATTGTTTAATTTTTTACAATTTAAAATACAACATTTTTTACCTGAATCATTAGAATGCGTGTTGTGTGCGGATGAAATGTCCATAAAAAGTAATTTATTTTATAAAATAAGTAAGGATGAAATAATAGGATTTAATGAAACAAACAATCGCAAAGTATGATCCAGCAAAATTTGTACTTGTATTAATGATTCAAGGCGTAAATTTTAATTGGAAGCAACCAATTGCTTATTATTTTGTTTCAAACAGTTGTACAGGTTTTGATTTGTAGGACATAATTTTAACCAGTATTTTAAAACTTGAAAATATTAAAATTAATGTTAAAGCATTTGCTAGTGATATGGGTTCCAATTTCATAGGCCTATCAAGTAAACTTCAAGTTAGTCCCGAAAGGCCATATTTTGAAGTTGACAACAACAAAATAGTGTATATATTTGATCCACCACATCTCTTAAAAGCCACCAGAAATATGTTTTATCAACATAATTTTAAGTTCAATAATGAATTTATTGAAAAAAAACATTTGGTTTCATTTTATAATAAAGATAGTAAAAATAATCTTCGCACTGCTCCTAAAATAAATTAAAAATTAAAATAAATAAAATAAAAATAAATTAAAAATTTGAATAGACCTTTTAAAAATACTGATACCCAAATTTCCCATTTACAATTTATGGAAAAGTTTTTTAAAACACTACAAGTATTTAATAAAAAAACAAATGTTGAAGTGACAAACCAAATGAAATTTACTAGAGGTTGGTTAATTTCAATCTCTGGTTTATTTCATTTGTGGGAGTCACTAAAAGTTACTAATACTGATGAGAATTATGTTTTGTATACAAATCGAATTAACCAAGATAGGTTGGAAAATTTATTTGGCACGTTTCGCACCCAACATAATGGAAATAATATTAATCCAACTCCCATACAATTCATCTGGTCATTTAAACAAAATTTTTGTCTTAAATATTTTACTCACTCGGACAATGCAAATTGTATAGAAGACTTTGATGAAATGTTATCTAAAATAAAGACTGATACCTTTAATGACGAAACTATAAAAATAATATTTCAAGATAAAATACATTTAAATTTTAAAAAAAATACACTTACAATAGATACCCCAGATTATAGAAATTTATCGATGCCTGAGAAAAATGCTTTTACATATGTTTGTGGGTTTTTAATGAAAAAATGTATCGAAAAACATAGTTGCGAAGTTTGTATTCATTTAAAAAAATCACAAAAAAAATTGGTTGAGTCTTTCTTACTTTATTATTTCAAAGCATATTAAAATTCAGGAAAATCTATGTATGGAAATTTAATGATGCCACAACATGAATTCTACAATTATATAGATGAGTTAGAAAACATTTTTATAAATAGGTTTCCGCAAATATCTATTGAAAATGAAGTAGGTATTAAGTTAAAGCTAAGCATGACTAATGTTGTACTTCGACATCCATCTCCACTGTTTAATAAAGAATATTTAATTAATTATTTTATAAGGTTTAGGATTCATGCTGCTATTAATTTTTTAAATAGATATTTAATATCAGAAAAACAAAAAAAAAAAAAATAGAAAACTATGTATTTTAAATCATTTAGAAATTAATTAGAAGAATAATCATGTTTTTAATTTATAATATGTATTTATTTTTAATTGCTTATAGTACAAAATTTTAGTTTTTGTAATTTACCTATATTGTAACATTGTTTAGTTGTCAATATATTGTTTTATACCGTAATAAATTTAAATAAATATATTTTTGGGCAAAAATTTGCATATTTTACTTTTCTGTTAATTAATGTACTAGTATGCTTATTGTGCATTAATTTGTATAGATTGTGTATAATGTATATAATTGTAAAATTAAAAAAAAAAAAATGTATGTACTAAACTTGAGATTTAACGTGGTGTGTGAACACAAACTGTATATAATAATAAAAAATGATGTATAGGAAATAAAGACATTAACGATCTGACGAAGTGTGAATCGCCCGGACATACAGAAAACTACTCCATCTGTATAACCTCCCGAGTTTCAAACTGAAATCTGGGATCTGCAACTGGTCTTTTCACTAGGCCCTTTCTACGCGTATAGGTTGACGCCTTAACGGATGCATCCGGATGCATATTCATGAATATAAAGTACCACCGCGAATCCAACCATGTGTTACGCACTCCACGGGAGGATTTATAATAACATTGACTATAAAGTTCAATTGCGAACAAAAGAACTGAACTTGTCGGCAGCGACGCAAACAACTGCCTTTTCTTTTTACTACATGACAGTCCGCGTTCCGATGTAGAAAAGGAGAGAACTCTATTATTTTCTTCTATCGATCAACTAATGTTGCATTTAAAAATGTATCACCATCTGGGAGCTCAATCTATACATACATAAGTATAAACAGCAAGACTGTAATAGGGACTTCCAAGGTTCAGAACATTTTAGGCAGCATTTAAATAGAGTCAATTCTAATATAATACCTGAATTCACAATTAATTAATTGGTAGTTGACTCACCTATACATGATTCTGATGAAATTGTTCCTATATCAGAAGAAATTGTGAATTTAAATGAAATTAATAATAGTAATTTTGATAATGCGGAAATAGGTGACAGTAGTAGACATTTTAAAGAAATTGTAAGAGATTATATTTGCTTACTAAACCTAACATAACTGAATCACTAAGTCAAGAAATAGTTGTTGGTGCCACCGAATTGTTTTCATCTGGAATTTTATCTATTTTAAAAGCTGAAGTAATACCACATTTATACAAATGTGATAATCATCAATTAGATAAAATTAAAAAAAAAATTAAAAAAATGTTCAATGTGTTAGAAAATCCATTTTCTAAATTAAATACTGAGTATCAACGTTTACAAGTTATAGAAACAAATCATTTATTTTTTAAGCCTAAAAAGTAGTTATAAGTTTTGTTGGTGAGAAAAAAGTAATTTCTGGAATTGAACGACAAGTTATGGTTCAGACCCAAGCACATTTATTTTGTATGAAAGAAAATCTTAAACAATTTTTTGAATTGTCTGATGTATTTGATGCTGCTTATCAATTTACTCTTTCATCTTCAAACAATTCAAATTTAACATCATTTTTAAATGGTAGTACATGGAAAAATATAACGAAACATTTTATTGATGATGCTGAAATGGGTAATCCTTTAGGGTCCCATTCCGGTATTCATAAAATGGGATGTATTTATTATACAGTGCACTTTCACCTGAATACTTATCATCTTTAGAAAATATTTTCCCAGCATTTATCTTTCATTCTTCCGATAGAGGAGTGAACAAATTTGATCATACGAAAATGTTTTCTTCTCTTATAAGGGATCTTATTGACTTACAAGAAAATGGTATATCAATAGTTGTTAATTCTACAAATATAACAATTTATTTTGATCTCGGGTTAATTTTGGGAGATAACTTGGGTCTTAATTCAATGTTAGGATTTGTAGAAAGTTTTTCTGCTAACTATGATTGCCGTTTATGCCAGTCACATAAAAAAAACTTCAACATATACTTACAGAGACAAAAGATTCAATTAGGGATATAGATAATTATAATTTGGATATTCTTAAAAGTTAAATCCGATGTTTCAGAAACTGGTATAGTTGAGAACTCTGTGTTTAATTCCATCCCAAACTACCATGTAACAGTCAATAGTGTATGTGACTTTATGTATGATGTTTCAGAAGGTGTAGCAAGATATGATATGGCCACTATTATTAGTTATTTAATAAACAATTTTCACTTGAAGATCTAAACTTTCGGGTAATATCATTTGAATATGGTGTAAATGACCAAAAAAATTCTCCACCTCCTTTTAGTCTCAATCATTTAAAAAATGGTTCTATAATTATGTCAGCATCTGAAATTTTGTGTTTTGTTAGGTATTTTAGGCTCATTGTAGGAGAACTAGTTCCATTAAAAACCAAAATTTGGATTTTATATATACACCTTCGAAAAATTATTGATCTATGTTGTGCTAGAGTACTTTAGCCAGAATGTGTACATCTAATAGATGCTTTAGTTTCAGAACATAACAGATTATATTTACATTTTTCTAACAGTACATTAAAACCCAAATTTCATATCCTTACACATTATGGTTGTCTCATTATTAATAATTATTAACATTATTATTATTATTATTCAGATTTCTAAGTGTGATGTTTACCTAAAGTAAATGTGTAAACTCGCCCTGGTTAATGTTAGTTACCTGTAGGAAGTATGTAAACTCTCCCGAGTTGTTTTAAATGTTAAAACATTTTTTTTAGAAAAAATAAATAGATTCCCAACTTGTTTTTAAATCTGTATGTTCTTAATATCAGAAACAATAATTTTAACATTTTTAAGTATATTTTGTGTTTGTAACTTATATCATTACTATTATTATTATTATTGACTATTTTTAAAAGAAACTTAAATGTATATAAGATTTTTTGAAATTTTATTTTTTATTGTATTTTGACTATAATATTATTGCTCATATAGCAGCTTAAGGCATTAATTTATATTGTTATTATTATTATTGTTGTTATATATGATTGACTATTTCTAAACGCGACTTATATGTACATTAAATTTATTTTATGATTTTTACTAGATCCGGGAAAGTTCACATATTTCCGTTAGGTAGTACAGGAATCAGTGCGGCAATCCTATGGTGCATGTGTTGCTTGAGTAACACATACAAAATTTGGTGGGCGGGTGATACTAGATGTTGGGTACTTGGTTAATTATTTATCATACTATAACTTATAAGTATAGTGACAATAAGTCTATGTACATCTAATGCAGGTAATTTTTCCTTGAAATTATCTATTTTATCTCAATTTTAAACTAATTTTGTGACGTTTTGGTACTATAATATATTATTATTTTTTACATATATACAATATTGTATAGACGTATAGTATTTCCCAATGCATAGTTTTTGATTTGGTTGTTTATGTTTTAATTTAAATAGTCATAGGTTATAAGTATAAATAATTTTGTAGCTAATTTACAAAATAGTGAGTTATATGTTTTTTTTTAATACGCACTTATATTTTAATAACACCCAAAAATTGGAAAAATATGTGAACCGGTACCCATTTATTGAATATTGGTAATTTATATTTTCTAATAAATATTTGAGGTAGGACAAGTGGCTGGGTCCTCAGAAATATTTTCAGCTACACATATATTTTCGAGGATAGCCACCACTGACAGGAATAAACCCGGGAGAGTTGACACGTTCCCGTCAGGAAGTACTGGAGTAGACCCGGGAGAGTTTACAATCGCCCATTTGTATAACTGTAGATACATATACCGTATATGGCCATACGGGCACCTTAATTTAATTTTATGTTTTTCAATTTATCTTAGAAGCTATAAGATTGTGTTACATTTTTTCGTGTCATTAATTTCGGCTCGATTGCACCAGAACAATTTTTTATAAAAATATTAAAGTCAAAATGTATTGATATTATTCAGTACAAATTTTTACAATAATAGTATCTTGTATCTTTTGAAAAAAAAGATAGAAGATACTGGCATAAAATATATCATGATACTAGTATAAAATGTATTACGATACAAGATATTATTTAAAATCTTTGATTTTACCTTTGAAATTGGATACCGTGGGTGTATCTCAAACTATAGAAGCAGTAATTGGAAATAAAAAAGTTACAGAGGGTAGGGATGAGGAACAAAGCAATGTACAACAATGATAAACAATTGGAGTTAATCAATGTAGAGATGACTATTGTCCGAAAGTCTCTACATAGCGATTCAGACTCGACTGATTTGTCAATGATATATATATATATATAATGCTCCATACTCTACGTTCCTGTGTTTTGTTTACCTAAGAAAATTCGCCGAGTACAACATAAATGACAAATAAGAAATCAAATCTGTAAGACTCTAATCCGTTACAATATAATAACAAATTTTTTCTTTTTTTTGATACAATTTACTGATTATGATGTAAAATTGTATTTTATTATCATCGTTAAGTCAAGCACCTATCCATTTAGGTATACCTATGATCTTGAATAGGAACGCCGCCATATTAAGTTCTGTGATATTATGCTAGGTTAAAGCATATTATAGGTAGGCAAATGGAAAAAATTAAATATTTAAATTTATGATTATATTAATTGTTTTATTGTTATTTTTATCGTCATTGTATTTTTACAGTGGATATATAATATAATATACCTATAATATACGAAAGAATCAAAAAGACAAAGTAGGTAATTATAATTACACGTGTACCTATATAATTATTATAACATACCTATAATATAATTATATTTATAAAAAAAATTATGTAGGTAAATGTAACATAATTTGATCCTACGGAGTACGGAACACCGTTTAGGTACACATAAACACAAATACATATAATATAGAAGTCGATTACATTTATGGTATATATATATATTATATGTGTGTGCACACTGTATACAGACAATATAATAAAACATGAGTATACATTTAGCGTATAATTATATAATTTATAATATAATAATATATAAATAGTAATTAATGACTAGAAATACAATAAAAAATAAAAAATATTTAATCATAAAATTCTTAAAAAAAATCTAAATATTTCAGTCTACGTTATTTCTAAAATGTTTTACATGCTATATAGAACCGTATTACAAGACGCGCCGGCTTAAGACGTATATCCTATATCTATTACACCTATGATCGTGAAACACATATATTTTAATACTAAACATAATTTACACCGTCTACTTTCGCGCCGTATACAATCAGTTCAATAATCAGTTCATCGTTTCGAACTCATTGATCCTATTCCTACATTGAGTACAATGTCTATTCTACGCGATGTGCACACTTTGAACTGACTCTAGTTTAGGACAACAATGTTTTTTCGTCAAACGGGTAATAGGAATTTATTTGTTCGTTTGAACAAATAAACGAATACATTTACTGGCAAGCGCAAGTTCGTAAATATGCCACAATAATTATGACTGCACAATTTAATCGTGTCTATAATGAAATTATAATAACGATTGGATCCATAAACTGATATCCACATTGTCCGTATACATAAATATTCGATAGTGGTGTCACGGATAGACCCTCGGTGGTTCTTCGTTTAAGGGGATGGAAATTTTGGATTGCATAAAAAATAAATTAAATGTTGTTTTTTTTTTTAAATTTAAAATTACCGATACTAATTATCGTTGCTCCACGATTATCGTGTAATCAAGTATCTATTAAGTTATCAACGATATGTATTTACAAAAATGAATGATTTCTTTTTTTTTTATATAATATATATTCTCGAAGAAAGTGGCAAAAAGGAGTGATAGGTATTTGATCAAAATACGCCATAACACTCTCTATCGAATCATGGTCATTGCCCGACAACATATTCGGCTGTGTCTACAGTATTTTGAGACTAATGTAGAAAATGGAATGGAATTTTATGCTTTTAGCGATCGAAAACGCCGGCAGCATAGAATCTATGTTTTTGCGTACACACGTAATGCACAAACGTGCGCTTAAGGTAACACAGCAAACGAAACACAATAATTGTTCAACGTACAGAGAAAAAAAAATGTAGCGAGTACATTGACGCGACGACGATACAACTATAATAGCAACGTTACAGCTGATGTATAACAGTAGATAGATCTGTGTCGTTCGTACAAATTTGCACTAATAATAAAGACCTACGGTAAGACTGCTATTTAAGAGGTATACCTATAATCTATATAATATTATGTATTATTTACACTCGTACTACGAAACGGAGTCGTACATTTTATTAAAATCTAATATAATTTTAACACGTTATCTAACTATACATTGTATGTGCATATAGAAACGAAAAACAAAGTCTTAACAAGATTAAAAAAAACTCGTCAACTATATATTTATTATACCTATAATATGATATCGCACGTAAGTAATAAAAAAAAAATACATGCGCAGAGGTTGGTCGCGGGAGAGGAGACGTGAGATTATCGGAAGATGAAACGAAAGAGACACTAGGTCGGAAGTGGAAGAAACGGAAGAAAAACCAGATAGTGCGATACACTTATCGCAGAGTCCACCTGTTGGCGGGTTGATGGTAAGGAATGAGGAAGAGTAGATGGAGGACGATTATGTTGGTCGTATTTGTATACAGCTTGCGCAGTACCGACAGAGGGAGCTCTGGTTAACCCGCGTGAAAAGATGTTTGAGAGAGAAACGATTTCAACGGGAAACAACTGAATTTGCAGTGTACAGCCGACGGGACGGGTAATCGAAAATCGGCGACGATAATGGAACCCGACTGACATTACGTGGACGCAACCGTCATGTGGTCGTCCATCTCTTCGTCCGACATGGCGACCGTGGTGTGGTTGTACAGCCCCTGTGCCATCAGCTGCAAGGCCAGCGGGTTCTTGGAGCCGCTAGACTTCTTGATCTTGGCCCGCTTGTTCTGGAACCATATCTTTATCTGGGCTTCGTTCAGGCCGAGCTCGTTGGCCAGTTCCTGTCGTCTGCGCTCCGTCAGGTACCGGTTCTCGTTGAACTCCTTCTTCAGCCGGGACAGCTGCTCGCCGCTGAACGCGGTCCTGGGACGCTTCTCCTCCGGGCACTTGTCCTTCCGCTTCATCCTCCGCGAACGGGGTCCTGCAAATAGTCCGAAAAACATTCGATTATTGTATGAAAAGACGAGCACGAACTGTATAGGTACGTAAGTGCACACATATTGTACATAGGTGTATGCAGGTACCTAGGTACTTTTAGGTGTTACCCAACACGTCGGTCATAATCGGTGCCAATTGTTTCAAAAACGGTTAAGAATGTATACCGTCATAAATTATAAATTATGTTTTTATTCACGTGATTATAAATATTTATACAAGTGTTCGGAAAACTATGATTAACAGTCCATCAAAGGATGAGTTGATGAAGCTAAGGAGCTACAATATTAAATCAAAATACGCATACGTATATGTGATGTTGAACCCATAGATAATAAAGACACGAGTTGGATATAATGTATTTAATATTATGTGTTAGTTATGCGGTCCATCATATATTATAAATTAAGATCGTTTTTTTATGAGTATTATGGTTATGTTTTGTTATATACAGATAGGTAGTTGGACACTATCGATATAAGTATAATACTTATTTGGCCTCAAATTCAATTTATAGGATTTCATACCCCATCGATTTTTTCCTTTTTAGGTGTAAGTATCCTAAACAAAAATATTTTTCTAGAAATTGCATATAATAATCATCTATTATGTATTGCTATAACTACATATTAAATTATTAATATCATTTTATGCGTTTTATCCGCTAATATTCATTGATACATATTTAATTTTTAGCTGATATTTAGCGGTACTTGTGCCACTTTAGGTCGCAGGAAAAGATTTGAACATCGACAAACTTCGATTTCAATTATCAAAATCGTGACCATTAAATAATATTGTCGCTCATCGACGGAATTATCTCCCGAATGCCCGACCTGTACACAGTCGTTTCGGTATTCAATGCTCGGTGTTGTGCTGAGGATATTTATAGGTAATGATTTATATCATGTCGTACAAACGTACAGCACAAACACGCGCGTTATATTAATTATCGCATAACGCGTTATCCCTCATCCACGATTGTTCGACGGCCGGTTGCGCAGGCTTTTGGCCCTGCGCCAAACACGACGACGACAGACGATTATGCGGCGAATGTATTATTATTATTATTTTAATATTATGTTTTATACGCGCGATGCACACATCGATACCGTGATAATAAATGAATAGCATATTAAATTTTGTCGTATGTGTGCGGGTGTGTATAATATTTTATTATAAATAGTATGGAAAACCGTCGATCTCTGCACTGCAGTGTAAGCACTGCAATAATGATAATAATAATATTATTTAATATAATATCATACCTACATCACCTGAACCGCATATAATATGATATACCTGCCCGCCTATAGCGATGTGTACAACGTGCAGAGTTCTCACGTCAATTATTACCATCATAATATTATCCGCGTTAGGTCCGACTGGTGTATGTTTGTATGAGTGTAGGTACAGCATAATAATATACTCACTCGAGTATTAAATGATATTGTGAATTGCTGTGATCGCCGCACGATAGCAAATAAAAAAGAAATCAAGCTTGTTTGGCAAACGTTCGCAAGACACCGGTGGTAATAAATTCATATTATATTGTTAATAATATAATAATATTGTATTAATACAATAAAAGTTGCTTATAGACATAATAACAACAGTGCTAATGACACCACGGGGGTATCGACGAGATTGTTAATTAAAATAGTTAAATTAAAAATAATAGTTGGTAATTTTATTAGCCACGCCCAACCTCCTAGTAAAAAATACCTTCTAAATTCCTGATTTCTGATGGGCTTATACAATTTTAACTCTTAAAAGTAATTCTTGCTGCGGCCTGACTTCTCGAGTGCCTAAGCGTCAAGTCTGGGAATTTTAGAAAATCAGCAGTTTAAAATGATTTGTAAAAATTATTCATTTTTTTTAAATACAAATTAAATGAAAGTAAGTACTAAGTATCAATCTGTCTGATTATAATTTTTTCTTTGCCAATAGTAGTAAGTTGAAAAAAATGTTTACTATTACTAGTTAGTTGTTTTTTAATTAATTTATAGGTATATTGGTATATATATATATATATATAATATATTATATTATATTCAGCCGAACATAATACATGCTTATTTGTACCTATTGTACTTTCTGTGCTCGCGGGCGTTACTATAAATAAATAAATAATAAAACAAAATAATGTTTTTAAAAGAAATTGACACTTGGCAACAAATCAGTTAAATACGGGAAACGTCTAATTTATATACAAATTCAAAATTACATTTCATGAAATTGTACAATCCTGTTCATATATTTGTGTTAATTTGGGTTCGAGAATATTGGGGTTTGACTCAACCATTTGCCTCTTCAACAACAACAGATATTTACGTAAAATACATGTACGACTTCCCGTCTATAGCAATAAAGGAGTTTTCGCGCCTCACCGCAAAACGTCAGACGTATTTATACTTAGCACTTACATAATAACAAATTTAGAAAGCCTAATGTAGGTGGGTACATTATTATATGCACGGACTGTAATGAGGGTGTCTCCACGCAACAGCTAGCTATTAAGTATATGGACTTGGCTGAAACGTCAACTTGAATGCTACTGTTAATATATTATTATATATAGTCATATAGAGCTGTTAGTATAACAAAACGTTTTCAAACTTTAAATTTTACCAACATTTCGCGTGAACCTACTATTCGTGAAAGTTCTCGGCAGACTTCAGAAAACTGAACAGCACCGACTGATTGGAAAAAACAAACTTGGTTATCTCGAGCCAATAGTGACGATTAGAAATAGATGTTTACTGTATTTAATGTCCATGCAAATTGCGCTAGAAGTTGCAATTACATATCAGCATCGACTAATGTAATACTACTAGAATAATTTATTATTTATTTAGCAATATCAAAAAACGTATCATGAAATATGTATACTTGGTAAAAAGACAAGCTTATCTACTCAGGATCTTTTTTTTTTGCATATTTTTGCATAATCATATCATATTGAATTCAAATATAGATTGTACGCATCAGAGCGGTACTCACTTGCTCAGCTTTTTGATATATTGATATTACTGTTTACAGTTCAACGGTTACAACAATACTAACCTAACCTAACCTAACAACAATACTTGGAGATGATGATCTACCAACTCATTAGCCCCATAGCCAACAAAACAATCCTTAAAAACTCGCGTATATAAACATTATTTTATTAAGTGCAACTCGGCGGATGTCATATTATATTATAATCCCAACAATGTCGAATGCTACGATGAAATAAAACCATAGACAAAAAGCATTAAATTCGTAATTGCAACGTTTTCGTTTTAATCGAAATTCAAACATAAAATAAATCTATGGTAGGTCACTTAAAAAAAAACATTTGGTAGACTACTAATAACATCCGCCGGCGAACACGAAAAAAATTAGAATTATCGGATTATGCCGACATAAGCACTTGGAGGTATTACCTTTGTATGTCAAAATTGCATTTTTGTAAATCAAAAAATATGACACCTGGAACCATAACAAGGTAATCAAACGCAATATACGCTTCCCACACAGCAATTTTAAAATATATAAATTTTCACAATATTTGAAAAAGGTTTTACTGCCAATATTTGTTTCAAAATATTGTGCAAATATTTTGTAAATATTTGATCCACAAATATTTTCATCCAAATATGATGAACGTATTTTGAAAACGTTATACACCAAATATTTTAAAATAGTATTTCATTCAATCTTTTGAAAATATGTGATTTACAAATATTTTCACCCAAATATGATGAACGTATTTTGAAAACATTATACACCAAATATTTTAAAACAGTGTTCCATTCAATGTTTTGTAAATATTTGATCGACAAATATTTTTACCCAAATATGATGAACGTATTTTGAAAACGTTATATACCAAATATTTTAAAACAGTGTTCCATCGAATGTTTTGATAATGTTTAATTTACTAATATTTTTACCCAAATACGATGAACGTATTTTGAAAACGTTATACACCAAATATTTTAAAATAGTATTCCATTGAATCTTTTGAAAATATGTGATTTAAAAATATTTTTACCCCAATATGATAAACGTATTTTGAAAACGTTATACACCAAATATTTTAAAACAGTATTCCATCGAATGTTTTAAAATTGTTTGATTTACAAATATTTTTACCCAAATACGATGAACGTATTTTGAAAACGTTATACACCAAATATTTTAAAATAGTATTTCATTCAATCTTTTGAAAATATGTGATTTACAAATATTTTTTCCTCAAATACGATGAACGTATTTTGAAAATATTATACACTAAATATTTTAAAATATTATTCCATTCGATGTTTTTAAAAATGCTTAAAATTGTTGGTAGTGATATCGCACGCGTGACCTAGCAGAAATTTTTAAAAAAACGTACCTAATACCTATGAACCTATAGGTTCATTTATAGAACATATAGGTATATATAATATATATTATATACCTATGTTCTACTTTTACCCAATCGATAAATCATAAACATGTACGATACATTATTGAGACTGTCCAATTCGTACGATAAGATAAAATGAATAACCTGTATATATAATAAAATATAATAACCTATATATAGAGATACTGTATATTTATACCTAAAGGTATAGTATATAATATTAATATAATATACTATACCTTTAGGTATATAATTATATGTATTATATATAATATTATATACTGTATAAAGGTACTACGTATTTTAATGTTTTACGATTTTTTTATATGCACGTTATTTTATTCATTAAAACTTATATTAATAGTGTATATAATTGTAATCATATTATAATTGTGTACCCATTATATATTATCTAATATATATATATACCTATAAATTATATAATTTATTATTTCAACTAATAATGAGCGAGTTGCGAATATTATTCAATTTGATCAGACAAGAGAGACATCATAATATTAGTATTATACCTAGTATAATACCTATACCTATACCTATAGGTAAACATATTATAAAGTAGTTACCGCTATTGAATTTTATTTTGTATTTGGCAGTATTAATTCTAAAATTATATATTTCTCTGTGAGCATGGTATTTATGCTTTATTTATAAAATCTATTATATTATTATATAAATGCAGAAAAGTAGCGTGTCGACGAGGCGTATTTTTTAACCCTAAGGCCAAAACTCAAAAGTTACTGCAGGCTACAGTGGTGGAAAAATTTGGTAATAGAACTTGTTTAAGTCATGTATCTTAATCTTACAAAAAGACTAGCACCACGTTTTTAATTTTTGGTTCATTTCCCAATTTTATAGATAGTTTTTTGTGTTTCTTGAACATTATGAAAAATGGACGTATATCTGGTTTTTGCACCGGGGCCTTCAATTGAATTTACATATATTGTACCTACATTTGTACACATATAAAATAAACATAATATATAGTGTACCTATATAGGCATAATAAATAATAATAATGTATAGTTTAGGTTTAAATATAATTATGTGGCTACATAATTCATAATTATTATTTATTTGATATATTGTTTTTCTGAGTGGTAAGAATCTATATGCCTATAATAACATAATATAGTAGCTATATTATATTATATTGAATTTTATAAATCAATGATTTAAATTTTGTGTAAAGTAAAAAAAAACTATGATGTATATATAAGTATATATTACATAGGTACCTCCTTAACATAATATTTGTATATTTTAAACGATTTTAACTTTTAACCTAACTGCTTTTATTTATTAGATTTTAAGAACACACCATAACTGCAGTACCTATACATAGGTAAAGAATACTGGTATACTGAATTAGGTACCTACAATGTGGTGTTTATAATATTATGTTATGTACTATGTAGGTTTCTGGTATGTAAAGTATGCAAACAGCACCTAATTCAAGCGTTTCCAAATTTTTTTAACACCTAGCTATTGTATATTTGTATAGGTAGTAAATAGTCGTTGTATAATAGTCACAGAAGTATTAAAGCTGCGAATAGCGACGTTCATAGACGGTTGACGCTAGACGTTATCATGATCGACCACACTCCCCCCCCCCCCGCATACAGTGGATGACCGAGACGTTTTGTTTTTATTTTTCTGTACTATAATAATAATAAGTATCATGGTTTTTCCAATCTTTTACGATTTGACGGCCGCTGCCGCCGCCGCCGCCGACCCAGCCACTCGTAGCCGTCGTAGAGCGAGAGGCAAGAGTATGCGATTGTCGGAAAGATCTATAACTATCTCACTCCCGCCCATGACTAAACTTGTTTGTAACAGCCGTAATACTCTTATTGTCGTAATATTACTTATTTTAATTTTTCGTTGACTGTAACATAGGTACGATTTACGATTTATTTCATACCGCTTTATTATTTATGCCATGTTATTTAGCCACGTTTTATCATAAACTCCTAACCGATTAATCGAAGTTGTCTATCGACTGCCGTCAAGCTGGAAGTTGAAGATTCAATAATATATTTTATATATTATTAATATTGAAGCTCCGTCAAATTAAAACACGTAAGTCATATTATCATTTACATACGTAACACTTAAGGTACTATATTTTAAATTACACGTCTTAATAATAAAATTAATATATTCATTTCCCACACTTTATCCGGCCAAAATTAAAAATATATAGGAAGTGGTCTATTATACTATAATATTCTATCGGTAATTTGAACTGCAGTTTTTAAATTAATATGAAAACTCATGGCCCAAATCCAAATGCTTGTAAACTCTATACACTGACATGGTGTTTTTTTCACTGTCAAAATTAAAAGTCTTGAATTGGCTAATTAATATTGTTCCGTGGCTCGTTGAATTTGGATTTTTCCTACCACATGACACACCCCTAGAACGGTGGTCCAAACCTGCTAATAAACTTCCCACCACTGTGTGGACTTCTTCGTTGATTAGGTAACAACTCGAGTTGTTTTATATTTAGATCTATATACTCATATAATAAAAAATATGTACAAAAATATATATACAAAGGTGTATAATTATGTACAAAAAAATCAACTGTCAAAATGTGATTATTTTTACTCATAAAATTGTACCTACTTGTACTTTACTATTTTACTCATTATCAGGGCTAGGATTTATATGCAACAGCATGTTTTTTTTGCGCCTTCTGATTATTGATTTTGTCAGTAATGTCCATGAATCACCTCATGATGAGATAAATGGTGGTATTTTTATTTTGCATGTTTTTGCATATTTTGGATGAAAATCATATCATTGCATAATAGGTATATTGAATAAAATGAATATTATTGCATATTTTGATTTTAAGAATGCGAAAAATGCATGTCTTATAGTATATATTTCATAAAACTTGGTTTTTTTGTCAAACATAAATTTTATTTTTATAAAATATAAATACAATCCTATGGTACAATAGGTATGAGATAAATAATTGAAAAGTTTGACATTCATTTTTGAAAATTTAAAAAAAATTATGGTCGTAGCATGTAACACACGTAGTGAATATGAATTATAAATCTTATTTCTAAATTTTTTTTTTTCTCAATTATATTATATTAAGACAAACAGACAATCTCTGATGTATTTCAACAAATAAATATTTTTTTTGTAACTATATTTTTGTGTTTATCTTATAAAAATTGAAATGCATATTTTTGCATATTTCGATAAATAAAATGCATACTTTACCATTTTTTATTGCATACAAATCCTAGCCCTGCTCATTATAGTAGGCAGTACAAATAAATACATTTATTTCTTACCTATTGTATATAAACAAATTTACTAATTTATGATTTTTTTTAATAAAATAATTGAATACAAAATTAAAAATATCAAGTTACCAAATAATACGAATATTACCAACTATAATATATAGGTAGGTAGGTATAGGTAGGTACTATGCATAATGTTTTATGTTATAACATAAACGGTCATGGTTACTTATATAGGTAGTTTAAGTTGAAATTTTTAAACCCAAAAGTCCCGTTGTGTTTCACCATTAGTTCTTTACATTATTATATATATTCACCAAATAAATACATACACTAATTACAGGCATAAATGCTAAATAATTAACAGTTTTTCTAATTAGTGAAATATTTTAATCTTGTTTGTATAAATGATGTCATAATTCTTTTAGATAAACTGGGGTAAATGTAAACGGTTTTGACAATGTTTACTTACATTAACACTCACACATATATAATGTGTTCTACACATATCTTGCAATGTAATTATATGTAAAAGTTTTAAGCAACCATATTTTGGGGTTATATTTAGTATAAAAACATTATCCAGTTTACAATTTTAAATTTACATATGCCCATTACAATTTAGAAAATAAAAGAATGGGGAAAAGTAAATGAATCATCAGTATATATTAATTATTTCTTCAAACTGTTCTTATGTGAGTTTTTACATTTTCCCTAAAATGTATAGTAATATATAGTAGAATTATTGGGGCAAATGTAAAAAACACAATCCATACGACAATAAATTGATAGGGAAAATGAAAATAAAGCAGAATAACAATTAATTAAGGTAAAATCGATGTATTCTTAATTAATTGTTATTCTGCCTATAGGTATATTATTATACACAGGTATAAAAAAAACATTTTGTGTTATTAAAAATATTAATAAGAATTTGAATCTTGTATTAAAATTGTATTATCTATTCCTAGGTTATTTATATATAATTATTAAATTTGTATTATATTTATTTTATTTGTTTAATAAGACTATAGTTTATTATATTTTAATTATATATGTACTTATCTCTCTCTTTTTCATATATATTTTTGTTTCATCTCTATTGATCATAAAGTATTCCATTTCTTTGGCATTATAAAACATTATACTTGAATATTCATACTACCAGTAACATAATTTATATTTCTTAAATTACAAAATTAAATATATTATGTATGAATAGTAATTATATATTATATAGTATAATTATATATTATATACCTAGTATAATTATATATTATATAGTATAATATATTATAGGCTTTCAAATATTTAACTAGGTACATAAAATGAAAGCAGCTAGCAGTTATCGAACAAAGCGGAGAAAAATACAACAAGAGATGGAAATATTAGAAAATTTACTTGATGTAAATTTGTCAAATAGTTTAGAACCTCAATTTAATATTTCTCCAATTCAAGAAACGACCCAAGAAATTATTACTTTCAATGAAAGTGAAATTGATAATTTTGCTTCCAATAATTTGTATTCCTCAAAAAAGGTCCCTCCAGAAGATCCAAGAGAAGACGGTGCATTGTTTTATAAGGATTTGCCTTCAAATAGTTCAATAAATTATATTATTCCTAATGAAATGAATTATAGCAATGCAGTTTTAAATGTTAATAAAGATGACATCAAAAAATCTCTTGGTGAGTGGGCTGTTGATTGTAATGTTCCTCAAAGCACAGTAAACAGGCTTTTGAGTGTCTTAAAATATAAAGCACAACTTACATACCTACCAAAAGATTGTCGAACATTATTAAAATCAACATCTACAAAGGTTTTAAATATAAGAGAAGTAAAACCAGGAATATACTACCACTTTGGCATAAAAAAAGGTATCCAAAGATATTCATCGATTTTGTCTACTAATGAACAAATAAAGATTGCTATTGGTATAGATGGGCTTCCAATATCAAAGAGTAGTTCAGGTCAGTTATGGCCAATTTTGGGATATATTATTCCTTACCGAAAATATATTTTTCCAGTAGGAATATACTATGGAAATGAAAAACCACAAGACAGTAACGATTTCCTTTTAGACTTCATTACAGAAATCATAGATTTATCAATAAATGGGATCGTTATTAACAATGAAGTAAAAAAAGTTAAAATTGAACTAATGTGCTGTGATGCACCAGCGAAATCGTTTGTACTACGTGTAAAGGGTCATTCTGGTTTTTTTTCTTGTACACGCTGTGTACAAGAAGGTGATTACATAAACAACCGTGTTTGTTTTCCTTACGACAAAAATGGAAGTATGAAAAGATTACATCAAGACTATGTACAAATGAAGTATGAAGAGCACCACATATCATCTACCATATCATGTGTTGCATTAATACCAGATACTGATATTGTACATTTATTTCCTCTTGACTATATGCATTTAGTTTGTTTAGGGGTCACAAAAAAATTAATAAGTCTCTGGTTAAATACAGGGCCAACTAATGTTCGTTTACCAAGCTGGAAAATAAAAAACATAACATCTTCACTTAATAAGATAAAAAAATGTATAACAAATGATTTTGCACGAAAGCCAAGAGCAATTGAAGAATTTAAACGATATAAGGCAACAGAATTTCGTCAGTTTCTTCTGTATACTGGTCCTATAGTATTAAAAAATATTCTCCCTGATGACTGCTATCAACATTTCATGGTATTTAGTGTAGCTTTAAGAATTCTTTTGATTTCCGAACAAAGTTCTAAATATTTATGTTATGCCCAAAAACTTTTGGAGTACTTTGTAGAGCGATTTCAACAAATATATGGATGTCACTTTATATCCCATAATATCCATGGTTTACTTCACTTAGTTGATGACTATCATCTGCATGGACCACTTGATAATTGTAGCGCCTTCACCTTTGAAAACTATATGAAGGAATTAAAAGGAATGCTTCGGAAGCATGAAACACCATTGCAGCAAATTGTTAGACGATACGAAGAGCGTTGCAATAATGAAAATATTGAAGTTACTGAACCCTCGCAATTCACATTTAGAGTTAATGAACCCGATTGTTTTTTCCTTTCAAATAGTGAAGATATTGTTCGTATTACTAAAATTAGTTCAAAAACTGACACCATAGTTGGTCAGAAATTTGAAAATAAAATAGATTTTTTTTTAAAGCCTATATGTTCTTCAAAACTTAATATATACAAAATTAAAAATTTAAGTGAAAATAATAAATTATGGAAAATAGCGGATATTAAAACTAAAATGGTTGTTTTTGAAATAGAAAATGAACTTATAGCCATACCATTATTAAGATAAATATTATTTTTGTTTAGCAAAAATTAAGTTTGTAAAAAATGTTCACTCTTAAATTTGACAAAATATTTTTATTTTAATATGTTTTATAGTTTCATAGTTTTATAGTTTTATATTCAATCAAATAAATTGTTTATTCATTTGATTCTTAATTTTTAGATTTTAAGATTTTAGAATTACCTGTATTTGAAAAAATGTAAGATACTTAAGTACATAATAAGTAAATAATTATATATGTAAGAAATTAATACAAGCTATTAGCTATTGGCTTCAATTAGGTATAGCTGGTATACAGTATTGAACTGTTGTTGCTAATGTTGGCTGTAATTGTAACTTAAAGAAAACATTTAAAACCATAAATGGTAAATAATAGGACGTTTTTAATATATGTTGCTATACACTATGTATGAATAAATTATTTGATTGTATTTTCAAAATTAATTTTAGAATGGTTGTTTTAGTAAAATGTGGACTGTTGTTTGCTTCGAAGACAACAGCATAGCAGCTGTACCTCAATTTTGGTTTGAGAGAGGAGTATGCGCATGGCCCAAAAAATCACCGAGAAAATGTATAGAGCGACGCCTAAAACCAAACGAAGTGGATTTTCAATACTTAAAAGCAACAATTATTAAAAATAACATAAGTATGAAATAAAATACTTATTTATTTTATTGAAATTTGTTGATTTAAATAATTTTATTAACTATATGATTATGATTTGAACTTTTTTTAGGCAGTCTTATTGATGCCCGTTCATTTGCTAAAGATAATTCCGAGGTTTCTTCAAATGAAATTTATGTGTTTGAAGAAAATAAAAAAAATCGAAACAAAAGTATTCAACGGTCAAGTGCTGGTTCATCTAAGGAATTCATTGCTCCTAAACTTCCAACGGTTTCTTCTGATGGTAACTATAATAGCTATTTAATAATATAATATATTATCATAGGTTCCTTTAATAATATTAAATTTCATAAAACCGGTTTTTTAAGTTAAAATCAGTTAATTCATTCAATGATGAATATATTATATATCTAATTTAATTATAGCATTTTAATGTATTAATTACAGTGATATTATGTGTTATTAAAAAATGTAGTATTCCTATTATTGTAATTTTATATATTCTCGTATTCAATATAAAGTCACTAAAACGTAAAATGTATGCATTTCAGAATCTGAAGATGAAGAAAATCCAGGCAATTCATGCTATCCAGATGCATCATTATCCCAAACTGATGAACTATTTGCCAATAATAGTCCATCAAACTCTGTTGAATCTAACACTAGTAAAAAAAATATTTCAAGATCAAATTCAGATATTGATGAAGTACAGGAGTTTGTTAGTAACAAGAAATTAAAAGTTACTCGTGACACAATTTCTGAAACGCCTAGGCGCCTATCTTATGGCTTCACTCCAAATAATAATAACTGTGAAAATGAAAGTGATCAAGGTATTATAATATATATGTTTTTGTTACAGTAAAATAACTAAAAACCTAATACTACCAAAAGTATTAATGCATAGGCATTTTCTTTATACTTATAAATGTTTATTTACTTTCCAGCTTTTAAAAAAATTGTAACCAGAAGCTTAACTTGCATGAAATATGAAATTGAGGTAGTTCAAAAACGATTAGATTCTATGGTTACTTTAATAGAGAAAATTCATGATAAAATTGAAAATCCATCTATATCTTCATTAAACCTTCATAATGTAATAAGTGATATGGAAATAATTAGTATTGACAACAACGAGTCTTTAGATGTTATAGAAGAACGATTGACTAACGATAAACCATTCAGAACTCAAATGGTAAATATTGAATGATTTTTTTAAGTTTATTGACATTTATTAGTTCCAGAAATATTTATATTAATTTAAATGTTAAAGGTACTAGCATTAACACGTCTTATGGGAGATACCATATCAGAAACTGTGCGTAGAATAATGCAAAAGATTTTCACAGACAAATTTCTCTCCAATTATTCATACATTGGTCATAAGGGAAAATTAAAATTATCTAATCTACAAAGCTGTTCTATAATATTTGGTAAATATTTAAAAAAAAATTATTTAAGACTACATATTTTATTTATTTACTTTAAATATTTTTATATGTATTGTTTGTTATTTAGAGGCAGTTCATAAAATGAAAAAATATCATGATATACCTTTTAAAGATATTGAAAAACCTATAAAATTGTGGATGGCTCAAGCATCAGAACGCATAAAAAAAAGAAATGAAAAGAATACAACGGACAAAAGTGGATAATAATGTGACTTAACAAATAATTTTGCATTTAAGTAAATTAAATTATAATTTCAACTAAATATATTTTGTTTTTTTAAATGTTTTTTTATGAGCTGATTATTATATAGCTAGGAAAGCCATACGTATACCTAATATACTTATATATTTTTTTTAAACAATTTATTATTAACTGATTATATAGCTAAGAAAGCCACATTTCTATTTTTAATATTATATACATTTATTATTATATAGCTAGGAAAGCCATATATACCTATACCTAATATAATTTTATACTTATATATATTTTTTTTAAACAATTTGTTCTTATAGCTAGGAAAGCCATACGTATACCTAATATACTAGCTTATATATATTTTTTTTAAACAATTTGTTATTAACTGATTATATAGCTAAGAAAGCCACATTTCTATTTTTAATATTATATACATTTATTATTATATAGCTAGGAAAGCCATACGTATACCTAATATAATTTTATACTTTTTTATCTATGTTGAAGAAAACATTGTAATAAACTATTATAAATAACTATAGATACATATAATATTAGTATATATTATATAGTATTTGCAAATTATGTATTTACACTCAGTATTTAATTGGATTTTAATATACATTTTATTAGAACTATAACACAATTTTTTGAAATCTAATTCCTGTTTTGTACTAAAAAATTATATAGAAAATTGTAAGACGTGTAAAAATTTTAAATATTATAATATTATAACATCTTCACAATATTGGAGTTGATTGTTTTTACAATATAGAAGGAAAATATTATCATATACCTCCATATAATGTTATTACAACATTAAACTGAATATTTTTACAATCACCACCAATAACATATTAAAAACATTTAAATACAATATTCTGAAAATTACTAACATGTAATGTTCTTGCAACAATTATGAACAATATTCTGAAAATTACTAACATGTAATGTTCTTGCAACAATTATAAACAATATTCTCACAAGAAACACATAAAATATTTTATATATATTTTAAGAGATCATTGTGAAAACATTTGATCCTCTGCCAAATAGTGATCTAATAATATTGTGACAATAATCAAAAATATTCCTCGAATATACATCAAATGTTTAAATTTAAGAATGAATATTGTTAAAAAATTGTAAAAATATAATTTTGCTGTGTGGGTTATTCTTCATTCGACAAATACATTTTGGGGCGCCAAGCCGGAAGCCCTCCCAGCACACCACTCCCCGCAACTACGGTTCACGATGTCCCCATAAGGATAACCTCATTGTATTTGTACGTGCATTATACTGCACTGCCTATATATAGGAATGGCGGAATCCGGCTCTGAGTACCTATAATGTTATATATATATATACCTGACGTCCTGACCTAACCACCGGTGGCCGGGAATTTTTTGATTCGGGTCGGCAATCGTAAGACACGTATAATAACAAAATATACTTATATATACCTTACTAACGTAATTACGACGACAACCAACGATAACATATTATATTTATTATACGAACCGCCGCCAAAGTCGTTTCTACTGGGATGATGATACTTTATAATACATATTGTGTTACACGTATCTACATCGTTATAACAATATTATGTAGGTCTACGTAGATGATAATATTATTATTATTATATACCTATGTTTCACCTGAGCTGCGCCGCCGAGTGGGCGGAGCCGTCGGACGAACCCCCTCGGCAACCCATAATACTACGAGCCTGTTGCTACGTCGATTATTATTTAGGAACCATCGTGAAAAAAATATAACGTACATATATAGGTACGTAATATATTATATATATACGTATTTGTGTGTGTGTGTGTGTGTAAGTACCCGCAGCACCTCGTACCGTGATCTTTTTAGTTTTTTCTCCCGTTCTTTTCATCTCAAAAATATTTCATCACTATGTGTGCGCTTATACTTACGATGATAGCCAGAAATCACATTTTAGGTTCAACTCGTACACGTTATTATAATCACCATCATCTCAAATTCAACGTCGTCTAGGCGACATTAATTAGTGGAGCAATTACGTCTGATTGAACTTTTTAACTACACATGGGTTATATATACCAACATTATATACAAAAGCGTATTTCAGGAGGGGTCGAGTCGCGTCTGGACACCCCCCCCCCCCCATTGATTGACAGAATTTAAGTGCAAACCACTGATTGTATAATATGGTTATTTTCAATTGTAAAAATTACAGTGTTATATTCATTTCTTTTAACAGTTAATTAGTTTATGAATCAAAATATTACTTTTTATTTGTTAAAATAATTGGACTCCTTTTTTGAAAAATGTCTGGGTATACCTACCATTGAACAGAAGAACAAAAAATAAGCGCCTAACGTTCTCAATAAACTAACTTATAAGCCTTATAACCTATAGAAAAATGCTCTCAAAGTATGTATAACATCATCAGTAGGTACCTATATAGTCCATCAGTTTAGTTCTTTATTTTTAGCGGTCACACGATAGATGTACAGTTTGAATAGGTATAAGAAAGAAAATGCTCAAGTTTAAAAATTAACTTATTGAATTATGTTAATTATACTATTTCTATAGTAATTGATTCTTATAAACAATTTTTTTTTGTAACTCAAATGTTGAAAAAATTTAAAATACTTTAAAGGTAGTGTAAGTATACATAAAAAGTATTAAATTTTATATAGAATATGCATCTCTAACATCCGGTGTTCCAAGCATTTCAGTGCAGGCTATAAGTTCAGGAATAGAACATATATTTCCTTTATTTCGCAATGAAGATAATTAACTCCAATAAAAATAACCGTGTCTTTTATAAACAGTTACCGCATTAGTACTGAGCTTTGTGTTAAAATGATGTTTGCGATTAAATTTGCTGGAAAAAGTTTTATTTTTCACTTTATTCTCCTATTATACAGTAAGATGTGTGTAGCCATAATGTAGGTTAAGTGTGAGGTGATGTGCTACTGCAGTGATGTATATACAAACAAATATTATTTCCAAGGCATCTCAAAAATCAAACATTCATATAGGCGTGTGAGGTGTGATGATATCGATTAGACCGAACTT